>NC_080465.1:11525970-12725970 GCF_028018845.1 Melospiza georgiana
CCCTCCCTCCCCTCCCCTCCCTCCCCTCCCCTCCCCTCCCTTCTTTTCCTGGAACTTCCCAGAACTTTTTTCCCCACCCAGAACTTTCTTTCTCCTCCAGAACTTCCCTTCTCTCTCCTCCTTCATTTTCTCTTTAGCAAGTTAATCTGCTTCTCTTTGCTGCCACATGTTGTGGGAGCTGGGGAAGAGGAAGTCATTCAAAACCAGCTGATGAGAGCAGATAAGAGGACAGGATTTTTCCTGTTGGGTGCAACTCTGTCTAAGACCAGCTTAAGCCACCTGTGACCCTGCTAACTTAGACAATTATGTTACCTCATTCCTTTAAACCCTTTGTCATCTCCTTACATGAAAGGCTTTCCCCCTTTTGTTCTTCAGTGTTTGTGAAGGCTTCTGGGACCAGGGAGCAAGAGGAGGTGAGAAGGCTCGGATTTGAACAATTAAGCTGTTTCTTTATGAAAGTGACAATTTATTTCACTACCAGCTGTCTCTTTGGCAGTGTGGAAGGCAGAGTTCTGTCTGCATTATCTGCTCCCTTCTCAAAATCCAGATGTCTATGCTTCTCACAGGGGAAGATATTTGGGGTTTAGAGCATCTTTTACAGTGAGGAAACCACACATTCATTATGCATTAATGGCTTGTAACAACTGACTGCAAATTCCAGCGTGGAGATTTTCTGCCATTGTAAATCTCACCTAAGTGGGTAGTCTATCTTTTTTTTCTGACTTTATGTCACTCTTCCATTGCATTCGTTATTTTTCTGCCTCCTGATTTTTGTTGCTTTGTGTACCTTCTTACAAAGAGTGTTTCGGGATTTGTAAACCACCACATAAGTATTAAACTTTAAATAGCAGTTATGATCTTTTAGATTTCATTTCTGTTGATAGAATCATGCTGATATGAGACTGCCAAGCCAACACTTGAAAACAAATGTTTAAACAACATAATAGTGGACTTTTGGTACAGAAAACAATTCCAAGAAACCTTGTTTGTAATGAACAGTGGACCAGGCAATAAGCATCTGAATAAGTTTATAAATGGATCCCTGGTCTCGTACAGATTAGTGAAGTGATTTTTCTGGCATTTCTTCAAAGCACTTACACCGAACTTTGTCACCAGAAAATTTCTTTCCCGGCAGATTTTGTTTGAGTGCTGAGTTTGGTATATGTAGACAAGAAACAGTCTTTTCAAGTGTAGGCATAAACATGTAATAAGCCTGGTGTTCTTGTGTAGAACAGGCTTCACGCCGTCCCTGACGGTCATACCCTGCCAGCTCATTGTGCAGCACTGACTGTTGACTTGTGACAAACAGATTACAAAGCTGGTGTGTTCAGCTATTGTGTTTTGTCTAAGTCCTTTCTCAGCCTAAAGCAGTCATTGCAGCAGGGTGCACTAATTGCTCATTTGCTGCAGTAACCTTTTCAACTGGACAGCATCTCATGTCTGATTTCGAGTTGATGTCTTTTTCCTTTAACTGCAGAGTGCTGTCAGGGACAAAAAGCCAGGGGTGTGAAGTGCCATAAAGTGCCTGCAATGTGCCTGCTATACCCTCCAGAGTTTTGCTCTAAGAACAGCTCAGCATGGCTGTGGCTTCTGGGCACTAGATTTGTGTACTTCGTGTTCTTGCCAAGATTAAGCCAGTAGCATGAGTACATGAGTACGGTACATTTGTTGAAACACATTTAAAAACCACTTGTGAAAGAAGGCCATTTCTCAGCTTAATTTGGGAAAGTGTTACCTACTCACATATGACAGAAACAAAATACGATCAGTAGGAGTGGAAGGAAAGGCCAAAGGATGAAAAAATGAAATATTTTACTAGTGGTCATAATAATGATAATTCCTGTTTCTCACACTAAAACCATTGTCATTGTGAAACTCTTTTTGTTTTTTTCTTTTGTAGTGAACCTTAAGATATCATTAAGCAATATATCAGGTTAAATTTTTTCTTTTACATTTAAATCTTTAAATATCTGCACCCAGGATAGGTATGATTTTTCTCTTGACACATCAAAGGATAAGAATTTGCTCCTAAGAATCCCAAGAGCTACTTTTCTTGCCAGCCAGAAAGAGGAACTAATAGTCAAAGAAGTTTTCCATAATGGTAATGATTTCTTCTGGTTTAGTTTTTTCTCCATCACAATTTCTCTGGTTAAATTTATAATGTAAACATGGTATTTGTCAGCAGGACTTAGTGCCATCACAGCTGAATTCCTGTGAGGGTTCTTCACAGAAACAACCTGATTCCCTGATTCTGTGGAAATTCCAAGAAATAGGTTTTAAAACTGCAAATTAAAGGAATATCTGGTATGCAAAGAGATGAACAATTTTTGTCTGTTTGTTTGTTTGCTTGTTTTATTTTCTTGTTTGTATTGAACTTGCTGCAAAAACAAATTCTGTCATTTCATCCACTGGTGGTGCATCTAAGGAAAGCCAATAGTTTCCACTGTGTAAATCAAGAGGGCTTTGGTCAGTGACCATAAGGGCCTCTTAATCTCTCAGTGTTGTCTATTAAAGCTTATGATTTCCCTCTTAAATAGAACTAAGCCAAAACTTTCAGCTTTGAAACATAATTTACCCAGGTAAAATCTGCGTACATGGTACATGTCTCAATATAACTGAAACCGTTTTTACCTTCCTTCAGCTCGTGCTCCAGTTTTCCTACTTCTATGATGTGCTGTAATTCAATGGGAGTGTGATGGCTTTCAGATACTCTCCAGCAGTCGAGCGTCTGCACCATTGCACCAGAGGCTGTTTGGTCAAACATGAGGTTTGCACAGGCACTGGGCACAGGACCTGCATCATTCTGCACTATTATCTTTGTCATGTTGGAATGGCCTCCAAACAATTTAAAATCTGCAAGTTAATAAGGAAAACTGTAAGATGCATTTCTATTAAAACGAGGCAACTTTGACATTAGGTTAGTTGGTTTTAATTGCTTAGCAAACTGAAGGCTAAAAATGGACTATAGAAGAAAACCACAATTATATCTGGTTTTCAAATGTACTAGAAATTGATGATGGATGTGGAGTAGCTTTTTCCCTTCCTCACATTTACAATCAGTATCCTTATACATGATTTAACATCCTGTGGATTTTTTTATTGCTAAGCTTTACCTAAAAGGAAGAAGCTATATGAATTCAGTGAAATTTACTGAAAAATGTCCTAATTTGTCATGTGTTTGTTTGAGATTTGGCCAGCTTGAGGTGTATTATCTTCTCTATGTTTTAGACATTTTTCATACATTCTTATCCAAACACAAAATGTAATACAGTATTTGTCCTTCAGAAAATAAAACACAGAACAAATTAAAAAACATCAAGGAAAAGTTATTTTAAGCCTGCCATAATATTTATATTTTGCACTTATTCAACTTTCCATCTTAATCTACTGAGAAACAACATGACAGAGAAAAGGCTTTCTATTGTTTACTTTTGACACGTACAGGAGGAACAAAGAGAGCAATCAAAGATTATTTCATGAGATCCATCCATCTGTCACAATGTTTCATAACATACCACTGTAACTGCAAAATTGGGCATTTGAAATAAAATAAATGTAAAATTTTTGTTTGTTTCTTTCTTTCTTTTTAGGTGAATAATCACAGTGATGAAATATGTGATATATAACCAGACGGCCTAAAGACTGTCTCTTGTATTTGCACTGAGATTCAAACTAAAAGCCCGAAAGTGTCCATACTATGAGATTTTGTCAAACTCTCTGCCTATTTACAATGATGACATGTAAACTTATAGGAAGTTATGTTCATTTTTTTGCACTTGAACAGTATCAACAGGCTGGTCCAGCAGAGATGAGGGTTCACTACTAGCTTTGAAAAGATGTAACTTTTTGCTTAGAAATTGCCTTCCAAGGCCCTGAAAATAGACAGCCGTCCATAAATTATCAATTTAAGCTATTCAAATTTTCATAGTTGTGTTATAAAATATAATATTTTAAACTTAAACCAATATTAACAACATGCGATCTGTGAACTTCTAAGGAAGCAAAAAGAGCTCAGAAGTTCTGAGTTAAAAATAGTAAGACTAAAAATATTCCCAAAAGATGAGGCAACTTATTACTAGAAATTACATTTGACAGATGTCAGTTTGTCAGCAAGAGTTGCTTCTCTTTGATGTTTTTTCCTCTCCATTTACAGAGATGTATTAGCTGCTTTGGTTAGACAAATTGGCATAATGAAGACAAGAACATTAACTGCTTGAGTTTGAGAACCAGCCTCCATTTTGAGCCTCAATTAATTTAGCCACACATGACAGACAGCAGATAGATCTAGCAACTGAACACAATCATGTGCAGAATGACAGCAAAGTGACTTGCTGCCATTTACCACTACTATTGAAAATATCTATAGAACTTATCTTAATAAAATGGCTTCTGAATTTTAAAAAATTAATCCAGTAGAAATGCAATTATTCTGGTTTTATGTTTTTCTTCCATACATTGCTTCCTATAAGATCTGGCAGAGATCTGTGGAGCAGGCAAGTGGAGTAGTTTAAGAAATTACTGGCATTACTTACAAACATACATCACAACTGTTCTGCTTCTCATCACTACTCCTTGAGCAGACCCAGAAGTCCAGAGAACATGGTGAGACCTCACCAGGTCCATGCACGTTCTGCAGTGCCTGTTTAAGCTCACAGTCACTGGAGCTTTGCAGTTTGCCACCTGTTTTTTGCACTGAAGGTTTGAGGTATACCCACACAATGTCTGTGATGGTAACACCTCTGGCACAAGTAGAAAACGACTGTCATTTTCCAGAGCTGCTTTAACCAGGCCCATAATCTGCAGCTGGTCTCTCAGCCATTTTCCAACCTATTTTGGAACCTTCTAAATTTGTCTTCTTCCAAGTTAGGCTGTTGCCTTTTGGATGATTGGCATACAGCTAACTTGTGGGCAAGAAGAGCTGAACGGGGTCTGAAGGATGAATTGCTGCAATGTGGTGCTTACTGATTGTTTTTCTTTTGCCTCTTTCAAGCACATTCCAAATTCCGAAATCAGTGACATGCCCACTGTTAACTCCATGAAGAAAACATTTCCTTATGATTTCCACAACATATATGCTATCTTAATTTTTACTGTTTCAGATAATTGTATCTACTATGAAATAAGCCAGGAACTGCATCCATGTTGTATGTAGCTTTCCTTTCTGTCCACACAATAAATTTCACTTAAATTTATACCATTCAGAAGTATAAACTGAAACAAAAATCTCCTCTGACAATTTATGAGTATATAAATGTGCAGGCAGAGGTTTATGCTGTCAAAACATAATTAATTATTTTTAATCACATTATAAAGAAGAACAGTACTTCTGTGTAGTTAAACTACTACAGATGACTTCTGCAGGAAAATTCACCATATCTGAAAGAGAAAATGACCTTATAGAAACAGTTCCTCATTCAGATGTGACATTCCACTTTCACACTTCAGGAATTTCAAACTAGATCACAAAAATGTGGAAAGCAAGGATGTTCATAGAGTTTGCATGTGATCACTTATGTGAAGAGCAGCAAAAAGCAGAGCCAAGAGAATTTCTCCCTTTCCATAAGAAATGTCTTTACCTACCCAAGGAGAAGGAAAAATGCAAGAGACAGAAATTAACAGAATTATATCTCTGAAGTAGTCAGGGTATCTGGTCTCAGAATGATGAGACAGCTCCAACAAGCTGTGGAAACATTGCAGCTGTAGATCCCTTTACAGCAGAGCACTGGTTCCAAGCAGGTTGCTGTTTCCAATTTCCAGGCTACCTGTAATATGCTGTGCAACTTCTGTTGTTGCCAACCTCATCTTTCACAGACTGTGATATCCTCAAAATACTCACTAGAGTTACGGATTAATGTAAGAACAAAAATCAATCTTGCACAATTTTTATTTGGCTTCTGGGCCTTAGCCCTGCAGGGTACAATGGGTTTGCATACCATGCGTACCAATAGGTTTGGCTGGAGAGGTTTGTCACATAGTCAATTATTTCCCAGACCCACATTTTAAGGTACCACATTAGCTGTCATTACACATCTTAAAAAAGTCCTGTACCTTGGCAGTGCTGGCTCAGCCAGGTGACATCTGAGGACTCTGCCTCCTCAGGGAGCTGCTCATTTGGAGGATGGAGGCCTGTGAGGAGAAAGACAGGGTGAAGCAGAGAAGAGAGGCTTGCGACACTCAGGGGGAAGAGTGTGAAAGGAAAAACGGGGGAGACCGAAGAGCAGCAAAAGACAGCAACTAAAATGGAGGGAAGGCCATCAAGGAAGCACAGTGATGGTAGGAAACAGAAAAGGCATCTCGGTGTGGGAGGCATGAAAACCCATGAGCACCTTAAAGGGAAATGAGGGTGAAATGGTTCTGTGAGTGTCAGAGCTCAGGGCATGAGGGAAGGCAGTGTGTTCAAGGGATAAGGCCCGGGTGGCTGCCACTGACAGGGAACACAGGACACTCAAGGACAGCCTGGGAAGTGGATTGTGTGGGCCAAAAGGTGACTGAAGGAATGTGTCCTTGCTTCATGAGCAAGATTCAGGCTTGGGAGCATGTGGGTTGTGACTCTCAAAGGGACAGAGTTGAGACAGTGTGAGGGTGCATAAGGTATGGAGAAGTGTATAGCAGTTTAAAAAAGGCAGGGGAAAGGAAATGAAAGGTAATATAAGAGGCAGAATTTTACATATTTTCAGGGAGGCCTGAATGAGTAGACCTGATAAAGAACATGTTCTGATGGATAGCACAGGCAGAAATCCAACAGTTTTGCACTAGGGAGTTAATGTGCAGCCAAAGATCCGAATCATAATTTGGCATGTGCAATTAGTGTGGCAGAAGAAATGGGAATACTTAGTCATACAGAATTTACATTTAAAGTTTATGGCAATACATAAGAGCTTCAAAAATTGCAAAGCAGGAAGGAATAAAAATAAACATATTTTTAATATTTCTGAAAATTATTTTTTAGAGCCAGTCACAATTTTCAAGTGAATTTCAGTTGAGAGTTTTAAACATAAGAAATTTGCACTGATTTGTATTTTTTTAAAGATTTCACTTCAGCTTTGGAGGGAGAAGAGTTAAAACTACCACTTAAAAAAGCAGACATCAATTCTCACACTTTTCATTACTTTTTAAGGTTGACACAATTCTTCCAACAGCAAATCTGAATGAAGAGGTTTTGGGAAGCATGAAGTGGAGACTGTTTTATTAAAAAAATAGAGCAGACAGTGGTGGATTCTGTCTTTCAGAAAGCCAGAAAAGTCAGTCTTTTTCGTTTCCATTACTGTACAACATATTCTGCACTTTTTGGCTTTCATAAAAAGAAGCAGTGCCAAGTTATGTCTCATCATATGAATTCAGGCATCTTGATTAATCTGGCACATCATCACTCAGTGTGTTGCCTGATCAAATCAGTGCTTTGGAAAGTCATTTAAAAAAATAAAAAAAAAATAAAAAACCAAAACCAAAAAACAATAAACACATGCACAAAAAAAAAAAAAAAAAAAAACAAAACCCAAAAAAAAACCCCAAAAAACCAGCCAACCCAAAGGTAATAGTGAATAATTAATTATCCCCAAAAAAGGACTTTAGAAATCAATCTGTACTACAGCTGTGGGACACTCACCTGCTAGCATCAACAAGTCTTGGTGGTAATATGAGTGTCCATTTCATCTTATCTTTGTGTGACACATTTAAGTCTAACCTTGCTGGCCATGCTCTCTATTTAATGTATTTCCAGCAAGATCAGAATCTGTAGCTTGGTACAACTGAAAAGAAACCTTTCCATGCATTGGTGTGTTCAGAGCTGCTTTAACATAACTGATTGCAACAGTTAGGGGAATATTATTGCATTACAGCTAAATTTTTATTTGATGACATGTGGCCTAGAGCAGACAATAAACTCCCTTCTCCAGCATAAAAACATTAATCATTCTCTAATAAAACCATGAAATGTTGACATGTACAACTCTAATTGCAATAATGACCTCAAATTTGGGCATTGCTTTTGTATTAATCCCACTAGATTTAGTAAAGCTATCTAATAGAACCATAGAACTCTGACATGAATGGGTCTAATTGTAATAATCACTCCAATCATGGGTATTTTCTTAAGTTAATCCCACTAGCCTTCATTAAACCTTCTGTCAGGATTTAAATATTTACTTAGGAAGATGGGGCTGTTTAACTAACTTTCAATAAAATCTTGATTCTATAAAAACTTAGGTTTTGAAATTGAGAACAAAGCCCAAGAACTTCCTGAAATGCTTCTGGTGTCAATTAATTTGTTGGGTAGTTTATGTGAAAATCAAATTCCTCTTCCTATCATGGAAGTTCCACTTTTTATTATTGCAATGGGTTGTTTTGGGAGTTTTTTTGGGGGTGTTGTTTTGTTTTTTTTACATTTTCTCATCTCCAGTTTACCCAGAATTTTATCTGCAGTGTTTATTTTGGCCTGGGCAACCTACAAATCATTTAATTGATATTCAGTGAAATCTCAGGCTTTTTTACTTTCTTTGGCAAGGAATGATGACTTCTGATTGCCTGTGTAAGCTTGTTTTGTTTTTGAAAATGGAAATTACTTTCTAGAAACAATGACAATTATTACTGTGCCTGTATGAATACTGAAGATAAATCTCAGTGGCAAATTCTCTCAGTTGTAATTGTTACATTAATCCTGTTAGCAATATGAACTTCAGTACATTACAACAGTAATGAATTTACCCGTTGATATTAAATCTTTTTTGTCACATCTGTTGTGGCAATATACAAAAGGAAAATACTTCCTTTCTTCTGAAAAAAACCCAAAGGGATCTTTAATGTATGTGAAAGGACTGTGACCACTGTCTCATGGGAAAAAACAGTGGTTTTTCTTCATAAAACATCATAAGAAGAAAGAGTGGAACACACAATCCTCTGGAAATTTGTTGGAATCTTTGTAGGTCTTGATATCGCATAAAAACAACATGCAATTTTCATGGTGATGAAAAAAAACATTTGTAGGGTGTGTTTCAGATATGGATCACCCCTCATGACATTGAGGGCTTATCCCAAGTTGCCTCCCATCTTTCAAGTTAATCAAACAAATTTTTCCTTGACTGTGCTAGTGGAGCCTATGCAGATTCCTCAGAAAATCTGATATTTTCATTAGTGGTGCTTTTTAGTCATGGTACCTGGAAACAGCATTCAGCTTCTTGCAACTTCTCTAGTGCAAACATACCCAAATTTGTCCCTTAGGTCTCTCCTCCCAAGCACGGGAGAGAAACAGGTCCTTGATACTCTTTTTTGGGATTTTAATTTTTGATAGGGCTAGATTAAGGAGGCCTTGGAAATTACTCTTTCTCTTAATTGATTTCCTAGAGTGATGGGTAACTACTTCAGCTATAGATCCCCACAAAATGTTAAATGTGGTGGCTCCCCCCGGAACCTCACTTAAAATTTCTGTTCAGATCTTGATCTTGGACTTTCTAAGATTATTGGTGTAGTTCAGCCACACAAGCTTTCTACAACATCCTGTGTGGATAAAAAAGGCAACAAGGCCTTGAGTCCTCTGTAATGGCAACATCAAAGACTGCCACAAAACAAAAATTTTGTAAACCAACTTTTCTACCAATCCAACTTTTTAATGTCACCCAAATGCAGGAATCAATCACAATCCCTATGTTTACAGAGAGCTGTTGTGATTCAGCCTGCCTGCTTCTCACTTTATTGACAGCTGTATTCTTCTTCTTTTCAAAATGAAGAATATAAAAGGTTGCCTGCTTCCAAAAGCGTTTTGTCACAGCTAGGCCTATGTGGTCTTTGACAGTGAACCTCAATTTATTGTTCATTCTGCTAAACCTCCAAGGGCAAGCAGAGAAGCACAGACTCTGCCCTCTCCAAATTCCTGATGTGTCTGTTGGAGGAACAGTGTGCTGGTACGACACACTAGCACCTCAGACAACACTAGAGAAGAAATTATGTGGTCTGTGAAGGGAAGTGCATCTGATGTAAATGCAGTCAAGAAGACTTCAGAATTAGTTGTTAGGGAGTTAGGAGAATTAATGGGGTATAATCTATCATTTTCTCACTCTTGGCAAAAAGAGCATTTAATGTGAATCTCAATAAAGCACAATTGCCACCCAAATATAAAGTTGTTGCTAACATTAGCTGTATGGATGGGGTTAATGAAAATAATACTGAACACTCTGCTTGAAAAATTAAGACAAGTTGTCAGGCCAGTGTGGTGTAACTACAGAAATTTTCATTGTAAGATGTTGGGCTCTGAAACAGAATCTTTATTAATGCTGCTGATATGTAAAACTCTGCTACCTTCTGAGAACTATACTCCAGGAGCTGTGCAATAACTTAAAATATTTGCAAAGAAATGCAAATGCTGGAAAACCATACATATTTTCAAACATTTGCATAATCGCTAAGGGAAATGTGTAAACTATCAGACATGTGTGCCAGAGAGAGCTTGTACTCCCTCTATAGTCTTATCCTATTTTGCGAAGACAGGAAGTAGAAAATTGTACTTTTTTGAGTTACTAGAACAAGTTATATTCTGGTTATATTTGAGCTGTATTCTAGTTTCACTTCAACATTCAGAGACCAGGAACCTTAAGCAAAGACACAGTGCTTTAGCTCAGCCCGTAACTCCATGTCATAGTTTAGTTTCAGAAAAAAACCCTTAGATTTAATATTGGCATGAGGTAAAAGGGGGATATAGAACTTAATCCTTACAAGTCACCAATTTTCAGTTCATTTGAAGGCAAAGGCTCTTTCATCACTGTTGTTAACTGATGTGCCAATCAGTCTTACAAGTCTAATTGCAGTAATGATTAAACAATTAGTTGGGAGCCTTCTTAAACTTCACCAGTAGGATTAACAGGGCCATGACTCTGTTGACTAAAAGTGACACTCAAATATGCATGCAAAGTCCCCTTAATATCAAGAGAAGTTCAACTTCTTTTTCAGTAATAATTTGACCTTACTTTTTTGTATTACTTCAAGATTGTATTAATTAGGGATGTTGTTTTCCTACAAGCTATACCCTTGTGGAGTTTTATTAGAGTGATATACCTCCTGTGACATGGTGTTGAGAAAAATTTGTCATTTATGGGTTTTTTGGTCTTTAGAGTTTCAAGTAAGGAAGTGTCTTGGCAGCCAAAATCTGTTTTCCAAAAGGTCCCTCTCATTATAGGTTTTGAAGTGTTTTTTTAAAGTGGAAATGAGTATTGCAAGAGGAAATTCCCATAAATTTATTTTAATCTGTAACATATGGTAGATAGTTTTGGCCTAACCCCAAGATTACAAGTCCTGATAACAGAAATATAACTCAGCAGAAGATAGGAACATATTTCCTGAAGCTGGACTTCTTCAGGAAGAAAGAATCACATCATCTCTACCCTATCTTCATGAATCATCCCAGAACTGCCATATTTCAGCAGAGCACATTAAATTAACTCACAAGAAATGATGCTGTAATCCAGGAAATGGGAATGGTTCCAAGAAGATTTAGATTATTTTCTGGAAAGCAACATAACAGGGTGGAAAACACAGCATTCTGTGATATACTCATGAAGTTATTAAAAGCTGTGGTATGATCAAACACATAAAAATCATACATTTACTCTTGTCTTTCTGTTTAGTCTTTAATCTCTCTTAATGAACTTGGTGATTGTAACAATTTAGCTTGCTGAGATATGGAATTAGATCAAGCTGTGTCCTTTTACCTATTTTTTCAATTTTTTTCAGTTATTAGGACTTTAAAAAATTTTCATAAATTATCTGTAAAATGGCAACAAATAGAAGTGATACACTGCATAAAAACTAATTTGAACTACTTGTAGAAATGTAGTTTTCCACTAGGTTATTTTTTTTTTTTCTTAAGATTTTCAAATGTAAATATCTTACAAGAGGAATTTATTTTGTTTCAATATAGAGTGATTTTACTATGGATTGATTATATTTTTTACTATTTTCTGGTACTTTATTGAAAAAGTCTATGAAATAATGTGACAGAAGAGCACAAGCATCACAGTGTAACTTTCGTATCCATTTAACATACAAAATAATTTTATTACATGTATAGTATAGGGAATAAAAAACCCCGAACAGATACAAAATTCCACACATTCTACTCAAATAAGCATCATTTGCGTACAAATAGAAGCAGTCCAAGTTACACTGAGCACTTCTTTCACTGTGGATTCAGTAGTTTGACCTGATCATAGAATCCCAGATTCTTTGAGTTGGAAGTGACCTTAAAAATCATCCAGTTCCAACTCTCCTGCCATGGACAGGGACACCTTGCATGAGACCAAGTTTCTCAGGGCTCCTCCTAGTCTGGCCTTGAACTCTTGCAGGGCTGTGAAGTCCACAACTTTTCTGGATGACTTCTTCATCAACCTTAAAGTAAAGAATTTCTTCTTAATACCTAATCTAAATCCACCCTACATCTTTTTGAAGTCGTTTGTTCTATCACTGTATCTCAGCTCTCCTGTAGGTCCACTTTAGGTACTTGAAGGTGCTGAAGGGTACCCCCAGATACCTTTTCTCCTCTCCAGGCTGCACAACCCCAACTCTCTCAGCCCATTTCAATAGGAGAGATGCTCCAGGCCTGTGATCATCTTCATGACTCTCCTCTGGAATCATTCCAGCAGGTCCATATCCTCACAGTGGGGACCCAGAGCTGGATGCAGGGTTCCAGGTGGGCTCTCACCAGAGCAGAGCAGAGCAGAGCAGAGCAGAGCAGAGCAGAGGGGCAGAATCCTCTCCCTCACCCTGCTGCCCAACCCTGCTGTGGCTGCAGCCCAGGGCACGTCTGGCTGTGTGGGCTGGGAGTGCCCATGGCCGGGTCATGCTGAGCTTCTTGACCCTCAACAGTCTCAAGTCCTTCTCCACAAGAGAATACTGCTCTCAAATGTTGATTATGATGTGGTGTGTGCAACTCTGGTCAGTCATTAGTAGCTAAAATTATACCAGTTAACTGTTTACTGTTTTCTACTGAGCATATGTGCGCTGTGCTTAGGAAAAATAAATCCAAAATAGGAAGTGTCTCTTGATCATCCCTTTTTTATCACTTTTGCAAGAGCTAGAGATGCCTGTGAAGGCTGTGAAAAGGCCCACATCCAATGAAGAGAACAATCTGCTCATTCTCTATGTGCAGAAAATAGCTTTGAAGGTTTCCTTCACCATCCCACAAAGATTTTTTGTTTAGGACATGAAGCATCTCAGAAGCTTCCAAAAATGAAGTAGTCAGAAGCACTCTCTGAGTGCAATCCCCACATGGAAATTTCCAGAAAATATTAAAAAAGAACTCATCAGAGTGATAAAAAGAAAGAAATTATTGGGATAATAATCACTACTGCAAGAACTCTAACCATTATGCATAAGAAAACATACAAAAAAGCCACTGTGTAAAGCTGTTCCAAAAGCCTTTAATTTAATCAGTGTGCTCGGGTGGTCATGAGCAGTGCTGCTTATTTTAGCCCCAGAAAAGTCATATTTGTTGATTCTAGATCACTAAACTTCATCTAAGGAAAAGAGAGAGTCAAGTCCTCACACGGGAGCAGGCACAGAACAGAATGCATGTTAACTGCCCTCATCTCCATCAGGATACTGCCTTCAACAGCAGGTGTGTGAAGAAAGTACAAGAGCATATATTGTGTTCCTAGATTACTTTCCCATCCTCCAACATTTTGCAGCCTAGGGACTTCCTGAATAATAGAAACATAAATAATAGTAAATAATTATATCAGTAAGTCATGAATTATTCACCAGAGGATATATATAAACAGCCTTTCTCACACGCATACACAAACTCATAAAGGCTGATCTATGTTGCAATGTTTAAATGCATTCATTGCCAGCAAAAGAAGGCTCTATTCTCCTTTATGGGTGGAAGAAAACAGGAAAAGAGTCACAGGAGGGGGCTTTGTCTCTGTTATATGTGTAGCACTTTGCGAGGCCTTTTGGAAGGTTATTTCTGTTAGAGGAAAACTTCATGAGGGAGTTACATACCTCTTTGTAATCTGCTGTATTTACAGACCATATCTAGTCTTGCTTCCTTTAACATATGCAAGTCAAATAACAGGATGGGGTTGACATCCTGCCCAAATGTATCTCCTGGACTTTTGCTTTCATGGGTGTGTCTCTGTCACAGCTCAAGATTTCTTTATCTTACTTCTTGTCTCCAAAACCAGCAGACAAACGCAGCTCCACAATATGGGACTGCCCTCAGTTATGTGTTTCATCAGTATCTGGGGAATCCTTTGAGCCATGTGGTTCTGGTTTCATTCAAAATAGCATCATGCTTTTGCTACCTGACTACAGAAAATAAATTTCATATAGCTATCTTAAGTAAGATTGTTCTTATTTATCATTTTCAATATGTTGCTTGACACCTAACAGCACCATTTCTTGGTCACATGGAATGACTGAAAATGCTTTCTTTATGGGAGAAATAGAAAGATCTGCCATGTTCAGAATGAAAACTCTCTAATCTATGCCCTTAATTTTAAGCATTTTTGAACTCACAGCAAAACAAGAAATAAGTGTAGAGGCAAAGGAGTTTTCCATCTTTTTTGCTGTTGTTGTCTTATAACAAGACAAATGCTGCATGAAAATATTGAAACAGCAATGAGAAAAGACTGTCAGCAGAAGTACAGGGATTACTGCTTCATAAATTTGTTCTCTAGGGGATTTAATCATTACTTGAGGTGAATAGCTCCTGACTGAGCTGTGCATCTGGAGGTAATCTTGTTAAGGGTCTAGCTTCCTGTTGATCTAACATGGTAACATGAGCAAGACAATTGTGACCACTTCTGTCTGGCAGACTGCACTGGCTCAGAAAGTATAGGTTCAGGCATAGCATTTGGTAGGCTCTGTCCAATGGAAGAAAAGAAAATAAATACCTGGAAGAAATACAGTGGTGTAGCAACAGCTCAAATGTAATGTCTTGCATGTTTGTGCTTTGCTCTCTGTGAAGAAAATGAAATAAATTAGGATCAAATGAAAAGCATACTTGCAGTTTAGATGAGAAGTATTGATCTGTGTAATTGGTCTTCTTGTTAATTACCTAATATTTAAAACAAATTCACCTGTGTAGGTCTATTCAGCTCAACTACACATATATTTTAACACATGAGTAGAACTAACACATCAATAATCCTATAAAGTTGTGCCTGTCCCTTAAGTATCTTGCCAAAGCAGAACCCAATTCCCATAGAAATGACATTTTCATTTAAAATGAAATTTTAAGCCTGTATTATGGACTTAATTGTATTTTCTGAATGCTTCATTTCAGTTGATTTAGAAAATCAGAAGATGTAGCGACAAGAAAACTTGCCTTTTCACATATTTCTTAATAGAAGGAAGACATACTTAGATTTTAAAAAGTGTGAAGAAGCACCTATTTGTATTGAAGAACTGCCTTATTTACCCCAATCTTACTCGCAATGCCTGCTCCCAGGCTTCCCAAGCTCAGTGCATGGCAGCAAGCTTTGAGGTGAGAGGTGCTAGCAGCAATGGAGGAGAAGTGCATTAGAGACTGCCACAGGAATCTGAATATGAACAGTTTTACAGCCCAGGTGGCATATGTGTAAGGATTCTGTAAGAGCTGTACAATGGCATTGTTGGCTTGCATTTTTTGAAATGTCGTAGAAATTGGAAGGGACCCTCAAAGCCTGGAAGAAGCCACGTGTTTGTCACTTCTTCAATAAGCACAAGGAGGAGAATCGGGAAGTATGAAGTAGTCAACCTCATGTCAATCTCCATGTAAATAATGAAGATGAAAGAGAAGACTATGGCTGGAGCACAAAGTGAGAGAAAAAACTCTTTGGGCAATTCGTTTCCCAGGATAGATATCAGCAGTCTGAAGCCAACCCATCAGTCAGACACACTTTGGGGTTAGAACTGTCATGGAAAGTGTTTAACAGCTCTACCAACAGTCCAGTCTGTGGATGAAATGGACCCTCAGCAAGTTTACAGGACACCACGGTGGGGACAGCATGAGTGTCTGGAGGACAGGCCTGCCACTTAAGGTGACCAAGGTGAGCAGGGAAAATAGGCTAAGAGGAGCCTTACTGAGTACCACAGGGACAGATGAAAAGCTGAAGTAAAAAATTCCCTGCATTACTACAGGCAGGCTGGCAGCCCAACAGCACTGTTAATAAGGCCCTGGGAATCATGCTAGACAAACTGAACAAGCTGAGTAGAGGTGTCATCTCAGGTGCAAGTGTGTGCATCTGGAATATTTTCATTAATTGTAGTATATAGTAGTATGTAGTATGATGTATGATAGCTCATTGCATTTTAAGTTTCATTCTATATACCTGAAGTAATTTTGTCAGTTCTCATTTTGACTCACACACACACACAGACACACACACACACGGAGAGAGAAGTGGCTGTGAGTAAAATTTTAACACCTAAGAAATTACTCTAAGAATTTAAATAGTTTGGTCAGGGTGTCTTACAACTCCTATTTAAAAAGTATTCTAATTCCATAGTTCTGCAGAAGGTTATTTGTAGATTACCGCCTTTTTGTTTCACAGAAAATGAGGATTGAACATTCTCAAATACTCAAGAATCTAAAAATGTAGAAAATTCCAAAGCAGTCTTCTTCAGTTAAACTCAGTTGGAAATGAGTACCTTGGAAAATCATGCACTAAAAGGACAAAGATGAAACAAAGAGGAATTATAACTGAACACCATGAGCAGAACTTATAAAATAATTATCATAAGTAGAAATGCAATTAACCTTAACTTCACCCTGTGCTGCTGGTTTTGTCTTGGCTGTTTTAAATCATCATTCTGAGGACAAGTTTAAAAAGCAGACTGAATAAGAAAACAAAAACCACATCTCCATAATATTTTATTAGGTGTATATCAGGAAAAAAGAAGTAAAGTCACATCTTCATGATGCTGCTAAACTTTATACTGTAAAAAAAAGAAGCACGCATCTCAGACACAGAGGGTGAATCATGTCAATTTCCTTTAAACAAGGTTAAAATAAAACATTCAAACTTACTGTAATTGACAGGAACCCAGATTTCTCTAGGTATCAAGCTCAGTAAATTCAGCATCAGCCTTAGTAATTTGTCATCTTTTAGGTAAGGGCTGTGTATTTCTTACAGCCTGCTGTGTGCGCTTCTGCTTTGTTTTCACTCAGTAGCTGAATCTTTATCTAGGCTTTCTTGAGAAGCTAATAAAACTGTTTATGTTGCTTTCTACAGAAATAAAGATCTTTACATTGTTATTTTGCATTTACATGGTTTCATTCAGAAGGGTGAAATGACTGCTAACTGCCTTGTGCTTGTCCTGTCCCCAGGCTATTATGATTTTACATTTCCCATCCATGTGTGATTAATCACATTAAAATTTTCCAAGAAGAAACTTTGATCCCATGTCTAATAGAGAAATGATATCTTTACAAAAATACTGAGTCTGTATAATGGAAAGTATCTCTTTGTTTTTAGTAGCAATTTATTCTCAGTCACATTATAAGCAAGATTTACACTCAGCTTAGAAAGCAGACTTTTTTTCCAGAGGCTTAACACAATTAGCAGGACACAAAACTGCAGTTTTTCTCAACCAAAGCAGTCTCTCAGGAAGATAAAAGTAAAATGATAGCCAAATTCTCTACGGCTGACAATATTTTCTGAGATCATCACAGAGATCATCACAGCTGGGGCTACTGCTAACAGTGGTCTGTCAGTGGTTGGCATTACAATACACTGCCTTCTCAGTCTTTATGCCAAATGTGATTTGTAATAAAGAAAGAGACGGGCTCCTATAAGCAAGGCAGTGCTCAGTTAAAAATCCCACTGAGGGACTTTATCTTTCTTGCATATTTCATCTTCTTGGAAGACACCATCTACATCTTCCAATATCCTAAAATATAGGTATGGATTCTGAAAGTATCACTGCAATTGCAAAAACAGTGTGCCAAATCTTGTTCAGTGTTCCTGCTTGTTTTGATGTAATACATTGTGGAAAACTATACACAACGCAGTGATGGCAAGAGGGGAATTCTGTGAACTTCATTTTGCTCATATCTTTAATGGCTTTGTTTTGGGGATTTTTGTTTGTTTGTTTGTCTGGGTTAGGTGTTGATTTTTGTGGTTTTTTTTTTTTTTTTTTGTTTTGTTTTGTTTTGCAGAAGGTTTTTGATTTCTTTTGGTTTTGTGCTGCATCTAAATATAAACCCATCTTTTTTTTTTAGGATCCAATATGTATCTTACTTTGTATTGTGATATCCTGTTCCTTGTCATGCTGGAGAAGCCTGCAGCTGTCTAAAGCTTAATTATGCATGAATGCAAAGCCGAGATGCTTGGCCAATAGTGCCTCAGCAGAGTATGGTTTCTCACTTGTTTTTGTTTGAATTATAATTGGGTAGATTTATATTTCCCAAACCATTCTGCCCCTTGTGCATGTTCTTCCTTGCTTCTGTTGCCTTTGTTTGAACCAGATTCTGAACAAGCCTTTTTGAACGTGAACTGTCTATTAGATCTAAGATAGGTCATTAATGGATTTGACAAATCCTTTCACCTTAAGACAGCTAAAAAAGGTACAGAAATGAGTCTCCTCCCCTATCAGTTTTACTCCAGATGGTTGGAGGTGGGGTGTTCTTTATTTTTTTTAATGAATAGCTAAATAGAAGCTGGCATCTGGGTTGAAACAAAGGAGGCTTGGAGCCAGACTTCTAAAAGGAGGGTAGTATCAAGCAATAAAGTGCTACACCTGCTAAAGGGAAGGTAATACAGGCACTGAAAGCACATTTGTAGTCACAATTATCATGTATGGAAAGGCTTTAGACAATTGTTGTCAAGAAGACATAGGTGGTAAATCTACAAAGTCAACAAATAACATTGTCGGGGGTGGTAAAATATATGGCCCTATCATTTTATATGAGTGGCACAAATTGCTGACAGCAATAGCACCTATTTGCTGAGAACCCTGAATATTTATTCAAACTTGTTCTCAGCAACTAAATATCTCTGTTGCTGCTCAGTCTTTTGTTAGATTTATGGTTGCAACTCCTGAACAGTGTAAAGCACATTTTAAGTCAACATCTGCATCCACATCCTTCAAAAATACATAAACATAAACACAGAGACATTCAAAGGAGCTCTAGGGACAGGCTATGTCTTTGTGCTGACTGTCTTAATTCTTGGAAAATTAATCCCATTTGAAATGTGGAAAAGTGATGTTATAAGCAATGAAAAGCTAAGGTGCTGCTCCCATGAAATACTGCAACCAGCACTACCTGAAGAGTAGATGGCAAGGAGGGAATTTATTTCCCCACCATTGGCTTCAGATTTAAATGCTGATGCATAGAGGATTATTGCTCTTTAGCTTTTTTAAAGGTACAGAAGCTCGCTGTCTCCCCTCCTCCATGATCCCAGTAGAATCATTAAGCCCTTTACTAGTAAGCAGAGATACCCTACACACCATTTCATTTTGTAATGCAATTCTGAAGATAGGTGGGACGTTCGAAAGAATTGAAGTGATGAAAATCTGCCTTCCTTCTCTCCCCTTTCACAGGGAGACTTTTGCTCGGCAGAGAGCTGCCACAGCACTCACTAAGCTCCTGCCTGCCTCCCTGCTTCCCCTCATCCACATCAGACACGAGCTGTGCCCAGAAGGATGGCAAGGGCTGGGGCTGTCCCAGCTGCTCTCCCTGTTTTGCCCAGTTGCTCCCCTCTGGTCCTTGTGAGGCTGAGTCCAGGTATGGCCTAAGAGCACCAGCCCTCATTAAAGATTCAGAACACATGAAATTTGAATTGACACTAAACAAATGACCACTGTGTCAAATGGCTCAGGATTTTGCTACTAGATTCTCTGTGGATTTAGCTCTTTCTTAATGTTTGTTTAATGTGATTTTAACACTGACCTGAATGTGAACAGGGCCAGGTTTTTCTTTTATGCGTCTTTCCTAGATTCTAGAACATCACATCAGAGTTCTGGCCAGGTTTTCTTGTACCTGCAGGTGTTTTTAAATATGTATTTTTATGGAGTATAAAGGAAACATATTTTTTTGTTCGTAATGTATTATTTCCTGCTGGTCTTGACACATACCATTCAACATATGTCTTACAAGGGACTGCAGGGTAAAAAAAAAAAATAATACCCACAATAGATAAGGGCTGTTTTCCCCAGTGGATGATGGGAAAATGATTGGGTGTGTGGAGGGCAATTCCTTGCCCTCTTGAAATCTGAAGCCCAGAAAGATGGAGCTTTTGTGTGTCTGTTTTAAAAGGACTGAAATCCATTTACACATCAATGTCAGCTCCTGCTAAAGAAAGGCAACATTGTTGATGTTATGCTTGTCAAATACAAATAATTTGTTTTCAAGGGGAGACAAGTACAAAGCTTCTTGTCCACCAAACAGAGCACATTAAATATGACCCTTTCTCTGGGCACATGAACACTAGCACAAGAAAGCACAGGAGATATATAATTAATATTAGCTAACACACAGTAAGGTTAATTGTTGCTTCTCTGAATACTTAATCTGCAAGCAGTTGATAAATCCCACAATGAATAAAAGCAGCTCGTATTTAGGTCACACAAAGTCATTGCTGCTTTTTAATTTAAACTGTGCACTAGATTAAAACACAAGAGTATTGCAGGAGGACAATTCAGAAGCAGTAGCAATAGGCTGTCATTTGGCGTAAAAAGTTTCCCCAGCACACCCTAGGGACATGTTAATCAAAGCTTTTTAATGGATTCAGTCTGATCTGTGACAGGCTTTGTTCCAGAGATGGCATTTGCAGGATAGAGCTGCAAGTTATCAATAAGACACAGTAATTGCTGGGAGTGATTGAGCCTTGTTCCTTAGGCTTCATACCATTCACTCCTTTTTATTATCAGTCAAGCCCAGAGATGTCTTGCAATAAGCAGTCAAGTGATGGCTTGTTTCTTTCCTTAATCCTGAACCATATAATGAAAGAAAATGAAGCAACATGAAAATTTGCATTAATTAAAAAATGTATAAAACTCATTTCTGTTTTCTCCCTGCTATGTTTTATGCTATTTTTGCCAGGATTTTGTGGTAATTCTTCAGCCTATATCATGTACTGATAAATCCTTTTTAAGCAGTCAAAGCCTTTCACTGCCTGGTTAAAAGCTTCAGTTCATCCATTGACAGTTCTTTATTAAGTTATTCATTATCTCTTGGAAATCAAAGCATTGGCACAATCAGTAATAACTAGGGATAACACTTATCACCTACATGGATAGTTAGCCCTGCATCCTTTTAGGAAAGATAACTCCCAACACTGAAATGAAAATTCTTCAGTGCTATTCAAGAAGGTAATAGAAACCTAACATTTTTATATAGTGAAGGGTCATAATCCTCCCTTTATAGCACCACAGTCATTCCCATAGCAACCTAAACCCACTAGGGATTATGACCTCTCAGTATGAACAAACAGAAGGAAAAGTTGTTTAGAAGAGAAGGAATTTCTTTGATTAGTAAAAGGCAACACCAATATTCTGTGTGTGCACATATAAGACAGACACGTAGACAACAGCTAAATTGAATTTTTTTAAGTATGACTGAAATTATTGTTAAAATCACATTTCTTGGTTTCAATGAGGGTTTGTTTCGTGCAGTAACAGAACAAACTGTAATAGATTTTGCTCACTGCATTTACTTTTTTCTGGATTATGTTTGTTGGAAATCAGGTTAAGGTTTATTTATTCTAGTAACCTCAATCTTGAAAAAGCTTGGTGATATTAACAGGTGAAAGCTACCACCACAGGAAAACAGAGGTGGTCCTGTCTTATTGTTTTTGCTGTCCAGTAAATGACCAGTTATTGTTATAATTACAGATGATCAGAATTTGTAGTTTTGAGGCTGTGCAATGAAAGAAATGCTTTTGTTGAAATTTTCTTGAAGTATATTTCATAAATAACAAGAAAAAAGAGATAAAGTATTGCACTACTTTGAAATGTCCTTGATTAAATCTTGTTTTACTTCTAATGTTTGCAATTAACAGACATTTTTGCATATCTCCTTTTAATTTGAAACTATCAAATTCTGCCCAGATTATTTCACATTTATTATTGAAGTAACTGATTTTTTTTTCTATTCAGCTTTAAACTGTTGGGGACTATCAAGGAGTTTCTTGAAGAAACAAAGAAACAAATGTAGTAGCCTCCTTGCCCAGTGCACATTATATTTTTATTTTACTTCATAAGGAAAGTATATGGTATGTATTTGTGAAATATTCTGAAATTTTCAGTTTGAAAACACTAGAAATGCCAATATTATGTTCCTCTCTGTGTTAGTTGTGTATGTACAATTTAAAAATGTCTTTGAAGATTTTATCTTTATCATTTTATCTTTGAAATATTTAGAGATTGAAAAATTAATGCATGCTAATTATATAAAATTTACAAAATTTTATTTTTCTTTCTTCTTTAAAACTGCTCAGTTTTCATTTAGATATTTCCAATAATTTCATAAGCAAAGCAAAATACTCTCTCTTAAGCATAGGAACAATTTGTATTATATTCTGCCATATCACAACATGTATATGTTCAGGATTCCTAATTTTAAAGATGTGAACAGTTCATGAGCTATTCTGCATTCATCACATAAAAACTGAAGCACTTCCACTGAGAACAAGCATTCTCCTGATGATATGTACTAAGCTTTCATTTTCTGCTCTCTCTTTCAGCTGCAGCTCTCTTTCATGTAGTAGGCATCTGGGCAAGAGAGGTCATGATCACCTGTATTGTATTATGACACTTGGAATATAACTTATGACCAGTCCATGTACCTTCTGCTTTGCTTTATGAGCTTACAACACAAGTCAAACAGTGACAACTCGTTTTACCTACACTTTCTAAAGGAAGAATTTATTCTTTAAAGTGTTTGTTCAGAGTTTTTGTTTTGTAGGTATCTGAAACACTCAGAAATTTATTTTTTGTAAAAATATTGAGTTTTCAATAACACACATCCAGACTGCGTAGAAAATGTTTATGTGATATTTGCCTGTTAAAAAAAAAAAAAAACCCTGGATAATGAAATGTAGGAAAGTCTTTTCTAGACATTAGAATGCGTTTATACAGAAGAATAAGTATTTAGCTACTATCGCGTAAAAGCTTGTTGACAAAACCAAGAAAGGTTTTTTTCTTTTCATAATCTGCTACAAAGCAAATTCACTGTTAATTTGCCTTTGACAATGTCCAGTTAACAAAAGATGGAGACTTTGATGAGTCTTTGTCCTAAGAATAGCAATATAGAAAGATCATGATCATTGCAGTAAAGATTGAAAAGCTTTCAGATAGATTATTCATTGTTCTTAAATTCTATGCTATAATGGTCTCATACCATTGCTTCAAATTTAGAATACCAGTGTGAAATTGCTATTGGAATGGCTGTTGAAATCAATGGTCTACATAAGTGGACCATTCTTGCTAGCCCTGAAAAAGGAGTTGTAAAAAAAGGATTTATTATTGATATACATTGTTGTTGTTGCTTTTGTTAAAATTATTATTATTATTATTATTATTATTATTATTATTATTATTATTATTATTATTATTATTAATAATAATAATAATAATAATAATAATAATAATAATAATAATAATAATAATAATAATAATAATAATAATAATAATATAAAATTTATATTGATGTTGAAATGTCACACAGAGAAAAACTTCTGGGAAGAGAAACCTTCTAATGCAAGTTGTTATGCCCAGCATCCTGGATCAAAACCCCACAACTTTTTCTTTTTTACATATTTGGACATGAAAAGGATCCTAAGGGCCAGACCTTAATTTGATCAGGAGTGTAAAGCTGTTTCTCTGAGACCATAGCTCCTAAGGAGGCCTGGAAATTTTTCAAACTTTTAAAAGTCTCTTCACACCTCTAATAACCAGATTCTGGCACATTGTGATGATAGCACTACCTCAGTAAGTTTAATTTTCCATCAAATACTGACTAATTTTCCATCACATAGTCAAGGAAAAAAACACTTTCACAAGATGAGGGTCAAGGGGACAATTTCTGATCTAACTGACTGTGGTGCAATTTCAGAACAACCCTGATGATTTCAGTGGTGTTCACTTCTGATTTAACAGATATGACAGTCAAATTTAGCCCAAGGTTTTTATTAAAAACTAATTAAATTAGGTGCTTACATAGCACATGCAGAAATACAAGGGGAGATAACAAGAGTCTGGGAGGAAGAAGTTAATATAAGATGCCAAACTACAAGGTGATTTTTCTGCAATGACACAGTACATATGTTTAGCTCTCCCTCTCATCTCCTGATCTCGTCCCTCCCATCTCCCAGTCCAGCTGAAAACATTTATATTTGGTATCTTTGATATTTGGTATCTTTGATCCTTGTCCTTCCTTCAAACCCTTTAGTGCCAAGGCCTGTATCTCTGCAGGCATTTATTTTGATGAAATACTGCAGAGAAGGCAGGCAGGCCCAAGAATTTTCCTGCAGGACAGAAGATTATATCTTTAATATTACCAACCAAAACCTTCCTAACTCTGTTGTCAGCCACAAAATAGAACTTTGAAATTTAATTTTAGCTCTTTATGGGCAGGGCAAACAATTTTTTGTAGCCTCTTTCTTTTTCCTCACCTGTTTTTCATGGAGATGACAACCAGACCTTTTTCAACGGGTCTGTGAGTCACACAATTTTTCTGCAGAACTGAAATTTTAAAGCGAAGAAAGGTATCTGGAAAAGAATAGAACTATGTTAAACAAGAAAATGGGACTACAGGTATTCTAGCAAATGTACATTATATTTCCAGGCCTTGTTGGGACTGAACCTTTCATATCCCAGTAATTTCAGTGGGAGCTGAGTCTACTCAGTCCTGTAAAATAATTGAACACCTTTTTATGTATGGTGAGATGCTTATGCTGGCTGTTGTAGGTTCTACAGAGGGAAACCACTCTGTGTGGTTTAGAAATGCAGTCCCATAAAGTAGGTATGAAGTGTGATGCCTCAGGAATTTAGGATAAACCATTGGAGAGAGGCAGTGTGACAGGATGTCAATGTAAAATTTTGACTGAAAAAGAACAATGAAGTCTGCCTAAAATACAGTGGTTTATTGCCCTGTTAGTGCTATAAAAACTTGAGTTTCTATTTATTCCATATAACATTTGGATACTTTTTATGTTTACAAATGTATTGTAAATACTCCTGGTTCCCATGGGAAGACTGAAAAGCTTGTGTTTTCCTATATTTGCTGTTAAGTAGCTGAAGAGTGGAGAGGCAGATACTGTCAGCTTCAAGATACTTCAGTATCAATTTAGACAAAAAGCTACAGTATGAAGAACATAGTGCACAATTTTGCTACTCCCATAAATTTGGCAGCAAATCCCCAAATCGCCAGCGATCAGTGTGGAAGTTTAAAAACAGTTGGGCTTTGGGTTTTCTGTGTTTGGTGTTGGTTTCTGGTGGTGGTGGTGGTGCTGGGGTTTTTTCGTCATAGTTTGAATGACAGCGACTGGCTTGCCTAGGATCAGACGAGGTAACTGTTCTAGTACTAGGACACTGGAGCATCCTCCTCTGACTGCAGGAACTCAGAGAGAAATTTATTATAAATCCATACAAATTTACCTAGGAGACTTTATTCTCTCCCATTTTTCTCCACACAATGCTATGAGTTACTGGGGTAGGCTACAACTCCTGTGTCACAGCTGAGCATAGGTGAAGCATTGGTGTTCACAGTGAAATGCTGTAAGGAGCACAGATGCTGAAATAAAGCAGAGAATGGAGCTGAGAAACAAAGGAGATTTAGTACAGGAATAGTATACATGCTATCAAAAGCCAAATGTTAGTAAACCTGAATGTTTGACTGCACTCATATATTTGAAATGGATTTTCTAATAAAACTGTGGTTGATGCAAGTTTATTTCCTTTCTAATTTTTCATCTGAGTTAACACTGAGATAAGATCATGGCTGCTAGGGAAGGCAGTGCTATACCTGCCATGCTACAAAAATAACAGCTTACAGTACACATATTTACAAGTCTACCAAATTCTGCCAGTTTTTTAAGGCAAACTAAATAATATTTTAAGTTAAAAAGAGATTTTATGAGCTCTAATAGTGTGGTATGGATGCTTGTCTTTTAGAAAGCACGTAGTTAGAACCATTGAAAGATATTTAGCCATTGAGACATGCTATTCTAGAGTCCAAATGGATGTGGTGTTGGATTTGAAAATGTAATCATGCAAGTCTTGACTGCAATAAGACATGAGATCCCTTCAGTTTCAGAATATTGTTCTAAGGGCCAAAAGCAAAAGAGAAAAAAGAGCATGCCTAACACAAAGATGTGAGATAGGCTAAAAACTTTAATTAATTATAAAATAATAAAATGCTATTATTGCAGTTTTATTCACACATGTTTTCAATCAGGATTTTTTTTTATCCCCATCTTTTCCCTCAGCTTAAAGGAAGGATCAAAGAACCGTTAAGGTTGGAAACCATCTCTAAGACCACCTAGTCTAACCACTGATGTATAACTGCCATGTTTACCACTAAATCATTTCCCAATTACCATATCCACATGCTGTTTTGAACATTTCCTTTCATGGTTTTTTCATCACATCCTTAGGTAGGCTGTTTCAATGCCCTACTGGCCTTTCAGCAGAGAATTTTTTCTAAATATCCAACCTTGATACAGCTTGATCTTGTGGCCTCTTGTCCTGTTGCTGGTTGCCTGGGAGAAGAGACGAACCCCCATCCTGCATGCTTTAAAATTTAATAATAAATAACATCTTTTCGGAGTGTTGCAGAGAGTGATAAGCCATCCTGAGCTTCCTTTTCTCCAGGTTAAACAACCCCAGCTCCCTCAGCCCCTCTTCACAGGACAGACCCTTCCCCAGTGCCACTGCTCCTCCCTGGACTTGCTCCAGAGCCTCAATGTTTTTCTTGTAGTGAGGGCCCCAAAACTGGACAGACCTCTTGAGGTGTGGCCTCACCAGTGCCCAGTACAGGGGGACAATCCCTGTTCTGTTCCTGCTGGCCACACCACTGCTCATACAGGCCGGGATTCCATGGGCCTTCTTGGCTCATGTTCAGCTGCTGTCGACCAACACCTCCAGATCCTTTTCTACCAGGCAGCTTTCCAGCAACTCTGCCCCATCCAATAGCACTGCCTGGCATCATTGTGACCAAGGGAAGGACCTGAAAATTTATCTTGTTTTTTGCCTTTCTCATCCAGCTGGCCTCAGCCCCTTGATGCAATGTCCAGATTCTCTGCAGAGCCTTCCTGCCCTCCATCAGATCAACACGCCCGCCCAACTTGGAGTCACTTGGAGTCACTTCCGTCTCCTTGGACTTGTGTGTCCACCAGGATTTCCACCTGAATTAGAGGGGCTTCATTCTTCCCACAGCTGTCTTCCAGCTCCAGAGCCTGGGTGCCTAGAGGACAACTCATGTTGCTCTCAGAGACTGAGGCAAATAAAGCATTATTAACTCAGCCACAGTGATATTTCCCTCCATATCCATTAAAGGCTGGCAGTTCTCCTTAGCCCTTGTTTAAGTGCTGATGATTTTTAATTTTTTTTTTGTTTTATCTTTTACAGCAGTAACCTGTACAAATGCAACAATAAACTCGTCACTCCTGGGATTTTTGTCACATGCTGTAGAAGGGTACACATTTGATCTATCATTAAGCAAAGCAAGAAATATATCTGTTATTATATTTATTAAAAATGTGAATGGTGCTCAGAAGTATTCTTGTAAATTGATTTGGGAGAACAAAACAGTAAGTACTAAGAAATGCAGCCAGTCTGTTTCCTTCAATGGCTCCTGTGTTTTGCTGATCATTTCAGAAGGAAAAAAAAAAGACCCTGCAAGGAAAGTATTACAATCTTGGCTGAAAGTAAAATAAGTATGTGGCAGAAGATGTAAAATTCTTCCTACTTATTTCAAATGTTAACACGCATTTTAATATCTAATGTTGCATTACAATGAATTTTCTAGTCAAATGACATTCACATCAATACCTAGCAAATCATAAGTTTCAGAATTCTACTATGGTGAAAGTTCTTTGGTCCAAATAAATATTGCTTTTTATTATTCCACAAAACAATCAGTAGCCTGAGGTGCCAAAAGAGAAGACATTTATCACTAGCAGCTTTTTCTGTCTCCTTGCATTCAGTTCAAATTCTTAGAGTAAGGAAGTTGAACTCCTCTGCTGAGAACATCTTTTAAATGCTAAGGTCTGATTTTGTGTCTTCTTTAAGTTTGTCATTTTCCTTATTATCTTTTATACTCACTCCCTTACATTTATTTAGAAATATTTGAATTATTTTTCTCTTTTGTTTCTAGGCAGTAGAAATTCCATTGAAATTTCTGATTGTTCCATTGAGGCTCTGTCTGTAGCAAGAGTGGTGAAGATATTTCTTGGCCTCTGTATTTTATAAATGTAAAAAGCCATTTTGGAGGAGCTAGAGACTGAATTCCACTGCCTTTGCACAGAAAGACATTAGTCATACAGCTTCTTCGCACTGACCTCAGATATATCTTAGAGTGTGGTGCGGCACTGCTCCTTAAATTGCAGTGAGCATGAGCTGGTTCCATTTGTAGAGAAGATTGTTCCTCCACGTCACATCATCTTGTCCCATTGTCACCACCTTCAAAGAGCACTTCAGGGGAAACTCAGATGCCTGGTATGGTCTGAGACCCCGAGCAGATAACAGAGCAGAGTCTGTGCCTCCCTGTTCCTCTCCCAGCCTTGAGCTTAACCTCTCACCACTGCCACCTCCAGAGTCCTCATCTTACCTTGGGAAAATAACCCATATAAAAAAGTGAATAATTTCTGTACTTTGTATGGCATTACTGTCTGCCTCGCACTAATTCATAAATGAGAATCCACATGGAGAAAGGAATTGAAAAACAACTTAAAAAAAAACCCCTAAAATATTTTCTCTTTCCATAATGAAAGTACTGCTAAGTTTCTGCCTCCTAATGAATTCCATATGTGCATCCAGGATTTGAAAATACTAAAACTGTCATACAACCCCCTAGATATAAGTTTAAATACAACTCCAAACAGACCTATGTTCCTCTATTCCATTGATGTTTATCTCTTTATCACTCCTTCATCCAGCTGCATCTTGTTAATGATAAAACAGAAAGACTTTGAAAGGATTTTGAAATCGTTAATTTAAATGTTAGCACCTTAAGATGAGTTCTTGTAGTCAGGGTAAACACTAAATTTGCTTGGGTTTTTTTTAGCTAGAGACTTACTAGCTAATGACAGAAAGATCTCTTTCATGTGTAAAAATATAACACAATCTGCGGAATTGATGTGAGGCTTGGAAGGACACTCCCAGAACGTCCTCCAGTTCTGGGAAAACAAGTATTAAAACAAATATATAGCTGGTTCAAAGCTAAGTGAAGGATTGTGTTGGTAAGGTTATACCAGTTCTTTGTCCTGTTAGTCCTTAGGTCTCCTAGGTGAGATGATCCTGTGTTCAGAATTGTTATTCTGAATTATCAGGGCAGTCACGATGGTTAGTGTCCAAATGAGCATAACCACACAATGTGAACTATATTACTTGTTTTTTCCCAAGGCACTGGCATCCACAAAAGAATGCCAAGTCTCTGCAAAAGGTTTTCAAAAATCAATACATGTGCTGTCTCTATAAAGTGACAAGAAATCAGATGACAATAAAATTACCATGTAGTACAAATGTGCACACACACCACGTAAGTATTGCTTGACTTATGGATACCCTTAAACTAAAAATAAATTTAGCTGTGCTTTTGCCTGAAGAAAACAGGAACTTCTCACAGATGGTGTGCATTATTTTCAAGGCTACACTATGTCTATACCCAGCAGCTCTAGCCAAAGGGAATAAAAAAGGAAACTCATCCTTTTTATCTAATAATAACTCATAATGGTTACGTTTTGTAAATATAAATATAAATTTGAATAAATTTCAAAAATTTTGACATATTTCATGCAACATAGAATTCATTATACATAAAGAAAAAATATAAAAAGATATTTTACTGCATGGAAATATGCTTATTCAAATAAATTTTTATTTTGGTGACAGGCAAACAAGCAGTTGTTATAGCACCTAGAATTTAGTGAAGATTTAAGGAACTCTAACTCTTTGCAGCTTAGGGACAAGCACTTGCATATAGGTGAGCAGAAGTAAAATTTTGCGTAAGACGACTGCCATTTCTCTGAGCGTCCAGGCAATGAGTGGACTAAAATTAAACAGAAAGTAGGTTGCATTCATACTGTGAGTACATATGAGTATATACTGTCTGTTTTTATTTCCCTAAAGACATTTGTAATTGTGTAACTGTGCAGAAACTGGTTGTTACTCCATTACATGCACAAAACCCAAGTGAACAGAGCGAGATATCTGAACACAGTCTGCTGTAAGTGCTTTATGGTAAGCATCAGTAACTGCATCATAGATAACCAGAAATGACAGTACTGTAACTGGGCTGAGGCTTTAGTCTCAGGCTGATTTAGTTCTATGATTGTTTAATACACAGACTTGCCTGCAACCTTATGTGAGAAAGGTTTGAAGAGCGTTCACCTGCTTTCCCAAGCACCTCATTTTAGAATTAACCTCCTTAGGCTCCCTTGCCTGACTGGCTGAAAGTCAGGCTCCATATGAGAGCAGTACACCAGAGGCTCCATTGAGTTTCTCTCAGCCAGGCTGAGGAGGAGCTAATTTCTCTCCTTTGAAGACAAACAACTAGTCTCAACTACATCAAAGATTAGAAGAACCTGTGTGAAACAAGCATCCTTTGTTTCTTATTTGCAAAAATTAGGTAACCATCATGATTACTTATTTTACTGTTTTTTGAAAACACTTAAGGCACACCAGAAGGAAAAAGCTATGGAGATGTGTATTACTACCATCCATTGTGATCTGAGGCCTAAATTAGTATCTCTAATTTGCAGCAGAAGCATAATTACTAACCACTTAATAATTTATGTCATATAATATTTTCATATTTCCTTCTAACCTGTCCTCTTCTCTTGATTGTCTGTTTTCCTCCTTTCTTAGGCTAAAGCTAAAATGGCTGCTACACCTGGCTCAGAAATGCTCTTCCTTTCACTTCTTCTCCTGAAAATTTCTCTATAATCATGTCTTCTTATTTTTCCTCTTGCAGAGACACTCATTTGCGAAGCACAAGGAGAATGGTCAACTATGACAACACAGGGCATCATTATCTAGAGTCTGAAAGACACCTGTTTAATGTGACCAGACTGAGCAAAGAATCAGCAGAAGTATGAAAATTTTCCTTCATGAGAAATAGGTTACATGGGTCTGGAAAAGGGACAAATGGGGCCACAAGGCCAGAAAAATTGTAGAAATTTATTAAAGCTGTATGGCACAAAGAAACTAACTAGGAAATTAGTAATTTTGTTTATTGTAATAGAGGATTTGATCTTATAATAAAATAGAAATTTAAAAAACCACCAGATTCAAAACAAACTCAAGGAAGTATTTTTCACATTATATATAATTATGCTCTAAAACTTCTCTCCTCAGGTGACAATCTGCTGTGTCTCAAAAAGCACTTGATCAAATTAATATTACAAAAGAAAACCTTTTTCTTAGATCATCACATGGATCCAATTGGGATTTTTAAGGCTATTACCATCTCTGGGCAAAAGTAAGTCTCAAACATTTCTATAAAATTTCAGCTGGACAAAAAAGTACCAAAGTTGAAAAGTGACTTTTTTCCTTTTGTCATCACAGTTTTGTATGGTAAGAGAGTTTTAGTGAAACTGCATTGAGTTGATTTGATTGTCAATAATTTTGTATCTGCTGAAGAAGCAGGGAAAGGGAAATCCAGGAAGTCTGGCCTACTTTAACTAGATTTTGTTACCCCATATAAAAATCAAAGGATTGCTATCTTGAGCCCAGCTCCTATGACTTTCTAATTAAAAGGCAAACTCAAAGACAGAAACAAACCTGATGAGAAAATTTAAAGTAATATCTGTAAAATATTAGCTGACTGAAAATCGATGCAGCCTGTAAAGGCCAAGCCTATGCAGCGGCCTGTGCCCGCCTTACAGCATGGGTGTGCCCTGCACAGACTAATGGGACAGCTCCTAAACAGCATTCTTGCCATTATCTGGAACAGAAGAATGGAATTTGACTTTATCTCCAACAGATCTCTTAGTACCTGACAGTTTTAGGGACAGTAATTTCTCGAGTTTTTCTGTTTACATCTGTTTGATGAAAAGTGATGGCAGTGATTTGTGGATTTATGGATGAGCAAGGTAGGAAGCATCCTGAGAATTAACTAGTGCAGTACCTATCAGACCTCCCCTAACATCTTTCCTTTCCTTTCTCATACATCCTGGTTTTTTAGGATCATTTGTTCTTTAGGTGAGTGGTTTTGCAGCAGATTAATATATTTTCAAATGCTGCAAACCCTTGTTTTGTGAAAGTGAGAGCAATAATAGCATTAGAAATGTCCAGGCACTACCAGAACACCCCAACAGATGTTTGACCTCCTCAACCAAAAACCCTTTCCAACTTCTCAAGCACTTTTCTGAATCATTTTATGGGAGGTCCTGTGGAAGATGGTCAAACTGTTGTAACTTAAAATAGGAAGAAAAAGGAAGAAGTTTTTGAAGACAGCTGAGTACAGCTGTTCTTTATCTTGACTACAAAGTGAAAAAGCATTTCTGAGACTCTGTGTGTTGTTACTATTTTTCTGGGAAGTTATTCTCTGTAATTTGGGATTGAGTCTTCTTCATTAAATGGTATCAAATGGACTCTCTTCCTAATTACTTCTTGCCAGTCCCAACCCTGTACAGGAAAGATTATCCAATTAGCGGACAAATATCCAGGAATTTAATTGTGAACCTAATCCAGGTAGGGTTTGGGTTTTGGTTTTGGTTTTTTTTGCTTTTTTTTTTAAACTGATGTTCTTGCCCATTCATTGTGTTCATATAATGCCTTTTCTCTGTTTTGTTTTACTTTCTTCATTTTTTATTCCCTTCTGCTTACCATTGAAATATTTCTTTTTCTGAATTCCAGAGGTGCCCAAAGCTCTTAATCCCATTCTTCTAATTCCACTGCAAAAGAGTAGAGAGACTCTTCTTACGTAGTGGAATAGACCTCTGACCCTCACAGGACTCTTTGGTTATACTTAGTAACACATGCTCCAGTCACTGGGAAAATTGTTTACTTATGGTGGAGAAAGAGGGGATAAAATAAGTCCAAGTATGTTTTCCTGCACACTTTTTTCCTTTCCCAACAAGAAAATTAAAAGCATTATCCTTCAGTCCTTGGACATTGGCCTTTGATTTTTTTTTTTTTTTTTTTGGTTGTTGTTTTTGTTTCTCTGCTATTTCAATGAAATTAAAAAGAAAGTGAGAGGCAAAAATGACGAAAACTGAATATCTAGCTCTTTGGGGTATTTCTTCACCAACTCTAAATAGTATGTTGAAAAACTAGTAAACTTTTTAACCTAAAGGTCAAAAGTTTGCCTTTCTGAATTTAAAAATCTTTTTTTCATTTTGTTAAGGAAATGTGGACAAAAATATACAGGGCAATCCCAACGATTACATACATCTAGCAAAAAAAATATTTCTTTGTTGAATTAAACAAAGAACTGAACAGAAGAAAACAAATCTAAGTTCTGTCAAAGCACACAGGTGTAAGGAAACCTCAATTTCAGCTGATTAATGTAGATAAATAGGTCCTTCTAGGGTGCTAACATTAGACACCTAAAATAGCTGCTCTTGGGGTGCAGTGTATTTAATCTGTTACTCTCAGCAGGCAGCAGGGGAGCAGGGTGACTCAGACAAATGTGTGAGGTAAGTTTCTGAAGGTGAGGGTTATACCCAGAGTCATGCAAACTGTATTACAAAACTAAAGTATCAGTAGACCGGTAGACACCATGGAGTTAGCACAGTCTCTAATAAACCACACTGAACCACTGGAAAGGCTGCATGGGGCTTTAAAGGCATTAAGTGATAAAATCATTATAGTCTGAATATAGTCTGAATAAATCAATATAGTCTGAAATCTTTGCATGTTTTCTTCCTCTCATTTCTGTGGAAAATTCTCTAGAGTTGAAAGTGTTTTGTTGTGCCTCTAACCTAGCCAGAAACACAAGACAAGAATAGAAGCCAAGATATTAGGTGATGGGGGGGTTCACTTTGGTATTTTTATCCTTATGAGTTTAGTGAACACCACAGAACAGAGGTTCCAAGTAGGCTGATGCAGGAGCTTTTTTAGTTTTGCTGACTTCTGGGTGTCTAAATTACAAAGCCTCTAGTGCAAAGACTACTTTTTCAGATCTGCATTTCTACATAGTCTAGCACACCACAGCCCTGATTTTTGTCTGTACTTGGCTACACTGCCAGAGTAATAATAATAATAGTAATAATAATGTAATGATAATAGTAATAATTACTAGTTTTATGATGTCTTATACAGTCTTATTCATACTATGCAAACAAGTTTATATAAAAATTTGTTAAGGGAAAAAGATTGGTTTGACATTCAGTAAAGCAAGAAGTTTTGAATGACATAGATGTAGGGCTGTCATCAACATGCAAAACATTGTGATCACTGTCATAATTAGATAACTTTATTTGAAACAAGCTGGCCATAAAATAATGAATTGTCAGTACAGAAAGTCATTGTGATACCAGCTATAAATACCAAATATAACTTAAATTCAGCCTTTTAAAATGGTCCTGTCAAGTAATTTATAATGAGGTAAAATGCTCAAAAATGCCCTTGATTCTCATCGTGTTTTTTCATGCAACCTGTGAAATAGTTGTTTTTTCAAACTTGAGATGCTGTCTGTATTAATAGGTACACTTTGAAAATAAAATAAGATGAAACTAATCTTACATTTTCAATGTTCTTTAGCTGTTTTGTGATTGTTGTGGAAAATGCAGGCAGATTCTTTTGTTGTTGACATCAGAAGTGGGGGTCACTCTGGGCCTGCTGAGTATGTTCTGAGCTCAAACAAAAATTGATTTCCTTTTTTTAAAAAGCAGCTGGCATTACAATGAGTAGCTTTCTTTCGATTTTTCTTTTCCACTGAAGCATTCAGTGAATGCAGCAGGCATAATAGGCTGAAGTAAACAGTGTCAGGTTTTGTTATATCAAGAGCTCTTTTAAACTAAGCAGACAAGCTATCATCAGTGCCTGAAACCCTGTAAATGGCAGCAGAGACTGAAAATGAGTTTGTTTCCTGACAAGTGTTTTGACGACATTTTGAAGAATAGAAGGAGATGCTTTGCTAATTACTGTGGCTGCCACATGTTCTGTCATGATACTGTTTCATTAATGAGCAAATATAAACAGCCTGTGTAAGGAAGTAATAGAATTAGAGATTCAATGAAATATGTGCCAGCAACTCAGACCATCATAAACAAGAAAAATATAGTCATATCCCCTTTCGTTTTTCCTGTGTTCGCCTTTATTCATTGAAGGAGCCTGTACATCTCTCAAAGGCTTTAGTAAAGCAAGAGCTGTCTGTGGCAGGGCAAGCTAGGAACAAGCACAAAAAGGATAGACCTGATGTTTTTTGTCAATAAATTCACAAGTTTGGAGTAGATATCCTTTGACAGGAGTGCAAATTGAAAACAAAAGCAGTATTTATAGCAAGAGGTGCAGTCTGGCCTTCTGACACGGTCTGGCTTCAGCCTGGGTGAGGCATTACGCTACAAGACTTGCAAAACCACAGGCAATTGGGGTTAGACATGTTGCAGCAAGAGAGTCTTAATAATGCATGACAACTGGAGAACAGTGCTTCAGCTGACCACTACCCTTTCTGCAGTGGGCTTCAACAAAGGAGAGTTTTGCCTAGAGGCAGAGCTGGCTCCAGGTAGTAGAGCAACTTTTTATTCCTTAATAAAAATTATTGGAAAAATAAAACCAAAACACACACACAGAGTTTTATACCTTTTTTTTTTCCAAACCTTTGAGCTATCAGGTTGCCAAGAACTAGATACTAGTGGATGCTGCCTTTTCCCACTGTAGGACAGAGTCTTCTTGTGCTACTGATCTTTGGAAATGAAAAAAGAATATGTGTTTTGTGTCGTGTATCTGTTCTTTTATGACACATAATACAGGGGCATGTTGGGAGCTTCCTTTTCACAGCTGACAGGGTGGAAAGGAGATGTCACTGTTTTGTGAAATTCTTGGAATTTTGTTTACGTATAGTCCCTGGCACTGTTTATGTACAGGGCATATCCAAAGGCTATGTTTTCTTTTGAGATAGAATATTCTTGAAACTTCTCTGGTGTCCTGCCCCCTGCTTTGTTCTTCTTCCCTTTCTTCTAAAGTACAAATGCTGCTTGTGTAGCTAGAAAAATTTCTGTTAAAAAAAAAATCAATTTGGGAAAAATTTTATTTTAAAAAATCAACACTAATTTAAAATGTTATTGATTTTTTTTAAGAAAAGTGTGTATTTATTTTTATGTACTTTGACCCTTTTGAAACACTTGTAATAGCATGAACAATAAGACAGTATGACTGAATGATACTCAGAAATAGTTAATGAGAAGACATTAGATGAATATTATGTAAATGGTTTAGAATGGGGAAAGCATGTTAAGGTAGTGAGGTGAAAATATTAAAGTGATAAAGTGGCTGGTAAAGAAAACAGACATTCAGAGAGCTTAAACACTGCAAGTCAGATCAAACTGAGCACTAGTTATAGAAACAGGTGTAAGATGTGTTGGAAGCACACAGAAATTACATACTTCAGAGGCCCCATCTCAGTATTTAAATTAGGTAGGGGGGTTTTTTCTGATTTTTTTTAATCCTTCCAAAGCTTTGTTAAATTGTTTGTTGCTACATAGTCAGCAAAAACCATAACTGGGATAGGTTTTTCGGTTTGCATAAACATATATATATATATATATATATATATATATATATATACACACTTATACACACACATGGTAAGGAAGGTGTCAAGAATATAAATGAAAAATAAACATCCTAAATACAGCTATAAACTACATTTGTAGTTTCAAAAGTTTCTTACTTTGTTTTTTCTCACTGGAGTTACAAGATTATAGTCTTTGACACTGGAAGAGACCTCTTTCCTTGTTATGAGATGTGGCCACTCCTTACCACTCAATGTGTAGACAAGTTTAGAATTGCTTCATGATTTCTAACTAGAAAATTAATTACTAAATTAGTTACTAAGATCTATAGTATAGACTCTAAAGCTGGAATCTAGAGTTAGGGCCTCCGTATTGCTGGAGCCTCTGGGGAGTCTTTGAACAGACAACTAAAAGTACAATTTCACTTTTGACACTAATGCTGTGTTACAGGACATTACCCTACTGCCAGAGCATACAAGAAGACAGGCTGACATTTTCAAATAGCACTGAAAGGATTTCAATAATTTCTATGAATCTGCTGTTGTTTTTGCCATAAGCCTCAGGAAAACAGATATAAATTATTTGTCTAGCAAATTATATGACTTTCCTTGCATAAAAAGAGGCCCGTTATAAATGAAGAAAGATTTTTTTGTTCATTTGTAGAGATTCACCATAAGGAAATAATGGCATTTGTACTAAAAATCTTTTATCTCATTGTGTGCTTGACTATATAGTACTCACACTAAAATAGTGGGTAACGTTGAGAACTTTATCTTGGCCAAAATGGAATTGTACAAACAAATGTAAGAGGTATTATTCCATAACAGCCTTCTGGTTTGTTGTGTTTTGTTTTTTCTTAATGACATCTCCATTTGTTACTTTCCTGTCAGCTGCAGTTCCAGCTGCTCCTTCTGACCCAGTGCAGTAATCTGTGTGGAGAGCACTGCAGGTAATTGCCAGACTACATGACTTTTGGATCTGACACCACAAAAGACAGGATGTCTTATACGAATGTTCAGTGCGACCTGTTTATTTGGGACACGATATGAATATCCTCAGATGATACTTTTATCATTAATTATGGGATCAGCGACGCTGCCGTAAATTTTGCCTTTACAGAAGTCTGTGAGGCTGTTGCCTTTTGTTCATGGACATATTAACCTTTTTTTTTGTTGTTGTTGCTTTCCTTGGCCCCTAATTGACCTGGGGTTGTAATTTTCTCTGAGTTTCCATAAATGAGAATATACTTTATAGTTTTTTGGTAATGCCACTTCTCTTAGTTAGCGACATGTCTGAGCCTTATCCTCATAGAACTCATATTCTCTATAGAACTCTTGTGGCACTTGCCACAAGGACCAGGGGGAACTGTGGCTGCAGAACCACGTTGTAGTGTAGTTTTGCAAAATAAATCTTTCTTTGCCCACACGTACTAGTCTTTAGTGTGCCCAAATCTCCGTGCAGAGATCCAAGACTGAAAGTGTAACCCTACAAGTGTGATTTTGGAAAAGCAACACTGTCTCTGAGCCATGGTTACGATGGCTTTCACAAATAACTAGTGAGTTGTTTTCTTTTCCCAAAGACGGTATTCACATAAGTTTAGGGGTTGTGCTTCTGGTGACAAATAGCAGTTAAGAATAATTTGGTTTTATAGTCTATATTTTGTGCATGCATCTGAGCAGAAATTAAATTTTTTAATAATTATATTTTCTTTCTGTTTTCTAAGGGACAAAAGGACCTAGTGAGGGCAATTTAGAAGGTCATCTGAGTCCTTCCAGGATGACCCTTTTGGCTGACTAGATGCTACTGATACCTTCTGAGAACAATTTTGTCATGACTATTGCAGTCAAAAGGCACAGTCTCTGTATGGAGTCTGGACATCATAGACATATAATATAACTCCTGAAAATGGGGCAACAATAGATTTTCCTCATTTCATTGTAATTCTACTGTGGCACTGAAAACCTGAATTTTGTCATACCTTGGGAAGACATACCAAGCAGGCATTTCTGAGTGCTTCTGAGGAGAATGTAATTACTGAGGAAATTAACTTCACAGCCAAAGATTGTGGTGTCATGATAATTTAGAGTAGTAGGAAGGATGTTTTCTGAGCAATCACTTATCTTGTTTTTCCCTTTGTTTTTGGTTATCACATAATATAATTCATTAAAACTGATAACAAGAATAGCTTCTCTTTAAATTTCCTACCCTGTCTCACTTTAGCTGAGTTAAAGTTTTCTTGTAACAATATATTACAGTCATGCTCAATTGACTTTCTTTATAAAAGTGATAAATCTTTTGTCCAGGTTTATTCTTAGCAGTTCTAGAAACTGCAAAAAATACACATTGCTGGTTTTCTTGCTAAAATAATTGTGCATGTCAACTCTAGTTTTCAGGCACAACATTTCTGAGGTTGATGAGAAGCAGGTTACAGAATTACTTTCATAAGAGAAGGAAGCTTTTGCCTTTGGAGTCAAGAGGAGGTTACCAGAGAGCAAAGGTGTAGATGTTCACTGTTATCAAATCCTCTTCTCATATTTTACTGATTTTCCCACTGTGGTTTGCAGCAAGAAAACATGTTAATTTGCAGGGCAACTGTTTTCCTTCTGTTGAAGTTCAGTGTTATGGCTACTGGTAATAACAGAATAAATATTTTGGTTGTTCTTCAGACAAAACCCTTTGTATGGGTTAATCCAGAGTGAACAGAGGAAATTCTGTGAATATAGATGCGTAGTGCTTTTTTGTAATGTTTTTCCTTTGGGATGGCATGAGGGAAGTTGTTTGTCAAGACCTTCTCTCATTTTGGAACATGAAAGAGTGAAGTGGAGAAAAGCTTTCACTCTACTTCCAGTCTGTTCTTTAAATTAAACTACTGAAAATGCAGCAACATTTTGCTTACTAAGGAGATGACTCATTTAGGTGGCATCACTGGTTATAGCTATTATGCGAGCAAATGGAACCAAAAAAGCAGAAATAAAGATGAGTTGCATTTTCCTCATCATGAGCTTGTGAAATGTGTGCTGGTCTGTGAAAAAAAAATTGCCCTGGCTTCCTGAAGCATTGCGTTTTAAAACAATCATATAAGAAGAAGGGTTATGAAGCTATACCACTCACTGTTCACCCAAGCAAGACTTTACCTGGTTTGCTGGAAGAACAGTAGTTAATCAAGAGCAAAGACTCTGTCAGCTGCCAGAAATGGCATAAATACCATTTTGCAAAAGTGAAAGATATGCTCAATGCATACCACACAAACATTTAGACACCCAAACAGCATCATGTGAATACACAGGATTAAAGGGAAAATAGCATTTTATAATATAAATTCACTTTTACCAAAGCATTAAAGTGTCACATGACCTTGTATCTAGACCTTAGGATAGCAATCAGGCTGAAAAATATGGCTATTTCACAGAGAAGAAAAAGAGCTAAAATTGATCCAGTCCTTGACTAGCGGCGACAAGTACAGTACACAGGTATCATATGCAGAAGATTTTATTTCAATAGTCTGTGCTCATGTGTGTTATGAGAATGAGGACTGGAAGTCAGGCTGAAATGCTGTTTGTCCGTCTCTGAATAGTAACTGTTTGGCTGGTAGAAAAATTCACAATATTTAGGACTTTCTACAGCCCCAACACCCAGAAATCTTTGACAGGGTGCAGTCTGTGTAGGTCTGGGAAATGAAGTTACTTGTGACTGGAAGTTAGGTGTGTGTAGGAAATAGCAAACATAACCAGTGTTTGCATAACTCACCAGGTCAGCGTTGCAGGTTGGAGCGTGCACACTGATTTACAGATTCTCTTGCGCTCACAAGTGGTGCTGAGGAACAGCCAGCACTGTCAGACATTTCTTTCCTCAACTAATATGACACAGAACTATTTATAGAAAATTTTCCATCAAAATTTAATAATATTAGTATGTATTTCCAAACTTAGTAGAAGAAGCTTCTGTAAAATTTGTTTGTTTTGAATTGGCATGACTAGGGCAAAAACTGAATAGTGCTGTCCCAGAGGGGAGGTTGTAACTTCCTTGGTCTGCTTTGAAATTTGGGAAAAACACAATTGGAACAAGAAAGAATATTTATCCAAAAATGTACAAAAGGTCAGTTTAATACTAACAAATTTTTTAAATCTTTCTTATTTCACATTCCCACATATATATATCCCAATGCAATTTTAAGAATGCTAAATATTTGCAACAAGCTTATGCACTCAAACAGTTTTTTAAAATGTTCCACTTTCACAAAGTATCTGAGAGACAGTCCTGAGGTGTGAAACTGTTTGTTTATATATCTGCATTTATACATTGAAGATGTAAATTCTGGGCAAAAATTCAGACTCAAGCTTGCTTTGTTACTGGGTTGTCTCCTGAAGTTAAGTGATAAATCTACTAAATCCTTCAAATCCTGAAGCCAGCAAGGGTAATATTCATGGTGCTGGGAGGCAGCAAATCGTGTTACCTCTAAATCCAACTAGGTTTTTAATTTCATAGACCTGATATATCTTTCACAAATACTTTTGGATAGTGGAATTTATGTAAAAATCTCACAATAGTTTTGAGCAGTTGAACTGGACAAAGTAAATCTCTTCAAATGACTGCATTACTACAGAAAAGCAAAAATAATCTCTCATAAAATTTAAGATTTCATTGAATTCTTTAAAATTAATAAAAAGAAACAAATACAAATAATAAGAATCGAACTTTCTCTGGTATCTGTGTCTTGAGACAAGGTTCAAGATGTCAGTTGGAGCCCATTTTTGAAGAGGCACTAAAGAGCTGTGGTTATAACACTAGTGCTTCAGATTGTTAGATAATAGGAATTCAATCTTCCCAAGAAGTTGCTATAATAACAGTATTTTAAGGGGAAAAAAATGTTATTTCTTTCTAGGCTTTGCTGACAAGATTTCACAGAAAAAGACAGAACAGCCTTTACCCTCTCTTTTTTTGTTGTTTTCTCCTATTCCAGTTGAGGATACAACTATCAACTTCAACATGCTTGTGTTTTCTCACATTTTATTTCACTATGTTCTACATTGTTTTTATCACTTAACCTTTGATTATGACAAAATTATCTGGATTCTCCTATACCATATTTTTCATGGAAAATCTTTCATTTTAAAAAGTGAGAAGGATAACAACATGAACTTCTCAGCTGCCAAGGGTCAGATAATGGTTCCTGTTGTGCTAAAGTGCTATTATTAGCATGCTTTTTTTCTAGTCAGTGTAGTCAGTAAAAACTGCTGAGATCTTTTGTGGTGAAAGCTAAAGATCCGTAGACTAGTGTAGCTGGTATGTTACAGTTTCTGGGAATTGAAGAAATAATTTTTAATCCATTTTGTGTTTTCCATTGAACAGTTAATGGCCTGAAGATTTGGAGACCTAACCTGGAGGATTATTAATATTATTCAATATCTGATAATGTTTTATTAACCTACTTTACTGTACATATTCTACAGTCAGAAGACTGTATCTAAGAAAAAGGGATCACTGCTCTCATATCAATAGGAAATCAGAAATCTTTGCTGTTGTCAGGGGAGCTAAGCAAAATAAGGACAAGAAACTTGGCTTCTTGTCAAATTGGCTGAAGTGTAATGAAGTTTCCAGGAAAAAGGCATAGCAGCATTTTCCTTCCCATCTGGGCGGTTAATCTATCAGGTTGCAGACCCTGTTGATGATTCATTGTTTCTTATTCCTGGACCTCTTCTGTGGTATATCTGCTTGAATAACCTCCAGCACTTGAAGCCAAAAGCCATCCCTTTCTCACAGCACCTACCTTAGGGCTTTTTTTTCCTTTTCTTTTCAATCATAGCAAATGATTGACTCTCTCATTGCTTTTCATGTTGATGTGACAACTCTATAGAATAAATTATTTTCTTGTCCTTAATATATTCACATGCCACATAAACTTCTAAAGAGTATTAAAACACAGGCTTTTCATGCTTGTTCTTTTTCAAAACTCAGTTTTCCTACTATTACAGCCTTTCCCAGTACCAGAAAGTTACAAGCTTCTCAAAGGATTTGATTTTTATGCTTGCTCAGAAGATGTTAATATCGTTATATTGAATTATCAGGGTATTTGAAATTTGAGTTTAACAAATTTTGTTAAAACATATTTTAAATATTGGTGCTTCCATTAAAATTTCTGTCAGGGGTTCATTATGTAAAACATTATAAGTGAATGTTTAAATAAAAAGTGGGAGAAGACTCTTTTCATTATTTTTGACCTAGTCTGATTACTCATATGCAAGAGAAAATGGGGGAAAGTAGGCCTGACATCCTAGATGTGATACCACCTCATCTGACCATAAAATGGTGAATGTAGATATTATTGCTGAAAGTAAACAAATCACTAAATATACCATAGTGAACACTGGAGGCTTATCTTTAGATGCCTGGTCAAGTTCTTCCTAGAGTGGGAAGAACCAGAACATCAAGAAAATGAACTTGTGGAAGTCTGTCATTCAAATGAAGCCCACTGAAATTCTAGCTACAATTTTTCAGAAAATGTGACTCTTAAAATGCCTTTATTTATGAGGATTGACACATGTAATTACATGCAGAATACCACACTGAAACATAAAGAAACTATTTTCTTATCTTGAGTATAATTTTTCATTTTTTTTTTTTTCATCTCAGTCCTGTCCTGGTTTAGGGCAAATTTGTTAAAGAATCTGCAAAGGAGGGCCCCTCCAGAAAGCAAAACCCACACGGCCCTCCCCCCAACCAGTTCGGGAAAAAATTCCTTGGAGAGAGGTGGAAAGAACCTGTTTATTTCAGGCACAGCACCCCCCAGCACACAAAATGAACAATACCCGGTGACACCGCTCTGAGAAAGATGACAAAATCAGAAAGTCTCTTTCGGGGGTGGTTGCTCTGCTCTCAGTCCCTCCGGCGCTGGGCAGCTGCTGCAGCCAAACCTTTGGCGTTGCCGGGTCCCAGTCCGGAGCAGGTTCGAGATGGTCACAGGAACAGGAGAGGAGAAACAGCCCAGGAAGGAATGTGCCTGTTTAGCTAGAACTAGCTAATAAGCAGAGGCCAAAGCAGAGCAGAAGCAAGAGCAGAAAAGGGAGCAAGCAAAGCAGCAAGCTGAAGCAAGAAGTGAAAAACAGCCCTGTGTACTGCTTGTCTCTGTGTCCCCGATAAGGGAAACCCAAACAAAACTTCCACTCTTCAGAGCCGGTCTGAAAGGCACAGAACAGATGAACGGGGATACAAGCATCATAACGTCACCCCAGGACAAGTCCAGAAGTAGCCTAAACAAAAAAATCAGGATTTGACCATCTCTAAATTTTGAAGTACTAGTGTTCTACATCAAAGTTAATATTTATTGTTACTAATACACAGGCCTCATGTCGAGTAGAGTCCAAATAAAAACATTACTCTGACCACCTTTAGCGTATAGTATTTACTTGGACAGAATCTGCTAGTGTAGGCAGGGCAATAAACAGTACAATAGGAAAATAAACCCAACAATCATTAACATTTGTCTAGAATGCAAGAATAAGATCATCCCCTTCTTATTCATAATGTACAACACAAGGTGCAAATGGAACATCCTTTTAATCTAGTAAAATTATAGTTTTGCAATGACTGGAGATAGCACAAAATTGTAATTCAGTTTTTGTAGTAGTTCCAAGTTGAAATACAAGTGGTTCAGATTAGGCTTTCTCAGAGTTTCAGTTTTTCTCAACCTTTTAGGAATGATTGTCCTTAACCTCAGGAGGTTTGAACTGTGTCTCTGCCTAGGTTGCAACCTCTATTAGTCTGTCATTCATACAAATGATAGAAATGCATTGCTGTGACAAATTTCCCTCAATATGACTGACAACCTCTGATAATAAGTATTCCAGGCTGAGCAAAATTGTAGGCAGAATTTAATTTGCAGTAAAACGCCATGTCCTGCCCACTGTGAACAAAATTAACAATTTTGCAATTTCGTAATCACCTCAAAGAAAAATAATGCTACACAATTTCAAAAAAATTTCAGGAATTACAAGAAATAGTGTTACATTGCCATGATTCCTCTGCATTGTTGTAATATTTTATTACTTTCTTCTTTCATTTCATCTCTTCACCATGTTATGGTACCAATTTAAATAGTAATGTGGAAATACACCACTATGAATGGCCTCAAGTTTTAGCAAAATAGGGAGATCCATAAGGGGGTAATGCAACAAAATGTCTATGGAACAATCATGAATAATTCTGCTGCTGTTCTTTTTTTCTTAGTTTTGTCTTGGAAGCACAGTTCTCTGGATCCAGATGTCCTTTTCTTTCCTGTGTGGGAAGGGGTCCTATGGCCTGTTTCAAGTGACTTGAGTTTTTTCTTCCTGACCAGAAGGCCTTGAAGCAGTATCAGAACTGTAATTGTTCACTCACAGAATTCAGTTTCCATTACAGTTTCCATGAGAACATCATTCCAGTTTCCATTACAGTTTCCATAAGAGCATCACTCTGAGAGCTGGTTGTTGATAAACACGTACACCAAAATAATTGGGCAAAATCCAACTTCAACTAGTATTGGAGCACTTTACAATGCCAGAAATTCAAAAGTTTGCAAAAATATTTCAAAGTTTTTGCTGGTTGACAGACAGACTAATCAGCAAAGACTGATCTTATCTTCTCAGTAAAAAGAAATAAACTCCTTATGAACTGTTAGCTGTGAATGTGCTCAAGTGATCAAAGAGAGCCATTTGGGGTGTGTCATTTGGTCTTTAGACTGACCTTTCATTTAAAATTATCAGCAGCATGTGTTTTAGAATAAAACTACATCTTTGAGTATTCTGTTTAGGATAAAACTTGGAATTTTTTTGTTGAGTTCTTTTAGCTTTTATAGCATGAAAATGATCAGTAAACACATGTACTTCCTTCATGTTTTGGAAAACTAAGTTGCTTCAAATTTACACCGAAATTTTGCTGGTTGGTCCCAAAAACCTAATTTTGTTTCTCAGGAATAAGGGTACAAGTACATGTTTGATATAGCCAGGATGTATTTTCTGTGTACAGAAAATGTGTAGAGACTGTGGATTCCATGTGAGTGTGCCCATAAATACATATTTTATGAAATATCTAGAAAAAGAGAGAAAGTGAAAGCTGTAAAATATATATATATATATATATATATATATATATATATATATATATGCAGAGACAATAAAGTATGAAAGAATTTTTTCAAGGAGTTGTACTCTGCACATTTAGTAGATTAATTTCTGAATAACAATTTATATGTTTTTCTGTATAGGCTGCCATGCACAAAACTGAAAACTTTGTTTATTACTGAGCTAGGACTAGAAGCAAAGACACTCCAAAGAACAGATATAATTTTTAAGAGAACTTTAGAACATTTAAATTCATGGTGAGTGGTATAATGCATTGGATAATTTCCAGAAACAGGGCCTAGCATCTTGACATGCTAGGCTAAATACTGCATGTGTCACGTAGAGAGTTAACAAATATGTTAGAGAAGGCATGCTCCATAGGAAATGGTTTGCACAAAGAAAAAGCAGTCGTCTCACCGCTTTTTCATCAGAACATAAACCTGGGCTCTGAACACTTGACATGGTGGCTGCTCTCAGGCACTGGAGCAGGTGTAGCTTGGCCAAGGTCTGAGCTGTAAATTCACTCTACAGAGCAACACGCTCTGTTGGGCTCCCAGTCTCCCACTTACAGTTTCCCTGCCTCAAAATGCTTGAAAACTGTCTCTGTGCTGTCAAAATCCAACAAGTCTCTACAAAGCACAGTCATAATTATTGAGAATAAAAGTGCGTGAGAAACTGTCACCAACACTACTAAAATGGTGACAATTAGTGCTTTGGGTTTTTGATTGATTCATTTTGGTGTATGCAGGGAGAAAATTCTAATAACTTGTCCTAATCAAAAAATCTATCCTGCACATAATTCAAGGAATTTAACTGTCAGATAAATGGAAAATTAGCTAGAACTTAAGGAGTGTGCACAACCATGTCATATGTGAGAGTCAAACTAAGTGATGTGGAAGACTTTTAAATTTTTCACTTGTTTTTAAAGAGTTATTTCCCACAGGAACTTGATTCTTTGACAGTGAAGATCCTGAGCACTAGTAAGTAAAGGAAATAGTTGAAATTGCAACCTCAAAAGAACAGTAGTAAATTACATTCCTTTTGTTGTCTCCTTTCAATTCTCTTCCACTTCCGAAATTTCTACATGTTTAGTGTGAAATTCTGTACAGTCTATTGGTGTGTATTTCCAAGGGAGCAAATCTGTCTGGCGGTCATTTGGGTGTGCCCTGGCTTCATGTGCTGGCAGTCTTGCTTCCTCCATCCACCTGCCCCGAGCGTGCACAAGGCTTGGGCTGCCTGGCTGGTCATCCCACTGATCCAAGGAAAACAAGGTGCCGCTCCTCTGGCAATAAGGACACATCCACAGTTAAGTCCCCAGTGTAACATAAACAGACCTTGAAAATGGGAAGAAGGCCTGTTTTTCCAAAGCAGGCAGATCTGACACCACTGTCAGAATTCCATGAGGTCATGCTTTCCCTGGGGACTCCTGAACACAGGATGTGTGTATGTATGGAATAACATCTCCCTCCATATTTCAGTGAGCTCTAGGAATTGTTTGTTACAGGACAGCCCCCCAAGGACAGCTGGATATCTCACAAACTATTCTTTGATAAATATGCCTATTAGCTACGTCTCAGAACGTAGCTCTTTCTCTCAACTGGAAGCCCAAGCACATGTTTGATTTATCCAGGATGTATTTTCTGTCATACCATGTGTAGAGACCGTAGATTCCATGTGAGTGTACACATAAATTTGTCCTTGAATGACTAAATGTAATTTCTCTTGTGAAAAATTAGTTGGTTTGGTTTTTTTCCCCATTATTATCCATTTGTTGGAAAAATACTTTTGCTTAAAAATTACAATTCAGTTGGACAAAATAGGGAGAAGAATTGATTTTATATATCAACTAAGTATTTGCTCCCTAAATATTCACTGTTTTTTCTGGCTTTCAATTAGTTCTAAATCATTGATTGTGTTTTCCTTTGCACTTAAGTAAGATCCCTTATATCTTCTTTTCTGTAAGCTCAGTAAAAACTCTTATCCTGATGCTATAGGTATTGTTGTGGTAAAACTGTAAAAGTCTCGCTGGGTGCTTTCCTGGTGTTAAGAGCCTGATGGTCTTCTCCTGAGACTTTTGCTATACTGGTGGTGTCATTCAGAGATTCCAGTCTCAATGGATAAGTGGCTAAAATGTTGCTCTTCTTCATTTGCCCATGAAAATTACCCCAGTATTTCCTTTAAAAGATTTTTCTAAAGAACTTAGAGAAAGAAACTCAGATTCAATTCCCAGTACATGCTGTGCACCTTATCCTCTCCTGCCACAATATTTGGTTCTGTCACTCTATTTCCCACCTTTTTTTTTGTAATTGCATGATTGTCCATTTGTAAAGCAACCTGGGGTTTGACAGTTTCCTAATGAGATGTTACAAGCCCTCGTTACAGTTACTTTCAAACATTTGAATGTGGTGTCTTTGGGGGTTTTTTACATCTTTTTTTGTCATGGTTTTCACTCCAGTGAGAAGGTTAAGCAAGCAGGGATCCTTTCATTTCATTTGTAGCCCCTTATTTTCAGTTCTCCAGAGAAGATGATTAACAGTGCAGCCCTAGAGAGCCTTCAGTTTTAAATGCTGAACTCCACATGAAGCAGTCAGTTCCTTTCCCTTGTTCCAGTTGTAAGTTTTGACAATTTAGAAACACATTTTCATTCTCAGGTGCTGTAAAGAAGAGCTTCTCTCTAAATCTAATCTTTGGAGAACTGACACTTTTTTCATATTGTTTGGCAGAGATATGAAACAACTGTTAATCATTGTCTGAGTCACACTTTGCCAGCTGGATCAGAGGATCCTACTTTCTAGGCAGATTAATCTATATGTTGTTGCCCCATAACCTTCTTTGAAGTTTCAGACCTTATTCTGCTGGAGATAAACAATATAGCAATGGAGAAAAATCAGCTCCTTGGCACAGTCTAAGGCTTTTGTCAAGTCACTGTCTTTGAAATATTGCAGGACTCTAATATTCTAAAAAAAAGTAGAGGTTTCAATATGGTCACCAAAAAGATACGGCGTTACTTGAAGTTTTGACCTTAATATCACAGGGCTATCAATCTTCATTTGCAAGTTGGATGTCTTCCCATGGGTTAGTTTCTCAGGCAAGAGAAAACTGGTCTGCTGTTCTACTGTGTATATGACATAAAGCAGTAAATAGGTGTTGTCAGTGACTTAATTTTTGGGGTCCAGGCAGAAATACTTTGGCATATCTGTTTTTAAATGTCAAATATGCAGTACTGCAACAATGTTCCAAATACCTTACTGATTTATTCTAGAACAATATCTGCAAACATTAATTTATACATATATTCAATAGGGAGAAGCAAGCAAACATACAAATAAATGCATTCAATCACATATGTATGTTTACAGAAAGAACTGGACACTGGCCCTTTTTCTGTGAGGAAGTAACGTTTTATCCAAATGTAATCAACTAATGTTCCCATTGTCTATTGAATCTCCTACTACATTTAACTTTTGTGACCCATTTCCTTAGCTTGAAAGTATTGTGGTACCTCTGCAATGATAGTTCTGAATATTCTAATAAACAATTGCCTATGAAAATTGTCCCTGCCTTTAAAAGGATTTGGAAGTTGTACAGTGACTGAGACAAGAAACAGTAAAAGAAATAGATTTCATCTTTACTTAATTTAGCTGAAAGTCAAGCGAGTTATTGAGTGTCCCCGAGTACCAGCTAGTTGTTTAAATCAATTTTTTATTTGAAGGTCATTTAAGTTTCTCATTTTCTAAACACTCAGCTCAAGAAGTTGTTGATGAGTTGAACGTTTCAGAGCTCATTGCCATCTCTGATAACAAGGATACTTTTGCATTTACCAAATGGTGTAAAAACCTTTAATATGGTGAGGAAACACACTGTATATTTTACAGACTAGGCACCCAAAAGGTTGCACATACTTCAGGATTCGGCCTTAATATCTCTGAGATACAAGGCTCATCTCTAGAACAGGTGAACCGGAGAGGTTTCACAGCCACACCTGATGCAAAAGTCTGCGTTTCTACAGAGACAGGAAATTTTAGGTAGTGTGCAATAAGTATGACCATAACTTGGATAAAAGGCCACACAACATTAGCAAAAGCACCAAATTAACAAAGAGAGGGTTTTTTCCAATGTACAGCTCTCGTTTGTAGTAATAAGTAGGTAGTGACCTGTGGAAAATAGCATCTAATTTCACATGGTGCCCAATATATCTTTCCGAACAGATCAGAAAATAATTATGATGAATTGAAAGACCAATATAATTTACTTGCCCAAAGATTGCATTTATTCCTCTGTTGTGAAACTGTATTTTTTTCTAATTGTAATTTAAATTGCTTTAATTATATTTTATTAAACAATCATTTGCCAGCCAAAGTCCAGGTAACCTCAGAAACTAATGAAAATAATTGTTTTTCTCTGTACTTCTTTACTGAGTTACAGACATCTTTATGGATTCTTATACAGTAAGTAAATTAGAAGCAAAAAAAATATTGCCTTTTGCTTTTATTTGGGCTATGAAACCTAGAAAAGCAGCTAATCTTGTGTAAGTCCTGTGCATCCTTTTTGGCTTCAGCAAAACTCAGTTTTGCTATACCTTGCCTGACTACAAGCATAAGACAAGATGTGGATCATTCCTTTTTCCGCCTGCCTGCATGCTTATTCTCACAGCTGTGAAGGATCAGAACAGTTGTTAAGATGACCTCTATTAAACTCTTGGATGATTTGCTGAAAGCATCTAAATTGTTATTCTTCATAAATTTTCATGTAGATATAAGATCTTGACCTGGGGTTCTCCTATCATTCTGAGTGTTTGATCCCATCTAAACCTTCTTTGTTATGAAGCTGAACTTATCCATTGTATGCTCCTCCTTAATTACCAGAGATATCAGTTTCAGATCTAAAATTTGGGACTGATGTGTTCGTCAAAAAATTTTGAAATGAGGGCCCAGCTGTGCTGTGTCTCTTCCATGATGTGCTACAGGGTGTTTTTTTCCAACCATCACAGGCAGTGGAACAAGCCATTATTTCAATATAGCAAATGCAAATACCCAGTGTTACTGAGGCACTGTTTCCTCTGCACTGGAAGCATGGTGCCAGACTGAATATAGAACAGGAATGTTCCAGCACACCATGGATTTCAAAGACATTGTGTTAATTAGCTATTTTGTCTCACCTCTACTGTTGTGTCCCAGGTTCTGGAGTTGCCAGTGGTTTCCTATGGCACTGTCACTTTTTAAGAATACCTTTCTTTTTTCTTTACACAGCGTAGGTCTAAAGACTTCACATCAGTGAAGGAGAAATTTCAAGCTATCAGAGATTAAGAAACCTTCACACTGTAATTTTTCTCTTACAAATAAAGGATTTTTTCTCTTCTTTTGTAGCTTTTTTTCCTATGTGATTTTTTACTTATCAATTTTTACTTAGACTGTGTTTTAAATCTCTTTAATATGTTTGAGATTATTGCATTTTTTTGATATCCAAAAACTGCATAATGATACCATTTTGTGTGCATATCCTATGCACATATTTTGGACAATATCCTCTGGGATGATTCAAAATAATCCTTTATTTTATGTTATTCTGTTGTCTGATATCTGTAATACAGCTATTTTTTTTCTGCAGTTGATATAAAGTAAATGGAGAGGATTCTAATTTTTCTTTGCTGGTGTATAAATGTGTCATTTCATACAACAGGCTGTTTTTCTTTGTTGTAACTTCTTTCCCTCTGTTTTAGCCTGCGGCTTCCCATTTTATTTGATCAGTATAGAGCATCACTTCTTCCCAGGAGAAAAACAGGATTTCAAATTGCTGCTCATGATTCCTAAGGCAAACTGAAAGGGCGCTGACTGAATTAATGTTTCCTTTGCTGTTTTCAGGGCTTATTGGTTTTATTTCCTTTGCTCATGGATCTATTTTTTTTTTCTACCTCTAGTAAAATTCTTTATCCAAAGATTGACAATTATTTTTTTCCAGTAGCTTACAGTTCACCAGAATGCAATTTATTAATTAGAAAATTAATCAATCTGAATATTACTTGACACAAGAGATGAATAAAAATTGCACAAAGCCTAAAGTAACAAATTTCTATCTGTATCATCAGAGGGAAGGCTATGTAACTTGGTATTCATGTTACATACCCAGTGTCCCCAAGAACAATCTTACAGAATGGAACTGTTGTTATGAATTTCTTAAAATACTCAAATCCATAAAATTTTATATTTTTTGTTTTCTGAAAAGTGGTTTCCTACAACACAACTATAATTAGTAATATTTTCAAAGAGAATCTTCTTCTAAAGCTGATTAAATTTCCACTGAAAAAACTCACAACATTTCCAGTCTAATATTAGTAACAAAATTTTAGGCATCATTATTGTTTGAAGGACTGTGTATTGTAAATTTGATGTTAGAACTTTGAGGCTATTGGCAAATCTGGCATTGACCTTGAGATCAACAAACCCAGCCTAGATTTTGAAACACTCTCTCCACTGTATTTATATACAAGAACATAGACTCAGGTTCTTGATCCCCCACATCATAAGCAGTAAATGAGAGTGATAATTGTTAACTGAACTTAACAGTGAAGATCTGTTCTCCTTTCTAATATTCAGATTGCAATATCACTTGGCAGAAAACTTTCTGTAGTACGCGGTTGTCTTATGTACTTTTATACGTAGGAAACAAACTTTCATTTGGAGGAAATGAGATATTGGTGCTCTTATGTTTTCCATCCCAAATCCAACCATATATCATACTACATTCGTTGAATTTAAGGAAATGTGCCTCAGAAGGGTATTGCAGCTGCAAGAAGAGGCAGCATACAGGCCATCTGACTCCAAATCTTCTTAGAACATCCTGCTAGATGTTTTGACAATGGAGGTGGGAGACACTGGAAGAAGTCACCCAAAGAAGCTGTTGCTCCTTCCCTGGAAATGTTCACAGGTCAAAGGGTGTTTTCAACAACCTGATCTAGTGAAAGCTGACCCTGCCCAAGAGGGATTGGACAAGATGGTTTCTAAAGATCCTTTCCAAACCAGCCATCCCATGATTCTGTTTTCCTGTATTCCACTGCCTTCCAGCTCACACAAAAGGATGATTATGCATAATTCTGATTCTACAAGTCTAGGCATTTGTCTTTCACCAATGACTTCGACACTTTTAGTGATGTCATGCTTCCATTGATTTATTGATGTTCTTTCTGTCATTTCTGATCAGGTAACTCCCTCTCAAATAGTTTTACATTTTTCATATTGGCCTGGAAAGATTTTTTTTCAGGAAATTCTAACCAAAATAAGTATGTGGGAAAAAATAAAAATATAAGAAAAAGGAACTCCAATCACCTGAGAGTGAGAATTAAAACTTTTTCATACAGCCATGTTGCCATGAAATGTACTTGTGTTTTTTTCACATCAGTGAGAATGTTGTCTGGGGACACTTCACAAAGAAATATAAAGAAAGCTCTTTTCACTAAGAAATCTGTTTATTGTTTTCCCTAAAGATGTTCCTTACCCTCTTCAATAGCCCTTGTTCTATAATTATTTCACAATACCAAATGAGAGGATATGTAAAGTTATGCATCAATTTCTAGTATTTGGCACTACATGAATTTAAAAAATGTTATTAAGTTGGAAGTCTGTGTCTCTTCCATTCTTTCATCATTGATTGAAAAGAGAAGAACTGCCAGTGGATACTCTGATCTCAGCTGGGCTGTATCTAGACCTTTAAATCTGTTTTATATTCTTTCTCTCAGGAGGACTTTAAAATTTAGTCTGCAATGACATATTTTACTTTCCCTTGGTTAGATTATTACATTTGCAGTAAGTAGAGATGACAAGATCAGTTCTTTGGGTCTTTGATTATCTGTGGGAAGAATATGGAACTGCAGAGGCTGGAAAATCAGAATTAAGCAGTCACTATGAAGTTCTGAATCTGCCATTTGATGTAACCTTTGATAGAAAAGTCTAAGCTTGAAAACATGTTTTATTATGACATTGCAGGTCAGCGTCAGACTTTCAACTAATTTTCCTTCTTCATATTAACACAAGTGAACTGTGTTTGCAATAGTCAGTTTGGTTTTTTTAATTAACTCTGTATCAAGGCTCTGCTAGGGCTTTGGCCTGTTTCTGCTGTGAAGATCATGCTTATGTTTGTCTTCTTCACCCCATAAACTCCATCAGCCTGCTGGTTATTAGTTCTGGGAACAGAGACTCTCACGAATACTGAGCACCATTATAAAACAGAGGTCAACAATATACTGAATATCTACCACATGAAAGCATTTTAACCACCTGCAGTTTGCTGGAAGCCATGGGTATCACCCAGCCTAACACTGGGTGAACTGTTGTGCACCTTTATGAGCAGGTGGAAATAACTCTGCTGCTATTGCCAAGGATGGAGAGTGAGCAAGTGTGTGTGTGATTAGGCACTGCCCATGATGTCTGTAACACCACATCACAGTCCTGGTGAGTAAGACATTTCGCCTCTCCTGCTGTGTGCTAAATAGTGTCCTATACAAAATTGCTCATATATAACTGCAGTATTTGTCTGCACTGATCTTTATTATTTGATGGCAATGTGGAAGTTTATTGGATTGTTATCACTGGGTGTATTGAAAAACTTGGGAACGGTTTCAGAAAGGGAGTGGCAGATGTTCCATGCTGTGTCCTATGTCCTGATATGGAATGGAAATGGAGCTCAGAAAGTCCATTTTTTCTGGTATATTAATTTGGTCATTTGAGTTAATTTTTCACTGTCCTTATTAGTTCATGCTTAATTAATAAAAACAATATTAAAAAGTAGCAGAAGAATGAAGATTGCCAGGCAAAGAAAAAAAGGTATACAAGCCAAAAAGGAAATTCATATAATCTTTGCAGTATTTCTTGATTATTGCAACCTGATGACCTGCCATCCCTCCCTTGTTTGGAAGACCCAGGAACCTTCCCCATTTTCATGCCTCCTAGACCTCCCTCCCACCATCTATCTTGAGACAGTCTTTCTGTCTCAAGATACTTTGAGGAAAATAAAGAATCTACAGCCTTTTACGACAGCAAAACTTATTTTTGGGTAATCACAAAGCAGATATTAGCAGTCAGTTCTACACTCAAGTTCTCAGAATTTCAATATTTCTGCCTTACCAAAGCACCTGTGAAAAATGAATAGGGCTATGCCCACCAGGGCAGCTAGTGAGTTCAGAAACTACTTAAAGGCTATTATTGGTAATAATAGGATATCTACAGGAGTGAAAATCTGCCTAAGTAATTAATTGTCAAATTTACTTTCTAAATGCTTCAAAATGACTGCCAGGCCTTTGGTGGCAAAGAATTACATAGTTTAGCTGTTCTGTATAGGGAAGATGATTGCTGCCTCCTTCTTTCCCCTTGGCTCCACAATATGACAATGTCAGAGTGACAGCCGCCATGAGTCCCTGGCCTCCTTCCTCTAATTCTATCGGATATCAATTGACAACATTACAAAATGCTGACATTTTTTTCACTGACATTACAGTATGTAAAACTTTATCTTGGGATGGACTGCAAAGTTAAGGAAGATGCTGATGCAGCCAAAGTACTGCAGGATAGTACTGTTGTGGCAATAAGGAACCTTTCATTTTGTACTATACTTTGCTAAACAGAGGCACCTCATAGTAACAAAAAAGGCCGCTTCTTTATGAACACATTCCAAATTGTATTTAAAAGTGTAACATTGATTTTTATGGCCTGTATGTTCTCAAAGATTGCTGTGTGATAATATTGTTCAGTTGTATCATGCTTTTCCAGAAAAAGCCTTCAATGACCTTAGGAGTCTTCACATTTAAATACCTTACCATTTTTCTCAAGGCGTGGCCTTGCACACACTCATTTCTAAAACATTCATTTCTTTCACCTGCAGCAGAGGGCAACCAGTGGTTTTTTACCTGCCTAATAAGTATCTTGTGAGAATTAAGGTATTGATGTTCAATAACATGTTTAACTAATGGAACCAAATGAAGCTAATTAGATGTTTGAGCATTGCTGTTACCTGGCTGATCCAAGGGAAGATAAAAGTTGTACTTGAAGGCAAGTTGGAACCATAAAATTTGAGGTGAGGAACCTCATGCTGTTTCAGTTCATTATGGTCCATGATCATGACTATTGTATTTGAACGGGACAAGTGGATTTCAAAGCATTTCTGTGATGCTACTAATTTCCCAGACCTTGAGTTCAGATTAAGTACCTCGGAAGTCAGAGATCCTTTCTGGTTTACTGGAACATCAGTTTACCAGACCTCTGACTGTAGCAACAACTTTTCACATAGGGGACCATTCTTATGTCTGCAAAAAAGGAGTAGATTGATTAGACTGCCACTTCTGACTGGAAACTCAAAATACTCAAAACAGATAGCCAGAGTCAAAAACTCTAGCTGATCTTTTCTGATCATGTTCCCCATAAAAGCGCCTCAAAGGAAATTTAAGCATTACCCTGGCAGAAGACAGCAACTGGAAATGGGAAAACTATCCTTGCAAAACTTGTTTGAACTTAGTGAGTAAGATTTTGGACACTACAAATTTTCAGGACTTGTTTTCAGGTCATCACACTTATGTGGTATGCTGATGCAGGAGCTATCCTGGTCTAAAACTAGGTGCCCTTAAAGGTGTAGTAATGTTATTATCTAGAGTAGATTTTGATGTGACTAAAATTTCAAATGTAAGTTTTTTTGTTAGCAAATAAGATACCTGAGAATCACTAAACTGTTTGATGAAAGGTCCATCAAATACATGGTAGATGTAACTGATGTCTGAAAAATAACTGTTGCAGACACTTTAGAAAAAGGAACACTTAGTATAGGAAATGACTGGCCCTCCTTATCTTCTTCCAGCTTCTTGTCCACAACAATTTACTGACTTTCTGTGTTAGATTTTGCATATGGACAGCTACATTTAATAGACACCAGCAAATTTGTATTCTACTTCCTTTTTAAACCAATTTATACATTCAGTCTTGTGTAGGACTATTTCTATAGTCCTCATTTTTATGTATCCTGTGAAAGAGTACTTTCTTTTATTTGTTTTAAACTTGCAGTGCCCTCTTTCTTTTGAGAATCCATGAATAATCTCACTGCTCTTCATGATTTTATAGGTCTCTACTTGCACATGGAAATGCCTCACATAACTGATCATGCATGTGGCCCATGTGGTTTTGTTTCTGTATCTTATACAAGAAAAGCAACCAGAACTCAAGTGCAGTGTTCAAGGAATTAAAGTTAGACAATGATCAACACAGTGATTTCTATCTACTTGCCAGCTCCTTTTCAATTAGGTGCCGATGCTCTCTTCCCATTAAACTGATGTCCAAAGGGAGCTATTCAAGTGACTCCAACTCATGCATGCTTTCAAAAGCAAATGTAATCAACACATACAGTATTCTATCATTTAGAAGCGCTGGGAAGATAGGATTTACATTTCTGTTATTTTCAAGGGACCTTAAAATAAAGTATAGTCATAGAGCTGTTTTGATTGTAAATTGCAAAGAATTAAAAGAATGTCGAATGTCATTCCAGTGTACATTTTACTGCCATGGTAACACAAAGGTGACAGGTAAGCAGGTTAAGCTACAAATTGCCTAGTCAGCTATTTAAAAATCCCAATGAAATAAAGTCACTTAATCAGTCTTATTGTTGCATGTTCGTTACCTGATCGAGAAACTCTATTAAAGCCCAAGTCAAAATGCTGGGTGTTTTTGTGCTGTCTCTGTTCTCTGTGTGCTTCAAATCTAGCATACAAACACCCTGGTCTGTGGGCTCTAGGGTATACAACATGGCCAATCAATTAACATTACAGATTGTCAGAGGCTGTTCTGCTACCATGTAAAATAGTAGTTTGCTTTCTCTTGCAAATGCTCCACATGGTGAGTTTTCTTGCATCATTTGTGATTAAAGCTTAATATTTTCAAATAAATCTTTTCATATGCTAGATGCATTCCAGTTGCCCACATCTCAATCAACAAGAGAAATAGATGCCCTGAAAAGTGCACTCCTGGGTTTTCTCCTTCTGACTAATATAAAATTATATCCATAAAATACAATTTTAATCTGTGGTTGTTGCCAAGTAAAAATGCATTCTAATAACAAAACACACAGACCAAGGGTAGAAAATTATTTTTAAAAATTCTTAGCTAATGGTCTTCCAGGATAGGGGAAGAATAGTTATTTATAAAAAGAAGTAAAAATATTTGCTACAGTTTATTCTCTTAGTAAGGCAGTAGAAGTTTACATTACTTGATTATGTTAACATCAGCCAAAACAAATACATACCCCCTATCATCACACAGTAGCTTGTTGCTCTATACATGTTATAATATAAATTTTATAATTAATTCTAGAAATTTTAATACTGATTTACTGTTCACTCCACAGACACAGTTGACCAGTTGACCTCAGCAAGTTTTGTAGTACCATCAAAAAATGCTGTGTTCATTTTTTATCCACACCTAGAACTTTAGCAGAAACTTTTAAAAAAGTAGATCCCTTACCTGTTCTTCCTTGCAAAAATACATGAGGAATTTTCAAAGCCTGGGCAAGTCATAGTGCAATGTTCCAAAATAAGCAAAAAAAACCAAAAAACCAGAGAGGAAATGTCCACTTGAACTTAACTTCAAATATATTAATGGAAACCCATTTTTCCATTACAATCTCATAGCTTATGTTACTCTTTATTAGTATGAGGAACCTACACCAGAGTTACGATAGGTTATTAGCACAATAATCTCTAGACAACAAGACGGTTACTCGAGTGGTAGCACTTACTCTGTCTTTACAAAACATGTCACACAAACACAAGTGATTACCATGTATGGTCGGGGCTCTCCTTCCCAGCCTCTCCTAATGCACATGTCCTGCAGCAGACACCTTTCCAGGGGTTCAGACCCCAGTCCAGAAAATCATCTATGCACCTATTTAAATTTAAGCATGTGAATAAATCCATTCATTTCAGTGGGAATACTTGCTGCTATTAACTTAAGCATGTGTTTGGGTGAAGGCTGGTGAGGGCCGATGGTGTATTGCAGAGTAACATGCCACCTACCATTTCATCAACATCCTGTCCTGAAACACCTGGGTTTTCTTTGGAAATTGTCCATCTTGTTAAAAAACAGACTCAAACTTGATTAGCTTATAAAATCTTAAATAGCTTGCAGTATGAAGTAGCTCAGCTGTATGTGCCTAGGTAAGAGAAGTTTTGTGCCGGGAAACAGACTCACTATTTTTTCAAAATGAGCTTATTTTTTCCCAAATTTTTTTTTATCCATATCAAGATAAATTATTAGAAGGAAATCACAGTTTATTCACCTCATGAAATATTTACATTCTTGCAGCTATTTTCAGCATATCAATTTGAGCCTCAATTCAGTCCTTGATTTCAAAGGAAATGAGATCAAACCTATAGTACATAAAACTAAGTTTTCAGCAATGTACTTCCGTTAAAAATGTTGGCCAAAAATCAATATTTTAGCTTTATTTATACAAAACCAGTATTTTTCTTTTCATAGTCATGTACATTTGGGTTTAACTCCACTAATCCACATGGAGAAGACCATGGCTCCAGGTTCCCAGAGAGTCTAGGCCAGGCTCATATGCCTGTGGTTACTCACTATTCATTCCAGAGCAGCTCGCTGTGGCAGACAATGCCAAAAGATCTCTTTGGTTTTGATCAAAAACCCATTGAGGTGCAGGTGCATAGCAAGACAGGAAAAAAGCCTACTGAGGTAATTCAAAATAGCACTTGAATATTTGTAGAAAAGCTACCTTTGTTGTAGCTTTAGTATTGTGTTACACAGAGAATCAGCTTCCTCCACATGTGCATCTCTGTTTAACAATAAACACTGATGGAATTTTCTACTGCATTTGCTCTGGGGCATGCTTTAAATTGTTCATAACTTCATTATTTTAAAATCAAATCTAATATAACCTAGCAAAAATATGTACTTTATCACTGGGGACCAGTTACATGTACCTGAGTTTCATGTACCAAACCTTTGTAATTTCTAAGTTATTCTAGGAGAAAAAAATCCATCGAAACAACTTTTTTCTTTCTTTATTAAAACATGTAATGTCTTGACAAAGGCAAGAATCAGAAACAAATTAAAACATTTTACCCACACCATGGAATGGAGGGAAATTTACCTTTGAACAGAGATCAGTTATGTATAATCATGAGGCAGAAAGGTGAAAATTTAGAACATGAGCATCTGCAAGCAGGTAATTCCAAGAATAAAAGTTTTCAACTTTTTTCCTACCTTCATCTCTCTTTCTTAATCTCTTCCACCTCATTGCCATTCCGGTTTCTTCTCTCTCCCTTCTAACATAGTTAGCAATTTGTCTTTGTCTCTTTTCAAAGTTAGCAACCTTCCTTCATCCCTCCTCCCATTGCCTAGTATTTGTTGGTTCTGGAGCTATCTGTTGATACCTGGGAAGCAATAAACTCTTGAATAATTTCACATCTTGAAAGATGCAGTTGTAGGTGTTTAGTGTCATTAAAGCAAAAGTTTTGATTTCAATGAACAAGAAGCACTAGAGTCGCCTACATGGGCCTAATGCTAACAAACCAAGCTTTCTAATATGAACCTTGTCTCGTCCTTTCAGCTATTTGTGAGGACACCTGAGGAAGGGGAGAAGAGCATACAGAAGAGAGGTGGGGAGCAAATCCAATGGCACTTAGAATGTCCTAAAAAGAATGTGATTCATGGGCATAAGTATGTCATTGCCATGAATGACACATTTTCAGAAATGCTTATCCGTAATTAATTTGTCCACTCTATGCCATTAATTTAGCATGCAACTTTATTTGCTATTCCATTTCTCTTGTAACTCTCTCAAGTGAACTAACCAGGTGAATCCATGGCAATGAACTGAATGATCCTATGCGCTGGTTTGGGCTAGGGTGGGGTTAATTTTATTCACAGTGGCTGGCATGGGGCTGTGTTTTGGATTTGTGCTGAGCACAGGGTTGATAACACAGAGATGTTTTTGTTGTTGCTCAGCAGGGCTTACACAGAGCCAAGGCCTTTTCTGCTGTTTGTGCTGCCACACTGGTGAGAAGCTGGGAGGAGACATAGCTGGGACAAGAGGTATATTCCAGACCACCATGCTCAGTTCATAAAGTGGAGGGAAGAAAGAGGAAAAGTGAGGATGTTTGGAGTGATGGTGTTTGTCTTTCCAAGTCACTGCCATGTCTGATGGGGCCCTGCCCTCCAGGAGATGGCTGAACACCTGCCTGCCCATGGGAAGCTCTGAGTTAATTACTTGTCTTTCTCTGCTTGCGTGTGTCAGTTTTGCTTTCCCTATTTGCATCTCAAGCGATGAGTTTTCCAGCTTTTACCCTTCCAATTCTCTCCCCAGTCCTGCTGGTGGGCTATGAGCAAGTGGATGCCCTGAGCTTGGAAGCTGGCTGGGGTGAAACCATGAAATCTCAATGGCCACGTGTCATCCTCATCCTTTTCCTCTTAAGTCAGACCTAAGGTATTCTGATGAGGTCTTCACAGTGTACTGGTCACCTGGGAGAATATAAATGTTGCTTGAGCTTCATGACACTAGAGAAGCGGGGTTTTTTCCTGTAGGTAGCACAGGAACACTAAACTACCCACTTTGGAGGACTCTGTTAGGCTTCTCCGAAGGAAATCAGTGAGCTCTGTGACAAAGCCCTAAGAATGTTTCAGTGTTGTGAAGCTGATCAGAACCAGATGTCAGTAGGAGCTTTAAATGTGACTCTGTCATTTTGATGTATATAAAGTTTAGCTCTCTGTGCTTCCTTATGCACAGTGTTAATTTAAATCCAAAGCCTTCAGTAGGCTGAACCCACCAAACTGCTGAAAGACACAAGTGTGAAATGTGTGTACTTCTACAAAAGAACTGCTCTAAATACTTGTATCTCTCCTCAGCAATGGCTTCTCTGCTAAACTGTGGACATGACACTTTATTCCATAACAAATTTATTCCTCTATGGCTAATATTCCTGCCCTTTCTGTGAACAGAGGTATGATATGATCAAGTGAAAAAACTTATGTATATCTGCAACTGAATCTGAGCAGGAAGTTATCACTCCACTAACATGCAAACTGAGAGATGATGTGTGACACTCCATTCCCCTTAATTAGATCTCATTAGAAATTTCAACTTATTAGATTCTTACAATGGTGATTCAAAAGCTGTTAACTCACAGGTTAACGAGAATCAGAAATAAACAGTGTTACTAATGAGGAAATGCTGAAATTAATCCTTAACAACTCCAAAATCTAATTTTTTTAAGATTAGATTATGTAAAATAAGATACAATAAAGAAGGAGACAAATTCAAATGTTATCAAGGGGTAGGCTATTTCCAAAAGCAGGTTGTCAGTTGCATTTTTGAGGGTGGAAATTCAGCTATCTGTTTCTAAGATAAATTATTTTGATAATTTCAAACTTTACAATAAGAATTTGGAAAAGGCAGAAGTAGAAAATTTTCTATAAAAATCAGTTAAGGTTGAATAATGAAACAATTTTGTCCTAGTGGATGGGGAACTATAGGCTAAAAATTTTACTTGGTTCTTTCTGCAAGCCTTGAAAAGAGAAGCTGACAAAGCTGAAGCCTCTAAACCAATAAAATATTAACTTTGCTAGCCATACAACCCAAATTTAAGAGCTGTCTCTCTTTATCACCCTCTTCTGTCTTTCTCAGCATCGTGGTCCCTACTTTTGGGAAAAAAGCTTCAGACCACTGAACTTGGCTTCTGTTGTCCTTCACAATCTAATTTCCTATAAAGTAGTCAACTAGGGAAGAACACCCTAAAAAGGTTGTTCCTTTGAGTGCTGTAGGTTCAGATCTTTAAAGTGGTTGCTTCTACTGACATCATTACAATACTGGAAAGAGAACACGTGAGAAAAAGTAAAACAAATGTGGATTTGATAAGACTATCTTTCTCCTGATTTACTCAGTGCATAATTTGTATCCTTTTTTCTTCCCCTGACTGAACATATGGTTGTTCCCAATCAGGTGGGCTAAGCAGCACTGGCAGAAAAATAGCTCTTGTGAACTTAGAACTAATAGAGGCAGATTACTGGTAAATGATTCTGTGTATTCTGATTCACTTTCTGTGAACTGGAGTTGCAGGACAGCCTTTTCCATTAATTCCATTACACATAGGTCTACTATATCCTCCTTTATGACTTTTCTTCCTGAACTAAACAGTCTTTACAAATAACTGTGGAGTGAGAATTTTCTATGTCATAACCATTTTCAGGGCCATTTTCTAGACCTTTTCATGTTCCTGTTGTTAACTAGTGGGCTATTTTCTGAGATAGCTGGCCAGAACAGTTCACTGTACCTGAAATATTCTGCGCACCAAATTGCATAAGACTGCATCTTGCTTTCTGCTGTTTTTTTCTGCTCATTGCTTCAGATTTTTTTTAATTTAATGTCACGTAAAGTGGCACATGCATTTTTCCTGAATTAACAATTCCTGTGTTGTGATATGATGGACAGTTTCTTTCTGTTACAACACATGACATTATCTTTCATTCAATTGCACTACACTATTGATCCTGAGAAGATTTTAAAATTTACTATGGCACTAATCTCACCTAAGATAGTTCATTGTAACTCACTTGAAAAAGCATCCACCCAATAGCAGGTGAATGATTACCTCAGCAGAAGTGCTGTATGCAGCTGTCATTAATAAACCTACCCACTATGGCCTTGTCTGAGTAGATTCCCTTTTTTGCCAACTCCACAATATTCTGTGCCAGAGTATCTCCCCCTCTAACCATGCATTCATTGCATGAAAAGTTCATGTCAAACATGTTGCTACATAAAGTCATCATGAACCCCAGTCCCTGTATTGCTAGAGAGTGAATAATCATTCCCTGCTTATGTCCTTGATCAATTGATGGCTTCACAGGCCTTTTTCCTTTTCCTTTCTTTCCTTTTCCTTTCTTTCCTTTTCCTTTCTTTCCTTTTCCTTTTGCAGGTAAATGAGAACATTATTCCAGATTTGGAGAAAGTAATAAATCTATTCTGGTGAAAATTTGTGTCCAGGCAAAGTACAGATAAGAGCACGTTTTTGGGCTAGAGACATATTCAGAACACCTATGCAGGTCCTGGCTGTCCAGCTATTCACTCTTATATTCAACTAGATTTTAATGGCTGCACTGAGAGGTCTGGAAAACTCCTGTTGGCCTTACAGTTCCTTTATGTGCGTGATGCAGGGACAAAAAAGTATCTGGACCGAGAATTCACATAAGAATGAAATCAGCTTTCCACAGGTTCTTCCAAGAAAGTGCACTTTTAAAGAACCAGGAACAGCCTTCCCTTCCTAATACCTAAAGTTCTAAAGATGTTTCTTGATCCCTAAAGAAAGACACATTGGAAAGCAGATTTTTCTTTTTTTTCCCCCTCTCTCTCTCTGTTTTTTTCCTTTTATATATTTTTGACTGTCTGATATTTTTGTCACACTTTAGCCAGCAATAATTAGCATATTTTTGCAAACTGGTGAAGCAGGCAACATTTTCAACTTCCCTTTGAACATTTTGTGAGGCAAAACACAGAAGTAACACTTACATGTAGAGGGTTCTGCTGTTGGCTTTTTTCCAAGCATCTTTCAAAACTAGCTGTAAGAAATCTAACAGAATTAGGTAAGTTGGACCTTACACACCCATATGGAGCTGGAAAATCTAATGACAACACAGAAAACTGTCAGCTGGTTCTTGAACTGTCACACAAGAAAGCAAATCATTACCAGAAAGCTGGTTTATTGAACCTAACTGACATGAACAACAACAAACCAAAATTAGTAAAAGCATGTGCCTAGGGCAATCTACTGCTGTTTATTTATTTTGTGTTTCCTAAGGCTGCTTATTCCTTAGGTTTCTTTGTTTGATATTGTAATACAGCAGTCTTGCTATGATAAAATGTTCTTTTCTGAGGAGAAAATTAATGACAATCAAACATATGTCATTTATAGATCAAATAAAACATATACTTATTCCTTGATAAATTTAATAATTTTATAAATCAGATACATAAGTTTCTTCTCATGGCCTCTTATTTCCTCTAGTATTGGGGAAAAAAAGACAATGGATTTTTCAGAGTACTCGCTTTGTTGATGAGGCTGAGAAGGCATGAAGATTTCCTTCCCTGGCACCCTCTGCCAGCCCTGAATGGGGCAGAGCTTCTTGCTTTGAACATATGATTTCCCACTTCATTCCCAAGTGTAATGGATCAGAGGATGAATCCATCCCCTGGTGTGCTCAGTTCAAGCTGGAAATCATTTACCAGTAATCTGCCTCTGTTCAGACCTTCAGATGAGCTAATACATTCTTCATAATTTTCTTAGGTCTGTATTTTCCTCTGAAGCACTTCTACCTCGTTCCTTATTTACCCAATAAATGAATCTGGAGCCACAGGCACCACATTCAGCATCCAGGTGACACTGGCACACACATGGTCCTGGAGGCAACTCTAAACCTTCCCAGCACATAAGCTTTAGGTAGTCTTCCAGGCTGCTCCAGGCTGTCCTCCCTACTTTGTTGGCATGCTCAGACCCATCCTTTACTTATCTCAGGCTTCACCAAGTGAGACACAACCTAAAAAGCTCTAACCAGCCCCACAGAAGAGGCAGAAGGGGCTCGTCCACCTCCTGGTGACCCCTGCCCGGCTGGGAATGAGGCACACAGAGTCTGACATTTTTTGAGCAGCCCAGAAGCCATTAAGATATAAGGGCCAAAACATGGAACAATAGAATCACTAAGGTTGGAAAAGGCCTCTAAGATCCTCAAGGCCAACTGCTCGCTACCACCTAACATGTTCATCACTAAACCATGTCGTCAAGGGCCACATCCACATGTTTTTTAAATACTTATAGGCATGGTGAGTTTATCACTTCCTTGACCATTCTGTTTATACACTTCTGTTGTCCTTCACAATCTAATTTCCTATACAACACTTTATAACTCTTTTAGTGAAGAAATTTTCCCTCATATCTAATATAAACTTCCACTGGTGTACCTTGAGGCCATTTCCTCTGGCCCTGTAAGTTGTTATCTGATAGAAGAGACTGACACTTACCCGTCTACAACCTCTTTTCAGAGAGTGATAATGTCCCATTATCCTCCTTTTCTCCAGGCTAAACAGCCTCAGGTGCCTCTAAATTTGGTCTTTGGGCTATGAAGGGGACTCCTTTTACTTCTGTGGCTTTGCTTTTATTGCATATGGATACAAACTCTAACTGGTAATTTGGCCCACTATATATGACATGTATTCACAACATAAACCAATGATTACATTACCACACTGTACAGCAAATTGTTTTTTAGGCAATAAAAATGCATTATCAGCTCCAAAGGAGCAATTACACTGCACACTGTGAAAGTATATTAAGAATAATACACAGAACTCCTCTCAGTCTAAATTAGTCTATTGACATGATGGCAGCTCTGAAGATGGAAGAGTGCAGGAGATTCAGGCACTCTGGGCATTAAATTCACATCAAGAGAACTAAATGGACATAAAAATATCAGTGAAGACATTGGAGGCAGAACTCCCTCTGATCTAAAATACTGATGATTTCAGTAAATCTAGGTTAGTTTAAACCAACTGTTGTTTATTGCTGGAGAGAGGTGGAGACTGGTATAAAGCGGGGAGAAAGGGGGTGTTTGCTTTATTTATTTAACCAAAGGAAGCTTGCCAGCCTGGTTTCTACTTGCAGCGGAGCAGCACCCGTGCCTTGTGCAGCAGCCCCTCGGGAGCACACAGGGTCCTTGTGGCAGGGCTGGCAGTGGGGTGTCAGTGTCAATGGGACGAGTGTTTGCCACCAAACCCTGTCCTGCCCGGGCAGGCTGGCCCTGCGCCCTCCCAGCCCTGCCACGGCTGCTCTGCCTTCCCTCCCAGCTGGAAATCATGGAAAGCTGCAAGGAAGGCTGCAGGGGAAGATTTAGCATCACAGAACCTGAAGAGAATGTTTGTTTATGCTCCGATTCCACTCATGTAGTTTCACTCGCAAATCATTTTTTTCTCTTGCAAACTGCAAGTCAGTTACTGGTTTTGTAGGGCTAGTTTTAGCACCTGCTATACTTATTACATTTCTTAAAGTACAGACATAGAAGGCATTTACTATGACATCTGAAATCAAGTTCTTTCATTGCTGCAATGCAGCTTTCATTGGAAGCAATGAATTTGCTTTATTTAGACCTATACCGCATCAATAGGTAAAGAAATACAGATTTGTTTGGTTTTTTCAAACAAACAAGAATGACTTGTTATTACTGATTTACCTCTGATGCTTATGGATTTCTTTTTAACACACACAGTATATAGCAAACCATTTTAGGTAATAAACAATAATTGCATTTTAGGACTCACAGGTGTCAATACCATATTATGTTCAGAACCATGACAAATTTCTCTCTTCTACCTTTTTTTCTGGAGAAAGGAAAATATAAATTATTTTTTTACTACCAGCCTACATTTTCTTCTCCTTTTCTCTTCTGTGCCACATTTTTAGTTTAATGATACATCAAAAAATTAATGTTTGCATTTATGGTGACTTGTACCCCTCAAAGTCCTGGCAGAAAAACAGAGCAAATTTACAAGTCACCAGAGCTAACGGTTAACTAGAAATTAGTTTTATATTTTTTGTAATTTATTTGTGTTATGTATTTGTGTTACTGTACAAAAAAGATACATTTAAGAAGGCTATTGTAAGCACAAGAAAATTTTTTATAACCCAGCATTATTCTGCAATAGAATGGTTTGGCCTAGTTTAATTAATTTTTCTTACAGCACTAAAAGAACATCTTACATTCATACTTTATATGCAAGTCACAACAGTTCTGTTCATAACCATGATGTGTCTCTTTTATATATACCAGCTATTTGCAAAATTTCCATGATCTGCACAACAAAAACCAGATATTACGAATGCTTTAATGGCTTAGATTTCCAAATCCCAAAATAATTTAAACTGGTTTTATTACAAAACAAATGAAGATATAAGCTGGAAATAAAGCATCTAATCTTGATATTCTAAGGATCCAAATCACCTATACAGAAAATAGATCTCATCCATGACTTCTAGATCTTGAATATCATTCTTTTTTCTGTTCAGGCTACTGACACATAAATAATTCTTTGTGCATAATCTGTGTTAAATATGCACAGTCTGTGTTAAGCATAATACAAAGAAGCGTTTCCACCTAAATGCAAATACTGAAAACAGCTATACGAAACATTAATTGATTTGTTTTGAATTTATATCTGACAGTAACAAGTATTGAGCAGCTTTTGCTTTGTTACTGTAGGTGTTGTTAATGCACTTTCCACAACCATTTAAATGCAAATCCTCATGCAAGTAATCATGTGAAGGAGGAAAAAAGGAGTATGTTCAGCTGAAGGCAAAGCTGGAAGGATAATAGGCAAGCATGAACAGAGTGTCAGTGGAGGGCTTTATAATAAAAAACCCTTTTGGAATGTCAATGAAAACACAACTGATTTGAAAAATATCTGAACAGAAAATCATACCACAGTAGAATGTATACATGATTTCTATAAAGCAAAATTGAACAAATTAATTTTCTTTACATATATATATATACATATATGCATGTATATTTCTATATTGGATACATATATTTGCAAACATGTAGTACTCTATTCATGCATTCATGTCAGCACCATAAACAGAGCTTCAATTATTGGCTAAAGGCAAATATTTGTTATTTGAATCTGGAAGTGGAGAAAAAGAATCATTAAACAGACTACTGTATAACCAAATAATGCTTTAGGGTGTCATTTGTGCAGAAAACAGGAAATGAACTGGGACTTAATAAGCATAATTAAACTGGAGAACAGCAATTTTAGACATACGTACTCCAGGGAAGTATGATCTTGGAAGAAATTGTAGTTTAGACATTTCTCAAGGCCACTTAAGCCGCTAAAGACCACAAAGCCCTGCACTGTGCTAGAACAGAGAAATAAGCTTCTTGTCCACTGCTACTTTTTCAATACTTCCAGCTTACCCTGCTCTGAGTTGTTTAGCCTGCCTGACATGCAATATATTGTCACGGCTGAGGAGAGCACCACAGCTTTAATGCACTGTGAGCTTCCTGGCATACCATTGACTCATTTGACAACAGCATCATGATGATAAAGCCTTGAAATATTGTTCAGCCCATATGCTGAAAGACACTCGTTAGTCTGAAGAGAAGCACACTCAGTACAGAGCAGGCACCTTCTGTCTTGAAGATCAGTTCCTGGAAGACCCTCAGCTTGCGAATCCAAGAAAGTCAATTGAGTTTTCTGAGCATTTTTCTAGATTATGCTTCAAAGTCCTTGTGCTGAAAACTGTGAACACCATCAGGTTAAATTTCTTAGGTCTCCAAAATTGTTTATATGTGAATCACTGGGCATAAAGACACAACTGTGCTTGGAAAGCCATATATAACCCAAGAGGTGGAGATGGAAGTGGCATACTGTAGTGAAGTCCCTAGCAGGCACTGGGAGGGATGAAAGGAGTAGGGAAAGTAGGCAGTAATTTGTCACCAGTTAGAATGAGAGGAAAACAGGGAGTTATTGCCTTGCACTGCGCACAGTGGAAGGGAAAATATAAAATAAATTTTCTGAAAAGAGGAAGCCAGAATACATTTAATGCATTGAGTCTGTTTGAGTAAAGTGCATTGAGTTGCTGCTTTTCAGGCAGGAGAAAAGGAACTGTAGACAGCTGTAGATGCGTGTACCTGTCTTTCTGTTCATCAGTTCAAGCACAATTCTGTCTCAGGCATTGTCTGTAGTAATTTACTCTTACTAATCATTCTTATGTCTGTCCAAATTACTAGATCTATAGGTATTTTACAGGTGCAAAACCTTTTGTTCTTTCTTTTCTTTTCTTCTTAGACATGAAACAAGACAACTCCAGATGAGGTTTAGTCTGATTTAGGAAAAAATTTATTCACTGAATGGATGGTTGGGCATTGGATTGCCTGGGGGAGTGGTGATCTGGCATTTGGGGATGTGGCTTGGCAGTGAACAGGGCAGTGCTGGGTAAACAGCTGAACTCAATGAACTTCAAGATCTTTTTCAACCATAACAATTCTATGATTTGTTTTCCTGGTTCCTGACCAAGCATGATTGTGGTAGTAGGAGCAGTAGAGGGAATCTTTTATCTCAGTCCTGAAGCCTAGGAGGAGAGGGAGGAAAGGGACAAAACATTGGTAACCAACTTGATTTTCATTAAAGACAAAGACCAAGGGAAACAGAGCTTCCAACCTAAAGCAAGCCTTGGAAAATAAATGTCAGATATGACTCTCTATAGTGAGGGATTTTACCATTGCTAGCCACAGCAAAATCCCATATTGATTATAGTCAGTTGCTGGTCTTCTGCAAAGAGTGTGCAAGAGGCACATTGTGGCCTTCCAGTGACAGACATTTGTTAATCAAATAAATAGCAGTGATATTGGTTTTCTCCATGTTCCTTCCTATTGCCATGGCTGTTTGCTGTTCTCCTTTGGATCAGATAAGCACTAATCAAGACTATTAGAGTTAAGCGAATAATTTGCAATGAATAATTTAGCAGATGTATTTGCCTCTTTTCCTGACTATTGAATATTGCTGAGCAGATCATCATCTCCATTAACATATTCATTATTCTAATTTATTCTGAAAATGTACCCCATGAAAGCTTCTGTATACTTGGCACTCAGTATTTCCTCTATGTATGTTGCCTGGCTGTGACTGATCAAACAAATCATGTGATGTTGACACAGTTGCTTGAGTGGGTAAACACTTGAATACAACCTATCAAAAGAATATATAGTAATTTATATTTAATTTGCTTACTTCTTAGAAAATAATTTCCTCCTAAAAATCTACAAGAGAAAAAGTCTGTTTTATCAACCCTCAATAAACTGAAGGGATTTTTGGCTTTGAATGTCACTTGTGTGTGTGTCTCACCAACCTCAGACAGGAAGTGCAGAATATTCTGCAAAGTCTGGAGACTCTTCTTTTCATGTTATTTTCAACTGCAATGATTCCTCATTGTATAATACACAAGCTGTATTTGTATTATGGTTTTGACCAATCTTCTTTCTGTCTTCTAATGAAGTAAGATCTCACAGTGCACACTGATGGCATTATTTAAATTGATTTGTGTGCATTGTCTTTACAGTCTTGCTGTGGAGGTGTAGAATAACTCTAGAGTGAATGGATATAAGCACTGATAGACTGTGTAAGAGGTATTCCAAAACACAAAAAAAATTAATTTATTAATGAACAAAATAAAATTAAAATAAAATTAAACATCTCTGATTCTCTGATGCAATCAGTTGACTGTGCCTGTAACTGGTCACCAAATCACAAAGGGTATCATTGAAAGCCATTGCAATCATATGGTTTGAAACTATCCCTAAAATATGCCCCTAAACCTACCTGATCAATTAAAAAAAAAAAAAAAAAAATATATATATATATATATAAACAGAATCCTGTTTTCAGAATCTGGCATTTGCTATAGGTTTGTTACAAAGCTCAAAGCTCTTAATGGATAAATGCAAAGCCAGGATCCAAACCCTTTCTTTGGGCACATAAATATTCTTAAACTCCTTCCTGCTGTGGGGATCCAAACAGAGAACTCACTGACTTATCCAGAACCAAACAAGGATGGAGCTGTAGACTTATCACTGGTGAACATGGAGCAGTGGCCACAGCTGAAACAAAATCTTCAGCCTCTTTCTAAGACACAGGGCAGTTTCCTGAAATTGATCAATTTCCTGTAATTGATCCTAAACCGGATCCTAAATTGATCATTTTCCTAAAACTGATCCTAAAATCTGCCAACCATGCCTGCCAAACCAAACTATCCTGAACTGATTTAAAACATACTTAAAATTGCAAATAACACAGTATATTATTTTTTCCAGTTAACATTTTCTGTGAAACAATACTCATTCCATGCTAGATGATGCCTAAAATACTGATTTTGACATAGTTGTGACCTAACAGAGAGGAAGATCTTGGTATTTTCCAAATATTCCAGATTAAATATGTTGTGTCCTGTGATGAAGCTATGTCCTGAATGCACTAGCAATCCTGAAATGAGTCTAGGATCCTGGAAAAACTTATGCTGCCCATGGCCAAATGTTTCAGCCTGACAGGAAGGGTTTCTGCACTCTGAGTTTCTCACAAATCCACCAAAATAGAGAGTGGAGAGCCTGTGGCTGGAGTTTCCAGGGTTGGGTTAGATGAAAAATCTATAGGCTATTTTAAAATATGATATTTCTTCTTCTACGGGTAAGCCTCAAATGCATCATTTGTGTTTCAGGGTGGGGCAATTCCCTCCCCTCTGCCACTCGCCTCCCAAATTCAGAATTTCCTAAGAAATGGGAAGGCCAGCTTTTGACCTTGTCATTTACGGGCAGCTGACCTCTGTGCTTCTATGCCCACAAACAGACAGTTCCTTCACATGTGAGCAACTCAAACTATTCCATGGGTTTCACCCCAAGGTGTTAATTCTGCTTTCTCTTAACAGCCCATCACGGTGATCCCAAGACCCACCTTGCTGGGTTTTTGCAGATTTCAGACTTAAGGAGGTTTGTAGAAACATCTTAAATGCTACAGGTCAAAGGGTATATATATCGCAAAGAAAACTCATCAAAGAATAACAAGGGTGTTTTATCTGGGAAACTGGATATTCTCATACTTTGTGAAGTGATATTTTGAAGTGTTTGAGATATCACATTCCGTTCCAATGAAAAGGATTGAGACTCATGGGCTGCACCCATCTCAAACTGACTGTACAATGGTACAATTTATTTCCTTTACAATATGCAAAAGCAAGTTCATGGATCTCATTATCCCCTACTCCCACACAATTTTCCTTAGCAAAATGGCTGGGAAATGACACCCTAATTTGGACAAACTCTCTGTTACTCTGTCTCCTAGTTCATGGCAAAATGCTCCGTGCAACAGTGAAACTTAGTAATGAGCCATTTAGCTAAGATTTTTAATGGCTCAATCAAGAGTTAAGGATCTCCAAAAAGGCACATCCCAGCACACAGTGGACACTGTGACTCTTCTGTTGGTTTCTTTATGGGCAACCTCCTCCCCTTGCCCAAAAGAAAAAAAAAAACTTAAAAATGCTGAGACCCCTTTCCTATAGATATGGATCATTCTTAATGTCCCAATAGAATTTGCATACAGACCAATTGAGTTTGTAATAAACATGGTGACTGTGCAGAGCTCTTACTCAGTATCAACCATCACAGTAGTCTACTCCAAGTAGTCTACTACTTATTGCAAATACATTTGCTCCAAAAGTTTATACCTACAGACATGTTGCTGTCATTGAAGTAAAAGAAGATGCTGTCATTTAACCTTTGAGAAAAATGCATGAGAGAAAATACATTCTCATCAGTCTTCAACCAAGCAAATAGACAAGACAATGTAAACAATAATAGCTTTGTCAGTGGCAGCATAAGTGTTCCCAGGTCTTAATAAGGGTTTTTTTTAAATCTAATTTCTTCTGCTAAAATACATGAGAGGAACAAAATCATAATTTACACTTGTTTTCAGAGGCATTCCATTCATCAGAGCTCAGCCAGTGATGTCAAAAAGATTTCACAATCCTAACCAGTGAGATCACTAAATTGCTATTCTCACTGTGTTACAGTTTCACTTTAATATTCCATCTTTTTCGCTGTGGTTTTTTTTTTTTTTTTTGCTTTTTTGTTTTGCTGAGTTGGTTTTTTTATACTCATCCAGGGATAGTGTTAATGCACATCAAAAGGGATTTATTCCATGCTGTATTGAACAGATGGCAGCTAGAGGACTGTGTGAGTAAAAAAGAATGTAGCTGTGGGGTGTGTGCTTGCTGATATTAGCTGGACTAACAGTTCTTAAGCTCCATTATGTGTCCATGTGCTTGAGAATGTTGGTTTATTCTCAGTTCAGCAAATCATTCAGATGTAAGCTAGATGAAAAAAAATTCCTCTCTATCAAAGGGATGCTGAAACTAAAAAGGAGCTGTTTTAGTTGAAATATAACTTTGCTGTCATGCTGGCTCACCTGCACTTAGGTTGATGGTCAACACAGGAAAGCCACACATGCAGACGTACATACACAAACAAAGATTTCAAAAAGTCTTTTTTTGCTATTTTCAGTAAAGCTTTCGGTTTTCCTTTTTATGTTTTGGCTTTTTGTTACCACTAACTCTTCTTCCACACTCCAGGCACCTCTCTGCTAAGCAGAGGAACGGATAAGCCAGGACTGCCTAAGACTTCAGATGCTCTCCCTTATGCTACAGTACTTAACTGCTTATTGTCAAAAAAAAAAGGAAGTGCTATACACACCTCTATATACAAGTGCACAAAAACCTCAACACCTGACAAAAAAGGACAGAGAAACACACCATTATGTGAGGGCTGAATAAGACTATACAATCTTACCTTGTATCTTGTCCTAACAATATTACAGTATAAACTTTTGATCACGAAGTTAAAAAGGGCTTAGAGACTATAGAAATCATCCAATTTAAATGAGCCACCTTTAAAAGTATGCACTTTTGATGTAACTCATACAGAGCAAAAATTTATTAAAGCATGGCCATTGTCTGCAGGGACATAAGTTAATGATTCAGCTATCAGTCAATTCTACATTAGGCGCCCATTGCCATTCAATTGCCATGCTTTATTTTACATTAACCCATGGCATAATTTTATTCTGTTATTTACACCAGGAAACTTAATAACTGTGAGGCTCTGAACAATCTTTATGCCATGATGGAGAGAGAGCTTACTTTTTTTGTTTTACTGGTGCAAATAGAATTTCAGAGGGTGATAGAATCATGGGATGACTTGGGTTGGAAAGGACTATTTATGGTTTAAGTCCCCCTGCCATAGGTAGGGTCATCTTTCCCTAGATGTCCAGTCTGGCCCTGCACTCTTGCAGTGCAGGGGCACCCACAGCTTACCTGGGCAACCTGTCCCAGGGTCTCACCATCCCCACAGTAAATTTCTTCCTAATATCTAATCTTACTCTTCAGCTTAAAGCCATTCCCCCCTTCTCCAGTCACTACATGCCCTGGTAAAAAGTCCCTGTCCAGCCTTCTTGTAGACCCCATTTAGGTACTGGAAGGTGGCCATGAGTTCTGCCTGGAGCCTTGTCTTCTCCAGGATGAACAGTGCCAACTCTCTCGTCCTGGCTTTGTAAAACAGGTGGTCCAGCTCCCTGTAGTCCTCATGGCCTCCTTTGGATTAATTTCAGGGGGTCCATGTCCTTCCTGCACTGGGACCCCAGATCTGGACACACCCACACTTCAGGTGGGCTCTCAGCAGAGCAGAGCAGAGCAGAGCGGCAGAATCCCCTCCCCGCCTCTGCTTTTGTGCAGCCCAGGACAAGTTTGGCTTGCTGGGCTGTGACACATTGCTTTTTGCAATTGCTGGACTTTCTGCTCATTGCTGAGACATGCTGAACTTCTCATTGACCAACACCCCCAAGCCCTTCTCATTTTTATTTCATTTCCATTAACTGTAGTCCTACAAATGCCTGTCACACTGCAAGCTTACAAAATTCTTTCAAAGTAGAAATTAAAAATCAGAATAACAACAGTAACAACTTTGGCTTTTGAGTGCACCATTCAGCCAGGACTGTCGGACTTCATATGAGTATGGATCCCTTCAGATAGGGTTAATTTTAGGTTGGAACATTGAAAGGCTGGATTGGCACATCTGCAACGTCTGTGTACATGTAAGAATTTTTTTTGGCAACTTTCTCCATACAAAATTGGTTTTAATCCAAATGCACAATCAGATCGTTACACCAAATCACTTGGCTCAGACTCTTTTACCTAGAATTTGCCCCAACTTGCATGCCATACCTACTGTGCACACACTACCTAGTAGAGACAAAAGGAAAAATCTTTCATTTGTGCTGCTGTCTAATGTGCCATAAATGAATGTAAGCAATTGAAAGTTTGCTCCACACTAGCAGAATTGCATCCCTGCTTACTAGTTTCATAGCACCTGAACTAACTTGTGGATACTATCACACAGCAGTTCATATTTCAGGGTAAACAATCTTACAATATCCAAAGGTGAATCTTTCACATGATAATCTACCTCTATTGCCAGTACTGCACCAGTCCTCACATGTCCCTGCTGTGAAAGGTTTCTTAGATTCAGTCTTTCTGCAAGCTGCTTCACAATATTTTAGCGAGTCATCTTTACAGGTCCTTTCACCTGCCTAATGGCATGTCTGACATACCCAGTGGCTTCATTCTTATGTGAAATACTTTTTTCTTCTTTCTTTGGTGACTCTTAGAGAGAAGGGTTATTAATTTCTGAAAAATCTTCACACTTACCATCTATCTTTCTCACTGAAGTGATTCTACTTTCCTAACATATGGTAATCAACATCTATGGATTTCTAACTTTTATTTCTATTTAGTCATTTTATTTTTCCACAGATCAGCCTATATAAGCAGGGACTTGGAAGGGACATTTTAGTTAATTTTCCTCCTTTAGTTGTTGTTTTTTGTTGTTTTTTTGTGTGTTTAATTTTCATCCCACTCTCATGTTACTCTTAACTTGCTTGTACAATCTGTCTACAAGCCAGGTCCACAACCATTTCAAGTCAACAGGACTTTTTAATGAAGGGCAGTAAAATTTACAGCACATTCAAGTAGGAAGTAATATGACTTCATATACAAACTTGCACACGTATTGGAATTCAGAAAAGTAAAATTTCTCTTGCAGGTGTAGCTGGGGTTAGAAAATGTAATTTTAAAAGCTCAGTACTGATATCCATGCTTTTTAACAAGCTGTGTATTTAGCTGGTATAGGTTAGCAAGGATTAACATCTATCTTTTCTGAAGCTATGATGTGTTTCATGACACAATGAATGACCACTATACTTGTTGTACTGCATTTGATCATTTTTCACTACAGACTTCAAACAGGTTGGGCTATCATTGTATGAGAAACTGTGCAAGCACAACAAAAGATAAGCCACACCACACCCTAAGAATTACTTTAGGAAACTGCATTCAAGGTCAAATATGTATCTTCCCTAAATTAAGTTGAAAGGTTTCTTTTTATTTGCAGTTCATATGAGCCAGGAATCACTCCTCTCATGCCTGCACAACTAATCCAAAAACATTCTGTAGCAAAAGAGAGATGTGGATGGGTTTTGTTGTTTGCTTTCAATAGCTGCTCTGGAACAAAATACTTGCATATAAGAACTGACAGGATCTCAGAAGAATGTGGAAAATGTAAAACCCGGTGTTCAGAAAGAGATGCAAAAATAAACTGAAAAGTCATGTATTCAATGACTGTGTTACTTGTATATTCAGCCAGAAATGTACAACACTTTCTCGTTCTATTAAAACATTCATATTTGTAGGTGTTTCTACAGACCTTAACCTGTGTGTAGAACCCGAATTCCTAGCTTCATTGTCAAAAGTCTTTTCATATGTTGTCTGAGAAATTAATATATCGGAGTCCTTCAATTATAACAATACAATGGTGCCATCAGGCACTCTTGAGTTCTGTGTTCTGGTAGTGATCGTGGTCCGTTCCACCTGCTATGGGAAGAAGTGTGAGAATCAAAGCTACCATAGTTCTTCCTCCTTTTACTTGCTGTCAGCTTGCTGACGGAGGGACATGGACCACTGTACAAAACCCTCAGTTCTGCATGGGCATCCTAGTAAACCCATCTTCCTGGGGAATGTGTCTAAGTGTTCAATTTTCATATGGCATACATTACTATTTTTGTCATTTAAGATAACTAGCACGGCTAAATTCCACTGTTCTTCACACATTATTAGCTTTAAAATAGATTTGTTTGTGTGGTTGTTAATTCTTGTGTTAAATGGGAATCTTCATACCTACAGCCTCTGCATCATTCAGCATTTCAGAGGCTTCTGTTACATTTTGTATTCAGTTATTCCTCTTTTGTGATAACAAATTCTGGTTCTCAGTCTACTCAAGATGTATTCATATGGAAGTCCTCATCTCTGATTATCTCCTTGATATTATTGAATTCAGTCACGTAGCTTAATATTTTCACATTCCAGGCTGCTTGAAATATTATTTTTACAGCTATACAAACTCATGTACTTTCTTGTATTTGCTTACATGAAAAAGAGATTATTCTAAAACATATAGCAGTGGAAAAAATAATGAAGAAAAAAATAATATTTTGAGTCTATCTTGGAGAAATGTTTTGGAAATTAGCAGTGGCTTAGAATGTCTAATATTTTTACCCAGGTTTATGTCTATGAAAACAATGAGTTGTAAATTTCTACAAAACAATTATTTTAATCAGGAGTCTTCCAAATAGTAGGGAAAGGCTAGTCAGACTAGACTCAGTGGATGTTCAAATATATGCATTGTAACATTATTCTGTGCCAAATTGATCTCATTATCTTCAGTTTGTTCATCCACACAGATATACAGCTGATATCCTCATGGTTATCTGCAGCTGATAACCATTTTACTGTGTGTAAAACAGCAACGCGGGTGTTTGACAGTGATTAGTCTGTGTCCCTTTTTATAAAGCAGACCAACTAATGCTTTTATATCTGAAAAAAAATCTACTTTTTAATCCATTTATCTATAAATACCTTGTGAAACTTGTCATAAAGTAATTTGCTTAAAAGATGGATGATTTGTAAAGATGGTATTGCATATAATTTCTATTTCTTAAATTAAAAAGGTATACTTCAAAATGTTCATTCAGAAAGCTTAATTTTCCTCTCTAATCGCATGCTTGCCACATGTATGGCACTGGATGGTCTCATAACCTCCTCACAAACAATAATATAGGTGTCCTTACTAAACCTCATCATTTCTCATGTTTTGTAAACAGAAATATTTAAGCATCTAATCATTGCATTTCTCAAGCCATTAGGGGTGTCAACATGCAAAATTAAGATGGCCAGTGGGCTCACACTTTGTGATTTCCCCACGATCAAGCTATCAGCAGAAAAACAAGCACAGACTTTGCCAGGCGGAGGAAGACACGTGTCTTTTTCCTTTCTAGACACTGTCTCTTACTTGAGACAAAATACATCCTATGCTTTGAACCCTTTCTTGAAAAACTTCAATCTTCAACTTGCTGACTCCAAATGCACCTGCCCTGATTTTGCAGAACTTGAATTTTAGCACATCTTTGGAAGGGCCTTGCTTGTTTTGCTGCACCATGAATCAGATAGGCAGCTGGGGGCAAGAAAACTTTGCCTGTCAAGGGAAAAAAAGATCAATCAAAGATTTAAACATTTAAATGTAGCCAAAGATAAACAAAAAAATGAGTGAAGCCAACTCTAAGTACTGCTTTTTTTGGTGACTGACTTAATGGGATTTCAGCAGGCAATTTAAGATGAACTACTTTGGAGTCAGTGGGATGCAAATCAGTGAGATCTACGTATAACACATGGGAGAATGGTGGGCTTGTCTTCCCCACTCACCACTGCCCATGATGGGGCCCTCCTCTCCTGGGGGAGGCTGAACACCTGCCTGCCCATGGGAAGCAGTGAATTGATTCCTTCTTTTGCTTTGCTGATGTGCATGGCTTTGTTTTCCCCGTTAAATTTCCTTTATCTCAGCCTGAGATTTTTCTGTTTTTTACCCTCCCAGTTTTCTCCCTGATTCCACTGGTGATGCAGTGAGCAAGCAGCTGCCTGGGGTGAAACCACAACACACAGGTTCAATCCTAAATAAATTTTGAACCAAGGAGGATTTTATGCAAATGTAATTTGTAAGGATCACATTTTATTGATTATTAATTAAAAGGAACCATGCGAATTTCACAGAAGACTACAGAATTTGTTCTTTCTAGAGTCTCCAGCACGGTATCCAGAGAGGGGGCTTTGGCTGTATCTACCACTTTCAACCATAAACACAATTAAATTACATTAATTATATAATTGTATGGTCTAACAAATCTCCTGAAGTAGACTGCACTTATGAGATTAGATTGCTTTAGGAAGCAAGAAGGCAAAAATCCTTTTGAAACACATAAAATTCCAGCTATTGATGGACACCTCCTCTGCATTTTTTGCACACAAAACTCTCATTATCCTATGCCGTGTGTTCTGCAAGAGTATGAATGTAGAAAACTGCATAATCCTGCAACTGTGGAATAACAGCAAGGCATCAACATAATTTTTAATCTATTTCTCTGCAAAACAAAAATGTGTTGTTTGCCACTGTAAGACAAAAATGTAGTGTGGAAAAGTTAGAGAAAGAAAACAATTGTGCATTGCATTTATTTCACTCTAATATTTGACAAGGGAAAAAAAATATCCTCAGCTGACTGTTGTTTTACTGTTGGTAATAACAATTACAAACTTGACCCTGGTAAACTCTTCACAACATTGCCTTTTTTGTCTAAAACAGGAGTTGTGCGCTGTTTGAAGGCGTGTAAAGGAAGGGCACCCACCCTTGATACATAGCTGACACTCGGGAGCAAAAAAGAGATTCCACTTTGTTGTCTACTCAAGGGCAGGGAGTGGGGAGGGAGCAGGGAGGAGCTGCTTTGTGCCAGGCCAGTGCATTTCTTCTCTCAGAGTCATGGAAGCTAGGGTGTCTCTTGTTTGTGATGGTCATATTCTTCCCTTTGTGTTTTCTAAAATTTTAGCACTTGCACTGAATCTCTTAAGCCTACAGTAGATGCTTCTCCCCTTCCAGCATCTTAATTATACCTTTCAAAGACCAAATCCTTTCTGAAAAACCTTTATTACGTGATATTTTTGCTGTAAAGAGAAAGCTTGTTTGTTGGACAAAAGGGCTTTCTCTTTCTGTTTGTTTATGATAGGGCAATTAGACTTCACAGGGAGGTTCTCTAATAATTACACAAAGCAAAGGGAAAACCTTAATTAAATTTTAACGATGAGTACAACTGTGCTGATTAGGATAATGTGGTCATTATATCCTAGCACAAGACTTGTTTATATTGTATGCTACTAATACTCAGGAAGCTTATCTCAAAGTATTATTTATCTGAATTTGGTAATCTCTGCTGTTATTAATTACAAACTCTACTAATATTCCCTACACCTCATCACTAATATAAAACATGTTCCTCAAAAAGGCACCATTGCATGAATGATAACAACATTTCTGTAGTACAGGTAATAATTTTCTCATGCAAATTTTAGGAGGTAAGTGATGTAAAGTCAGATATAAGCAAATTAAGTGTCCAAAATGGTGACATGGATGTTGTCTAAAAGTTTTGTTTGTTTCCTTTTGGTAAACTGCCCAGGCACCTTATAAGGTGCGTGGGCTGCAGGACTTGATCTCTTCTTCTGTGACAACATTGTAATGATTTTGAGCCTAGCAGAAGTAATTGGAGCATAGGGAGAGACATTTAGATGCTTAAAGACGTGACTGAGCCTGCAGAGATGCAGATGTGCAACACACATCTGGTATGCTGTGATTCCCAGTAACTAGGCAGGCACCTGAGCTGTGTGAGCTATCAGTGAGGTGGGTAAATTGAGAGATGCTGAAAGTCCAGAGGCAGTCCACAGGAAAAGCTAAACACGGGTCTGTTTGCAGAAGTCTGTAGTGCTGGCCTGTGCCTTTGGTATCTTCATGTGTTTCAGACCTACAGAGCCAGATTTTCTGGAACAGCAACAGCAGTCCCACAAATTAGAAACATGATGAGTCACACTAGTGAGATACTGGACTACCTTCTGATAAAGTAGTGTTCTTACATAGAAGGAAGACCATATGTATAAAGTCAGCAAGAGCAAAGCAGAAACTCATTCAAAAACTGCCCCTGACAGCGCACAGTGGGGAGAAAATCAGGCTGTACCCTGGTAGCAATGCGTTTATGGCAGCAAAACCTCTGGGATATTTAAGGGAATTAAAGCCAGGACTCCAATATCTGTTACGAGGGTAACGTCAGAGGGAGAGGTCTGACATTAGCTTTAAGCACTCGGTTCTGAAGTAACAAAGCATGCAAAATGAATGCACCATCCTATTTTGTCTCAAGGCTTTACCCTGGTTATGAACCCAGAAACTTTATAGCTTATCTATCAGGCTGAAGTTTCCACATTGCTTTCTCAAGCTTCAAAAGCACATGCAGTTATAACTTGAACATTCAGACGTGAGAGGCCAATGCACATTTCTTATTTTCACACCTCTGTGGAAAGAAATTAATGCAAGTGTACACGGTAACTTTGGGGATGGCTGTGGGTAAGAAAGTAAAGAGCCATCAGTGCTGTACCAAGGAGCAGGAAATCTGAGGGGCAGAGTCTTAACTTAGGGTCTGCACCTATCCCTTTTGCATCAATATCAAGATAGGACACTATCTCCTTCACCTTCTGTTTCACTTTGGGAGTTTCCATCTGCACTGGCAGGTAGCTTGGGCAGTGTTTCCTGTGTATCCAATGCAAATGATCACTGGCAAGTTTACTGCCATCTTAATGTAATGAGTAATGACACAAGTTATGGCATCATTCAGCATCCACTTTCCTTGTTCTGCCATGTCATCAGAATATCAGTCAGTTCTCAACTGGCTTCACCTTCTCCAAAATTACTTTGCAATGTATCTCCTGCAGAATGCTTCTTGCTGAGGTACATGCAAGTTGTGGCCCACCTGGGTAGAGGGCTGTACAACTTTATTCCAATGCAAGTGAATTGTAAAATGCATGAGAGATTTATTTGGTTGATGAACTTGTTTGTGCTTTAGGGCGGCTGAAGGGAAATAGCTTTGCAGTGTTAATCACTTTCCACAGTCCCTCTCAGTCCCTCATGAAGGATGTGATCTTTAAAGAAAAGAAGTAGGAGTTAGCAGGGACAAAACCAAATAGTTTTGGATGGACAAAATGCTTGGTCTTTGTAATCTATATTTCAGATTTCAGTGAGAAAGGTATGGAGGACCACTTGGGGTCTTTATCAAAGGATATCTAAAGAAATAATGAAGCGTGAAGAAGTGACATGATCAATAGATTAGCTCCAGTTTGCATTTGTTATAATTCTCACCTAATTGCTTGCTTGGGTCCACCCATGGCCTTAATTTCATACTGGTATGTCACCTTTGAACTCTGTTCTGTTAATTTTAATTGTAAACAATGGATGGCCTTTTAAATATTTCCTTCAGTTTTCCTTCATTTCTGTCACAACTGAGCCTATGTCTCCCTGACATATTATAAAAGGAAATGTTTTTTCCCTGTTGTGCCTGGAGACTTATTCTAAGTCAAAAATTCAGAAGTTTCTAATGCCCTAGGTTTAACACTGGCCCTAGAAGAATCACCACTACTTACAATAAGCAGGAAAGGTGACTCACCAAGTGTGGAAGTGGTTTAACACACCTGTGAGCACACACACACCCTATGTCCAAAATATTTCAAAACACTGTGACAGATAGAAATGCTCTCCACAGTACAGCAAATGCTGTAGAATTTGTGGATTAGGGTTTTTTAACATTGCCCACTGACCTTAAAGAATAATATTGTACTAATAATGTCCTTCAGCTTAATACAAGCTAGGAACAGATCTTTCTATCCATTGGGTAACATTTACATTCATTCCCTTGTATGTCATACAGAGCCATTAATCATTCCAGCAGCCTCTCTACCTCATAGGAGATGTAGGGTAATGATAATGTTTTATGTGCGTAATTAATCCTGTAGCAGATGTGTAGTTTCCAAGACTACTGCCATTAGAGTATTGACAGGATTCAGAACAAATATTCAGGCACCAGCTTAGTAATGATTTTAATATGATAATATCCTGTTACTCATAAACACAGAATAGTCAGACCTTAAGTTTTACATAAGTGTTGTTATTTGTTAAGGCTTTCAGAGAACTAGTGAAGAGGATTTTTTATTCCTGATGCTGCTGTTAAACAAACAGCACACAATTAACATATCAGCTGGGTGTGCATAATTCCTCAATTCTCCATCACACAGTGGAAGTCACCGTTTGTGAAGTGAGAGAGGTAATTTATAATGAAAATAAAGGTTATCCAGGGAAAACCAATGATGCCAAACAAGCTGCATATATTTTTAGAGATTTGCTTTTAATATTATTCTACCTTTCATTCCTGCTAAAAAGATTTCCTTAGATGGTTTCTTGGCAAAGTGACAAATTCAATTACACATCATAATAAAATCGAGGGAAGTAAAATAATCCTCTAATTTTTTTTCACAAGGCAACACCTTTGCAATGTATATAGATCTTCAGTTGAGGAAGGACAGGACTACTATTCCCACATCATTTTACATTTTTACCTCATCAAGTTTTCGGTTTTTTGTTACTGTATTATTCCTCATTTTGCCAGGAGATGGGTGGACATGTGAGCCCCTCAAATTCGAAGTCTACACTTTATATGGTTTCTCCCACTACTAAAAAAAAAAAAAATGTACCTTCTGAAATGCATACAAGTGTGAACTGGTGGCAGCTCTTCCTAAATTCAAATCACATAACAAACAAGTAGTTAATGTGTCTCCTTATAGAGTGGAGAAAAATGTTTTGTAATTAGTTTTGACCAATTTGATTCTACGTTTTGATGGAATTAACGAATGTATTAACCAATAGCCCTCAAACTGACAGCCCTGTGTCAGACTTGCTCCTCAGAAATAAATGTGGACCAATATAAGAAAGATTTTACCTTTACTAGCTTCACAGTGTGGCTATTAAAAATGATACTATTTTTAAATGATAAAATACTATTCCCTCTGCTTCACAGTTGTGGAAACTGCAGACTGGGGGGCAATGTAGGTTTTCAGACTTTGCTTTCCACTCTTCTGGGCCAGATGAACAAAAGAGATGGAGGACATCAACAACTTGTGTTCAGGATAGGAACTTGGGGAAGAGGACTACTCACAGGAGAAAATTCCAAGAAGCTCTTGTGGATTGTGAACATTGCCTGGCCACTACTTTTACCTGTGCACCACTTTTCAAACATGGAGCTGAAAACACCCAGACATTCTACAGGACTTGGCAGGGCCTGCTGTTCATGTGCCACACGTGGCAAACTCTGGTGGAGGAAGAATTCCAGCCCCGCTGTGAGCTACCTCCGCGTCTGCTCTCGGCGGCGCAGCCATGACTCCCTGCAAAGTTCCTGCTCCTCAGCTCCTCCACGGCCTGGAGAGCACTGCACACTGCGCCTTGCTGCAGCTGGGATGCTTCCACATCTTGCTCTGTGTCTCCCCATCACTAACTCGCATGCAGAGAGAGAGAAAGGGCGAGTGCCTCTGTGGACAAGGGTAAGACTCACCTGCACACATGGCAACAACCCCCCCAAAAAACATCCCTGTGACCTTGGTGGCTGAGTGCTTTGGGTCTGCGTAGGAAACACGGCTTTGGTAGGGCTTCAATTAATTTTAATCATCCCCTCTCGCTGCTCTGCGTGAGGACATTTTGACCTATTTACTTGTAATGGTCTCTAAGCTATTTTGCAGGAGTAGAAACTGGATTGTTGATGTTATTCACAGACTCTACTCAAAATGAAGGTGGTCTCAGCAGAAGGTGGTCTCTTGGTGGCCTCTCCAAAAGCAGGATATCCATCCAGGAGACATATACAGCAAGCTTCATCATCTCTGTTAGATATTCTTATGGACTATCTGATACTTACCTTCCTTGATCCACAGATTAAAGGAGGATTTTTAAGTTTGACATGTTTCTCGGCAGAAGCAGTAACTACAATGTGATTTCCAATATGCTGAAATACTATTACTACTACTACTACTACTACTACTAAAGTTCACATCACCTAAAAGTATGTTTTATGGAGAATTTAGATTAGCAAAAAGTTGTATACTTTGGAGTGTATTTATTTATTACTGTTTGATTATCTTTTCTTTACATAAAGCAAGAGTCACTCCATATTTCAGGGTTTTTTTCCCACATAACCTATAAGTTCTCTGTGTATATTGAATTGTTGTTAACAGCATAACTAACTGTAAGAGCTTTTTAATATTAAAATGGTGAAAGAAAAGATAATAAACATGCTGTCAGAAATGTTTAGAACGCCTGAATTCTGTGATTAATATCTGTGAATCTGTGAGTAGCTGCTTGCCAATTTGTCCCAATTAAAATGTGAAAAAAGGTTATTCATTATAAATAGCGCAATTATTATGTACACTGCTCCTTTCTCTCTCCCTTTCCTTTTTTTTTTTTTTTTTAGGTTAGAATGAAGCTAGCTTCTTCATTAATGAAACTGAATGTAGCAAGGTTGGAGTTGGTGCCACACTTTATCCTATGTAAGTCATTTTGTATAGAACAAACAAATGAAAATTCACAAACCAAAATACTAGCTCCATGTTCTGTCTTTACTCATGTAAGGAAATAATAAGGATGGCAACTGGTCAAATCAAGCATCTGTCCAACAAGCAGAGTTAGCATGAGGTGCTTCAGAGAGGGATACAGCAAATTTTAGCACCTTAGACCTTGCTTCTCCAGACCATAGCAATTCATGGACTGGAGACTCTCATTGGAAGTTGAATCAAAATCCACCTTTTTAATAGTCACTGAGTAACCTAGTTCTGTGATTTTGTTCAAATCTCTCCTTGACTTCCCTTATGCTCAAGGCTTCCACAGTTCTCTGCAGCAATTAATAGGACAATGTTACTTATAATGGTATAGAGAAAAAAAAAGTAATTTTTATTTCTCCTAAAGTTATTGCCTAGGATTTCCATTAAGTGCTTCCTGTTCCTGCTATAACCAGAAAAGTAAGGAAGCATTTCCTTTTAGCATTTTCAGTACTGTTTATTATGTTACAGATGCCTGTTCATCTCATTGCTCCAGACTTGTCTCTTATCCCAGAGAACCTTCCAAGTCAATTAAATGTCTGTGTTTAGAAATAGCTCCACGTGCCTAAGAATCCCTGGCGACTCTTCCTGCGAAACCTCCTCAGACAAGGTGACCATATATATATTTAGGAATCAAGATTGGTGTTTTTAAGTGTATTCAAGGATTTATACAGTAGCATAATGCAATTTTTTGTTTTGCTCTCAGCTCTTCATATGCAAGCATTCCTTTTGCCGAGTTGGTGGTTCATCATGTTCATGTTCTGATTTGTTTTGGAAGTGTTGAGCTAATGCTGGCAGCAAGGCTGGAGCAACAGGGAAGGACTGCATGAGTGGAATGTTCACCTTCCCAACACTTGGGAGATGCCTAAGGGAACATCCGAGTGCCCAGGTTCCATCAGCTCCTTGGAGTTTTCCCCGGATAGCAGTGTCAGTAAAGCCAAATCCACGAAGGGGCTGTAAGTCTGCAATACGTGATGAACAGTGGAAGAAGCCAGGAATGAAAATAAGGCACAGAAACCAAGCACCAACCTAGATCCAGGCCATTTCAAGGCAGTTCAGCTCAGTAATTTGCTCCTCTTCCCGCCCCTGGACTTGCCAAAAGCAGGTTTCATTGATGATTCAGCCTACGCTGTTCTGTAGAATCATGTCATGCAGACTGAACCAAGCACTAGCCTTTAGTATTTTCTCCTTTGTGAAAAAATAAAAATAATCCATTTTGTTTCTCTGTCATGGTTTTTATCTTTCTTTTCCACATCAATCATGTACTAGTTCCACAAGCTCTCTAGACAGGTTTCTGACGCACTTAAAAGGCAAGAAAAGGCTTTTTTTTTTTTTTTTTTGCTTTTGATAACTTACTTTTCAAAATATTTTCTAGCTTTTTGTTTTGGCTTCAGATTTGTCTTGTCAGGGCTAAGAATATTTTCTGGTTCTTTAACATATTTCTTCTATACTCTTTTTATGAAGGATATATTTTTAACTGCCTCTCTTATAACTTCCGCTTTTACTTGTGAAAAAATGTTTTAAAAATATAATTTTAAAAAAGTGGGATGTGTCCCTGCCCATGGTGGGAGGTTGGAACTCAATGAACCTTTCCAACCCAAAACATTCTGTGGTACTTTGGAGGAAGAACAGTGTGGGGTTTTGTAATTGTAGTGTTCCTGAAAGCATGGGAATGGGGACACTGCAACTTTTCTTTTCTCTAGCTTGAAACTCTAAATAGTTCTACTGGTTCACTTAGTTTTAAGAGTTTTTTAGTCTTGATGTTGCTTGACCCAAAAGCATACAGTTAGCTGCTCTTTATGGTCAAAGTATGCTTTAGACCATACACAGTCTAAAAATGAAAAAGAGAACCCTAGAGAGGCAGGTGAAAATAAACTTGAATTTAATGAGGGCTCTCTGACAAATAGCCAAGACAAGAAGTTAGATAAATATAGGGGACTATCACTAGTTTTTGTTCTTAATTTTAGCACAGAAGGAAATGTTACAAATCAAGTACGATTTCTTTCAAAACAAGAGCATGCAAAGAAAATAGTAGTAGTGGTAATAATAATAATAATAATAATAATAATAATAATAATAATAATAATAATGCAAAAATAGAATATTCATTTTTCAGTTCAGGCCAAGAAATACACTACATAAGTAGATCTGTTTTCCTCCAGCAGATATGGTACACCTTTTTTTATGCAGTTTGCCAGCATACACTGACTACTGGGTTATTACTACTACTGTTACTGATTGCATGACATGGTTTATTTGGAATCCATCCTCACATTTTTGCCATACACACTTGCTAGTCCTATCAATCATTTTCAACATGAAAGACACATTGTCTAACCCTGCCCAGCTGCTCAGATTTTCATGTTACTAATTTGAATTATTTACAGTGTATGAGCTTACCCTAAGAACCATGCAATGCAGTATATTGTTTCCCTCTTGGCAGTGTTTATAGCTGTAAGAGAGGAGCTACTGTAATTTTTGAAAATTGACATGGTATCTGTTTATGATGTCTTGTTAGCACATGCTGAACCCCTTCACACTATCACCTGCTTTTAAACTGGATACCATGAGCTGTGGAGAACTGTTGACTGTTGTAGCATGTGAAGATGTAATTCAGCCTCATGCATCCTCTCTTCTAGGAGAGTAGGGGCAGAGAGAAATGCCCAAGCAATTCCATGCTGATAAGCAGGTCTCAGATTTGCATTGTGAAAATCCCTGTCGTGCACTAAACCTTGCATTGAATAAACCATGAGTGAAAATAGCTTTGTTGTGCTTTCAGGCTTCTGGCATATCTCACCAAAATCTGTGGAGCTAAGGCAAAGTGGCTCTCCAGTTTTAGGGAGATCTCCTACTGCTGACCAAGTAGCAGTGGCAGAAGTAGTGTTGTCTCACAGACCAAATTTTTATCGCTGCATTATCCACTGTTTCTGAGAGCAGATGCTTGTTGATTTGTGCCAAAATGCACTACATTCAAGCCCATGACATCCATATGAAACAGTTTAACCCACAGTTAATCCACTACACTGTGTGGTCACCTCTTTCTTGTGCTTTGAAGGGTGTCATTGTGTATGAGAACAAAATATTAGATAATGCTGCTTTAACAGCAACTGCAATGTAATTAAACCCCTGTCACAGTGACAATCTACGAAAAACTGTCTTACAGAGGGAAGGGAGGAAAAGTACAGGGCTTTTTTTTCCTAGTGAAAGCTGCTGTGGGACTTATATCAGTGAAACTCATTGTGTTAATATGTGGAGTAGCTTTTGCATCCATATTAATGTAAGTGAATTTATAGAAACTGACTGTGTCTGGTTAAACTTGGACAAGGCCTAGAGGAAATACCTTTGAATTATTTATTTTTCTTCATCTTTCATTTTAGCATTTCAGCAAATATCTCACATCTTTGTGTTTAGAAAATAATTTTGCACAGCAAACAAAAAAAACAGTGTATGCAATACAATTGCTTAAAATGAGTCATTTGGGGGTTGATCCAAAGTCCTTTGAAGTCAATGAGAGGCTACCATTGACATCAGTACCTTTTGAATCAGATCCTCCAAGGGACAGATATAATAAAAGCTGAAGACAGACAATAAGGTAAAGCTAAAAGGTAGATAAAAGGAGATGAAAGGGGAGAAAATTGCCACACACCCAGTTTCATACCACTTCCAGTAAATCCATTAGGATATTTAACCACGTAAGATAAATAAGTTTCTCTTTACCATGGTCTATTAAGTGATAGGGAGAATAAACACACAATATCACAGATTTTCCACCAATGCAGGCTACCAAATCATGTCCAAGAGTAATGTCCAAAAAATGCTGCACTTAGAGAGGCTGTCATTGATTTACAAGACTACAGGCTGCAGTGGAGCACGGATGAGACACTCAGAGTCTTCCCATGGGTGGGGCTTTCTTCATCACCTCTCTTCACCCAGGCAGTGCAACGCCAAAGAGCTATAACACACCACAACTCAAATGCCTTTTCAAATATTATTCTCTTTTCATGGCCAGCTCTTTTCTTCTTGAAAGAGCCTTCTTCCAAATACTATCTTTAAGTACGTTTTGTTTGTTTGTTTATTTGGGTTTTTTGGTAGAAACCATGGTCTTTCATTTGCACCCCTCTTCAGCATCTATTCTTCAGCACTGTGTTTCAAGTATGTATTTTTCAGTTGGAACAAGCTGAAATTGAAGCAAACATAAAATAATTTCTCCAGCTGTAGACGGCATTTTTAAATATTAATATGCATTTATGGAAATACATGCTGGTGAAAGGAATCTCATTAATATCAAGACAATCTCCATCAATGTAGTTTTGAGACACTGTTTTCTGAGTTATATTTTTATAACATGCACGCTTCCTGTAGGTCTTGCCTGCATTTTCTTGCTGTATATACATAGTCCAGCTGGGAAGAAATATGAGTGCCTCTGGCTGAAGGCAAAATCAAATACTAGGCCTTCATGTATCTTTGAATTTATAATAAACAATCCCACATGGAGAGCAACAGTCAAATACATGCAGATAGCTTTGAATATCTGATTCATTTAAATGCTCTTAATGTTCATATTTGTATCAACCTTGAACTTCATATCCAGCTCCTAAAAAACACTCCTATTTTACTTTCTTAGCAATATACCTTAAATGCCTTTCTACTGAGCCAATAAATATTTAACACTTGTGTCTTTCATTAGATCTTTCTAATAGCTCTTTCAGAATTTTCAGATGTGAGTGTAAGTAACAGCACACAATCAGCTAGTTATGGTATGTTATAATCTGAGTAATGTGAGGTCAGGTTTATTTTGAAAGCTCACAATCTAGACTTTACTTTCATGATTTATTACATCACAGCTGCAAAAATTTGGCATTAAGCAGGACTAGGACTACTTTACACAGTGCCCTGTGAACACATGTACCTGAAATAAATGAAATGACAAACACCTTCCCGGAGCAGTGCTAAATACTGGTGAAGATTTAGAGAGCAGAAGCACTGACCTATTTAGGACAGTCTGCTGGGGGACTGGGCAGGCTTCCCATCCCCACGTCCTTAGATGGAAAGAAAGAATTTGACAGTGCCATATTGAAGTATTTAATATTTCTGAAAGGTTTATAATTTTAATCTAACCCTTATCAAGGCACTCTAAGCAAAGGAAAATGGTATCCATCAACCAAGACTTTATTTTTGTGGATCGAGTTCCAGACAATCTGACCTGTGGTAACTAAAATTATCACTAAGGGTCAAGTAATGCCTATTGGTAAATTTGGTAAACCTACAAGTGTAGGAGCATCACTTTTGTTTATACATAACCACAGAACCCCATGTTTTTAGGGAAGATTTAACTGATTAATCAAGGGAACCCACACAGGTGAGGAGAAGCATGAATTAATGTAATTAAATATTTATGCAAATGAAAAATCTTTGGTCTTGTTCCAAAGACTTAATGAACATGCTGAAAATTTTTACTCTGGTCTAAAGGTGCAAAACATGTGGGTTGAATTTTTTCCTTTACTATGAGTTTTATTTTAAAGGAGTTTCAACTTGTACGGTAAAACTAGTTAAGTGGATAAGATTTCCTTTTAAATTTCTTGTGGTTTATACCTACATTCAGTTATCAAAACTAAAATTTACAAAGTACGGTCTTATTTTCTGAATCCTAAGAATTCTGACAGAAAATCATACTGATAAGTATTAAAAATCATATTGACTTATTAAAAATGAATAAACTGGTTTTCATTGTGTTTCTTGAACAAATAAATATGTATATAACCCTTATTCTCTGAAAATATACTTTCTTAGCAGCATTTATAGATTATATATCAAAGATATAGTCAAATGAAGGAAGAAATAAAATAATATTTGGTCATCTTTTCTGTCTGTGACACTATCTACAAAGGCTTCAACAGATGAAAACTCATTATTGTGCTAAAAGACATCAAGTCAACATCATGAGCAGGGCAATGTGCATTGCAATAAAAGGGGACTTTTGAAATGCATGTTCAGTAATTTTTGGAATATTCTGGCTTTTGTCGTGTGCTGATTTTGGCTGGAATAGAATTAACTTTCCTTCACAGTGGCCAGTGGGGGCTGTGTTTTTGATTTGTGCTGAGCACAGGGTTGATAACACAGTGATGTTTTTGTTGTTGCTCAGCAGGGCTTACACAGAGCCAAGGCCTTTTCTGCTGTTTGTGCTGCCACTGGTGAGAAGTTGGGGGTTCATGAGAGGCTGGGAGGAGACACAGCTGGGACAGGTGACCCAAACTGACCAAAGGGATTTGCAGACCCTGTGACATCATGCTCGGGACATAAAGCTGAGGAGAAAAAATGGCATTTGTCTTCCCAAGTAAGTGTTATGCATGATGGGGCCCTGCTCTCTTGTAGACAGTTGGACACCTGCCTGTCAATGGGAAGCAGTAAATTCATTCTTTATTTTAATTTGTTTGTGTACATGGTTTTTGTTTTTCCTATTAAACTGTCTTTATCTCAATCCATAAATTTTCCAGCTTCCAGACCTCTCTCCAGTCCTGCTGGTGAGCAAGCAGCTGGCTGGAGCTTGGCTGCTGGCTGGGGTTGGACCATGACATATCATTAGACAATAATGACTTCTTTTGCTGTGGTTGGTTTGGGATTTTTTGCACGAATGGCTTTGGTTTTCTGAGATCAACCAAGTACGTGATGTAACCTTACCATGCTGGAGTTGTGCAGTCTGTTATTTGCTGCTTTTTATTTTTTACGCTGAGCATGATTTTCTTTATGGCAAAGAAATAATTATAGAGTTGTCATTGTATTCCAATACCTTTCAGAAACTATAAGAGGTAGACAGAGTAAATCTGGACTTTTCAAAACAGCAATAGCAGCTGAATGAAAATTATTATAAGGTTCACTCACATGACAGCTACTAGATAAGAAATGGTCTGAGTGCCAGAACTCCCCCTATGAATGTTTAGCAACTGCTAAGGAATTATAGTGATGCTTCTTAAAAGCTTTTCCATGATATTACATTTGAAACCAAGATATTATAGTGTCAAAATGTGAGGAAAAGACTGCTCTTCAGATGCTAAAGCTCTGCGTCCCAAGTGACCACATGTTTGTCATCTCAGGACAGCCAAGCATTGCCCACAGCAGAGGCCAAGTGGCACCGTGAGCTGGGAGACCAGAGGCCATCTGGCTGCTGTGAGGAGGGCTCAGCAGCGTCTCTGGATGTCTCTGCTCATGACCCAGAACCTTCTGCGCGTTCTTCTGGCCCACATGACGGGGAGCAAGCCCAGCCTGAAGGTGCTGAGCTTCTGGAATGAGTCTCATATGCTTGCATGGCAGGGAAGGGATAAAGGGAGGTCACATGTATTCCTGTTGGATCAGGCTGCTCAGGGCCAAAACCAACTGGTTTTAACTCAGTTCCCTCCAGCTCTGACAGCATGCTGAATGCTGCAGCCCACTGACCACCTTGTTGGGCCCATGTCTGTCACACTCTGAGGAACCAAAATAAGACAAGACCACACACATTCCAGGTGTGGTCTCACAAGTGGAACCCCACAAGCGAAACACTTACCCAGCAGCCTCAATCCCACTTTCTTCTTCCACAATGATGGAACTGCTGACAAGTCTGGGCATGAGATCCACTGCCTACATGTTAAGAGATGCCCATTCCCAGATCCTCATGTGTCTGAGATATCCATTAGCTTTGTGCATGGGTGAAGTCAGAGTTCGAGAATCCTGAGGCTTTCTGGAGTGGCAGCTGGAAAACCATGCCCCTGACATCCTTGTGCAGGCAGCTGAGTCTCTCCATCAGTACTCTGTTGTAGAAAGACACTCTAGGAGATACTTGAATCCTGAATATCAATCATAACAATTTGCTTTGTCTCTTTCAAGGCAAAGGTGATGGCCTCAAAAAGTCATCCTGTGGCACATACCTGGCCACCCACTTGATTTAGCACATGCCTTTATCTGTGATTTTTATCAGTCCCTCCACCCTAAACCCTCCTCACCTGCACAAACTTCACTGCTAGTCCATTCTATATGTGTCCTCCCTACCATGAACACCAAAATGTCATGATTTACAGTCCTGGTTTACAGCTATGCCAAATAGCTGTACTTAGCATAGGGTATGTAGGGAGGGTATGTTGAGTGTTTCCTCATATATTTCTGAGGCATAAAACTGCCAGGAGGAAACTGAGAAGGGAAATTTGCAGGTAGAGTAATAAAGGAGGAAAAGCCATGCTGTAATTCCACCGATTCTACTGAATTTAAAAGCAGAGCAGAAATCTAGGACAATAAAGCTCCTAGAACTTGTGTGAAAATTGGGAGCTGAGTAGAGGACAGAAGCACCCCCAGAGCCTGTGCAGAAGCAGGGGAAGAGTGGCTGCTCCCGTCACAGCAGCGCTGCCTGCCCAGCAGCCAGCCTTGCTCCCCTTGCAGTGGGGCCAGCACAAGGGTAGAGAGGCAGGACTGACTGTGTGAGCGGCACTGTGCAGGATAAAGCATGCTGCTCTGTGGAAAAATGGGTTTCATTAGCTCTCCTATTCAGAAAAAACTATTTTTTATGAAGAGCGGTAGCAAATCACCAGTAAGCTCATGGAACTAGCAATAAGGTGGTACTTGATTATTCTATTTGTCTAAACACCTTCATCTCTAGCCCTTCTGTTTCCTGGCAGTTTAGACTGATGCTTTTAGGGGCAGAACTTATCAGGCTGCAGGATCTTCACAATTATTAGGAATGTTTTCCTCGACAACTGTTCCTATTAATCATGAAAGTCCCACGTCTTGACTCAAAATATATATACTGCTCAGTACAGTTGACTGATTTGGAGCCCAAAACAACCCAGATGAGTAGGTGAACTGTCAAAACTGGCTCAGCACCACAGATGTATCAAACAACAAACTGAATAAACAACGTGAAGAGAAACCAATAAGGTATTAACACAGGGGCTGACAGCAGGTGTTGAACCTCACAACTGGCTACCTACAAATAAAATCTATGTAATGTTTGGAACAGCAGTAAGCTAAAACAATTTAGAGATCAGTCCAGTAGTTTAGTTTTGGTTTGGGGTTTTTGTGGCAGAGAGGACATAGCTCACACCAAGCTCTGGAAAAAACTGGAGACTGTAGTTCTTTGTTTATGCAGACATACAGCAAATGCCAAAGCTCATTTTCCAAGTAATCTCTAGACTGTTTTCATCTGGTCCTTCTAAAACTCAAGCATAATCTCCTCCTGAGCCCAGTGAGACTTAGGGGGAAGGACATTTCTCCATTTCCTTGTTCCCTGACTTGGCTTCGGAAAAATCTTCTCATGGCACACACAATGGAGATATCACACTATGCTTGTTTGGCTTTCTGACAACACTGAAACAGACACTCCTCTTTTCCTGATCAATGGTACTCGCCTCCAAGCAAGCTGTATTGCCCTGTGAGCTGGTCTCTGCTGTAAAAATGCACACAGGATGTATATAGATGCACACACATACATTCGTTTATATTCCCAGCACAGCAGATGGAATAATTCTGCACCACGTATATTTTTGTGCTGTTAAGGTGCGCTGTTGCTTTGCAAGCAAAACAGTAGATCTTTCATTTGCCAGTGACATTGCACAAAGTGCTTATAATTCAGTGTTAGCTTATCAGCCGTCCAATCTCCCACTCCAGGGAATGTGTCAACCATCAAAAGGAGTGGAGGAGGTGTGCTGAATCTTAATGGCTTCTATTTCATCAGACTCACTTTCTTAAGGGCATTTAATCAATGAGGACAAGTAGTAGGCAGATTTTTAAATAAATGTGTCACTTTAGGTTAATCCGCAGTACAGTTGAATGTATTTGTTTATGTGATTCCCTGAATATGTTCCTCTGCTGCTCAGCTGAATTGATAATCTGTAAATCAAAACATGTTACAAGTAGTTTTAAACTAGCCCTTGAGCAATGACTTCATTTGACCTACTGGTATCTAAACCATTCAGAAGTTTCAGATCCAAGGGTGTTTAATGTCAGTTTTGTGTTCAGCACAGTTTCAAGTAAGCTTTTAGTTCAGTGAATCCAAATTGGGTTTTGGTCATTGCAGGCTTATAGGAATATTTTTGTATAGGGTTTTTATTTTTTAATGTGGCAGGTTTTTCTTTTTTTCTTTCTTTTGTTTTTTTCTTTTCCTTTTGTGAAGCAGTCTTTGGGGGAAAAGAAGATCACAACTATTTGCAATATTTAAGCTTTGCCTCGTTATTACTCATTGGTCTCATACAGCAGTTAATGCAACTGTACAATAGGATAAAGCAAATAACTTTTTAGAGGCATATTTACTATTTTTTAAAAAGCAGTGAAAACAGAAAACCAGATAAAATTGATCAGATAGGTATGTAGATAAATTAATTTGTACACACGCAGGTGATAAACAGCTAACCATGAGTTCTAATTTATGATGTTAACTCCCTGCTAATTAAAGCACTGAAATCATTTATCCTTCTCACTCACATATGAGACAAAGATTAGCAAAAAATTCATGCAGGGAAAAAGGATCATGCATTAGCCTACATTAATCCTGTTTAGTCTATTGTAAAACAGATCTAAATTACAATTATAGCAATACATACCAGTGTTCAGAGAGGTAAACTGGCATACTAGTGGGGAAAAAAGCTAGCCCATGTCTACTTCAGACTTTCACTGATGCAAAACATTGGCAAGGCTGCTTTGATTTACACTGATATGAGCAAGATTATAATCAAGCCTAACAGCTAGACTGTATGCCATTTGTGCTACTCAGCTGTGATAACATATAAGGCCTGAATGTGCAGACAAAATCCCTGTGGAGACCAATGCAAACTTCACCCACACGACGACCACAGGGCTGTACTGTAATAGTGCAGAAATTATTCTGTGCTTTAGCAGAAAACTTGGACTTACAGCCATTTATGGAGGTCTTTTGTAGAAATACTCTGTAGATCAAAGTGTCTGACATTGCAAAGGACATCTGTGATTATGAGAGGCTGTTTGTGTTATGTAATATAAATCATTTGAGCATGGGCATCCAACCAGAATATGACTTTCTAGTTCATGTGAGGAGTAATTAGATCTGTGAGAATACACCATGTGCACAGTAGTGAAATGAAATAAAATAAAATGCATCGATGGATCTCACAGACAAAACAGGAAATAGGGCTGAGGAGGTGTTACAGGTGCTCTCAGCAATGTTTTCATGATTTTAAGAGTGATTTTTACATTACCTTAACCTTCACAAATTCTCTGTTTCAAAACTATGGAGCACTAGCTTATAAACACATATATAATGAGTACTTTCATATCTGTATTTAACTACCGATTTGAATCCCAATTTCCCTTTTCTCCATTCAAGTTAAATTAAACTAATTCCTGTGCATTCTACTAGTAATGTACATTTAGCTTCCTGAGGCTGCAATCTATTTTACTTTCCTACCTTGCAGAAGGGTTTGAAGACCCCAGGTAAAAAACACTGCATCACTTAGGGAAGGATCTTTAATATGGATCTGAATGCCATGTAAATCAAACCATTCTGTAAACTATGTTCCAACCTCTTTAAACACATCTCCATGTTAGCTTTAACATCATTATGTCCCATTGTGATGAAAATGGACTTTCTGTATCCTGTGATAATGAAAATAGCCACTTTATGCAGTTTCTGTCTGCAATTATCCAGGCTTTTCTCAGACTCTAGAGGAATCTAAGCTAATTGCTTTGGGACTTTTGCTACATTTCCATAAATTCTTTGTTAATTTTTCATGAGAAACTGTTATTGCAGTTGGCCTTAAAGTTCCCATTGTATTCAATAATGTAAAGAAGTCATTATGAAAACATAACCAATTCACTAGTGCCTCCATCAAAGCTCACTCTTTTATCTACATGTATTCTCAGGTGAGACTGAATGACTCATCCAAACCCTTCAATGGTGCTTTTTTTAGATATATATTTTGATACACACTTTTCTTCATTTGAGTTGACTCAAAGCAAATTTAAAAGTGGTTCTATGCGGTGCATAATCTTGCCATTATGGGACCTGAACTGAGTTTGTTTTATCTCAAGGCAAACTTCTCAATGCAAAAAAGCAGCAGATTTGCATTCATTTTGGTGGCATCATGCCAGTTTACACTCCCTACAGCACCAGCCTGAATGAGATTTGTGCTATGACAAAAACAGCAGTGCAGGCTGCTGAGATGCCACTTCAAAAATAAATCATAGGAAACCTGCTTGGCCCCCTCTGAACCCTGAAAAACACTAATAGCAATGAAAGCACCTATGCATTTTAAGAGCTTACTGAATGTTACTGATTTTCACTTTTAACTGTTTCTGTTGTGATCATAAAATACTGTCATTTTGGTAATCAGATACATCACACTGCCAGCTCTGAAGCTGCTAAGGCAATCTGCAGTGCAAGACACATTTTCACAATTATTTTCTCTTGAATGCTGCAACAGAAGAATACATAAACTACTGAGAAACAAAAGAAAAGTACCAGTGTGAAAAAAAAAATCACACTGAAAATTATGATCGGCCAGTATTTTTCTAATTAAAGAACCCTGCTTAGAGATATGGTTTATAAAAAGCACAGGTTTTGCTGACATCAATAGAAGCCATTATAGATTAGAACTGAATCATTTAATGACCTATCTTTCTCAAAGGTCCTCTAAGGTCTGCTTGCTGAAAAAGGCAAGGGATTGTAAGCAAACCTCAGAAATCTCTAAGGTTTGACTCAGAAACATGCTCAGAAATCCCACCGCTTATCCTAAGCCTTTCTAAACCTCCTTTGTGTGGTAATGAAGCAGATGATCATTGCATGATTGGATCCCTTATTCTTTTTTAGGTAGGTAGTCAAAAAGGAAAAAAAAAACAATATTACTTGTGATATTTATCTTAATATTAAATGAATATTTCTTAAATAAGTAAAATGTTAGTGCATTTTTGCTTTTTCATCAAAAAGATAAAGCTAGCTTCAATCTTGGCCACAGATTAGGTTTTTCACATTTGTTACTGATTTTCTAATGCTGGAGAGTAGCAACTCAAGACCTGTGCCTTTCCCATACTTCCCAGGAGGTGAGGTGCTTTATTCTCCAAGGAAGTGGCAGTTGTGACCAGGAATATTGGCAGCATATGGCACCACTCAGGATGCCTGAAGTAGGTGGCATGTTGCACTGGAGGGAGATTTACTCTGCTGCAGCTCTGGTTGTGCGTGCTCCTGAGCAGGCACATTCCCAGCCTCTCTCCAATGGTGGTTTTACTTTTTTTTTACTTTTTTACTTTACTTTTTTTTTTTTTTTTTTTTTTTTTTTGCTTTTCAAGTATATGCTTCCACTGATGCTAATAATGAGACAAGTAAAAGAAGTTGTACAGTAGCTACTAGAATGAGATTTTGCCTTATAAAGAATCTCAGCTACTGGGGTTTTCATTACTCTAGCAATACCAAAAATAGTGAGTGGTATGAGGATGCTAAGCCTGCCATGTATATGTTTCAAAACACTTCACTACTTCACCATCTCTACTTTATCCAGAGCACTGGATACATAATTTTTTTCCCCAAGAGGTACATCCACTGTCTCCACTGGTTTTCTTGCATACAAAATTTGGTTTGCTTTGAAAGAGAGAAATGATTGAAAGGTCTGCCATCATCCAAAAGTAACCTGTAAGAAGATGAATGGTCTTAACAGCTTGTCCGCCTTTCTTTTCACCATCTTCCCCAGCATCTGCTCCATGCAGCAAATTTGCCCCCATGCATCCAGAGTGGATCAGGGAGGAAAAATGGATCCACTGGCAGGGGTGGTCTCCCAATCCATAAGGGATGTGCAATCATGATTTTCCCTGCAGTAGCTGAGTGGACCAGAGGATACAGGGTATTATTTGGGGTGGCTAAAGAGGATGTAAACTGAGAAGCATGAAGCAAAGACTACAGAAGAGAGGTGGGGCATGAAGGGCTGGAAATGAAGAGAAGTTTTTATGTCCTTTCTTATACACATAAGAAAGGACATAAAAACACCTGCTTGAAAGAATATGTGTGCACATCTGTCTACTCCCAGAATTGAGCAGACAGATGTACACACATAGATTGAAAGAAGGCAAAGAGGAATGGCAAGGTGCAAATGCAGGAAGCACTTCCAAGATTTTTGCTCAAGAGTACAGCAATGGCCAATGCTTGTTGTACAAATGGCTGCAGCAGCACAGGAAAACAGACTTTGAACTTCTGGGGTATGTTTGGCTGTGCTTCCCTAAGCAAGTCATCCTGCTTTGTTTGTGCACAGTAATTGCAGCAGGCTTTACAGACTGTAACTTCTTTACTGGCAACAAAAATTTCACTTGAGTAAATTCAGTTCAGCAGATAAGGTTTGTTGTATCCCGAATATATTCACAAGTTCATAACAGGCTAGGTGATTCCTTCTTTTGTAGCTGGGTTGTGTTGGAGGGGTTTTTTACATGTCCGTTTCTTTCTAGCTTGTTATTTTGCTGCTCTGATATTGCCTGGACCAAGACTGCAAATGAAGTGATTACACGAGCTAGTGAATGTGACTTGGACCTTTTCCCTTTTCTTCGCTTCAGTATCCACTAAATTAGTGAGAGAAAGACAGTGGTTGAAATCTTTGGGGGGAGGAGGGAAGCCATAAACAAGAGCAAACACATACACTAAATAGCCTTAATTTTTTAAAAAATCCTTGGTGCTTAGTTTCAACCTATCAGGCACTAAAGATTATTTAGGGAAAATATACACAAGAAGAACATAAAAATTTCCCTGAACTGTCAACTAGCTGTAAGACTGATCAGCAAAAGCAGCACCAAAAAAATTCAAAAGAGTCCTTTCATTCTTACAACAACAATTCTTTTTCTATTAGCTGAATGTATGGAAATAATCCCTTGAAATATATATATTTATATATAGTACCTATTTTCATATAGGTGTGGAACCATCACATTCCAGCTAGCCACAGTGTGAGGACAATTGCTCATTGAAAGCTGTTGGGAAGATAAAGTTCAAGTGCTTTCAAAACAAGTCTCCAAACAAAACAAAAAACGCCCCGAAAACTTTTGACTGCTAAAGACTGACATTATCCATTGTGTTGTTCTTTACTTCAGTGAAGGATCTCGTAGAAATGCTGTTACGATAACAATGAGAAACACATTGCTTTACATGAAGCTTCATTTGCGAATTCCCTGTGGCTAGTGCGTTTCTTTCCCAAACAGAAAGAAATGAAGTGTCATGTGTATCAGCTTGTTCTTCATTGCTCACATTCCTCTTTATGTTGATGGGAATTTTTTAGCATAAGCATTCAAGAATGGTACTTTACTAAAAGATACTGCCTTACAGTTAAGCAGACAGTGTTGCCATTGTTTAGCAGCTATGGTAAAGTGTGGATGCAGTCCTGTTGATTTTATTAAAAAGAGGCTGTCAGGATCTATAATTCACACATCATTAACTGCTTCATTAAGACTGCAGCAGCTTTGTGAGCCCTAAACTTGTAACAGTTGCATGACAATACAGGTAAATGCTCACTGGTTGAGACACGCAAGTATCTCCAGCAACTTGTTCCCTGTATAATTAAAAGCCAGTACTGTTTTTTAGGACACACTGTTTTCGAACTACAAGCATAAATGCATAAAACATGTTCACTTAGGATTTATTTGATTTAAGTTAAAAGCATTACTTTGCAATGAGGTGTGCAATCTCACATCGTCAATCAAAAAAAGGCAATAACATACCAAAATGTACAGTCATTTAAGTATTTTCATATGGTTTGGGTTTTCTTTACTGGACTATGAAGCAGCCTATGTGCTGAAGCATTGTGAAGCAGAACTGTTACAGACATGAGCAAATGAGCAATGTGAATCATATTTATTTAAGAATTCAGAATTAATGGAGCATTAATTATGCAGAGAAAAATTTCATTTTCCTATTATTTTTACTGAGTCCTGTCTTGGTATGAGACAAGTTAGGAGGACATTTCCACTCTTTTCCCTCTTCTCCTTCAACAGACCTCTCCTTCCCTCTCTCCCTGATTATTTTGTTAAAGCTACCAGCTCAGACGTAAACATGGTACGGATTTTGAACTGGACTTTGGAGCCTGATAGACTTGAGTAGATTTCGAAACAAGCACAAAGATTTACACTTCATGAGTTATGTGGCAACCTTCTGGGTGGGATGCATGAGCAGTCCTCACAGCACCACCGAGCTTTTCCTCTCTCTTCTCCATGACCTTTTTGCCCTCTTCCATCCATGGTCACCACTATTTGTACACCCCTGGGAAGAAGAAGTGGGAGCTGGTGCAGCAACTCATGCTGCTGGCTTTAGTTCAGCCACCTCTGATGCCTTGTCCCTCAGAAGAGCTCTTTGACACCAAGGCACCACTCATGTTCTGCAAACACCCATTTGCTGGTGGGAAAGGTTTCCTTCTGCTGCTAGCCACCACAGATTTCCAGCCCCCCTCACCTTGGGAGCTGCAAGCACACAGTGCATGACTGCAGGGAAGATCCCCCACTATCCCAGTGAGTGCAACTTCCTCACACAGCTCTTCCACCCGGAGCACCTCGATCCATTGGGACACCCCAAGAGCTCAGCCCCACAGCTCACCCTGGAACTGCCCTGGCTCAGTGCCACAGGGTTTTGGAGCAGTCCATGGGCTGTGGCTGGAGGACAAGTGCTGCAGCTCCTCATCACCTGCGATGCTCCAAGCCCGGGTGTCCCAACAGGTCTGCAGCAGCATTCCTGGGACCCAGCATCCTGCACCAACACACCCAGCAGCAGCAGCCTGCACCCCTAAACCACTGCTCTGGCTACCTACAAGTGCTCCCTGACAATCAGAAAACTGAAATCTGTTTTCTTTTCAAGAAAACAAGCAAAAGTTTTTCTGATGACCTACCTGGCAGCCCTGTGTGAGTCTCAGTATGAGATAGCTTTAGGGTTATGGTCAAGAGAGGAGCAAGGCCAAAGCTACTGTAAGAGTCACAACTTTTGCATTTTTTATCATGGATCTTTTGGAGGCTGCTAAATAAAATAAATGCCATGGCATTGTATTCACTGTTATGCAAGGCATAATTGGCCGAGGTTGCCTCAGTAGCTCATTTGAAATTTTCTAACTTAATTCCTTGAAGTTTTACTAACAATATAAATGCCACAGTTGTTGCCATAAATTAAATTTTTTGCCAGCAAACACCCTGGACATTCCTTGGAGCCAGTACATGAACATCTATATTGACAATCTTGCAGGGAAATATTCAAATTATTATTTTCAAATTGTTTGTTTGTTTGTTTCTCCTCTGTGTTTACTTAGAAAGATGCGCAGACAGATTTCTACTCAGTCACAGTGTATTCTTTCAAGGTTAAATCCCAGATCTCATGGGGAATGTATTTTTCTCTCTGTAAGGTGTAAATGTTTCCAATAATGTTCTAATCAAGAAATAAAAAATTTTACAGGTAGCACAAAGCTGACAGCTATTTTTGCTGAAGGACAGTGGCTGTATAAGGGTCACCACTCACAACAGGCTTAGAATTTATAAGGATGTCTGGGCCAGAAAACTTTGGCTAGGTTATTCTTCCTATGTTTTGGTATACTAGTGATTACTGAGAAATAAGATCAGCTATAATTTCTCAGCCTTTGTCTTTAGTGCTGTTCAAAAGTGTCGAACGCAAAAGAACTAAGTTCCACGTCTTTTTTCCATTATCATTAGTGAATAGTTGTGCTCTCAACAGCAAAAGCACTGGTTGGGAGATGGTGGATTTTGTGCAGACTGGAAGGGTAGTCACTGCGCTAACAATTAGAGCACAATAGTTTTCACTGTGACCTTGCAATGACCTCTACCATGAAGTAAAAACTTCTTTGCCGAAAGTAAAACACTAATTCCTTCCTGTCTTTCCAGGACAGATAACCTAAGACATGGTACTAAATTCAGTATGCCCAAGGCCAGTCTCTAGCCAACCTACACAGAACAGCACACATCCTTTCCTCTAAATTGTACTGTCATTCAAAACAAAGCAACCAAATCCAAACCTACACCTTGGGTATAGGCCCATCTCTTGCCCAGCAGATGGTGTGGGGCAAAACTGAAGGGATGCAGGAGCCCTGGCATTATGTCAGTATGGAAAGGTAAGGCTAGTGCCCAGAATGGTCCCCAGGTCCCCTAATTTAGCAGTACAGAAATAGCAGGAGGGTTATTCTGAAACTTTTTGAGGAGTAAATCCACTCCTTCTCCATTAATTTTACTTAGAAAACTTGCAGAGAATACAAGAAAGGTCACTACATCAGCATCTGAGTAAGTCAAATAATATTTTACACATTGTTCCAGCTCAACTAGCATATTCCTTTCACAGCCTTATGCTTTTCCTGCAACCTGTATCCAGTTATTAAGCTGAAAAAAAGAGATGAGAAAAATCCAATCAGTTCAGATACTCCTAGCTAACCTGATTGTGTGGAGAGCTGTTTGTGTCCAGAGCAGGATGACAAAAGGATTGTATCTATGGCAAATCAAGGAGCACTAAATGCTACAGAAAGTGAGCAAAGCTTAATTAATTGGTCCCACAAGGTACCATTGGGCAATTCAACAGTAAAATATTTTTCCTAAAAGATCATTCTACTTCAGGAGAGCTGAAAACCCCAACAATCTCCAATTATGGACTGCAAACAAAAAAACATGGAACTCAGCATGTGTAAATCTTTGTGACAAATGATTTTAATTTAAAAAAACCCCAAACAAACAAACTAGAAAAGAACAGAAATGTTTTTCCAATAGGTGCATAGCAAGCTAAAGGGAAACTGCCCTGTCCATCCCATGGAATTCCAGAAACCTGCAGACATAACAAAAAGATTCTGTGGAAGCAGGAAGTTCATGCCCAACATTCTTGAAAAACGCTCTCCTGCTAAGAGAGAATCATCATCATCATCATCATCATCATCATCATCATCATCATCATCATCATCATCATCATCATTTAGTGTACTAAAGCAAGCAACCCTGGTGTTTTCACATGCTTAAGTCATGCAAAACTAAAAAGCCTCCACAGGAATATGTAGATATCACCATTTTTAATATAAAGATATAAATATTATTTATATATATATATATATATATTTACAGTAGATACATATGCTGGCTGGATCACATCACTAAATAGCCTTCAGAGCTTACACCTTACACTTTAACAATGGTTCAAGAATCATCTATATATGATGGCCTATATGACCAGTATTTTGGCTTACAAGAATTTTTATAAGACCCTCTAGGACGGTCCTTAACACTCTGCCTTTCTAAAGAGTAATGTAAACTTCCCTTGCTGGAACCTTATGCCTTAACTTCTTAATCTTCTTACAGCAGCCATGAAGTAAAGTTGTTTTCCTATTTTGGAGGTTTTTTTCCTTTGTTTTAAGACTTCTGTCTCTGATCAGATTTTCTCAAAACTGAAATCCCCTGTTTCTAGCAATTCTGTTCTCCTCCAGACTCACTCTACTCAGACCACAGTTTGAAGTGTAAATGGCCAAAGGACAGGCAGGGCACAGAGCTGACTTCTCCCCACTGCTCAGTGGAGAGGGATTGTTAGTTAATGTGTTCCATGCTGTTTCATATCCCAGCATGATATGTTGATGTGTTCACAAGAGCATGACATTGTTGACATTGTTCACTTTGATCCATGATAAACCCCTACAGAGTCACTACCTAACCACTACTCATACATTTTATTTTCCTCACATATGCATGATATATTTCACATATCTTTTTGTGCTGTACTTTTCCAGCTTGTGAAGATTATTCAGCAGTCCAGTCCTATTCCATTCCATTTTGGGAGGAACCATATATTTTTAAAGAGTATATACCCTATTTCAATATGGAATTTATTGATTAATATATTTAACTGTGGTCTCATAGCAGCTGAATGGGAGTCTCTTCTCAGTCCACGCACAAGTTTGACCAAGAAGTGTTGATAGTTATTTTCCAAATACAGACTACCAGTTACATTTTTTCCTACTCACAACAGCTTAACAACACCACAATTCTGATACTTGAGTTGGGGAGTGTTGTGTAATACACAGCCAAACTATTTATTGACATTGTTTGTCTCTTAACTACAGTCAAAATAGGTATCATCTTGTGTTATTGTCCCAACACCCTATCAGAGAAGAAAACATGGTTATTTTGAAATTATTTGTTCTTTGTTGACAGTTACACTAGTCCTTGTGATGACTAATGATTTTTAGCTTTGCATATATTTTTTAAATATTTGTACCTTTGTAGATTTTTAATATATAGTTGTATGGTTTCTAGCGCTTTTCCTGCCCTTTCTCCCAATAAGCTGATCCTTACTATCACATCCTCGAACTTATGTTTAGTCTTATTCTTAAGAAGAGAACTTCTGACAAGGACATCTTGTTTTCCAACAGAACTTAAGAGACATAATAAGAAATGGGGCTAAGAAGCCCCTGGACGAATTCCAAGGGGCTGGCCCAAGGGTGGGTGATTTGGGCCACTGATCTCCTACTGGATGTACCTGCTAGATATATTAAAAATTAACCTTATGATAACTGTAGAAATACTTTATCATGTGTGGGCAGAGCCACATTTGGGACTCCAAAAGTTTTCATTAAATAGTTGTTTTTTTATATTATCACTATAATTCTAATAATAATCACTATATTATCACATTTATATTATCATTGTTTATTATATTATTTATACTTTTTTCTATTTATTATTATTTTAACACCATTTAGAAAGTTTTTATTTCAGGCAACACTTGTTCCAAGTAATTACATACAGGGTGTTTTACTATTTGTTGTAGCATTATTCTGTGAATTTAAATATGAACTTGCCTCCTAGCCTCAGCTAACAAGCTGCACTAGCCTGAATCCCATTTTCTTCCCCATGCAAAGGTAGTTAAATTATTTCTCCACCATGACACAAAAAAGAAAACCAACAAATACAGTTTCCCATTTTGCTTTGGCAAAGAATCCCTTTTTTCACACTTGCACAGACACAAAATAAAAATTCAGAGACTTTTAAAGTACCTTGTGGCAAGTCAGAGGTTTCAAGCCAAAATTTCTACCATAGGGAATTTACTCATCTCTGATCTCACAGCACGTTTGGCACATAACTTCGGAACCATCATAACTTTCAAGGTTTGGAAAGAAAACAAAAATCAGGAAGTGGTGATAAAAGAAACAGAAAAAAGCCTATCAGCAACTAAATAAGAATCTCCTGGCATAAACACTTTCTCCCTTAAAGTCCTTGGCCTTACATTTCTTCTGATGTCAGGCCGAAAATTCTCACAGCTCCTCAGTAAAAAGTTAAAACACCTTATAAGTTTCAAGGTGGAACTAGACTGTGGCTTCAATTTCATGACTGCTTTAAATAGTGTCATGATACTTCAGCAGATGCTGAAGCAAGTTAAACTGTTATCAAAGCAGGTATCAAGATCTTTCATCAAAGCCACAGAACAACTCTACAGGGCATAAAATTCAATTGCTTACAGGGTCCTTTTAGCTGCATGGAAACTCGAATTCCAAAGACGTTCTGTTTTCATATTTATCATGCATTTCACATTCATCATGCATTATGTGTTTATCAGGTGCTTAATATTTATGTTAGGTACATATCTTTAATCTTGGTAAAACACTGCTTGAATCTAGATATAGGATAGCCTGAAAAAAAGGACAAAAGATCTGCATGAATTGCTCTGCCATAGGGGCTTTATAAAATGTCTGCCCAACATCACTGTGCTAATAGGAGTCTGAACAACTCATCAACATATCTCTAGTAATTTCTAAAAAAAAGAGCTTTCTCATTCTAACAGTGTATTCACCATTAATAGTTAAAAAAAAACCTGTTGTAATCACACAAACATATAAAGATGGAGTTCCTCAGAGTGGTTCTGAAGGCTGGAATCAATGGCAATTGCTATAATGCTATTTATACATCTCCACTGTCAGGTCCCAAGCACAGCTGGGGTTTTTTTGGGATCTGGCCCAGAGTTCTGACGTATTTCTGAGGACCTATAGTGTATACCAAATTTGGGTACATGGCTAGGATGTATGTGATACACAGAACACGCACACACTTCTCACGTGGCACTGTGAAAATACAAACCCCAACACACACACGAGCCTGATCAGTGCTTTGAGCTCCTTGGATAGGCAGATGGCCTTTATCCATCAAGTACTTGTTATTGGTTTTCAGCTTAACATTAATTGAACCAAGCAAAACTTCATTTACTGATAAGCATGTTTTAAAGAAATTAAGTGGCAGTGGCTTTGCAAGCGCTTTTTCTATCATGGAAGTAATGTATTTGAAAACTGATTAGAAAATGTATTAGAAAAAATGTATTAGAAAATGATCATCTCACACTGATTAAGGATGCAACATTTTTCTCCACCAAAATGTGCTTTATGTCTGGGAGGCTGCAATGTGTCTTGCAAATGGCTTCAGTATTTCACACACAAATTATATATTTTTCACTTCTATGTGTTCTGTCACTAAGAGAATGGAGATGTTAGAAACTTCAGCTCAAAAAAATGTGCAGCGAATTTCTGTCCAAAGCAGTCATTTCATTGCACTCCAACCTTTCTTCAAGGGCTTTAATCCATTTTGAGATGTTTCTCTTGTATTCCCATAGCAGGCTAGGATACAGTTAGACAGACATGAGGAAACTTCAGCCCTGTGAACACTTGCTCAAGAGGGACATGTAATCCCTGGCAGCAGTGCTTAATCACATTCCTCAGTCAGGTGTCAAACAGAGCAAAAGCACAAACACACAAGCAAGTTTTGTTTAGAGGACCTCAAAAAACCAGCCAAGTGGCAAATTTGGACATCTGTGCTAGACTGTGGCTGTCCTGTTTTTTCAGTCTAATCTGTCAAGATAACCATTTCCCCATTCTCTTAAACAAACACAGACTTCCTTGTTTAAACACTGCAACAGTTCTAACAGAGCACAGGTTTTAATCACTCTCTGCTAAGTACACTAGCAAGAGGCTCAGAAAAGAAGCAAAACATCTGAAATGTAAGCTGCTGATTTTGCTGTGTGCAAAAGAGCAGGGCATGTGACCCTCAGATTTCAGATGAACTGTAAACAGTGGGCTTGTAAGAAAAAAAATGTGACTTAAAAGGAGACAAGCTTTTTTTTTTTTGGCCCCTTAATTAAAAGAGGCCAAATTAAATTCAATTCTACTCTGAAAAAATAATTAGAGTAATTAATCCGGGGGGAGGGCTACTTTTCTTATAAGATAACCTTTTCTACATATTCCCTTTATTACTTAGATTGCATTAATGTACCAAAAAAAAAAAGCTATTCCATGAGCATTATAATGACAAAATGTGATAAATGCAGCATATAATTCTATAGATGGCCACTGATTTTAATATCAAAATCTCAGAAGATATGCCTCTTACAGAAAGACTGTTAGATACAGAGAATCAAATAAATACAATTAGAATCCAACATCTATTTTTCCTGAATATTGAGTCATTTTTTATTCTCTTCAGTCTTTCCCCCTCCTTTTCTCTTTTATTAGTTATGATTAATTTAATTTGCATCTGTATTATTTATCTTAGATTTTTCTTGTTCTGCATTTTGTTCTCTTGCCTCTCTTCAGTAACTATTTTTGTCTCTGAAAGGAGTGTTTCTTTTCCATTCATTCTTTAATGCTTTTATGCCTATCACCCTTTACTGACTCACACACTTCCTCTCCTTTTCCTGTGATCTTTTTTTTTTCTTTTGTCCAATTCCTTTCATTGCATTCCACTTTTCTTTCTTTTTTTTTCCCAACCACGTTAATTTTTCTTTATCCTTTATCCCCAAAGTCTCTTTTTTCTTGCCATTGAATCCCTTCCTTTATCTCTTTCTCATCAGGGGATTTCCCTACGTCCTAATCTTACATCTTTTCCTACCCAACATATGGTGTCTCCCACCCTCCCATTCCTGATGGGGTCCTTTTTCCTGTAGTGCTTCAGAGGATACATTTACATTGACAGAAATGCTATTCTCCCATCTTACCCTTTCACCTCTTACTTTATTTACACTACAGCAGAGGCTGAGTCTTACCACATGCCTGGCAGTCAGTCTACCCAGGGTCTGGATCTTGGGATTTCCCCACAAATGACCCTGAATATTTTCTACTCGTGAGCCCCCCGAGTGTAATGAGGCTGCATGTGCTTTTTCGGGAGCCTCCTTCTCACTTGGGAACAGGGTCTTGAACAAGTCAGGGAAGAAGCCCTCCATCACAAAGTTTCCTTGGTAGTTCATATAATCTTCTAAGAGATCCTCTTTCATGGCACTCTTGTCAAAAGTGTTTCTCCTTAGAAACCATTGTTAAAGAAAAGAACGAGGAAGGAATTTTTAAAACACTTTATTCTTGGACAATAAAGGGAACCACATCACAAACAAGAATACCTGTGTTTGTCTCTCACAAAGTTTGTCCCTCCCACAGTGACTCTGCAGGCTCAATACCTAATTCAGGCAGCTGTACTCCTCTCTTCTTCTTTGTTACTCTCAGTTTTTCCAAGATCATCTTATCAGCGAAGCAGGGACAAAGAGCAGGTAGGTCTGGAGAAGATACACATCTCCTGCTAGACTTTTGCTCACCTGTCATGTTACTCACCACTTTGTTACCCTGGTCGAAATGTTCATATCTAATTCTCAGACTGAGACAACTGGCTTCCATTAGGCAGTCTAACTGCTCTTGGCAAAAACAGCAAATAAAACATCTTCTTCCACTTCTTAGATGCAGGCTAAAAATAATTAGGCATCTGTTGTTATAGCACAAGCTGGATAAAACAATCCAGAAGGAAAGTGTCATGGACAGTGAATCTGAAACCCAGCCTGAAATGAGATACAGACAAAACTTCATGTTTTCTTGCACAGTGATGTATAGACATTATTTCATGAGTGATGTACAGGCACTGGAAATAGCATGTCACATGCCTGAAAAATATTTCTCCCGTCCAAAAGGTGATCTCCTCAGACTAATACTTCAGTTTGAATAAAATAGTAACTCTTAAGTGTTCCAGTGACACAGCTGCTCTTTTTGCTCTCCTTGCTGAATAGTGCCAACTTCCAAGCTACCTTTCAGAAAATAGTAGCAGCTGAGGATCATAGGCAGTTCAGATATGGAAAAAAGTGGAAGGTGTGAATCAAAGTCCCAGCAGGCATAAATTCTCAAAACCCCCTGGAAACAAAAGACTGAAAATTCACCTAGAAAGTATGCCCATAGAAAGTATTGGTTATAGTCATGAGGCAAAAGTGAAAAACCAGCTCTGAACTGACTAATTGAGCGTGGGGGAAACAACAAAACAGAACAAAAAAAGCAAACCTGGCTAGGGCCTGTGACCCAGGCTCTGGTTGTCTCCAGAGGTGGGTTCCCCTCACACCAATCTCAGCAAACCCAAACTGCAGTTTGCTACAGTGGTTCTGAAAGTGCCAAATGCAGAACAGCTGGTTGTCCACACTCCACATCTGAAAGCATCGATTTAAAGCTTTGCAAAGATTTCCAGCTGTACTTACACAGAAACCCTTCTGTTGCTGAAGAGTGTGAGCATACTTAAAAAATCATTGGCCTTAGAATTTACTTGAAACAGATTTTAGACATTTCTAATATTGTACTGTAATACTTTGTGCTTACAAAGACATCCATCTTTGGACACTCTTTGGATGCTACTATCTTGATATTGTTAAAAATTTCATGCTTCACAATCATAAGTCCTGTTTTAGACGATTTCTCAACTGTGTTGAGGTCATCCATCAAAACTACACATCATTGCTCCGTAGAATCTACCACTTAGTGTTGGAAAGTTCTGCTGAGGGCTTTTATGTTTGTGCAACATCATGATGCCTTCCATTAGTTCTGATAAGACGAATAAATTCATGGAAGGATCACAAACTAGACACACAAGATTCAGATATCCTTCCATGTATTCCTTGCAATCCTGCCCTACAAGGGGGTCAACTAAACAATTTTGTAATCCATCAAACACTTGGACATTCTGCAGTTATTAGTCACCTGGGGAAATGTACAGCTTGGGGGAAAGGGCATAGTTCCAACATGAATGCAAATATTAGTGAAGGCTGAGGTTATTAAGTTAAAGGATTTTCTCACAAAGGGAATATTGTCCTGAAGATTTAAATGTCAGAAGTATATGTGGGAAAATACCATCTCAGTGGAAAACCATGAGCTTTTCATAGAACTAGATGCAAAAAAGCATGAACTGAGGAATCCAGAGGAAGACAGTAAAGTCCTGCAAGGGTGCAGAACTGGAATATAAACATCAGAAGCATCAGAATGGAACAAGTGATTAAAAAGGAGAAATCTGAGAATGAAGAAATAGTGTCCTGTCAGACATGGTATATGAGTCTGACTACACATATTTCAAACTGGTATGACAGCAAGCATAAAATTTGTCCTGATGCGTCCCAGGACTACCTTGCCTTGCTGCTGAAGCACACCCCTAGCTCATGCTCAGGCTGCCCACCAGGAACCAAAGGGCTCCTCCAGACAGATCTCAGCTCGTGCTTTTGCTTTGGATTACTGCATCCCAGGAGCAGGAATTCACGTTTCCCTTTGTTGAATCTTGCACATCTCTTTACAACCCAATCTCATCTCTCTGTACAATGGCTATTCGTTCCTGAGTATGTACAACCCTTCCTGTCATGTCACACACGAACCTGGAGCAGCAGGTGCACTCAGTGCCTTCATCAGGGCCAGTTATTTGGATGTTGAGCACAGCTGGTCCCAGCATTCCCCCTGAGGAGCTCTGTTTATGAGTGGCAGACAATCTGAGCCACTGACTACCACCAGTCAGTCAGGCAGTTTTCTACGCTCCTCATGGCCCGTAACACCATGGGTTGCCAGCCAGGACACAATGGCGCAACTGCATCAAGCACGCTGCTAAAATCAAGGTAAGTGATATCCTCAGCTCTCTGCTCACCACTGAGCAAGTTGTTTCACCAGACATTGTGACAAGAGAGGTCAGGCACCATTTATCATTGGTAAACCTGTATTGGCTTTTCCAGTCACGTTTTTGCTCTCCACATGCCTGGATAAAATAGTTGCAAGAGGACCTGACCCACAATTTTCTCAGGGACAGTAGCAAAGCCTGTGACATCCTCTATCTGCACCTGCTTTCATCTAATTGTGATTTCCTGTATGTGCTTTCACTTAAACACCACATGCAGTGGAAGGACACAAAGGAAGGGCCTCCAAAGTTTGCGTGGAGCACTCAGCAAGTCACGCGAAATGGCACAGCAAAATCAGTTGCTCCTGTAACACCTAGGAAACCCTTTAGACATTCATTTGGGTCTTACAGCATTCCACAGGTGAGCTTGAGAAACAACCGGAAAGCTGTAGAGGGAAGGGAAGGGAAGGGAAGGGAAGGGAAGGGAAGGGAAGGGAAGGGAAGGGAAGGGAAGGGAAGGGAAGGGAAGGGAAGGGAAGGGAAGGGAAGGGAAGGGAAGGGAAGGGAAGGGAAGGGAAGGGAAGGGAAGGGAAGGGAAGGGAAGGGAAGGGAAGGGAAGGGAAGGGAAGGGAAGGGAAGGGAAGGGAAGGGAAGGGAAGGGAAGGGAAGGGAAGGGAAGGGAAGGGAAGGGAAGGGAAGGGAAGGGAAGGGAAGGGAAGGGAAGGGAAGGGAAGGGAAGTTTCAGGGAAGGGAAGTTTCAGGGAAGGGAAGTTTCAGGGAAGGGAAGGGAAGGGAAGGGAAGGGAAGGGAAGGGAAGGGAAGGGAAGGGAAGGGAAGGGAAGGGAAGGGAAGGGAAGGGAAGGGAAGGGAAGGGAAGGGAAGGGAAGGGAAGGGAAGGGAAGGGAAGGGAAGGGAAGGGAAGGGAAGGGAAGGGAAGGGAAGGGAAGGGAAGGGAAGGGAAGGGAAGGGAAGGGAAGGGAAGGGAAGGGAAGGGAAGGGAAGGGAAGGGAAGGGAAGGGAAGGGAAGGGAAGGGAAGGGAAGGGAAGGGAAGGGAAGGGAAGGGAAGGGAAGGGAAGGGAAGGGAAGGGAAGGGAAGGGAAGGGAAGGGAAGGGAAGGGAAGGGAAGGGAAGGGAAGGGAAGGGAAGGGAAGGGAAGGGAAGGGAAGGGAAGGGGAAATCCTGTCTGAACTGTGAATAATGTCTTCAGCCCATGTGTCAGGACAAGAACCAGTGATTGTGCCTCTCCCCTTTTCCCAGGAACTCCATACACTGTGCTGCTCCCTGCGAGGCCCTGCATGGCTGTGAAGTCAGCACCTTCACCAGCCTGCCCTCCATGAGAACACGCTCACATCTCCTGGGGGCTCAGCTGCCTGGGAGGCTTTATTTATGCAGGCAGGGGCTATTGGCTTACCTTAGGGTGTCTCTGTTCAGGAGCTGAATCTCTTGTCTGAGCACCTTAAAGACCCAGGGGGAAAGCTTGTTTGATAAATTTAATAGAACAGATACCTGGGTGCATTTTCTATAAGACAAGACAAAAGAGGTCTTACAAAACAACAAAGCTGTATTTTGAATATATGCTAAAAGAAGAAATAGATTTGGTAGAATAATATAATAGCAAAGGAATTAAGCTGTGGCTAATATATTTCTACTGTGGTACATTCCTGCCTTTACTTGTAGGCAAGGCTATTTCACCTTTTGCACTGTACAATTAGCTCATAAAGTCACAGCAAGGCTACATTCTTTTCCACAGGAATGTAAATATTAGCTATTCAATAGTAAGATGGAGTCAAGGCCTATGTTGGCACAATCGATACAGTTTATGAATACTTAGTTTATTAGTGTCATATATAATTAATTAGACTTCTTTAAAAAGCAATTTGCTAAGCTGTCCAACAATATAGCAAAAAATACTTTTCTAAGAGACATAATTTTAAAAAATATTATTTACCAGATTAAAAATATGAGAAATACTTTTCTTCTGAACCTACAGGTCAATTGCAGCATTGTCTTCACAAAAATTCACAACTATTTAAAGTGGAAAGACAAACAAAAAATGTTATTTTAAGTAATAAAGGTTTTAAAAATGTAACATACTACAAGAGATATTTCCTAGCTAATAGAGGTGGTAAATGAATGCATTACTTAGTTCAGAATGATTTAAATATTGCTTAATAATTAATGTGCCGCTGTGCTAACGTGGCATTATAGAGAAGAACTAATTCAAAGGCAATTAGTAGTATTAGATGAAAGTTTTGCTTTGGGGACTTTTATTATTTAGAAGCTATTTTTTACCATCAGTTGAAACTCGATAGCTTACAGTTAAGCTTAGGCAGAGATGCATGTACTCGAGCTGGTGAGTGCTTGTAGCTCAGAAAGAACGGCTCCCTGAATTCAAGCTGTCCCACGGCTGTGCGAACATTTTTAACCCTGCCATCCCGTCGGCGCTGTAGCTAAGATATAAGGGAAGAATGCAGCATCCTGGCATTGTCTTGCACTCCAGTACTATGGAGAGGCAAAGGTTAAGAATGAGGAAAATTAGGCAGACAGCCCTGTGTGGCCTAGAGAAAGGCTATTCTGTGGGGACCAACTCCCCTGACATAGATGGGAGAAAGCTCTGTGAATGAGATCACTTTGACTTCCTTTGCTTACATGCTAATGTGGGCTTTCTTCCTTAGAGCCGGAGCAGGTCAGCCGTGCGGGTCCGGGCCGAGAGCTGCTCGCTCCCGCGGCGCCGGCACCGCGCTCTGCCCGCTCCGGGGCCGGGGCTGGGCCTGGCTCCGGGGCTCTGGGCCCGGCTCCGGGGCTCTGGGCCCGGCACCGCGCTCTGCCCGCTCCGGGGCCGGGGCTGGGCCTGGCTCCGGGGCTCTGGGCCCGGCTCCGGGGCTCTGGGCCCGGCTCCGGGGCTCTGGGCCCGGCTCCGGGGCTCTGGGCCCGGCTCCGGGGCTCTGGGCCCGGCACCGCGCTCTCCCCGCTCCGGGGCTGGGCCCGGCTCCGGGGCTCTGGGCCCGGCTCGGCCCGCCCGGCAGGCACCGCCAAGGCCTCCTGCGCCCGGGAACCCGTCCCCCCGCTCCCTGCAAGACTCCTGAAGACAGGACCGCAGGACCTAGGGGACCCGGGCTGGATTTCAGAGCACCTTTCAGGAGTTTATTAAAATCACATTTGTGCCTGCCAGCCCTCTTCCACAGCGTTCGCTTTGGACAAGGGGGCAGCACCCCAACATTTGGGATGCCAGGGATCACGTACTAGTCACCATGACCATTTGCCAGACAGACAGTCTTTCTTCTGCTGTTTCTTTGGTGACTTTTTTTTTAATCCTTGGATTACTTTCCTGTCAAACTCTTTTATAGTTTGCTCACTGAATTATGTTCACTCCAGAGAAGTGAATCCAGTTCCTTCTGTTCCCACAGTAATCATCAATTCAAGCTGAAGTGAAAGGGTCAAATTTAAAGGCAAGAAAACAGTGGTGTAAATTTCTCATTAGCAAATCAATGCAAATCTGTGAAATTCAGTGTCATTGAACCACAGTCAGCCCTGCTTTAAGTATAAACAAATTCCATTAATTTCTATGGGAATAGAATATTTTTTACACTCCATTTTATCCACTGTGCCAAGTTGCCTCTATACCTTTGACACTGTTATGAATTTGAATTTATTGGAGAGGTCAGCATCTCTGGCACAGTGAATATAAATCTCTACGATTTACCTGCTGAGAGTGGAGTGGAGCTGAAGCAGCAAAAAGAAAGAGTCAGTATAAGAAAATAAACTTAGCCACCATAACATTTTCACCATTGCTTTGAACCTCACTGGTGGTGGCAGCTTCAACCTTCTCAAAATAGGGTGCACTGCATTACCCTATGCAAACACTCAAGGAAATGATGAGCAGATGCCTGGGAGAACAGGACATAAAGCACCCAAAAGGAGGCTGCTGTGCATAGCAAGAAAATGCTATTCCTGCTGTCCCAAAGCCTGCCCTTTCCTGGCACTCCCCCTCCAGACTGAGTGATACTTCTGAGGGAAGAAAAGCAGCAGGACATCTCTGGAGTATTGGCTAACCATGTTAGCTAAAGGGTTCTATGTTATTTTACACTTATTAAAGTCCTCTAGAAAAATTAAATGTACTGATGAATGAGGAGAATCCAACACAGCCCCCAAAACCTAAAAAATGTGTTCCAGCCAAACAAAGACTCACCTCACAGCTGTCCACAAGCCTGTGCCGTCTGATCCCCTTCCCAGAGGATCACTGTGCCTGGCGTGCCAGGGACAGTGCTGGCAGTGCCCCCCTCACTGCAGTGATGAGGGTGGTGGCATCCACTGCTCCTGCAGCACGAAGGGAAACCTGACGCAGATATCAGCCAGGGCTGGGGTGTACTCTGGGCTAGGGGTCAACAGCAGCTCGTAACTTTTACATCCACATTCTTTCTCTGTTTAATTCAAAAATAACTGACTTATTTCAAGGACAGTCTTTAAAGCTTCTGCACTTAAGGGGAACTTAGTGAACTTTATTTCACTTATGTCTTTGAAAGTATAATATTTAGACGTATTTAGATGTCTGAAAATCCATTTAGGTTTTACATACTTATGTGCATGTATATATACTTAAATATCTATACACATAAAGTCTTAAAAGTAGACTTATATATAATATGTATCCATACATATAATATTAGAAGTAAGAAAAACAGAGAAATAAATACACTTGACTGTGAAATTTTGTTGAATTACAAACTTTTTTATGAGCCTTTTGTCATTTAAAGTTCACATCAGAGCCCATTTTCCTCTGTTTTTCAAAAGGTCTTATCAATACTCTGTCATATTACAAACCCACTTGTAAGAGACTTCAATTCTTGGGTTGGATGGATGCATCATTCAGACTGGGTCACATTCAGCAGTAATGTTCTCAAGGTCAGCCTTGGTTGCTCTTTTTTTATTGTTTGGTTTTCACATTGTCCAGATTTGACTGATATTGTTTTGCATTTTTAGCACTTTTATCTCTGAAAACCAAAATGAAGAACCTTTATACCAGATTCATCTTATCTTCTCTGAAATAAATATGAACAAAGAAAAATGTGAAGCATAAGCAGTTTGAAAACAATGCCATATTCAACACTAGAAGTATTTAGTGGATCAGATTCTAGTTGGTCTTTTTACACAGAAGTGTTTCTTCTGCATACACACACACACACACAAATACACACACACACATATATACATGCATCTCACACTAATATTCTATTAAATGAGGTTTGTGTGCCCAGGAGCCTCACAAAATTTCTGTCAAGGCTAAAATGAATTTGAGAAGAAGCCAGAAAAGGATGATAGCACCTAAAGGTATCAAGGTCACCAAACTGTATGCCAAACACATGAGTACTGACCCACCTTTCCTGCCATAGCTATCGATATATATTTAGGCAGACCTTCTAGTCTGGAGCAAGTGCCTAGCTGCTGTTGTGCATCTGACTGCCAAAAAACCTGGAACTGGAGCTTGGTCTGCAATCTGCAGCATTGCTCCTGTTTTGACACTCACTAAATGCACTTTTCTGGAAATGGTCAAGATTTACAGTAAATTTCAGAACTGCAGATGTGAGGACGCAGCTGGAATAAACTTATTGTCTCTGAATATTTTCAATTTCAGACCTGGATTCCAGTCTAAGGAGACAGTCAAGATTGGATTTGCCGTCGTCAGTGTCTTGTGAGTTGCCAATTGTATTTCCTATAAAAATAGCAGGATTTTTTTGGAAGCAGCTGTTCTGGAGAAATATTTTTTTTTGCTATCCTCCCGATTGATTTCAGCTGATTTGCCTATACCTACCCCATACTACACTCAGACTCTAGGAAATGTACTTCTGTGTGCTCTGTGGAGCAACTGAGAGATTAATCTGTATCACCAGCAGTCTGAAAAGCTTCACCTTGCCACTTCGCTCTGTGGTAGGGTTATAGATGTGAAATAATGTAATGGCAGAAAACTGAGTGGGATAGTACCTAACACAGAAACTCCCAGCACTGTGGTGAAGGCTCTCTCTGCCTCCCTGCTGTACAGCTCCATCCCTTCTCCTGGGAACCACAGGAATATCAGGAGCAACACACACAGCTGCTGGATATTGTAAGACTCCAAGTATACAAAGTAACTGCAAACTAGCAGTTAAAACCTCATCTGGTCTTTGCAGATCTGCTCTGATGGAAATCACTTTAGTCTAATCTGGAGCATTCCGCATTGCTTTAATTTCTAGTAGCTTTTGATGACCCCCTCTGGGGTGATTATTCTATTAGGATTTAACTTTGTAGTGCACATGCCCTCTGCCCTCGTACATACTGTACATATTACTACATTCAGCCAGTGCTTCAGGAATTAATTAGTTGCTGACTTCTAGTGAAATTCTTTAGATCTAACTGCCTGTTTTTGAGGAACCTAATTAAAAAACTTGTTAAGGATTTATTCCAACTCTGTGTGGGTAACATTTACATCCTGGTCCTGTCCCATTCATTATTAGGAACAAGAGCTGAAACATGCTGTTGTTGCTGGTGCTGTCAAACCAATGCATCAGGTCATAGTGGCTAAAAAATATCTGAGTGTGTTCAGCCCTGAGAAAGGAAGGAGGAAGGGAGATTTGACTGCTGGCTACAGCTACGTGGTGAAAGGATGAGGAGAAATTGGAGCCAGACCCTTCCCAAAGCTAGACAAGGGAGGGTGAAAAGAAAAAATATACAAGATGGAACATGGGGAATTTCAACTAGGTAATTTTCACCATTAAGTACTGGAACAGAAGCCTAGAGAAGAGTGGGATTTCCATCCTTTAAGATAAATTTCTTCAGCTCTGACCAATCTCTTCTAATCAAAACATTTTTACTGTACTGCACACCTTCACAGGTGTCTTCCAGGAGATGCTGTATTGCACACCTTCACAGGTGTCTTCCAGGAGAAATGATTCTGTGATTCTAAGAGCAAAATAAAGAGGTAGATTTAATAAAATATGGCTGAGGGTACATGTTTCCCATCTTCCTAAGTTGTTTCCTAAAAAGAACCCTAAGGACTGTGTGTCATCTGCTGTATTCCAAGTGTGTCTAAAATCCCAAGACAATTCACAGCATTAGATTAAAATGTCAAAGTGCCTCCAGCTCTAAGGGACTACTTCTCTTTCATGCTGGAAACATTTTAAGCTTGGTTCCTGCATACCATTTCTGGCAAGGGAAGTCCTGCCTCACAAACCTGTTGACAGTCAGGGGACTCCTGTATCTGAAAAAGCATGATTAAAGCAGACTGCTCCTATTTGGCTTTCCACAAAGCTTTTGGCAGGCACCTTCACTGTGCCTTTTAAAGATGTATAAAACACATATAGGGAAGACTGCCCGGCTAAAATTAGGAAGTGAAAGGCAGGAATAAATGGGATGTTCTACAGCAGAAAGATAGATATTAATCCCTGCATCTTCAGAGGATATATTATAAATGGAAAAGTTTCAAACATGAATGGCAAGGATGTTTAATAACTTCCATATAGGTAAAAGGGAAAAAAAATTAGGCTGGGAGTCCTTAGTGTGGAACAGAGATGCTTTAAGGTGAAATATGTGGAGACTATAAAATCATGGTAAGTATAGAGGGATAATGAGGAAAGAAGTTATTTCACTGTTGCTTCCAATACAAGAATCCTTGGTCATAAAAAAAAAAGTAAGAAGGACTTTTTCCAGGACACAGAGAGAGTCTTTCTGTGATTGGCAATGCACGTGGGAAAATCCTTGGCAAAGGAGGAACATTGTGGATACAAAAAGCTTACACTGAATTCAAGAGGAGGTTGAAAAAGTCCTTTGGCGGCAAAGAAAGAAAAAATGTTTGTTAATTATTGCATAGAGAAACTACACTAGAAACTCCCTGACTGAAAATTGTCAGAAGACAGAGGAACATTAGCATTGAAACATTCCCTACTCTTCCTCTTCTCTAGACATTTAATCATGGCCATTTCTGATGACTGGACTAGCTGGAAAGTGTTGAGTTTATGTTCTCAGACCTTCCTTTGGCCAGGCAAGAGATCCCTCAGAGATCCCCACGCCGTGCCTGAGTGCAGCTGACTCACCCATGTGTCCTGACGAGCTCCCCAGGCAGCGCCCTGGATTCCTGGGATGGCCAAGGCACAGAGAGGCGCATGTCACCTGAACAGCCTAGGCATGTCCAGGGGTTGCTGAGGAGCCTTGGCCATCAGGATAAACATCAGCTCAATTGAGATGATGAGACTGGGAACATGGAACTACTGGTGGCCTCCGCTACGTGTTCTGAACCTCCCCACGTCAGGAGAAGGTGGATTCCCAAAAGAATTCAAGCTCTTTGCTGGAATCTCAAAAAGTGCTTTGCAAGATAGTTACCAGATGCCTAGCTCCCCTTGACTGCAGAGTGATAGCACTTCTGAAAATACATGAGACACCTATCTACATCTTTAGGTGCTTAAATCTCTCCAGAGTGCTGACCCTGTGCCCTCCAGAACTTAAAAATAACTCTGCCTAATTGGGCTCCTACTTGACCCTGTGTGGTTTGAGGCCTGCTGCATCTGCATAGGCTGACAGGGCAAATGAAAATATATTAATCTGAAGTGAAAAGCACTTATTGCAGATGGAGCGGGATCCCTTGAGGTACATACCTGATCCAAAAGTTATGGACAGGCACAGCAATTTTAATATTAATGCTATGTTTTAAATAATAGAGAAGGTGAGACATTATCAATTTATGGCTTAACAAAATACAAATCACGCTGTTTTACAGCAGGTTAAAGGATTGCAGTCTATAACTTTTCATGATTCTCTATTAGAAGAGTACTTATAATACTACAAGAATTCTATAAGACAGGAAATTTCCTTATGTAGACTGTTTTTCCTTACCAAAACAAAGAGAAAGAAAAGAAGAATGAAATTATTGGGGACAGGCCTCTCCCTGCAAGTGTATTTGTGCAGCACTAAGCTGAGCAGGTTGGAAGCTCTGATGGGCAGGATAAATTAATTTAAACTCCAAAGAAAAGAGTTCAGAAAGACAAAAGACTGAGCAGGAACCATGTCAGAGAACAGAATTACACTAACTGTGTGTGCATGTGTGCCAAAGCTGTACCCGATCACCAGATGATCTCACATGTATGCATACTTTTCTAAGCATCTCACTATTTTTTTTTCTCAGAGAGCACTTTTGTTATCAGACATTGGCATTCCCATGTTTGGCACACGCAGGACTCATTTCCATGCCTTTAGTATTTTTTTTCCCTTTCTTGTTTTCCATTTCAGTATAAGGCACTGTAAGCACAATTTTTTTGGCTGGTGAATAGGCAGAGGGATTTTCTTGTCCAACCCAAGGACGGATTCCCTCGCATTTTCAAAGCAGATGATTAGCTCTACTAGGCTTTGCCAAGACAGTGGGTGTTGCATAGATATATATCCTTTTGCAGGTCTTTGGAATTATTCTCTCTTGATAACTAATTGCAGCAGCTGACCTTCGCAGTTTCACATCCATCCACAGTTTCCCAGCAACAGTGCAATGCACCACCTACTATGCCAGTTATCCACTGACCATTATTTGCAAAACTGCACAAAAGCCATTTACTTAGTCCACTGCTTTAAATTCAAAAGCAGGTGAATGGGCAGTGTTGTGATGCTGGATCTGATCCCTCTCATCTGAGCTCAGTGGTGGCCCAGAGCTTTGGGATGTTGCTACCACCACCTTTAAAAAGGTAACCCTCGTTACCTTTTAAAGCACAGAAGCCATGCCTGTGTGAGCAGCAGCCAGGCATGGGGTGTGGCTGTGCCCAGCCTGCCCCAGGAGGGGCAGTGCCAGCTCTGTGCCATGGGCAGGATGTGTCCCCAGCACAGCAGGCACCTTCAGCCATGAGGCAAGCAGAGCACGTGTGATAGGAAAACTCCCCTGTTCTCCCCCAGCCTCAGCAGAGGAAGGCTCAGTGCCCTTGAAAGGCTTCTCTGGAGCACAGTAATTATTAGTGGAGTGTTTACTGGGTCACTTCAAATGGAAACAGAATGTCTTCAGAAACACTACATAGGGCATTTGATTAGCAGTGGAGATGAACTTGTACCAGGAACTTGGATTCAGAGAATTCATGTTCAGCCTTTGTGGCTGGCTGTAACTGCTCAAGTCAGGATGCCCTCTTCCCCCAGCTATTTATTTAGCTGAAACACATAATGTTCTTGTTAGTTCAGCTAGGGCTGGATATTTCTTTTTTCTCTGTTCCAAGAGAAGCATTGTTCTACAAAAGAACAGCTTGAGTCTAAAAGTAAAGAGGTTAGAAAAATAATCCATGCCAATGGGCAACAGGAGCACTCTGGGTGGTTAAGTAAGAAAATAAGAGTTTGATTTTAGGTGCCCAAGTTTGAAAGTATTTGCCTATGTTCCTCACTCAGTCCTCTCACACTCTAATTCAATTCGTATTACCTTTTCTGTACAGCAGAATGGCGAATCCTAAAACTGGATGCTTGTAAACAAATTGGGGGGAAAAAAAAAATCACAGCTGCACCTTCAATGGTAGTTCTCTGAGCTCATGACAGTGGTGGAGACATGACATATTCTTTGCATGTATATTCTTTGCATGGTGTTTCCTAACACTGAATGTACAAGTGCATGAAAGCGAAAAATGATCCCCAGCAGCCGCGCCAACCTCATTTGAACATTAGATTATTCACTTTCCCAACTAATCAATAATTGTTATAATTAAAATTGATAGTTGCAAATAACATGACAGAGTGCTGCTGCCAGAATACTGATTGTGTATTTGGCTTGAAAAGATAGGCAGTAGCGTGGAACACTTATTTTCCAATTTGCTTTTAGCTGTGTGCAAATTGCTTTAGCTGTATCCAGCTGATTTAGACCTTGCCTGGAGGTACACTAGATTAATTGGGAGCCACACATTCATTGCTTACAGAATGGACTCTGTAATTGGTGAAATTTGTTAGTGCCAGTTATAAAATAACTATATAGTTCTGCTTTTTAGTCGTCTTTTCATTACTCTTTCAGGAAAAGGAAAAAACAATTAGAATCTTTCAGACGTCCAAAATTGCTTTTAAGTCTTTATGTAAAACCACCAGTGTGACTACAGTCAATATTTTATGCAAGCTAACATTAGTGTGAATATAGTATTGATTTTTTTTCAAAACTGAAAAGCTCTTCAGCATACATAAGAGGGATTTCTTTGTCCTTGTTGTGACTGAACTTTAGATAATGAAACCATTATGTGCTTAATACCCAGAGCTTTCAAAAATAACTCTGTTCTTTTTTTGTACCTTAACTAGCTTATTATTAACCTAGAAAAATTCATTGTTGTTTGCTGGCACCCAAAAGCATTTAAAAGAGACTAGATCTTTTCATAAATCCAGGCTCCTTTTTTGCCTATGTGTATATTATAATGACACAAAAATCGTATAGCTAAATACATAAATATAATGGACTACTTCCAAGTTACCTATTCTCATGATTGTTGATGGATTTAAGACTCAGTGCCATGACCTGGGCTTTTCTCAGTTTCCCTTTTTCATAACTTTACCCTAAGATGAAGTGAATTCTGAACAAGTTGCTTTTGTTTACAACATCTGTTAGGCCGCAGATGTTCTGCACCTTACTCATGGTGCAGAGCGTGGTGCAAGGCAGTGGGTGGAGTTATTCCACAGAAAGGGTCCTGGCCCTGAACACCTCCCATCTTTGTGAGGGAAAAGATGCTCTCAAATACATTGCCACCTTTCAGCTTTAAGTGCTCAGGAGACACAATAGGGCCATGCAGAGAAGAGCCTTGCAAAGCTCTCATTTACAGTTCCTGTGATCACACCAAGCCTACAACCTTTCCCTACCACAAAACATTTGAGCCATTGACCAGTTGCAAATAAACTGCATGCTCCAAAGACAGTCTCTACTTTGACACATATTACTAAAAAAGGCAAAGCAGAGATGGCCTGTTATTGGCCTCATGTAGAAAAAATTAAGAAGACCATGATTTATTAAGTGTCTGAGGGTCTGAAAAGAAAAGGGAACCATTGAAAATTGGTCTTTATTAGCCTCACTGGTCACAGAACTATTTGTTGTTGTCTCCTTTCCTTAGTGATTAGCTAACAATTTGCTTTTGATGGTGTCAGAAGATATGGGTAATTCAGCTGTTGATTCGAGTAGAGCATCCGACCTTGATGTTATCACTAGGCACTAATGGGTAGCAAATTTAAGCAGCAACCCAGAGGCAAAGCATAATCTAAAAGGGGTGCGGGATTGTGAAAGGGAGATTGTGGTCTGGTCTGCATCCCTAACTGCTCTTAGCCACCTTGATAAATCTGTCCTCTGTTTGCCTTGCAGATTCAGACAACTGAGAAGGTTTTCAATTCACATCCTACTGATCATTGTGTACTAGTCAAATGAGTCTTAGCATGAGTCAGAGTGGTGATAATATTATTGATAAATGTTGCCTTTATTAAATCAATGACTTATTTTGAAATTTCCTTTCCCTGTCAGCTACCAAATCCTACTGAATCCTGAATGATTTGGGAATTAATTTTATCCTTTTGAAAAAATGGGGTGAAAGGCCCCAGAATGTCAAAGTTGAATTCCTGCAAGCCTCTTTTACTCTTTCAGTTGAGCAAGGTTTAAAACAAACAAACAAACAAACAAACAAAACCACAACAAGGAACAAAACCACAAGACTGTAAAACATTATTAAATATATAGGTCACTTAATATGAAAGTATAGTACCAATTTGGAGCTTAGGAACATATGAAATACTGCATCCTGAAGATTCAGCTGAGCTCATCTAAGCTATACACTGAAGTGCTAATATTTAAAACTAGAGCAGCTAAAACAAAAGGAAGTACAAAAGCAAGGACACCAACATATCCCATGATGGAAATATCCTTCTTACAGTGAAAAATACTCAAACTGACTTCTTAAACAAACATCAGCCTATTAATGAGGAGACATGGGCCCTTTACACTGGTGACTAGTAATCTAATACTGTCATTTAATGGGGCCCAAAAGAATGTAAGAATTGATAATGGTAACAAGCAATGAAAGAGAATCGTACCAAAGGTTTCAACTTACTGCCATGAGAGGAAGTGTAACTGGAGACACACACTTCTGGCTTGCCACATACAATCCCTTGACTGCTAATTTTCTACTCTGCAATAAAGTTCTCTTTCTCTATAATTTACTCCTGCCTTCAGATGGCAGACAGAAAAGGTGTATTCTTGCTGTATAGCATCCCAAAGCAGGAGAAATCATGGCCTTTTGGGCAAGCAAGTGGCACTTCCATAATGAGACAGCTGTAGTGCTCTCTAAAGACAACTTTTTGTCAAGGCCATGCTTGAACTTTAAGGCTGACCCATGCTTTATCCCATCTTATCCTCTGTAAGTTTCCCAGATGCATTAGGGTAACTCACCTCTCTTCAGACAGTAAACACCCTGTCCCTTGATGCTGCAGGCTGTGCCACTGAGGAAAGCAGAGCCACAGAGAGGGCAGCTCATCAGTTTATAAACTGCTGGCATGTAGCAAGCACTCAACAGCTTCAGAACAGTCAGATCTGCCCCGAGGGCATTTGCTCCACGTTAGCTCCACAGTGAAGGTCTGCCTGTCCAATGCCAGAGCTTTCTTTGTTAGGACTCACTGCAGTTTGTAGTGTCCGTGTCTGGGCACTCACCTGCTCCTGCTCAGTGACTTGTGTGACACCACTGCTCCTTGTGCTGCTTGGGTGACCTTGCTGGACCCACAACTCTCCAAAGCCCTGTATTTCACTACAGAGCACACCACCAAAGTCTTCACAGCAGACTCAGAAGTTTTCTCCGAGGTCCCTTTTTTGTCAATGCCTCCTGTCCTCCCTACATATCAGGGCCAGATTTAATTGTACCCTCCCCTTTCTGGGTGCACATTGAATAACTTGCCAGGCCAAAACACTGATGTACATATCCCGCTCTCCTTTATACAACTGGATTTTGGTGTATATTCACTAACCCTTTTAGAAGTAGGACAGGTTTTAAAAGCTTGTGATCTAGTGTGAAGTGCAGATATAAAACTCCAAAGCTGAGCAGTCATTGCTATTGGAGAGCTATTTTATTGCCAGTGGGCTACAAAAGAAACCCCTAAGCAAACTGGTATCAAACCATGCATATGGCATATATATGTGACCCTGTAATAAAGGGGAGAGTGAGTACATGAGCATCTGAGAGAGTACATGCACATGTACTCAAGGAAGAAGGAAGGAGCCATACCAAATAGCAATTACTTGCTCTGCCTCAAGGGACCAAAGGCTTATCTGAGTTGCAGAAGAGTCTGCCTAAGCCTAATGAGAGGTGTTCTAGCATAAAGAACTGGACTCTGTCTTGCTATTTTTAGTGTTTTCTTTCTCTAGCAGTTTCTTCTACACTTTCTTTGGGGAAATTAGTCCAAACATGGGAACAGACTCCTGACAGATCAAAGGGAAAGTGGTCATTTGGTTTCAGGAAAGCCACAAGTCATTTAGAGTCTAAGGATTTGGTGATTTATCTGTTCAGGGAAATCAGCTTCTTTTCAATCAGGAAGATAATGAATTAGGGCTGCAGATACTTGTGGCAAAGCTTGGTATTAAATTGTTATGTTCCAATGCACGGCATGGAACATGTTGTCATTGACATTTTAATGACCTTTTCTGTTTGGAGCTCTACTTGAAAATCAGTGGCTTGATGAGGCTCATCACTGCAAATACTTAAGCTGACTTAGTGACAGAGCAGGGAAAGGTATGAACAAAAGGAAATTATAAAAAGCAAGCCTTGATCTGGCTTTTATAAGCAAAGGAAGAGCAGAAATTTCTGCTGCTTTTGCAGTCCATGTAGCCCTTGATGTGGTTCCTCCCACTCTCTTCTGGGGAACAGAGCCCCAAAGGAAGAAGGCAGTCAGCTTGCTGAAGCAGGCAGCAGAGCTGACCACTTTTGAATAGGGAGCTCATTAATGAGAAACATGTTCTGTATACAGAAGGTGCCCAGTTTGAGTACATGTATTAAGAGCCAGCTCCTTTTACAGCTAATTGTCCCTTTCAGTCACTCTCACTGGAAGGAGAGAGGAAAAAAACGCTCCTGTATCCTCAAGTTATTTTTAGTGTCATTGGACTCTCAAATAAAAGTTTATACTGTTGAGGAAAGAAGGATTAAAAATTAAAGTAAAAAAAAAGGACTGTTTTTTCATGGTGGCTGTTAACTATGCAGGGGGTTCTTCAATCTGGAGCTTTTTATTCCACATCTCATTTCTACTGTTTCATTTGAAACATATAAAGACAAAATTCCTCTTTAACCTTATATTTGTCTATTTTAAAAAATATTGGCAGGGGTCTTACTGAAGGCCTTTCCCTACATAGCGTTCTGTAAGAAACAGCCTAAACACAAATCCCTTAAGAGCAGAAACTGCGCATCCTTAGTCATCCTAAAGATGCAGCCAGGACTGTGGGCTCCTGGAGGCTGGCAGGTACCACCCCACTGACCCCAGCACAGGGGAAGGACTGCTAGGCTACAGCTCCAGCCCAAGGCATCTGTATCCCTGAGCCAGAGATGAACAGCCTGGGCTGAAATGGGAGTCCTGGGCCGCTGAGAAGGGACGGGGAGCTCCATGGGAGGCTGGGCAGGGAGAGCAAGGCTTGGTAATGCCCTCAGGGCCTTGGAAACAGTTAAAAGAACCCGAGTCATTTCCTTGTCAAGATGGATGCTTTAAAATTAGTCTCCTGTATTAAGGGTTTAAAGAGGCTTTCAGAGAGCCTTTGCCTACTGATCTAATTCTACTTTTTATCAGGCATTGCTGCACTGTTTCATGAGGAAATCCTGTAGCATTACCGCCCAAAGCAGTAAGCAAGCACTATCCTATCGTCAGGGAACTCAAATGATAGATATCATATAATTAATTAACATGCATCTTTATACCATTCAAAATGGCCATGGAATACTGCTGAAATATCTGTGAGGCTACTGGAACTGAATTACAGGTATCAGCTGGGTCTGCTGGAATTCATTTGTTTGGAACAAAATCTACACTTTCATAGCCCTAGAACATTTTTGTATCATGTTAAGGTGAAGATTAAGTTTTCTTCATGACAAATATTTCTAGGCTGCAAGTAATAATTACCTTAGCTAAACCTTTAAGTTTGCTAATTTATCTGTCCAGATGAAAAATTTCAGAGTTGCAACTGAAGTTGAAAGCTGTATTTAGTGTATGTTGCACAGAAATTACTAACAGCCAGTATAAGAATTTTAATGGTGTCTGTCTCCCCACCACTGGAACATACACAGCCTCAGCTGATGTCTCCTCTCCTTAATAAAATCCTTTTGTATTTCTTAGTAACAGTAAGATTCGACCCCCTCCAAAAGAAAAGAAAAAAGAAAGAATGGCAAAAAAGAGGGGAAAAACAGAGGGGAAAAAAAGCCAACCTTGGCAAAAAGGCTAAAGCTATGAGAAATTAGGAAATACTGGCCTAGAAAAAAGACTTCCCGAGGGAGAACTGTAGTGCACAGTAATGCTATAGGGTGTTTAGTGCGGGAAGCTACGTGAAGTGCTAAAAGTGAAACCAGAGCTCTCTTTCTAAAGCAGAACAAAGCTGGCATATTAAGTAATGACTGTATGTCTCCAGTTCCCTCTGATTCAGGGAGATAAAGGCTCAGACTTCCTATGTGGGCTTCGTATCTTTCACAATTTCGCGTCATTGGATGGTTTCAAAATATCTTTGAAAACTGTAACATTTTTTGTCAGTTACCTTAGGCTCTTTGTTAACCAGTGGTCTGTCCTAACTACCCATGGCATCTTGTGTAGGGGCTGTTGCTATTATTAAGAGGTAGCTCTAAGTAGGAACTGCAGGGTATGAATCTGAAGTGAAATATGTTCTCTGTCCCAAACACTGTAGGCTAAAGAGAGGCAGGATACGTTAACACAGTCTAAGATAAAGGCGCAGGTCAACAGAGGAATTGTGATAAAAGGAGAGAGAGAACTAATCAAGGGTCAAGCTCACAAATGTGTGCAGAAAGCTTATATATATGTGCAAATAGAGTTTTGATGGTATCAGATAGACATAAGAGGGCTTGTTGAGCAGGCAAGTGGCACAGAGAGGGGAGAGGAGCAAAGAGGAGAGGGAGTGGTAAGCAAACACTAGTGTGAGATTTTGAGACAGAAACATGAGGACAGTACTTCTGTCAGTTGTGACAGTGACAAGACTCTGATACCAGGAATGAAATATGAATTACACTCCCTGCCTGACCCTCACTGGTTCTCTGAGAAGAGCCAGGGTGGAGAGTTGTAGAAGGGCACCATAGTGTCCTTTGTTTATGCCAATATCAACAATGTGTATGTTTTAGGATGAATTCAAGGATTCTCTAAATTCATGCCCTTTGGGAGTCCTTGTCCTGACAGCAGAGTGACAAGTGTAACTCAAGACCAAATGGTTAAGCCCAACCATTGCACCTACCAGAAGCAAGGAGGGGATGCGTGGCAAGGAATTAGCTTTGTGACTTCCCAGGTGTTCCCCAAGGCCACAGGGAATTCTAAAATGACAAAACTGAAATTATGTTTCTCTTAGCTCTCATTTTCACCTGCTCTAGGCTAGTCCTGGTAGCCAGCCAGCTCAATTGGTTAGACCCCTGTCCTGTTCCAGCCCCTAGAGCTATGTGATCCCTCAGAAAGCACTCCATCCTCTTTTACTGTTCACATCCATTTTCCTCCCTCTGCAGGCATCACAGGCAGTAGCTCCCTGGCTGGGTTTTTGAGTCTCTGTGATGGGCTTGTACTGACAGACTTTTCCTTTCTCTAGCTGCATTTACATGGACAGACTTAGAAACTCAAATGAGTGTACTACATAAGCCCTGCTTCACCTTTGCTAGACATCCAGGAACATCTGGATGAAAGACTGAAGCAAGGTCACTGTTAGCTGCTGCTGGAAGGGCAGAGTGGTTGAGGTCAGCTAGAGGTAGCCAAAAGTGTAATCCCATCCTGTGGAAAACAGAGTGCAAATGTATCTGTATCGTAATGATTCTGTGGCCCATTTTCAGTGACCAGCCTCTGCAGCTCTTAGTTCACAGTGTATAAATTGTCTTCCTTGTATTATTGCTTCAGTTTGCTCTTCCTTTGGATGCTCACACAGTGGTGGATGACCCTGGCAGCTGCACATCAGTGCTCAGATGTGTGGGTGAGCGCCCTTTGGGGAGTGCTGAACCAGAGAGTGACACTCACTGTGGCACAGCCTTTAGGGAGGTCAGCATGTTAAACCAGTGTTAAACCAAAAAGAGGGATATGAAGCCAGATGGAAGACATAATAATCTTAAATGGAGGAAGACAATATATGGCAAGAGATGTTAGCCACTCTTACAGACTTCAAGGATACAGTAAAACTATAACGTTAACTGTAATTGTAACTGTTGCTTACCCTGTATCAATCAGAGTAATTCATTCCAGTTACTTATGACACTCAAACCACACTAAAAATCACCCATAGTGTGAATTTATAACATTTACTTTACTGTGGTAGCATTAATTGTTTAGGCGGAAAAAAACAAAAGTCAATGGTATGTTTCAACACAAAAGCCATCTGAGCCTTTACTATAGAAGTAATAAGGCATTTATTATTTCAAGAGCCCTGCATTCACAATATCCCCTTTTTCAAAGAAAACACCCCTTCCTTCCCATTTTTTATGAGGCTAACTTGTAGTATGTCACCACTGTGAGACTTCTGAATGTGTTCAGAACAAGACAATAATAGTAAGCCACAGATGAATGATGTGTAGTAAAAATCAATAAACCTTATAACTATTCACTAAGGGAACTGATTTTATGCCTATAAAAATAAAACAATTATAGCAATATTAATGGCAGATTCATCATAGTAATATAAAAGTCCAAGTGTGCTTGTCTGTTGGGAATCTTTAATTCATCCTTCTGTATTAAGTATTCACAAGGTAGAAGAAATGGAACCAACTCCAAGAACAATCTTTAACTTGCAGTAATTTACCCTGTCAAAAAAAACCCAACAAACACAAAACAAAAACAACCAGTAAAACTTTAAAAAACAGTTTTGACAATCAATGTAACTGGGATATGCAGAAAAAGAAAAAAATTAAAGCCTCAAAAACCTGACCAGTAAATTTGATTTTTTTCACATCACGATTAGTGATTTCATGTTACTGTGTACTGTATTAACTGCATTGTAACAAAGCAGGTGGTATAGCCACATAAAATATTTATCTTGTGGTAATGCAGGTTAGACACAGCAAAGGATTTTTTTTTTACTTGACAGGTTCTCTGTTTTTAGGAATCTATTAATTTTTTGGGGGAAGGGCAATACAGGTATAATAGGAATAAATTTACCTATAATTTATAGCATACAGAGCTGCTCTAAAACAGGTATTAGAGACTTCAGTTCCACTAATACCATCCAAAGTGTTACCATGGGCCTTTTTTGCGCCTATCAGGGTCAACAGAAAGAGGTCCATCTGCCATCTGGCTTGGACCCTGCATTGCCCGCTGCGAGAGGACACTGGCACAGGCCCAGCAGGAGCACAACTAGGAGCTGTGCCATTGCTGCACCCTCTGCTATCTACAGCTATGACACATCTTTCAAAGTGGCTCAAGAACACCCAGAAATAAAAATTAAAAAAAAAAATTAAAAAAAATTAAAAATCAAAGTTTTTTCATTATTCTGATTGCCAAATTATTTAAGGCAAGTAAAAAAATGAAAGCATTTGATATAGGTTTTACATAAAATAAACTAGGTTACAGCATAAAACAAGTAAACAGGTAATGGCATTAAAGTCTCTCCTCTAAATCTGGGTAATTGTAAACATTAAAAAAAAGACTGCAGGACTATTCAAGTAATAGAACAATCACAGATGTCTTCTCATATGCAGGCTATTAGGTTATCTGCCATTCAAGATTATCAAAAAAGACATTTCATTATTCACAGATGCTCATTATCTCCATTTAAAATCTATACATTATATACAACACAGTTTTTGTGGTACTAGAATCCCCATGCCTTCCAAAGGTATATTTTTCACAATACACAATTACAATGAAACAGTGAGTACAGTAACATTTTACACTGATGCATCTTAATAGGAACCACCAAATAGACATCTACATTGTACCAAAGTGTCATCACAGTTAGCCTCTCTGAGAGCTTGTGGGAAATACCAGAAGGGTATGCAAGGTTCAGGCACACTGATACATAACATTATTTATTTACAATTGGAAAGGAAAAAAGAGAGAAGAAAAAGGAAAGGAAGAAGAGGAAGAAGAGGAAGAAGAAGAAGGAGAGAAAGGAAACAAACAGCCTTTTGCGGTTAACGCCTTCTAACCATGACAAGTACATATCTCCATTTAGTGTGTGGTTCGCAACTTAGCAGCAGACTCTGTGTGCGAGCCTTGGTACTGATACAAAAAAAGTAAAGAATATATATATATTTTTATATATATATGTATATATATATATACGCATATATATATATATATAAAAACAGAAGTCTAATTACAGCAACATTTGTTACTCTGTGATAAAATCTGCAATTTACAAAAATGAAATGACTGGTTTTTGCCTGCCATTAAGGCATTTCAAATTAACACCATGGAACTGATGTCTGTAATAAAGCGCTTCCTCATGTGATCCAGTCACATGACAATGTTCATCCCCAAATTCATCATTCTCTGAAAAGAGAAAAAAAGAAGGTTTTAGTAAGCAGAATCCTTTCCTCATGCTTTTTTTTCTGCACCTTGAATGCATAGTAAAATGAAATCTGTACAAGTATTCTAAAACCTAAGAAGAAAAGACAGCAAGCCCTGTCCTTTTCCCTCCCCTGCCAGAAAAACAACATCCTGAGAAGTAATCTGTGTCAGGATTTTTTTTCTGTGTTCTGGTTCCCTATCATCCATCAGCTCTTCCAGGGCTACAAACATTTCTTACTCAAATAATTATAGCTAGTGGTTGCCTGTTTTAGCATCAGCTTTCAGACAGACACCCGTAACATGGAACTTCATGGTTCTATTTGATACATTAAACTCTGAGTCTTAATGTGGTGGCAGTGAATGAAACCCTAATGTTAAAAGATGCTTTGGAATTTTCCCTTGATATGGAACCATCATAATACAGTAGCTTTCCTCTTGACAACCTAGTAAATAAATGAGAGGCTTTCAGGCATATAAATGATTACATGGGTGTGCAACTTAAATACAACACCATCTCTAATGGGCTCCCAAACAAAACTCCCTAAAAGCAAGAGGAGCAAGCCAGGCAGCCTTGCAGAATAGATAAAATCCTAAGTTCTTCTGGTCATGCATGGAACCAATTGAACATTAATTTTAAACTCATTTTATTAAAAATTTGGATCTTATATTACACAATCTCTTGTTTTATCTTAATACCAGGGCTTAAAACACACTCTATGGAAAATCTCAGAAGACAGACTACTTGTTCTGACCTATGTTACGATTAAAGAACACAACTAAGGACAAAATGTCATTCTAAGGAGAACAAAACTGCAATTAATCCAAAGTACCAAGTTTTTCCTCAACTTTAAAAACTTGTGTCATACAAGGAAATGCACACCAGCAGGCTAAAAAAATCTGTGATTACTTTCTCCTCTCTATGTTACAATATATAATTTATTGGCTATTTACCTTCTTTGTGCAGGAAACATACCAGATGCAGATGCCTGTGCAGCCACCTGCTGAGTGGCAACAAGGGCAGCAGAGGTCAATCCTGCAAGAAAGAAGAAACAAAGGAATGTTGATGTACCTCTGTTTTTAATGGATTTTTGTGGTCAAAGTAACGGTAGGAAGGATCTCTAAGGCAAACAACCAGAAAATGTAGGGGGGTTATCACTACATAAATAACAAATATTGCAGGCAACATTGTTAACACAATCTGCCCAGTATGATCAATATACCTTTCTGTAATAAACTGAACTGTCTTTGATAGATATTCTACAAGAAATTACAGCATTTCTACTTACTGCATTCCTTTCCAAACACTGCACTGCATGATGCTAAGTGGGTTGTATGAGAGCTCATGAATAGGAAGCTCAGTAGAAATAATAGGTATCAGGAAACAACAAGAATCAAAAGTCACAGTGAATTACAGAAACGACATGCCAGCTGCTCAGGATACAATACTTTCATAATAACTTACCATTTTTACAGTTTTGCTACTGAACAAGCATAATGCATCCCAAAAGGCATATGGAATCACTGAATCACACTGAGAAATGTCAAGACTTTTACACAGGAAAAATAAATGCTGAGGCACAAGTCAATGGAAAGAAGAAATGTCATTTAGCCACCAGTTGTGGTAGCACATATTTTGCTGCATGGGAGGAAACCTCCTTTTAATTCAGCTAGAGTCCACGGTTAGAGAAAAAAACATTCAAAGACGGGTATAAAACCTAGGGAGAATAAATTGTATCTCACTGTGCTGCTTTTTCCCTGACTGCAACTTTGTGCACGGCATTTGCCAAAATACAAAGAGTCCTCTTTCAAACAGTCAAATTATAACAAGCACAAACCCTTGTGACTGGAATGCCTTGTACATAAAATATGTTCAGTATAAAAAGCTTTTGTCTTTGCCACACTTCCTCCATTGCTTACACAACCCTAATTATACAAAAAGGAGGTTGTTTGGTTTGGATATTTTACTGCCTTTCAGCCAGTTAATGTCAGTTTGCAGGAGGAATCAAAACATTCGTGTGGATGATAGCCTAACTGGTACATCTTTAATAATGCTCTGACACCTAGCTTTGGAAACAAAACTTGGTATTTCTCAGACATGAAGCTATTAATCTATTGCTAGTACTTGCTGTGAATTTTCAAGCCTTCCCCCTAAACGTAAAGCACATCTGTTCTAACAGCGCGATCTCTATTCAAAATGCTTCATGTAGGCATAATTTCCATAAGTTCCAAGGCAACAATTCCATGAGGCAAGCTAATCCCACCCATTGACAATTTTCTGCTCACCTTGAAATGGGTCATACTGTCCAGGTATAAGGGGGTAGCCCATTCCAACGTGGGTATGGTGGTGAGTGTGGAGGTGCCGCTGGCTGAAAGGAGAATGGCGGTCTCGCTCCCTCTCTGCTTCCCGCTCACGCTCAGCTGGTGATTTTTCCACAGGCTAGTAACAGAAAGTGAAAGAAAACTGACGTGAGAACTTTAAAAGGGATGAAATCACAATAAAACCATGTTACTACCTGTCAAAAACTTTTTGTATACAAATGACACTTTTTCTGAAGCAGTATCTCTACTGGAGTATTTGCACTTGATTCTAATCTCAAGCTAATCTTTCTGGATAATGGAAGATTTCCCAAGGCAGAAGATTTTGAGGCAACACACTGCATCTTGAAGACACCATGGTGACTTCTAGTTTTGGGCTCCCTGAAGCTCAGCTGGCTTGCCAATGCCTGAACAACCTGGGTGAGCTGCTGAAAATGCTCACTGTTCTAAAGCTCTCTGGGGATCAAGTCTGACTGAATAGCAGAAAAACTACTTTTAGAAAATACAATGAGAGCCAGTGACTTGCTCACAATTAAAACCAGCAACAACTTATCTGAAAGTGAAATAACAGTAATTGTTCCCACTTTGTAAATCTCATTTGTAAATCTTCAGAAATTGGGGATGGTAATCAGCTACTCGGAAGATGTGAATTCTTGGCAAATACAAGGAGGGGATATTATCAAATCCTATAGCCCAACTTCTCATTTCATTATGTTTCTGAACAAGAGGTTCCTGTTTAACTGCAAAAATCTGTGCACCAGAAGGTATCTCTGAATCTGTATTTCTATATTAGTCTATTCAAGACAGGAAACCTCAGCACAGAACCGTGTTAGATGTGTTACTTCCAGTTTATGCCACAGAAGCATTCTGACTATAAACTGCTTTTATTATATGCTGTACTATAAAGAAGAATCATGCACTCATAGCTTGATGCCAGATTGTGTGCTTCCCGCAGTTATGTTCCTCCTCTACCCCTTCCTGTATGTGACACTCTCCAGTAAGAACAGACAAAGCCTTACAACAGGTGACTTGCTGCGATACTGGTTGGCATGCTGCTGGAGCAAATCCAGTGCTTTGGACTCAGTGGTTGATTTTGCATTGATGCTCGGGCTGGTATTGACCTTTTCTGCCTCTTCTCTCCCTGACATCTTCCCATAAACTGGATAATGAAATCCTGGAGAGAGATAGGCCCCTGCGGGTAAACAATAAATACCACATCAAGTTACTGTTTTTACATTTTGATTAAATCAAGGTAGGAGGAGACAATATCAGAACTGACAATTTCGTCAAAAGTAGATCACATGACTACCAAATGGCACGACTGCTCTTCAATTTCATCACCTAATTTGCCCTGATGAATGGAAGTTATAAAGAGGGTTGAGTTGATAACCATTTCAGACATTTATGGGTCCTATTTAAGTAAAAGGAATAGTAACTATAATGGTTCTGACAGTAAGTGCTTAGAATATTTTTATAGGCAATAAACTATCTGTCAGTCTAACAGCAACAGCAGACTGTCAAGTGTTGAGAAACTTGAGAGTTCATAAAAGGAACATCTTGTATTAAACCAGTTTCATCTACAGAACATTCCCCAGTGGAAGCACAAGCAACAGAACGTCATCCATGAAGCTTCTAATTTAGCCTAGCTACTAACAGAAATATTAAAATGCAGACTTTACTGAACCTGAGGATGCAAATCTTAACTAGCACACAAGGCAGGTTTTGGAATACATACCAGGATAGCTGTGCATTAGGACAGGAGAGACTGCGCGGTAGGCCGGATGGTTGGGATCGTACATCTGTGGATACGAGTAAGCATGCAAGTACTGGATGTATGACTGATGCTGACTCATTGGTGAGGAAACTGCTACTCTAGCACCCCGAGAGTCCTTCCAATTTACAGGAGTCTTTTGATCATCGTTTTTTATCTTGCTCTCATCCACTGATTGAGAATCAGAACGCTTGACCTCTTTGGGCTCCTCTTTAATGCTTGCTAATGAGACAGGAAGGTTAGGCAGGGAACTTTCCTTGTTAGGTGTTTTTCTAGGGCTGTCTTCTTTTAACTTTTTCTCACGATCAAGTTCTTCTGATTTTTGCTGATCAAGGTATTTGGGCTGATAGACATAATGATGCCATGTTCGTGAATCTGGATCCTAATAAAGAGGAGAAAAAAATTGTTCTGAACTTAGATGTAGAACTAAGTTTGTTATTGGTATTTCCCACATTTTGGTTAATGTATTTTTAATACCATATCCCCATTACATAGAGGAGAGGTTTGCTTGCCACAGAGTGCCTTGAGCTCAAACCAATATTCCCATGAAGGAGCAAGAGTCTATTATCAAAATTTAATTCAATTGCTTCATCTTATATCCTTCTTCATGCCTTTAACTAGTTTAATCATGAAATACATGTGCAATGTAATGAAGTTCTGAGACTATGTTATTCATAACACATTTTAATTAAAGCCCACAGAGAGACTTTTCCCACTAGAGAGCAAAAAGTATCTGTGAATCACAAAATTAGAGCTGGCTAATGATATGCCAGAGTACTTAGAATACCTGGAACAATGCTCATGAAAAGCTGATCTAGCTGGCAAGATTCTAATGCTACCTCTGGTAATACAAACATCCAGGAATCAGTGGAAGTCAAACATTAAAGCAGACTTTTTCAGCTGACAATCTTATTTTAAGTTTGTAAAGTTACAGGTACGCAAGTATTTATTGGATCAGGATCACATGATTTAAAGAACATATACTGGCCATTGTAAATACTTTTAAAAATAATGTATTACACAGACCAGTTTATAAACATGTTACAGAACTGGAGAGGAGAGATCTTCACAATGCTACACCAAATCGCTACGGAGAAGTAACAGGAAGACTTCTTTTTCTTGTACAGGATATGCAAGAGCTAATTGTCAACATTTTCTCCAACTGACAGACATTTATGGCACATGGCACAGAAATATAAGCACACAACTAAACGCTTGGACAGTCTGGTTCAAATACTCACTTGAATCAGCAGAAATCTTCTCCTACTTAGGGCTGTACCATCCCACTTCCTTTAGAGCTCTCTACTCCCACTCCCCTGATCCCACTGTACATTGAAAGACAGCCTGTAAGGGTGAAGTCTGGGATGTACCATACACCAGAACATGAAAGTATCAAGAATTGAGGCTCTAGTTCAGAGCACGGAGACAGTTGCATTGCCTCAAATGAAGGCAATGTGACATCTACGAGGGTCAGCATGAAGCCACTGGATAAAATTCTGGTCCCACTGAAGTCAATTGCAAAACTATCACTGACTTCAATGGGGAGAGGATTTCATCCATTGTGTAGGTCTGTAGGGGCTTGAGGTTGGTTGAGGAGAGAAGGGGAACTTAACTGCTTCAGAAAGGTCACCTTGGGTTAAGATAAAGCGCTATGCTTTAAGGCAACTCTTCAAAGAACCAGCTCACCCATCTTTAGTAAATGCCAACTGTTATTTAACAAAAAAAAGAAAACTTCAAACCATGTTTCAATCTGCTTTAAGTCCTCTCACAATGAAAGCTGCTTATTTTGCTTGAAATTTCTTATTTCTGAACTAAGCAAACTGCTTACCATTTACATCTAAAAGAGAAATCTAATTCTACTTTATTCATGCATATAATTTAAAATAGTCTGTTCAGGTCGTAAGCCTGTGCTCTGTCACCACCTTAGTTAGACTTTTTAATTGTATTTTTTTTTTGTTCTTTTCAAACAGCTCAACTAGAAGGCTTATTGGTCTATTCACAGACTACAATAAAATCCAGCATGAAAAAATGATGGTGGAGCTTATATGGCTGCAGAGGTAGAAGAATGTAGCAGAAAGTAAATCTCACGTCTTAAAAGATAAACCAAGACACTCTTGTTCCATTTCCTGTGATCTCACCTGTTTAAATCTTGTGGTTGGATCTACTCCTGTTTGCTTCATTGAATCCATAACAGATTTCATCTCCACAGCCTCCTTTATAAGCTGGTGGTTTTCCATTTGTTTGGCTTTGAAAGTGTCCGACTGAAGCTGCTGCTGGTGATTGGAAAGGATCTGTGATTTGCTTGTCTCCTCACCTTTGTTAGGAACTGATGACCCTATTTTAGTGTTATTTTTGCTGGACTCTGGAGTTGAAGGGGCCTTTGAAATAGTGGCAGATGGAATATTCTTCTGCTTGTTGTCATCCTTCCCAATCTCTTTCAAGGGGGGGTCATTCTTCCTTTCACAGTCCCTCCCACTTTGTGCCATTTTCTGTTCTGCTAGTCTCTGGTCCTCGTAGTATTTTTCATACTGCTGCCTGTAAGCAGGGTTGGAGGCCATTAAGGACTTTTGGTCCATATAGAGCCCATAGGCATACTGTCCATAATAAAGTGACTGAGCAAGTGCAGGGTGTCTTTGAGTTATTACTGACTGATGTTGCGGCTGCAAATTAGAGGAAGTGCTTTCGCTTTTCTTGGCATCTGACGATTCTGCCTTCTCTTTCTTTTCAGCCTCTTCCTCAGCCTCTTTTTTAATCTTCAGCCCCTGTGGGGTACCGCTGTTCCCAGCTGCTGGGGCACTGACCTGTCCAGAGTGCAAGTAACTTGGGGAATAGTAAGGATCGTAGCCATGGTAATAGGGAGAATGAGACTCTTTCCCTTGAGCTGATTGTGCTGTGGTCGAAGAATGTCCTTTTACAACACCATCTTTATTAGAAATAATATCTGACGGAGAGCTGGCCTTTGACCTCATGCCCTCTGACCTGCTGTCAGAGCCACCATCATCAGCTGCATCAGAAATATCTGAGTAAGCAGGGCTGTTGGTTTTAGCAGCCGTGCTGTCTGCGCCATTCTGTGTCAACACGTGCAGTGGGGCCATGGCGGATTGTCCATTCACCAAAGTGCTGCATTCCATCCTGGAGGCACTCCCTATGGAAGGGCTGGGCGCATTGTCTGTGAATGTGTAAACTTTATCAGCTTCAGCCTTAATACTTGCCATCCTGCTCTCTTGAGATTCTGACAGTCCATTAGGTAGCACTTCGTTCTTGTTGAGATGGTCCTTTAAAAAATGCCCAGATAAGTCTTTTCCAGACCCTTTTGAGTCCTCCAGCTTCCCCAGCTTAGAATCCATCTTAGGGCTGCCCGTCTCTTTGCTTTCTTTGTCCTTCAGCTTTCGCTTCTCCTTTTTCTTTTTGTCTTTGAGTGATGTGAGAGCTGGGTTTACAGTGCTTGGCTCTCCCATAATTGTGGGCTTTGGTTGAATGGGTTTCAGTGGAGGGCTCTTTGGTGTAGCCTGAACAATAGTAGTTGTTAGAGAGGGCAGTCCTGGTATTGTCCCTGTAGTGGAGGTTGTAAAGGCTGTAGTAGGTATAGCTATTAACTGGGGAGGAGTTGGTGCTGGTGCTGGGGCAATGGGCCTGGCCGTTTTCAGCTTGGAAAGGTTTTTATCCACTTTGCAATTGTTTGATTTCTTGCCTTTATCACCTAAACTCTTCTTGTCAATTAATCCTTCAGCCTCCAATTTCGGCATTTCAGTTTGCAAATTGCCATCTGCTACTGAGCAATTATCCAGTGTGGCTGCCATGTTAGAAATTACTGGAAGGCTGTTCAATTCACTGTTCAGACCCTTCTTTTTGCCAGAATTCTTGCCAGTTTTGGAACTGATAACTGAACCAGGGCCATTGCTGGTCAGTTCCCTCTTTCCCTTGGGGGTCCCTGGGGTAGCAATGGAGGAAGGAGATGTCGGTGCTTTTAGTGGATCAAAGCCTGGCAAATTTGTGCTTTGCTCGCTGCATTCAAGTGCCACATTACTCAGTGCTTCCTCACAGTCTGAAATTTTGTCTTCACTGTCAGGCTCAAACTCCAGTTTGTTTTCTGGGTCTAAGTGTGCATGAGCCTGATGGTAACGTAATCCATTAATGTGCTTGTACTTCTTGTTGCAGTTGGGGTGAGGACAGTCAATCAGCACTGGGGAAGAGCAGCCTTGGTCCAAAAAAGCAGTTTCGGGTTTCCCCTGTGGGGTGGTGGGAGTGCTTCTAGAATTAGTACGAATGCGTTTTCCAGACTTATTGTCCTCTGAACTGGAGTTCAAATCCAGCTCCATAGGAGGCTTAGTTTTCCTCTTGTTTGTGGACGAGGGGCTGGCTTTGACTTCATCCATGGCGCAGTTTGGGGGTGTTCTGCGCCCACTTGAGTTAAGGCTGCCCCTCCTCCCCTTCCCATTGGCACCACCTCGATTTTTACTCTGAAGTCCTCGGGACTCTGCGAAACTCGCGTCGTTCCCGGGCACGGCCGCAGCTGCAGCCGACCTCGCCCGCTTTCCCCTGCCCCGTCCTCCACGCATTTCCAGGTCACTTGTTGGCGATTCACAAAACCTGTACAAACAATAGATTCCATCAGCAGGAGCCATCAACTGAAAAAATAACAACCACCACCATGTCCCGTAAGAGAACCTTCACACATGTTAAAGGAAAGATGTCCTTCTGACAAGTGAGAATGTTACAGTGTCAAAGGCAAAGTCATTAAAAAAAGACAAAAATGGTAAGGACATATCCACCTGGTGAGAACAGTGGAGCAAAACATTTTCCTAACTCAAAGAAATGCATTTTGAAATTAACTGCTCTCTGACTGAATCCCATGTATTTCCTCTTCCCTCTCAAAAATGCAAAAGTAAAATAAAGAAGAGCTTCCACCCCACATTTCAATCTGGAAGACAGAACTACTCAATTCACTCGTGCATGCTTTCAATTATAACTGGTTGTGCTTTATTAATCTCTGTACGGTCTCTTGCCTGAGACTGAGGGTTAAAATGCAGCAGAGAAAAAATAGACTCAGAATGTTTGCCTACCTCGGAGGGGCCCAGTCATGCTTTGTGCAGTCCAACAGTGTTCCCACATAAGTCTTGTTCCTCCATGTAACATTTACTACCAGGACACCTGTCAGTGAGCAAAAAATAAAGTATTATCACACATAAGAACAATAACTGGGATAGGCTTTTTGTTTTGCTCTTTTATTTTTTTTTCTTTTTCCTGTTCTTTCCTCACAAAGTAAGACATTTACTCTCATTTGCTTTCAAACACTCTGGTCTATATTGTTCCTCTTTTCTGGTTTCAGTGACCTCAAGTTAAAACCCACAGGAAAGACTGCAAATGACAAAGAACAAGAATTAGTGCACCCATGTGTGTGTGTGCAAGACAGCTTGCCTGTGTGACGGTGTGTGTGTAATCAAGATACAGCTGACAGAAGGAAATGGGTTTTGCCATGTCCTGCTGTAAAACAGCAACACTCACCTCTTAATTTTGCTATTATTGCACATAATTGCTTTCACTTGGCAGCCAGCCAGCGTAAACTAAGCGCCAGTTACAGTGTTTAAATCAGAAGGTGACTGAGAAGAATAATCTGCTTTGCTTTGAACAATATGATAATGATGCTTCTATTTACTTGAAATTACTCATATCCAAACACACAAACATATACATGTATGCACTGCAACTCTTGTTCAGCAGATATGGCTCAAAAAATGTATTATTTGCCTTGCTTTTGCTTCTGTGGAAAGTGAGAGACTAGATATGAAGCTTCAACCATACCACAGTTAAGGTAGGAGTAATTGCAATATATATTTATATAGGAAAAGGGATCCTTCAAAAAACCTACTGTAATTTAATTGCTTTTCCACTTATGACTTTTATTAAATGCAAATTTGCCTGCCTAAAGCAGAATTCTAATTTCGTTTTATTTGAATTATCCCTGTAAAATTTGTGAATGATAAGGTTATTGTAAGTAACAAGAGAATAAATGTAGGGGATGTCATTCAAATGTTTTCAGGTTGCCCTCAAACGCTCTTCACATAATTTATCATAATGTTTATGGACTAGCCAGCATAATGACCCCTTTAATTCATTAACTGCCACAGATAAACAGAAGGTAGTATTATTGAGCCAGACATCTCTTCTCATTAGAACACACACTGAAATAAGAAATACATTTTATCTAACAAAGAAAGGCACAGTACAAAATGTTCCAAATTTATGAGAGGCGTGAAGACACCAACTCGCAGCTGACAGCCTTGTTTTCCCTCTGCACTTCCCTTATTCTATCTGCAGCATCTCTGTAATAGAAATGATTATGGCATTGTGCCAGAATGTTTCCAGCCCATCTTTTGCTTTGTCTTACCAGTGCAATTTCTAATTTTGCAATGAAACCTTCCTCTCTGCTGCACTGAGGCAAAGTTAACACACAAGCAGCAGCTTATTTCCTCAGGGGTCTTTTAGCAGCAGGGAAATATTTTAAATGTTGTTAGCAGAGGTACCAAGGAAGAAGGGATTTCCTTGAAAATTCTCTGTAACAGATTTGAAATTTATCCCCCATATGGTTTTTCACTGCAATTAGGCAACTCTAGAATTTTGCGCACTGGAATGAACTGGTCTGAAGCATGAAAGACAAACTGCACTTGCAGCCAGTGTCAGTCAGGTCCTAGAGAGACCATGGTGAAGATGTTTAGGACAGACTTGGTGTGGCACTTAGTCCCATGGTCTACTTGACAGGGCAGGGTGATGTTGGGTCATAGGTTGGACTCGATCTCAGACATCCTTCCAAGCCTAGCTGATTCTGTGATTCTGTGATCAGGGTTAAAAGGCCATGCTGTATTTTTATGACCTATGCAAACTAAGCAAAGGCTGCAAAGACGCCAAGGCTGCTTTATGTTGCCCCTTGCTTAGGCATGGAGGCAGCCAGGAAGTGCTGGGGTCCAGGGAGGAGGAGGAGGAAGAGGAGAATAACCCAGTACATCCAAGAGGAAATATCTGTTGGTAGAAATGGGGTTTCTTACAATGAGCAGCTCTATGTTCCCACTTGCCATTCACAGTCTAGAGAAAAGAGATTGTACAGGTGTTTCTCTGACAGCCTTGATGCCTTTCTTCCACTATAACAGCTTGTCATCTGTGACTCTGTAAGGCTCCAAGTGAAAATCTTGAGTATTTTCCACTGGTAAACTGTATTATGGCAGGCAACCCATCTATCTGCAAGCAGCACATTTGATCCCTCAACCCCACGTACCAGCATTTGTCCAGTCTCCTAAAAATACCAAGCAAAGAGAGCTCTCTGACATCCCATGGAGTATTACTGAAGAACTAACTTTGTCCTTTATTCTTCCCCAGCTAGTTAATTTTTATCTTTTTTTTAAAAAGTAATTGTTACTTTGTGGGGATTTTTTGAGTTACTGCATACCTTCATAGCCTCTTTCTTTCAGCCATGCATGAACCAGACTCTCCACAGATTATTATTTTTTAGGGGGATGGTTGGTTTGTTTTGTTTTGGGTTTTTTGGGGGGGATGTCTTAATAAAGGTTTAGTCTCACCTATCTTCCTTGATATTTGTAATCTTGCCTATCTCTGTGTGCACTTTATTAATTTATTTATGTACCAGACCTAGGGATAGTTTGTTACCTATTGACAGAAAAGAGGGCAAGGTAGAAGGCATAGAATAGTGAAAATAATAAAAGCCCCTGAAATCAATACATATTTCAATAATTCTATGAAGACATTTAAATGACCTTCCCATGTAAGAAAGTCAGTATTTCAAAAGCAAACACAAGTAAGCTCGTCCCTTAAATCTGCTACATATAGCATGTCATTAAATTTGTTAGGCTTAGCAAAGGTCCCGTGCAAGTAGGAGAGAATATTAATCTCCATGTTGTGTTAGCTGTGGCAAGGAATACATTTTCTTTCCTTAATGGACAGCACATTGCTCAGCCACACAAAAGACTCCACCGAACTGGCAGGGAAGGTAACTCGTTTACTCTTCTAAGATTATCACAGAAATGGGTGAGGAGAATATAAGTAACATGGGAGGTAGGGATCTAAGGAAATGTGTAACTGGGAGAGGCTTACTAGGACAAAGCACTGGAACATGAAAATGGAGATGACTGAGCTAGTGATCCACACAATGTACTTGATGCAGTGCTGAAGAGAAAGGATTATTCTTCTAAATCAGGGTGTGCTGTTTGTCCTGGCACAGCGTTCAAGCTCAAAGCAAGAAGCTCTGCTGAGCCTGCTGTGTCCCAGGGGCTGGAGCAGTGCCTGGCTCACTCCCAGCATCACCTCTGAGTACACTGGCCAGGCACTCAGGCATGCAGCAGCCCCTCTCTGGGTCATTCCAGCTCCTCTCTGTGCACCTGTGTGCCCACGTACCCCCTTCATCTTGTGAAGGAACACACCACACACAGGACCAAACCTCTTGATGGCTGTGCCAAATCATAAGAAGTTCCTGTAATGAGACCTCCTATCACATCAGACAACATATAATGTTTAACATTGCCTGAACAAGAGAGAAAATGCAAAGACAGTCTGAGGAACCCACAGGTTTCATACTGTCTGAAACAAGAGAAGCATTTTCACCTTATAAAAAGCCCAAGAGGCTAAACTTTTTAAAATACCTTACTGAAGAATGGGGAAAAAAAATCAGGTGCTTGTAATGAAATGTACCTGAGGATATTTGGACTCTCTAAGATTCTAATTCAGGAGGAAACTAAGCCAAATATCTAATTCTGTTCCTGTGAGGTTAGATCAAAAACCAGTGAATATATACCACACACACAAATGCTTCTTTGAGAAACTAGGGGTGTCATCTTAAAGAGTTTGACCAGTTACTAGAACACAGTTCACAAGAGTTGAATGTAGCAAAGAAAAACTTATCTCTCCAAAATATATAATATATAAATTTCTTAGTTTAATTTGGTTGATCATTCCATTTGCAAACTATATAACTATTCACAGTTACAGTATATCCAAAATTAACAATACTTTCTGCAGCCTTCCGTGTCATGTGTCCTACATTAAAGCAAAAAAAGAATATGAGAATTAAATGTTCTGAAGTTACCACCCATGCTACTCTTTATCATTAAAGAGTAAACACAGTGAGTACAGAATGTTTTATGTGTGGGAATTACAAAATGGTGTTATAATGTAAAAAAATGGGGTAATATTACCCAGAAGTTTTAGAGTTCACCTACTGTAGTTTTTCTGCCAAAATCCATTATTAGGCAAGGCACAATCATATCCAAAAGCATTAATGTATGACAATGGCACACCCAGGATGTCATCTGGTGCCCACCACCGTCAATAGAAGCTCCTCCTTTAACATCAAATGTTGTCAGCCTTTTAGGAACCAGACAAGATTCTGTATTTTGCTGTTTTCCTTCACAGTATGTGTACCATTATGAGATCTTTTTCTTTACTCATCATAATCATAACCACAACGTTAATGGCAAAAATTTTCAGGCAGGAAAAACTAATGCGTGCCTATAGGAATACAAAGCCATTTTACATAAGTGCTTCTGACAGGTAACATACAAAATAACTCTGACAATTTTTACTTGAATTTTCTTATGGAATGAAAAGTCACATGTCACTAAAGTAGTATGTAAGAATGTCATTTCAGAAATCTACAGCAAAACCCTCACTTTTTATGAGTTCTGTGGATATGATGTATCTTTTCTTCCCCTGTCCCTTCTTCTGCTTTTCAGTGACTGCTTAACAAAGGCCAGAATCAAAACTTGCTATTTACTATTAACTATATCTTGTAGAATGAAATATGTCATCACAAGTTGGAAATGAAGTAAATAACCCTGTTGCTAAGAAATGCAGATGTGCTATTTTGACATGTAAACATCAGAATCAAAGGCATTTTCAGTACCAAGTAAGAGTATTGTTCATATGGATTACTCTGGCACTGCAAGTTTGGCAGACACATCTACACTCTTGCAGACATTCCTTCATTTAAAGACAAAAACCCCCTGAAGTACCTAGTCTAAAAAATATATTAATTTCTTTGTTTTCTTGACTCTGTTTTCTGCAATGATCATAAGCCAAGAATGTTTATGTTTGTATCCAAAACTTTGAAAATGAGCTCATGTGATGAGGAATCAAATTATCACATCACTACCTTAAATGCGGGCCCCAGCTTTTAAAAATACTGTCTTTAGAAAACAAACATGTTCAAATTCCAATACAAGTAGGCGCTACTCAATAAATCAGATTGGAATGCCTGACTTAATTTTTACAGCATAGGCTACTTTTGTGTTCAGATCCCAGCAAATGCTACAAAATCCTGGTTTAGTCCAAACTGATTATTTCACCAGGGAACTCAGCAGACCAGTTATCTGAGAGGGTAAGCCTTCATTTTTGTAAAAGGAGCTGCTCCCTCTGCTCTTAGTGGACAATCTGGCCGAAAGCATCTGTAAAATTCTGGAGAAACCAGATCTGCACAAAGTCTTTCTTTGTTGAAGAATATTTACATGATCTTTCAAAACTAGGAATGATTTGTCTACTTTTCAGTCATCAGAAGTCATGTATATTTAAAAAGTCACATATATTTTAAAAGTCACATAAGTCACTTACCCTTAAACACAAATGGAAGCCTCTGTTGTCAAAATTCCAAAATTAAGTTCTGCCTACTACCTTTACTATCCTGAATATCATTTAAAAACAATTTTTCCTGATGCCAGAGGAAGATCTCTAAAGTAGACTACACTTTCCATAATTTTTTAGTAAGAATACTTCTTTAAAAGGTTAATATGATAAATTCTTGTAGCAAAAATCTCTGTGGCATAGTAGTTCTTCAAGGCTGAGATGCAATCCTGGTATAGAGAAGCATCACATCATTACTTGATTACTGTTACAAGTATTACTTGTAACACTACAGCATAATCAATTCCTTGTATCTTCATGATTAGTGAATCCACAAATATGTTTGCAAGTCAAATTTGATTTGCCTCTTGTCTCTGCCATGCCAAGTACAAATAATACAGACATGCCTGGGATAGCCAAACCATGGCATATCTGTCATCAGTGAGTACACCACCCCCACTGATTAAACATGTTTTATTCCACATCTGGCATTGCAATTTTTTTGGTCCCACCTGTATCTATTTGACATTACTCCATAACAATAGCTAAAATATGTGAAATGCAAAAAGCTGCAAGATGAAAATCTATATTCTTAGTATTGTCTCAAGATTTTTTGTTGCCACTGGCTTAGTAAAAGCAGTACAACTCATTTGCCTCACAACCACCATATCTGCCACATCATCATCAATCCCACATCCACATATACACCTGCAATTCAACCAGGCATAAAAAACACAGAACAATTTTTATATTAGACTTGCAATGCAAATGGCTTATTCCTCCCTGATTGCTTCCATCCAGAAAGTAATCTAAAATGATCAGTAAACAATCTCCGTATGAAGCCACATCTTATAGACTCAATGCTGATGTGGGAGATGTACAGTTTATATACTACTTTAATCACACTCTGTCTAGCATGGCACAAGAGCTTAACTACATCTACAGCAGGTGCACATGTAACCGGCATCAACACCAGCCAGCCTGAGGATGTAATGATTGTCAGGTGGCCTGGAAATGCAAGACTGGTGGGTTTGCTTTTTTTTTGTTTTGGTTTGCTGGTGGGATTTTTTGGGCTTTTTTTTTTTTTTTTTTTTTTTTTTTTTTTCCCAAGAACCCTATTGCAGCACAGAATGTTTGAAAAGTCACTTTAACCACATCCTGTAATCAGACCATCTGGAGCACAGATCTGCAATTAGTCATCCTGGGCACTGGACTTTATCTGAACAAATACTGTACAGCAATGAAGATGAGAAGATTGGATAGCATCAAGGAAAAGAAGCATAATGAAATACTGCTGGTGTAATCATAAACCACTGAGGCGCTTACCAGTGGTGTTAATTCTGCATTCTGTACTTTATGAAAGCATAGCAAGTTTAAAGGTTAGAGGGCTGAGAGGTGAAACTCTGCTATTTTAGTTAATGTTGCCAGAGGTGAAACTCTGCTATTTTAGTTAATGTTGCCCTGCTGGTGGCTAAAGCTGGACTACAAACTACAGTATCTTCTGCAATAGCCTAACAGAGTAAGATCACATCTGTGTGATTTCCAGTAAGTTCTGAGTAATGACAACCTACATTTCATGGATACTTTATTTGAATGTCATACCCTTTTTTTTTCTTTTTATTATGAAGTCATTGGTAAAATAAAGGTAATATTGAAAGTAGGAGCTACCACCTTGGTTTAAAAATAGCCGTTTTATAGAACCTGTTCCCTGGACCGGCAATACATACTCCCATTTGCATTCAAAAAAGAAGCAGCAATTATACAGTGAGGAGTAGCTCTTGGAAACATGGAGCTGGGCCATCAAGCAGACAACTTTTTAATCCCACCTAATAATTACTGTAATAGATTTTCTTAATCTAGAAGTTTATCCCAGTGCATATAAAAGAATAAACACTCCAATAACTGAAGAAATCCTGTTTCCCCATGAGCCCATGTGCCTAATACACAAAAGAACACAAGCTACTTCCATCACTGTCATGTCTCCCGCATCCTTTGTTCTGAAGCCTCATGGGCTGTATTGATTTGGGAAAATCATTGAACTTCTTGGAAAACTAGACTCTAGCTTATTCACCGCCATCTATTTCTTTCTCATGAAGACAGCTGGTCAATATTCAGTTGAACGGGCAGCTAAAAGAAGCTCTGGTTTAATTTCTTTTTCCTGCCTCCCTAGCAACATTACCCTTTTCCAGCTTTAGTATAAAAAAAACCCATCATGTCAGGAAGACATGTAGCTGAGGTTAGCTGAAATGTCAGTTTCTCTGGACAAGGCTATAACTGAAATGCTGGGGGCAGGTTAGTTCTGGAAGACAGGACAGCATCTAATCTAAGAGCTCATGTCCCTTATTAGTTATAATAACTGTTACATTTTTTTTCAGTGCATATATTTCTTCTAAAGCTGGTCTGCCTAACAAATAACCAGTGACCAAGATCTAAATACAAATCGAAAGCCAAAAGAAATATGAATGGTCCTAATCAAATATAAAGCTAAATTTCACACTCATTAAAAGACCAATAAAAGTCTCAAGGAAAACTGGGTAGTACCCCAGAAATTACATCAGACTGGGTCCCAAATGGCTTGTTGATTTATCAACGACTACATAGTTCTACTAAAATATGAGCTACTTAGAGTGGTGATTTTGAAAACTATGAAGCCACAGCAACCCACATAATTTTCTCCTGCCAGATTTTTATCAAAGTGATTAGAATTTGGCAGGATTAGGAAAACTTTTGAATAAAATGCTGTTAAACCTCTTGAATGTCAGACCACATGATTGCAGTGTTTACAAGAAAACGTGCAGTTAATGTTATTATAAACTAACCATAGGCTTCTGACCTCTGGAGTACAACTAAAGAGCTAGTTTTTGTGCAGCCCTTACCTTTTCTTTGGCCAGAGTAACTGAACAACTTCACTGTTTCACTGCAGTTTGAGAATAAAACTGCAGTCTTACTTTATTTCAGCTGATACTAAAAATGCAGTTTGAAAATAATTTAACATCTGTGTGTTCTGAAGAAAACTGTATCTGTTTCAGAAATAAAGTATTCCATTTCTAGCAGATTTTTTTTTCTTTTTTCTTTCTCTTCAGTAATCATAACTGTGATTCACATAGCCTGACACTGAAAAGTGTCACAGTGTCAATTTTAGATGTTCTGTAATCCCCTGAGCTTCCCGCTCACTTCTCAAGGAGTGTTATTTCAGCTCCTATGTTGCTGGCCTGTTGAACACATGGACACTCTTCTGACTTCTTGTGGAGCAAAAGAAAAAGAAGCCCCACAATCCACTGCCTTTGCTCATACTCCAGGACCATATGTCACTTGAGATAAGCAACAGAATACGGGGCTTTTCAGCTAATCTGTCACACTGGCTTCCTGCACTTTATATTAATTACAGGAACTCTTCAGCTACTTACTTCTCTCACAAACTCTTTTCTCCCTTAAGAGCAAGTAAATAGCAAAGCAAAACAAGTCTGGAGCATGGTGGAAAGAGCTATTGTTTCAGTAAAAGAAGCAGGGCCAAAAAAAGGGAAAACCAAAACAATTTTTTCTCACCCAGACAAGCATTCAGGAGTTCCTTTTAAGAATTATCTGCCTCATTTCCATTCTTCTTCTCAGACACCAGACCACAAAAATACTGTTTTCATCAGCAGACTGTTGAGAAACAGCTGCAGAAATGGGGAAGCTGGTATAAATTTATGTGTGTATGCATGTGTGTGTGTGTATCTATTAAAAAAAAATCTGACAAAACCCCCAAAACCTCTTAAGGAGCTCAGACCTTTTTTTTTTTTCTTCCTGAGGCAAGTATTAGGGCATCTCAGTAGATGTTTGTCTCCCAGCTCTGAACTCTGCCACTGTAGGAATTTGATGAGTAAATCCCAAGCAAGCAACAAATGCCAAAATGCACCTATAAACCTTCAGGTGTCTTTGGTGATTTGTTTCCCAGCACTGTACATCATGATAAAGAGCTGCCAGGTGCAAACACTGGTACAATTATTTATCAAACAGTAGAGTAGCTAATGAAACATAAATAAATGGAAGACAGAAGAGAGACAATTTATGGAAAATAAACAGCATGAATAAAGAAACAATTCCAATCCCAAACCATGAAAATTCTTCCAAATCTGTAGACTGCAGATACCAGAACTGCAGTCGAGCCAGACAGACAATTCTGCTCAACCTCAAAGAGCTGCTGCTGATCCATGTACCTCACTGGGACTGAGAAGCAGAGCCCTCTATAAATTATGATGCTTTATTTAAAGTCAAAGCATTTATTTGCTTTTGTGCCAGCTTTGGATCCTTTTCATCTCTAGCTTCCAGGCCCAAGAGAGACCACACTCCTGTAGCTCTGCTGGCAGCCAGCTGTGGGCCTCAGTAAATCATAAAGCCTCCTAACAAGCCATTCTTTACAAAGGCCAACTGCAGTTAGTAGACATGATAACTTCTCTATTATTCCACTCACTAGAATTTAAAACAGCAATTTAAAGCAGTGGCTGAAAACATTTAAATCTACTGAACTGCATTTTACATCTTTCTCTCTCTCTCTTTGTATTAAGCTTCACTGATTTCATGAAGACTTCATGTCTTCAGCCTCGGAAAAGGGTAAGTAAACACCTACAACAGACACATCCAAGACAAAGGGGAGGGAAATAAAAACATCTGGGATTTTGTCTGCAGAACTCCCTCAGGTTTTTTTGCAACAGCTAACGGGAGACAACTCTTCTTTCATTTAGTTTGTGGGACTCACAGGGACACATCCTTTGTATTTGGGGATATAAACTCTGTTCAGGTCTTAATACAGTAATATGTCACAAAGAAACTTCATGGCAAAATACAAAAATATGAAAGTGTGGCAAAATACAAAAAGATAGGCAAGCAGTAGGTGTACACAGGAGTTCTATGAAAACTCCAAGTGTGAATCATAAATTCTTTCTTCTAACTCTTTCCCACTGATGCACCCAAAAGGAATCAGTTTGGCATGGTGAGGCCCAGCACTCCCAATTTTCCTCTGTATAAAAAAGAGCAAATAAAGAACCTTAAAAATCTGGGGCTCTTCTTCCTACACAATTGCTATGGTTTAGGATTTGGTGTAACCTAATTTTAGGGTCTTTTCTTACTATAGCTAACAGATTATAAACCAAACTATGCTTGAAACTTCACCTTCTAGGTTTGAAAACACGAAACTACATAATTTTTTGCACTTCTTATATCACAAACCAGTTATTTGCTTTGAAAAATAGTAGGCAGTGCTATCCTTCCCATTACGAAATCCTTGCAACTTTCTGGTGGAAAAGATGCCCCCAGCAGTCAGGAGTGTTTCAGTTACACACTTAAGATACCAGTTCAGTTTTGTAAACAAGCCTAATGAACTGTGACTAATAGTGTTCTCCTTGAGCAGAAGTAAGGTAAAAGGGCTTTTGTTAGCATCTACTGAAGTGAAGTAGTAATTTTGCTGGGACAGAACAAAAGTGAACTACTTGTCAGCTAACCTATTTCAGTGGTGTCAAAAATCTGCAGAGAAGTTCACCATGATTTTCTTTCCTATGTTTTAAATTATCTTCCAAGTGGGCAAACTAGTAAAGCATCTAGTTCACCAGCTGGCTTTCTCCAGGTGCTTGACAATACTGATGCAATGCAAAGGCAAGCTACCAGCAAAATGAGTACCCACTAGAGATGAGTATACTTGCTGTGAGACTTTCCTTCTCTTATCAGCAACTGGTTCAACAATTTTCCCGTAAGTGTCCTTTGTGCATGCTGTCCCAGTTTCTCCACTTATTAACAGCAGCCTGGATAGTTTACTCAGGCCTGCTGTGATGTATGTCTCTGCTGCAGCTTCTCTTGGCTTTTTCATGCACTGGAGCTGATCAACCTTTGACCCTCGTAGGTTTAGAAACAAAACCATTTAGACACAGAAGACAGCCCAGTGTTGCATAAAATGTAGGCAAAGACTTAGGACGCTAGGAAACCTAATATAATCAGCTAAAAATCTCTGTTTATTTTGGCATAGTAACATCCCATAAAGGATTATCATAGGCATGCTCTCCCTCATCAAAAGTACAACCAGCACAATGACAGAAACATATTTCTACACTGGGAGATTTTTTTCCCATGTCGCTAAGGGACGGGGGGGAAGGATTGGACTTTCAGACATAACTTAATTATTTCTTTGGTCAGACAAACAGTTTCAAGATAAAGCTTGCTTTACTCCAGAATCTATACACAAATATCTGTATAAATTATTGATTGTACTTTGGCCTCATCTGAAATGCTGGCCCCTGAGGCTGATAATCTCTGACCCCAGGTGACACATCCAGCCCTCTCACAAGAGGCAGGAACATTATTGCTTTGCACTGAGGACTGCAGCCCAAGAGCCAATCAATCAAGCTCCCTGACAGCTTTCACAGCCTCCTCACGTTAGGCCTAAGTCAAACTCCAGGGCTCCTATTGTTCACATTATTCTTTTCTTCCTCTGCTCTGATGAAGTTAGAGCAAGTCCAAGGCTTCAATGAGAAAGAAGGGCTATTATGAGCAGCTCAGATTTTATTGACTCTGAGCTGCACAACAATGACCCCAAAGCCTTTTTCTTGAAAGCAATATATTACTAATTGCTAATAATCATAGGCAACAAAGATCAGTCCTTAGACTCAGACTTATGTGAAAGAAAGGCTTAACACTGAAAGAGACAGAATTATCATCTTTACTTAAAAAGAAACATTTTGGAAGGTAATTCTGTGCACACCAAGAAAAATAACCTTTCAGTCACACAGAACTGTCATACATATGTTGTCATGTACCATAATATAGCTTGTGTATTAGAAAACCAGTGACCATAACAGATTTGATTAAAAATACCCCTGGTGGAGTTGTGCCATGCTAACTGAGGACAAATGGATATTTTCTTCTTTAGTCACCCCATAGTATCTCAAGATCAATATCACATTGTCCTCAAAATGGAAAAACACTTTCAGAACTAATCATGATGCCATTTTTCCTAGTGTTGTTCCGAGGTCTGAAGACCATTTAAGTGGGACTTCTACATGTGTGATGTGGAAGTACACTGACTTATCTTTGAAAACATTTGTCCTTCATTATTACTCAATTTTAAACAACTCTGTATGATTTCAGCTGCGTGCATAAATCTTAATACCACCAACAGGTGCTGTCGCCACATACACAAAAACCTTTTTCCTATAAGAATTTCAACAATTGCATAACATGATTAGATTTTGCAGTTGGCAAAGTCTTCCTTCTCTTTTTAGGCTGTTTGTGGTGGGTTTTTTGGTTTTTTTTTCTTTTTTTGTTTTAGGGGGGTGGTGTGGTGGTAGGACTTTTTAAATTAACTTAGCTTTAGCCTTAGATGATTCTGCCATTTTAACTTCAGGATCATCTTGTATTAAATTAAAGACAAGAAACTGGTAGCCATAAGTGAAGAATTATTTACTTTCTTAAATCTGAACACCAGTACTAAGGCAGTGAGGTGTATTTTCAATTAAACTGTTTCCTCCACATATTTTTAGTGCTCTGACTTCACAAGTGCACTGAACTGGTATAAGACCCAGAGAGCTTTCTGGGAAGGTGCTGGCTGAAAGAACAGCAGTTTCCTTCTGCTAAATCCTCTGACACAGCAGCTTGCCTTTTCAGCTGTCATTCAGTCCAATGTGGCTTTTCATACAAAACCAGAGGAGATCAAGTGCAGACTAAAAGCTTGTTTCAAATGAAGGATTCCACTCCCTCCCTGGCTTTCAGCTGAAAGCATATTTACGCCCTGAAGAATGAGAAGAACTCATAATTCACAGTCCATCAAATAGCTTGGTTTCAAATTGTGGTAAAAATGAAGTTTCATAGTTATTTTGGTGGACATCTGAATAAACAGAGCAGTAAGCACTGGTGGTGCTGGAATAGCCCAATAAAAAATAAAAATATAGCGGGCCTTTCAATTTATTTATGTAGACACTGTGGATCAAACAGTCATAGTATTAGTAACTCAAGTTTTTATCTTTACAAATGTTCTTTTATTTCCTATCTTTTATATAGTACTGACATTAAATTTCTTGTCCCTACAGGAACATAAAAAATAACTGAAAAAACCAACCAAGCAGTGTGAAAAGGTTAGCACTGCAGCACCTGGGACTGTACAGGAGTTTTAGTGTGCAAGGATTCCTATTTACAGTGCCGTCAATTAGCTCTCACTCCCAGGCACTGTGTTAGGCTGGAGCATTTTTTTTAAGGGAAATAAATGTAATGCTATTCTTGTCAACTTACAAAGCCGACAAGTAATGCTGCTATATTTAAGCTAAATGCTGTTTTTCATGGGCACTCTGAATGATATCTAATTTGGAAAAATGACAGTGATTTTGCTGAGCTTTCCAAAATCAACACCCATTTTAGCTGAACAAAACAAAAGGCTGCTGAAGCACATTTATCTCCCTGATGATGTATATTCACTAAATACAGCCCATAACCCACCTACTCAGAGCAGCTTTAGACAGCTAACCTCACCTACAGACCCTTACCATTTAATGAACAATTATAGGCAACAAATCTTTTACCAACAGCCTGACGGCTGTTCTTCATTCATACTCTGGGCCCAAAAGAGAAATTTGTCACAGCTTAAATAAGTTTTACAGATGTAATAGGTAAATGCAATAAAGAAAACAGGGCTTTTATAAAACAAAAATCGACAGAGCAGAAAGCTGTTCCTCAAGACTGTGCGCAGGCGCACGGGGCTTCTGCTGAAGTGAAATAGACAATGAAGGTTAGGAAGCATGAAATGACAGCCTTCTTTGCTTTTCAGGGAACGTAAATTTTATTCACAGAACGTAAATCTCAAAGTCATGGTTTTCAATCTGCATGCATGAACACACAAGATTGATTTCAAGGAGATTTGGAAGTATTTAACTCATTGCTCAGAGATGCAAATCCCATCTTGTACAATCATTATTGTAAAAATAAGAGAAAAAAGATGGGTGACGTTTCAAGGGCTCTGCCTATACGTTTTCATTTTTCAGATAGTCACAGATCATTAAGCTTCCATTTCAAATATGGACATATCTGTACTGAAACAGCCAAATAAAGCTGTGTAAATTCTGCATGTATTAGGGCAGCTTAAAACCGTTAATGAATAATACAGCTTAAATGAAAGACAATCCTGAATGTGTTTGCCACAACATAAGATGCCCATGACTGAACAGCCCTCCCTAAATGAGCAGGAAAACATAGTTCAAATGCTTCAATAAACATGGCAACAGACCTAATGTGGATGCAGTGCTGAAAAATTTTTGGAAATGCAGATAAATATTTTTTAACTTTGGCACATCTGTTGCCGCTCAGTGGTTTTCTTATTATTCAGTACCTCTTTCATGATACTTCACTGCTTATCATAAAACCAATCAGGTAGAAAAAACTGTTGTTGCTAAATTAAAAATCCTAAACCACAGATTCTTAAACATGGTGTGTCAAGTTAATACATTATACCGTTAAAGAATTCTCTGAAGTGCAGCCTTTTCTAACAGAAAACAGATCTATTCTCAAACACAGATGAGCTTCCCCTGTGTCAAAAAACACAAACTGATTCTGTTTAAAACACAGAGGAAACTGGTTAATTTCTACCTCAGTAAAATTTACAAAGCTATAAATACTTTGCAGTACAAGCTGTGTGGTTTGTTTCACTTCCTTGTCACAGGAATTAATGAGGAAAATCCTTCCCTTCATTCTGTTATGCAGATTTGTACTGGAGAGCACACCATGCACTGACCAAAAGCCCCAAGGGCTTAATTCTGAGTTCCATACCTCACCTGCTACTTCTTCATGAATTTTGGCAAAAAACATTTTCATTTCCCATCTTTATGATGACAGTGCTTGTAAACTCTATCACCACCACACTGTGAGTGCTTAGTAAGGCAGTAAAACTGATGGGGGAGGGGGGAAAGGAAAGAAATGTCATGTCTGAACTAGGGTCATACTAGTATTATCCTTCACTCTCTATTTCTGATACTGAAAATATCAACGAATTTGAATTTTTGCCACCCCTGCCTAGTAGCAAGAGGGAGGGGGAAATGAACTGAATGCCTGAAAATATATGCCTGTAACAGCAGGAGCAGAAAAGACTGATAAAGACTTTATGTACAGCATTTAGTCAGATTAAGTACAACTCCTCACTCCATGTTTTATTGTCATTTATGTTCTTTCTGGCCACACGAAGAAAGCTGCTTCTGACAGGCCACAAAAGCAAGGCTTCTGGGAGTGTTTTGTTCTTTCTCTTCAAATCCTCTGATGCATTAGTTTTCTGATCTCCCTCCTAATATAAAACTACAGCTCCCTTCTTACATGATCGTCCTTGTCAGAACAACTTCCACTCAGACAGCAGCTAATCCACTACAGCTAATGGTTTCTGTCAGGATGGAAGCAAGGGAAATGATGCCATCATTTACTACATGGAATAATCTGCATATCTCAAATGGACCTCCTCTTTCGCGAAATGCCAGTGTGATGTGTCAAATACTTATAAAATCTACCTCCCTCAGTCCTATGTGAATGTGGTTTCATAAGTACATTTAACCAATGCATTTTTTCTTATACCCCTGAAGATTGTGGGCGTTCAATGGGGTAGATATTTACCCTCCTACTGGCTGGGAGGAAACTGCATGGTAAGACTGCTCTTCTCTTGGCCCTCCACATTATTTATAGAGTTAGGATCTTTCAACACACCTACCTACATGTCTTATGAAGAGGAGTCTTGTATTTCAGAAGACAAGGTTGCCTGAAGAGATTGGCAATCACCCTCCATAAAAAGTTTAACAAGGAAAAGTGCTGGATTCTGCATCTGGGACAGGACAGCCCTGGATGTACAGACAGACAGGAATGACAGCTGACAGAAGAAATGAGTGCAGGAAGGGTCCTGCATCTGGGTGTCCTGGTCAATGGGAAATTGAACATAAGCCCACAGTGCCCTGGCAGCCAGGAGGGCCAACATTGTCCTGGGGAGCATCAGGCACAGCATCACAGCCAGGCAAGGGAGGGGATTGTCCTGCTCTGCTCTGGGGCAGCCTCACCTCCAGTGCTGGGGGCAGTTCTGGGTGCCACAACACAAAAAAGGCATTGAGCTGTTAGAGAGTGTCCAAAGGAGGGCAACAAGGATGGTGAAGGACCTTGGGGTGAAGCCATGTGAGGAGTGGCTGAGGTCCCTTGGTCTGTTCAGGCTGGAGAAGAGGAGGCTGAGGTGAGACCTCACTGCAGTTCTGCAGCTTCCTCGTGAGAGGAAGAGGAGGGGCAGGCACTGATCTCTGTGGTGACAGTGACAGAACATGATGGAATGGCCTGAAGTTGTTTCAGGGGAGGCTTAAGTTCACTATTAGAAAAAATATCCAGAGGGTGATTGGGCACTGGAACAGGCTCACCGGGGTCACAGCACCAACCCTGACAGAGTTCAAGAAATATTTGGGCAATGCTCTCTGGCATGTGGTGTGACTCTTGAGGTTCTTGCATAAGGCCAGGAGTTGGACCTGATGATCCCTGTAGGTCCCTTCCAACTCAGCATATTCTATGATTTTATGAAGATGACCATCTGAAACCACAAAAGTAATCCACAAAAACTGATACTGTACTTGCATTTTGTTCTCTTATGCTTCCTGTGCAATATTCACCATCAGATTAAGAGCTCTTAAAAGAAAGGGTAAAGTAGAATCTCTCAGATTCAGGGCATTTCATCAGGTGAAAAAAAAAAAGCAGCACTGACAAAGGAAGGGTGGCAGTGGGGAGAAGAAGTCAGACCTCCATATGTCTCCACCCATGATCTCCCTGTTGATGAACCGCGTCTCTGAGCAGCAGACAACCAAATGCAGTAACAACAGATGCCACAACAAGAAGTTTGTAACACTTCAGGAAGGTGTGAAAGGAATGACAGTTGGCTGCCTTTTTCAAATCTCTGGCAGAAGCCTCTCTCCTCACCCAGAAGGGAGCCAAGGCTGTGGCACCTTTTCCTCACAGTTTCATTGTGTTCAGAGGTTCTCTCAATGAACTTTGAGTGTTTTATTCAAATAATTGCTTAGAGGCTGCATTTCTTCTAGCAGACTTCCCCCTGTGACCTAGAGAAGAGATCAATCTAACGGCCACACATTTGTTTCAACTCTTTAGGGACAAGAATATAGACGTCTTTTGCCTCTTTTGGAAGTTGAACAAAATTAAGACTGGTGTCTACTGGTAAAGGGATGTTTTCTCCTGGAACACCTTTCCAGTTCCAATCTTCCATAAATGGCATTTTGTGAAAGAAAATTACAATTATCTATGAAAACTATAAGGAAGGAAGGAACTTGCCTTTGAAACAAGGGACACTAGTGAAGATTTGAAGACTGCAGATTTAATAACAGGAACTGATATATTCTTGTTAACAAAGATCTAAAACTACATAAAATGGCTAGCAATTCTTTAAAAAAACCCCCAAAAATTAGGATTTTAATATGTGAATGGAATACATTTGTGGAGGGTTTGTCTTCTTCCCTTCGTCAATCACATTTGCCCAAATCCATTAGTTTCGCATAGGCCCATGCACAATCAGAATCATTCACTTTTTAGTAGGAAACCTTTTGCAGATAGACAGATAAAAAGACGGCTTGGTGAACGGAATCAGATTCCAAGGAAGAAGGCTGGAGGACACACAAGAGCTACGCCAAAAGAAATCCACATCAAGTTTTTGTGATCTCTTTCCAGTTGGGGATTGGTATGCTGGTAGAATGCTGCTACCTTCACCCTTCATTTGGATGTTTTTAAAATAGCAGAATTCCATCAAAAAACCTCTAGGGCAAAGATTCTCTGTTGTCCAACAGATGCATTCTAACTTTCCTGTAAGATTTGAAAGGTTATATTACTTTGAGCTTCTGTCCTGTGAAAAAGCCCTTTTCTGCCTTGATAAAACTCCCAAGTGACTAAGAACTATTTCTAAGAACACCAGAATCTGCATCTGTTCCATTAGAAATGAAAACTTGACCAAAGAGTTCATAAGGACTGTAGGTATGTACATTGTTACACTGATACGATCCTGAAGATACAAGCATGCTCATGAAACCATCTGTATTTCATAAATATAAATTTAGCAACTATTCCTTTTAAAAAGTTTTGTGTACTTTTTCTGAATTTTTTTATTATTGTTAATCACCTATAGACTAGTCCAAAACTTGACTATACTTCAGACAAAAAAAGACAAAAGGCAAATCTGGTAAACTTGAAAAACTGGCAACTGGAAGTAAAACATCCTTAAGCCAAAAGACTGCAAAGGGATTATTTCAGTAGCTAGACTAAGTCAGTTCAGAAATGATTCCATGTAAAATTACATCCACTGACTTTATTTCAATTACTTTTAAATTTCCCAAGTCAACAGCCAGTGTTTTAGAAAAGTAAGACCTATTTTTTTCTCTGATATGTCTTTCTTAAGGGGTTTAATATACTCACTCTCAGTGTCTTTGGGAATTGCTGGAAATGAGCCCATAGACCTCCAAGGATACGGGGCTATACTTCACAGAAGGCTGTCAGAGACACTCAGAGAGTAAAAAGATAATTTATTGTCCACAACATTTAACCATCACATGACAGTCAAGGAAGAACACTTCTAGTAAGATTTAATCCAATTTCAGTCTTCGTGTTTGAAAGCAAATGCATTTCCTAAAGTACCTTCCAAATTTATCTGGATTTCAGAGATTCACAATGATCATAAGGATCATTGAGACATAAAGGATGAAATTGTGTCTAGAATCTAAACAGCTTTAAACTTACTTTTCTGACTCCACATTTCACCTGTCCTGCCTAGAGAATGTAGCCGGCACAAGTAAAAGTTATTTGCTTATTGGTTAAAGATTTTTTTTCTTAAAGGTATTCACAATGGGAGATTAATAAATTAATCTGCCTACACAATTAGAGAAGTACGAGGCTTTTTCTTGATGTCTGTGAGATAACATCCTCTTCTAGGGAGACTGGACAGAGAGAAAGGTAAAGTATTTGTAAGTTAGTTGCTCACAGCCAAGGAGATTCATGGTTAGATGTCTAATGACAGCTCTTTGACAAAACTATATGGCTGACCAACTGAGAAATTAATGAGATACTTCGACTTCCTAAAACTTCAGAAGTGTAAGGGAAGACTGTGGAAAAAACCCTAATGAAGGATGAATCAAAGAGAACATTAGTGGTTGTCTTAGGCTGTAATGCAAGATGTGGCTGGGGCTGCCGTATTCTATTACCATTTGTTAGAGGTGGGGCAGTTATCTTCTGTTAATTGGGCAGTTTTCTTTATCTCTTCCACAAACACATCCTCCCTCCAGAAAATATCTGTTAATGGGCCACTGAGTCTCTCTGCATGACTGACAAAATTACATCATCCCACTGGGAGATGCTCCGCCCAGGGAGAGGAGCCAAGCCAGGATTCCTACCTGGATATAATCTGAGATTTGGAACACCAGGGGAGCCTTTTTCCACTGGATTCCCTGAGGAAGACCAGGCCCATCTACACCAGCACTGGACCTTCAGAGGAAAACTCCACCCTTCTACAGGATCCCTGCTCCAACAGAACCACACATGTCACTGCAGGAGGGTGCAGCCACCACCTAACGGGACTGCTATCAACACCTGACCCACAGGGTGTCAGGTCACATTCTCATTCTGTCAGTGTTGCTTTGCATTACTGCATTTTTTTATTTTTTCCTAATAAAGAACTGTTATTCATATTTCCATATCTTTGCCTGAGAGCCCTGTAATTTCAAAATTATAAGAATTTAGAGAGAGGAGGTTTACATTTTCCATTTCAAGAGAGGCTCTTGCCCTCCTTAGCAGATATCTGTCTTTTCAAATGAAGACAGTGGTAAAGCTCACTATTACTCTTTTTCTGCCAGAGGGAAATCAGCTGCAAGGAAAATAACACAAAATAGGAAAACATTAAATACTATTACCATTGGATGGTAGGAAGAATGAGAAAAGTGGGAAGACTAAGAGTTAAACTCTGTCTCTGAAGGCTGTCTGCCAACTACCTAATGGATAGCATAAATAAAATAGACCTAGCCATGTCTTTGAGACCTTGAAGTGTTGGGTTTTTTTAGTTCTCTCCAAGCAAAACTCAGCATACAACAAATAGCACTTGAAGAAACAAACAAAAATGCTAATGAAGAATGGAATGTTTTACTGCTGGAAAACATTTAATTGAAAATAGTTTGATAAACTGAAGAAGAGCAGTATATCCTCAATACTCTTACAACTGAAACCAATGGAAGATTAGTGTTATTTACGTGCCTCCCTCACACTTGATGGCATTCTTGTATCTCAACATGCTGTACTATGTTTACAACACTGCCTTCCCTTACTCCTCCTAAGACAGCTTGAAAGATTATGTTGCAAAACACAAAGGTTACTGGAGAAGCATCCTTCAAAATGATGAGGTATTTACTAGTTAGGTACTGGTATGAAAAATTAAAGCTAGAGCCAAGCACAAGGGTAACTTCTCCGCAAAGAGTACCTGCACTCTCTCCTTATTCTTCCTTTAGCTGTGGGGATTCAACAGTTGGTCTTCATTAGGCTGTCCATAAGAGAGTTGTTCTCTGTTTCATATTTGGTTCCCACAAGCCCTTGATTAATAGCTGTCTGCTATAATTTATATACAGTCCTTGTTTAGGCAGTACAATTTCTTTATTATGGCCTTTTAAAAATATTTCACTAATGCTGTTCAACTAATTTTTAATCTAAGGGGAGAAAAAAAAAAGGAGGAAGGTGACACACTATGTCCTAATTTCCTAGGAAATCTCCATGAGAGAAGGAAAAAACCCAAACCAAAACAATAAAACAAAAACCAGACCCATAAGTTCTGCTCTCAGAATTGTACTACAGAGCAAAGAGGACTTCAGGGGTTGCCCAGTCCACCCCCCTCCTACTTCTGAAGCAGTACCAGCATCTATGATAAACATCCTGAAAAATGTTCATGTAGGTTTTTCTTTAATGGAAGACTCCACACGCTGCTAGATAACCTACTCCACAGCTTCATTATCCTTGATGTATCTCACTTGAGTCTCTCTTGTCAATACTTAAGATCATTGTTTGCTGTCCTTCTACCATGATCACAAAGAACTGACCAAACTGTGATAAACAAGATCTCATCCGGCTTCATCTCCTCTTCAAACCAACTAAAAACTCCCCAAAAAAAAAACCCCAAAACACAAAAAAAAAACCCAAAAAAACCCAAAAAAAACCAAAAAAAAAACCAAAAAAAAAAAAAAAAAAAAACCAAGACATGAAAAAAACTAAAAAAAATATGCCAATAAATACTGTGATATATTTTCTAATCTATGCTGTGAGGTTTTATTCTAACCTTTTCCAGTCAAGATTTGAGCTTGAATAGAGCTGAGGGCAAAATCAAACTTATTAAATCCTGTGATTAGGAACATAATGATATTTACTAGTCTATTTCCACAAAACCATAAATGCAATGTGGCTGACCCAGGCATTCTGTCATAAACATTTTATACTACAGAAGCAGTTAAGTATTACATATTTTCCAAAAAGTATTTCAAGGAATGTGTGTGGAGGGTAGGGGTGTTTTTAAGGGCCAACTAACAAAGACTGTTTTGCATTGCTTATGATAGAAACCTCTTGTGAGGTCTTCTAAAACAACAATTCAGCAAAAAGTGAATGTGAAGCCACTGAGTCAGCCCATAAGCCTTTTTTTTTTTTTTTTAAGGCAGCTTTCAATGAATCATTTTAAATGTTTCTCATTCCCCTTCCCCAGTTATTCTTATATAAGAACTCTGCCTCCCAACGCTTTCTCTTTGGAAATTTGGTAACCATAGTTTCTGTGTCCTGCTGAGACTTGCTATGTAGAGCTGTATTATACCTGCTATTTAGCTGCTGATAGCAGTGTTTCTGTTGCAATTTATGAGAAATGTCAGTTGAAAGCAGAAAGTATTGTACACACTATATTTTCCCAGCTGGATACCTCCGTGAGCAGAAAGCAAAAACATGAATACACATGCACCATACATTTGGGGGAGGGTAGGAAGGAGACTGAGGGGAAAAAAGGCTGCAGGTTAGATGTGATGTTGGGTGGTCTAAAGAAAATGAGCTTGTCAATGGGAAGGTACATCTAATATTATTAGAGAACACCAGAGGTTTTTAACGCAGTCTGTGGTGCTACAGCAGTAATATAAAGGTACCACTGTTGACTCTGCAGATGCCTTTTTCCTTTACACATGGAAGTTGTACTGTGGCATTTTGAAAACTGTCACATTCAACTGTCTGCTTCTCTGACTCAGGTCTGCAGGTTCTTGTGTAATGTTTAGCACAAGGACATTTTAATCCTGAATACAGTTTAGCCACTTTAACAGTATTTATACCTGAGGGTGTTTTGGGGTCTCCCCAGAGAGAAATGAAAACCAAGTCACCAAGCACAGCAAATACAATTGTGTCTCATCATGCTCTTCAGCATAGTTTACTTACTACGATGATAGTGATATCATACAGCAATATGTTCCCTTGGGAAAGTGTTTTTCCTGGATAACAATGATAGCAATTTTCATGCTGCTTGATTGCACTGACAGCTGAAGGTGGTACGGCTTCACAAGAGAGGAAGTCCAGTTCAGCGAAGAGAGGGATTAAAGCAAAATATTGGCTCTGCCTCCAAAGAAATGATGTAAAAATAATTTTTTCTTCACCAGAAAGTATTGAAGATTACTGTAGAAGGTACACACCAGAGCTTTATAGTCTTCAAGCACTGTCTCTCTGAAGATCAGCACTTCATGGCCATGACATTTTCTTGAGAGTGTACTATATTAAACCAAAGGCTTGCAGGCAAATAGTTTAAAAAATCCCCTAATTTATGTATACTTCACAGTCCACACTATACAGAAACATGACTCTGTCAGTAAGGCAGTACTCTAGAAGCAAAAGTCACCAGTAAAGAAAGGACAAATTATTAGAGCGGCAAAGTTATTCATTTGGGAGCAGATATTGCTTAAATAGTCTATGTGACTTCCTAAACTCTAGTCACTACCAACTAGCTTCCAAATTTACCATAATCTTAGTCATTGCCCAGATCACCTCCTCCATTAGAAGCACAGAACTGAAAAGAATGAAAATCCCAAATCTGCTGAAGTTAAAATACTCACAGTCAAACTGAGGATAGATCCCATTACCATTTAAATAACAACATGGAACTCTTTGAAGGAAAAGCCTTTTGATCTCAAAGATCCAAATGCTGAGTGAGAGTAAAAAACTCAGTTCTTAAAATTTCCAGGGAAAAAGCAGAAAAAAAAAAGGACTATGACCTAGGCTGTCAGTCATGTGCCTAAATTTCTAGCATTTTTAACTGTTAAATGTAGCCCTCTTGGTATGTAATTAGTGGCTACATCATCATCAATACCACAGTTAATAAAAGCTTTGGTAACTTTTTCTTGCAGGCTGTTCTGGTGAGGAGGTGCCAAGAGCAGCATGAAGTAGTGAAGGACAGACCAAAGGTGAATCATGGGTTGTATTTTTCTTCTTTCTCCCTCGCTACTTTAAATTTAGGATACCCAAGTTTTGATCACCTAACACTTGGTTATTACTACAGATTTTGAAAATATGAATGTCTTGTTAATTTCAAATACAAAGCAGTGCAAGGTCAAATGGTATTAAAAATCTCATTTGGGGAGAATTACAAGCCCTGTACCTTTTGAATGGCAAAGAAAAACAATAAAATTGTACTGAATGCAGTTCAAATTTCTGTCATTTTTTAATTCTTTCTCTGGAGAGCTGTGAACGAACGATGCTTTGAAAAGTGCTTTAGCCTTTGACAGTCGATGGAGTTTGCTGATGTCACATTTTCTAATTGACACAACACAGGGTCTGCATGGCACACTGCTACAACATTTGTTTTACAAGCACACGTTTCACAGGAAGCCAGTGATTAATTTCCCAAAGACTTACAGGCATACATTTCTAAAAAGGGAAAAATAAAACTGTTACATATCCATACAAATCAAAATTTACAGAATCGTGGCAGTCAGCCAGCAAAACCACTCCAGGTCTGCTTCCCCATCTGTTTGGCCTGTTAGCTGAAAGAAAATAAAACCAAATTGCTCCTTCTGTAACTAATTCTCAGAACTCCCAAAAAAACCCAACTTCCATGACACAATATTAATAACTCAGAACGCCCTACAACAACCAGTAAACCTTGTAAGCGCTGTGTAATGTAAACACAATAGTTCAGGAAGAGATACTGAGACAAGGAGAGTTCAATCTTCCCCAGGATTGAAAAGATGCCATGCCAAGACACCACTGCTGGTCACGAGGGACCTTTTGACCCTTCCAGCAAATGGTGCCGTCCTGCAACCAACGTGGCCAAATCCTGGCATGGGGAATGCTACACCCTCCTGTACATCGGCGCTGCCCTCGCTTGAGGCTCTGGACCTTGAAACAGGGAAGGTAGAAATAAATGTGTGTCAAATGGTAGAAGAAATTGAAGGTAGAAATTAATGTGTGTCAGCTTCTTGGTCCCCTGCAATCACTGCATTGATGTAAATGAAACTCGTGCTGGCTGAGGCAGGGCTGTGAACTGGCTGGCGCCGGGAGCACGCACAGTCCCCGCTGCTGCCTCTGCTAAACGGGAGGCAACTCACACAGATCAACTGGCTGAGCAGCTGAGGTCAACAATGCCTTCAGCTATTTGTCTGCTGGAGCCCTGACAAGTGATTTTCATTTTATGGCAATGTACCATGTCAAAATCATTACTTTTTCCTTTTAATCTTTAATTTATAAATGAAAAACCCGTCGTAAAAACTTGCACAGCTTTTTTCTGTCTACCACTGGAATGGTATAAAGTAATTAATATATTACAGGTTTCTATTTCACAGATTAAAAAATAATTTGACTAGGAGCACTTTCAACAGCTGCCCATAAATCAGCCCACTCTCAAGAGTTCAACTCAAGAGTTATTGTGTCTATTGTGCATCTTAAGGTTCAAAGACAGATTATTCATGCATTCATTCATAGCCAAGAATGTATCCCAGCAATGAAATTTACCCTTCAAAGCTGACCCGAGCTTAACCACTGGATTGACTAAATAATTTAATTGCTCAATGATGTGCTACATCCCTTTACTGAAGACTGTAGTTTTAGTGAATTGAGCTAGTTTTAAACCAGTGATATATTAATGGCACGTATTCCAAAAGCATAAGCAGCTGCTGCCCACCAACAATACCAAACTGAATAATAGGAATGCAAACAAATCTCCTGGTGCACAGTTAGCTTTTTTTGCAGTACTTAAAAATTGTAGTGTTACAAAATTACTTCTGTGAAAGAAAGAGGCAGAAAATAGATGAAAGCAAAGCTGTTATTTACAGAGAGCCTCTAATAGCTGAGTAATGTTGCCAGTGCAAGAACATTAGTTCTGTCACCTCCCTTTCATACCCCACAATTTATTTTCCATTCTGCTTAAAAGGGTTTCTACCACTAGATGCAATGATGAAAAGAACAGCCAGTGTTCTTCTCTCTGACTTTGACTACAAAGTCAAGAGTGCTGAAATAACTTCTCCTCACCTGTTAGGGTAAGCTATCTGGTGCAGCTAATTCAGTCAACATTCCAGTCCTCTCCTAGCCACATTAAGCCAATGCATCTAGACTGAAGATTAAGGGGAAAGGAGACAATTACATTGTGTGTTACTGCCAAAGATGCAAAGACTCTAAATCTCCTTGAAGCTGAAAACAAATTAGCAGCTTTGCCCACATCAAGCTGTCTGTCCAAATGGAGGTTTCTTTTCACAACAGCATTACTAACTGTGCTTCTCAAAGATAATGCTTTGGGGATACAAAACCATTTTCTCTAAATTATTTCCTGTCACTTGCTTGTCTAGACCAACAGAATAATTTGTAATGCAATCACCACCTACTGCCTTGAAGCAAAACCAACTACAGATTTACTCCTGCCCCTCAAGAGCCCCTCTTCCTCCTCATTTATACTAATTTCATATGGCACTTGTGTGGGCAGAATCAAAGTAAAAAGAAATGGCATTAGCCTATCCATTCATATTTCATATGAAAATGCATCAGTTACTAAACCTCTGTGCTGCCTTTAATCTTTATCTGAGGGAGAAAGGGGCTGTCAGCTCTTGCAGAAGAACCTTCAGTGAGTAGCATCAAATAAATTACTAAAATGTTACACAGCTTCACCTCCACTGTCAACGGGAAGGCGTTTGCAGGGGGGGTGCAGTCATTCAAAACCCATCTCAAGTCAGCTGGCACCTACAGCTTCCCTGCTCAGCAAGTGGCACTACATTGGCACAACAGCACAGCAGCTGAGGCCCACAGAAGTTTAGGTGCTGGAGCAAAGAAAGTTCAAGGAAACCAGTCTGTCCAGCTTTTAGGATGCACACATCGCCCCCAAAAAAACCAACAAAAAACCCAAAGCAACAACAACAAAAACAAAACAAACTAACAAACAAACAAAAACTAAACAAAAAATCCCCAACACCAACAGAAATGTATGTATGTATGTGTGTATGTATGTATGTATCTCCAGAAACACTTCCACCACCAACCCTGCTACCGCCTCTTCTCCCACCCCTGAAGTATATTTGGACATTTTCCCAGACAAATCTGCTTTTAACAAACCTTGACTATGCAGTTTAATGAAAAATGAACTTCTATGTAACTATGTTTCAGACCCCAGATCTTTCACTCCCATCTTAAGTAATCTGCACCCTGAAAGAAATAGGGCCCGGGGGGGGGCGCTGCAAATAGTTAATGAAGTTGAAGAATCTCAGAAATTAGATACTGTCAAAGTACTAAATATTTTTTCCATTGAAGAGTCATATGTGCTTAAAAATGCTGAATTTTAAGTATTTATAAGAATATCAAGGAAATTTTTTTCTTTCTTTCACACAATAGCAGAAAAATGAAAGACTTTTTCAAATGTGTGAAACTATGTGAGGATGTCATTCTCTCCAGCATTCAGCAAAAAAGAATCTGATCTTCATTAAAAGAATGAACATTAGTAGCATCTATTGGCCTTCCGTCTGGTTATATCACCTCTAAATAAAGGTATCTGGCTGGAAATTGCTGGAGCCCATGAGCCATTTTTTGTTTTTGTTTTTGTTTTTTTTTTCTTAACTTTTTTTAATTGCTCAGTCTTGTAACCAGTGATTCTTCCTAGTCTGAAGGTTTATGAATTCTATTAACAGACAGTGATTCTTCTGGATTAAATTGGCCTGGATGCAGACGAACTTGTACTGCCTTCACTGTCAAAGGTGAGAGTGACATGAGAACAAAATCCCTCAATATTAATTTATTGCAAAACTTTCTCCACAGAACCTACAGTCTTAACTTTTAGGACTTCAAAAAAATTGTTGAGAATAACCTCAAAAGTAAGCTTCTTTTTAAAATCTGGAACACACTATAAGTCATACTCTGCTAAAAGCTGGCATCAGTTTCTCTCTTCCCTAAGGAAAACAGCTCTTTTAGTGAAACCTGAGACTCTTCTTACTGTTTCTAAATCCCAGCTAGAGTGGGTCACATAGCCTCAGGGCTTTCAAAGATCCACAAAAGCCAGCTCAATATGAATGCAAGGTTAAGAAGTACAGGTTTGGTCACTGCAGGGAAAAGTAAACAGGCAGTAAAACATAATTACTTGCTTCAACCGACTTAAATGAAGAAGTTTTAAGTGATGGGGAAAAAACCCACCACCTCTAGATTAACTGAAAATTGATTTGGAACTGCCCCCGCTTGAAACTGATTTTCCACAACACTTATCCTCAGTGTTAGGGACTGGCGACAGAATTGCCATCGCCTAACAAATAATGTCAGTTCCATTTTATTAACAGAGATCGTCATACTGTTAGCAAAATTACTACAGAAACAGCGAATAGCCTGATCTTCTTCTAACACTCAAACAGAAACAACAAAACTCAAACAGAACAAAATCACTTAAACACATGAAATATTGACCCAAGTGAAGGCCTAGTAAACATCCCAAATAAACTTAACTGACATCTTAAACCAGAGGGAAAAGAAAATAGTAAGGGGAAAGAAGGTTCTTAAGGCTTTTCTTAAATATGCTTCTTGATTCTGATTAAATCTTTAACAAGCATGGTAACAAAAGTCTGCCCTTAAAAATTAATTCTACAGTCTTTTATTTCCATAGCTATATCCCCTTTAGGTTCTATTAAGATTTAAATTTACAGCTAGTATACTCAAATATACTATACTGGTTTGAGTATACTCAAACCAGTGCTAATTTTGATGGATGTGTAAGTGTTTTGTTTTACTTGATACTCCTTAAAAAAAAACACCAAAAAAGAAACCAACCCCGAAAACTGAAATTAAAGCAAAATGCTCTAATACTGGTCTTTTGTTTTTCATCCCAGATGTTTCTAGGGGATTTTATTACCCTAAATTTCATAGCACTTGGGGATATAAAAGTGATGAACTTCAATTGTGCTTTCCATTGCAACACCAGCTTTTGTAAATCCAGACCTACTTTTTCAGAGTAAATCAAGAAAGGTATTTCCCTTGAGCTTTTCTTTTTTATATATATTCTTTTTCTTCTCCCTCACTCTCTACATTTTCAACCTCTGTGTTTCCTGCCTCCCTCTTCTAGAACAAAAACATAAGCAATAATCTTTTATTAACCCTGAAGGTCAAAGGGCTCTTCATTGTTCAAAAATTTTAATTGAGTTTTTTCCTTCTGCTTTTTGGATTGCTACTTGCCACCAAAAATTCCAGATTAGTAGCTAGTTACTACTACATCAGTAGTAATTAGAAAGAATTACAAACATGCCTCAGGATACCAAAATTTAACTGTCCACTCTTTCTTTTAAAAAAATGAAAAGCTGCTTGTTCGGCCAGCCACTGATCTGATACCGGAAAATTAGTTCCAATGCCAAAAGCAGCTTTTCATGACATAGCCACAAACAGCAGAGAAAAAGGATTATTTTTTAAATTTGTATTAATCTGTATTAGTACAAACACACAGTCTTACAACTGAGAGAACCTCTCATTCACCACTGTACAAGATTGGTGCTGGTTAGGAGTGTAGAAAAACTGGAATACAACAGCTTGTTCTAACTATTTAAACTACGTATAAAATTAATACTGATTGAGAGAACATCTTCAAAGAAGTGGGTTAATCCCTGAAGCACACCAGCTAAAGACACCATTACAGTTGTGCTTTCATTCCCTACTCCAATGGTATTTATTCAGTAAGGAAACACTTGGATGCACACACACTTCATTAGCAGTCAACTCTCCCCCTGCTATCTACAAATCCAAACATCACATGTTCCAAGTATTTCATACTGGAACAGTCTCACTTCTAAGCAATCTGCTGCTACTGAGACTTTGCTTTTGAGCAATAAATGCTCAAAACTGTTGCTTTTCTTGAAGCAGCTCCTTCAGTGTTCATAACCTCACTGCATGAGCAGGCTCAGTTTCACATTCAAATACCTCCAAGCAAATGTTTCCAATCTCAATTATTCTCCTTCCTTTTTCCTAGGCACCCTCCCTGCCCCCATATGCTTGTTTGTAAAAGGGATAATTTTCTATGTATGTACAAGAAGCGCAGGGAGTCTTCCTCTGTAGGAGTCTGGCAATACGCAGAGTTTTATGTAAGCACTGTCTGGAATTTGTTAAGTTTTTTCATTCTCTGCTTTGGGTTATACCAAGAGAATTACACCCAGATCCTCACTCAGTTGCAAAATGTAGCATTTGCCGGGTCCCTTTAGATAAGCTGCCTGTTAGTACCCAGGGTAAACAAGCCACATCTGATGTTTTTGGCCAGTTATTGGGACTGCACTGTGGCTACAATTTGCTTAGCATTACATCAGTATATTAAGAGTGGACCAACAAGAGCAGCACTAGGCAGTACAGAAATCACACATTCCTCCATGTAACAGAGGCGTACAGCCTCTCTAAACAAATCTGTAGGACTAGCACTGGCTAGACCCTGTGGGGTGTTTATGTTCAAGGAGGAATGCTGACATTTAAATACCAAATTTAACGTTTAACAGCACAAATTCCCTAAGTGCTTTATGTTGGTCTGCAGTCTTCAAAAATCTGAAGCAATGGTATTGGGAAGAAATGGAAAGGGTGATGAGCTACCTTGACTTCTCTGCTGTACTTAGGAAGCCTGGAAATTAATAAAGGTTCTGTTTTCACCCCCCCCTTTTTTTTTAACATCTCTTCACTAATCTATGATGCTTTACATCACTTTTACATCAAACAGTTTCAAACTTAAATTTATATGAATGACTAATTGAAATTTTTGGGGAAAGGAGCTCTTTGCAACAGAATCAAAATTAAAACTCAAAAATATCTTCTATCTCCCTTCCTCTGCCAGCAAGGACCATCCATATCCTATTCTGAATTTCTGCTTCACTGATGTTTATACTGACACGACTTATGTACTGTTTGCCGGGAAACAAAGAGGCTGCTAAGGTTTGGTTATTGTGACCCAGCTGATTCAGGGCAACTCACTGAAGCCACATCACAGCCATGTGCACCTGGTTCATAAAGTCAGTCCCAATGGTGTAAAACCAATTGAGAGGCTTTTGTGGATACTCTAAAATTACTATTTTCTTCATTTATTTTAGATGAAAATGGCATAAAACAGGTTACAAGTAGTAGGCACTCCTTGGCTCTAACACTGGCCAGCACTCTATGTTTCAAAGAAATACACAAGAAACAGTGTAGAAGTCAGTTAGAGGACAATGCCTGAATTTATGTCCCTAAACAAGTGCATACTCTCACAAGGTCACACAAACAGCTAAGATGATCAAAATGGCCCCTTCAGACATGACAAATCTTGGTTTAACTACAGCTAAATCCATCCTGTGGTCAGAATCCTACAACTCTTAAAACTTGTTTCAGACAGTCTGTGTACATCCCAGATTCCTTCTGTAAAGTAGGTAGAGCTCCCACAAACATTTTTATGCAAGACTATGGCTTTCCATTGTGAGATGCAAAGCATATCTCTTCTGCTACAGGTTTCTATGTAACACATAATACATGTCAGACTCCAAGTGCCTGAGATAACACAATGAGACAGCTGGAAGTCTATAAAAAAAATCACATATTTAAGGCTTCCTTAAATCCACCGATTTACTGGGTCTGGCATCACATACAGTAGAAAGAGCAAAAATTAAAAATAGTGTGTAAAAATATAAATACATGTAAAGGCTTTTTCTTGACAGAGGGCATTTTGATAGTGAGCGATATTCATACTGGGTCAGCAGACAACCCATGCAGCAGGAGAAAACAACTGGATTTTAGGTGTTCTGTTCATGTAGGTAGCCAAAAACCCTTCTTATCTCCACAGACCACTTCTCTGTAACATGGACATAATAAAGCCTAATTTTTAAGCAGTAGTTATCTTTATGCTTCTGTCATAAAAATAGAAAATTCTGAATTAAATATAGTGGTTAACAATACCCTACCCCTGTACCCAGCAAGTCAATGGTCTACATCACACAGAAATGTAAATGCACCCAGTATAAAAGCAAACCTGTTCTTTACAACTGTATCACTTGGTTTAATAAAGCCTATTGCCTCTCTCAATAAACCTTGCTTGAGTTCAAGACAAAAATGTGATTTAATATGTTTCTCTAAATTTCTACGAATAGTTGTAATGTTCCTTGATAAAAATCTCTAATTTCTACATTTGTTTCCTTACACATTTGACATGACTTTCACCATTACAAGTTTCATTGTTTGATCACGCCTCTGTATTTGTGAAAGTAAGTAAGTTGTTAAACCACAAAAATTGCTAACAGGAATAACAGACAGCCAGACTACTCATTCTTCTAATTCTATTTCTGTTGACACATACACACCCTTACTTACACACACATGTACAAACACATATCTAAACAAAGATATTTAAAACAGACTGTTGTTTTAAAGTAGTCTTTGCAAAACTAAGACCACATAGTAAGGCAGAGAGGAATCCACATCAGCTCTGTGCAACAGATACCATTTTCAAAACAAACCATGCATATTAGTTGCAAAAGTGGCAGGCTGGAAAACTGTACACACAACAAATACCGGCATGCCTCTTTGTCATCTAAGGCTTCTCCTTTCTACTAAATTTCTCTAAAAATTCTGCAAAATAGTGTCAGAACTGATGCTGTGACAAATTTGGAATACCATATCAATTATCCCATCAGGCTTCTGAGATCCAGCAGATTCCTGTTTCTTCTATTTGGCAATCAGTTTCAGGTCATAAAGACCAACAAGCTAACACTGATTAAACAACACAGGTCATTTCCCCATTATTTGTTACTGTACAACAGCAGGTTGCACCTGTTCTGCGCAAAGAGGAAGAATCTCACCACATGCAGACGGCCTGTTCTGCACACAAAGGCAGCAAGGGCTGTCTCCAACGCAGTTTTCAGGAAAAAAAAGACACCATCAGAACAACTAGTTCCCACCTAAAGGCAGACTCTACTACTAGATGCAGAACTAAAACCAGGACGTGACCCAGGGCAACTGCGTGTGAGAAGCGGAAAAAAACCGAGGGCTCTAAGCAATTTAGAAAGTTGGTTGGTGGTTTCCCTTTTTTCTGGGTCATTTTTATTTCCTCCAGGCAGTAAGAAGCAATTATTGCTCACTTAGAAATTGTTTTCCCAGAAGATAATCACACAATTTAGCAAGTACCTGATTCAAGATAAACTTTTTTTTCTCAGTATAGCAATAGAGACTTTTAGCAGCTGTTTCCCAGAACATCAGAATGATCAAACAAACCTAAACACACACTCCAGTTAACACTACCAAGCTGCTCTCCGTGAAGGACTTTTACTGCAGATAGCTTCTGCTGTCAAATATCCACATCAGCTGCCAGTTTCAGGTTGACTTGCCCACATAATAATTTCTCCTTTCTCTCCCACAGGATAGCCTCAGACAGTGCTCTGCTTCACAGCCTTTACCACCACTTTGGACACACTACCAAGTTATATCCAAACAAGGTTGTTATGCAGATGACAATGCCTATGGCGTACATACAAGCAATTAAACACTACACAGCTTAGTGGAGCAGCTGAGAAATGTCCGTGCGAAAACCATGTGATAACTCAGTCATTTAAGTGTAACCACCTATGGTTTGTTACCACCCCCTGTAATTAAATATCACAGGCTTCAGATGCCAGCTGCCCTCTACACCTCTAAAGATTAAAACACGCTGGGAAAAATAGTCGGTCTAATTTATTAAATCAAGTCAACTAAATAAAGTGGTGTGGAAGTAATGAAAAGAGCTGCAACAATGCCCTTTTTGATCGTTCAGAATTTTGTCTGAAATCAAGTGTTGCTTTCTTCCCTTGCCCCCTACCCTTGAAGATATTATCTTAAAAATATGACTCAAAAGCCTGAACATTATTCTTTTTCTGACCTCAAAGAACAAATGCAACAGATTGTGACAACTTGCTCAACATATATAAAAGTGGTTACTTCAGATGGCTTCATAGCAGGAATTCTCAGTATATACCTTCTCTTTTATGAAGTATGTTTTACATTTATGCTAATAATGAGTTCTGCATAAACTATTTGATTTTATCTTTCTCCACTCAGGCTACTATTCTTGTTGTAATAACTGTGATTCACCACATCCTTTCTGTATTTGCATTCCCACAACTCGTTGCTGCAGCACACAAAGGCTGCTCAGCAGCACACTTGGTTCCTATACTCATGCAGCCAGCCTACAAGCCTCTCCTTATCACACCATAATTAATTTTACAGAGTGGCTAAACTAGATACAAAATAATTCAAATATGTCAAAACACAAACCAGGATTAGAAATGTTCATACCTTCCTTAGCTTGTTTAAATTGTTTTATGTTAAGAGCTATAAGATATTATAGACAGCCAGAGAAATTTTGCATGGGCGTTTTTATTTACTTTTGGAAAGCAGTAAAGGGAGTAAAAACTAAAGAAACATATAAAATCACAAAAAAAATTTGTATGTCATCATGAATGTCCAGATGGTTTTAGATGTGCCTAGTTACAAAGACTTTGGTTAAAGTAAGGTGGATTTACACCAGTTCAGGAAAGGCTGTGTTCTGCCCTAAAGTCAAAATCAGAACTTGAGAAAATCAGTATCTGATAATATTTTTTTTTCTATTAAAGGTAAAAAGAAGAGCCATCTGTATGCTGTTTCCTAGAATTTGGCAGAAATGGCCCCATGCAAGCTTTTATATAGCTGCTTTCCTGAACATGTCATAAAGCTTGAAAACACATAAATATGTACTTATGTGTGTGCTCCAAACATCAAAAATTTAATTAAAATGCAAATCCTCATTATGACTCATTTTTCTTAATACAGTGTTGGTTGTGGACTCTGGGATAAAACAGTCAAATTTGTATTATTTTCTTCAGTCAGCAGGATCTGAAACACTCAAACAGAGCATGGTACAAACAACACAATATGATATCATATCAACTATCTTCAGTCTCTTAATCTACATTCTAGCTGTATTTCTAGAGTATTTTAGAATCCCATTTTATCTATATTTGTAGTCACTCATAGTGTACACAGAGTGTTTGTAAAGGTATGAAAACAGGCACCCTCATAACAGTTTCACTCAAACATACCATTACTGAATTGAGTTGTTTCAGAAAATTGTTTTAGACAAAACTAGGAAAAGGCTAAGGGAGTTCATTTCCATTAACTAACAAGAGTTTTAAAACCACTAGAGTGCTGAGATACTGGTAAATGGAATGTCACCCTGACCAGAATGCACTTTTTTTAATACTTCATTTCTAGTGCCAAACCTTTCGCAAGGAAGGCCTCTAAAATTCAGTGGGGGTCAGAAGTTTAGTTTATTCAGCAAGAATAACACTATTAACAGCTACTGCTCTTTCATGTCAACACAGTTAACACCCACACATTCCAACTCTGGTTAATACAGGCCAGCCAAGAAAGATTGGAGTTGCTAAGGGCAGTCATCTCTGCAGGGATATTTTAAACCAGAATTTATACTGTGCTTTAAAAACAATCTAAAAGGATCAATCTACCTTATGAATCTGCTGTAGACATACACAGAGAGAAAGATGGATGGATGAAAGCATATAAAAGCAAGTAAATCTGACTCTTTCTATTGATTTTTGAGAGGACAGCGTAGAGCACTTTGGTGAGGTCTTATATATCACTGCAAAGGACGAAATGCCATTGTGCATACGGTCTGAAGCATGTCAGGATTTATCATGAAGCCCTGCATCGCTGTATTCTGTCATTATATCATTTTGTAAATAATCTTGTTTTCACTGTTGAGGGAGGTAGATCACTAAAAATAAAATAATCCTCAAAAGAAAGATTTTCACACAGCTATAAATGAAAACATCTGCTATTATTATATGAAAAATTGCAGAAGTTTAGTGTACACATGCAGTATTTTTAAGAGGAGAAAGCTGGAATTTTAATAAAGAGCTTTTGAAATCCAAAATGGAAAAATCTGCATATCACAGCATAATCCTCTTCCTACTTACTTTGCTCTAAATCATAGCAAATCATAGCAAATCAATGTTTAGTGTTCCCCAAAGCTCTCCAGCACTCCTATTCGGACAAATGTCTTCAAAGGATATTAAAGAAATCAATCTGGTTTTGATAGCACTTCCTCACCACATGGAACACTTTTCTTCAAAGCTGAAAGCTTTCCTCTTAAAGCATATTTTAGATAACCAAAAAGCAAAAATAATCACATGACACTGAATTTTTGCAGAGTCTCTGGGGCCTCTATTGTTATGTAATAATGGTATTTCTTATCAGCTGAAATATTCAGCTAAGTTTTCATCTAAACTATTCATATATCCACTCCCATCACATAAACACCCCCTCATGATGTTCATTTAAATAGGACATTTATGCTCTTCTATTAGCCATTTCTTCATATGCTTTTCTTAATTTAGCAAGAGGAAACAATTCTATTATTAGCTAGGGTTACACGGTAGGTCATTTGGAAAACACAGCTGCTTTAAATAATTAAAAGACCTGCCATTTGTTTTTAAAATAAAAGCTCACTAAGTGAACTGTAAAGCATTGACTGCCATAGAATATAATGGTGTCCCAACAGATTAGCAAGCCTTTAGCCAGCACCCAGGCAGATAGAGCATACACCCCCTTGCCAACACATCTCAGAGACAAACCTAATGAAAAAAATAATTTACCTTCTTCAGTTTCATGCCACACAATTCCTTCCAGGTTCACGCTGGTCCCAGGCTCACAGGGTCCAAGGCATTCGGGTTCTGTTACTACTCCAACCTCGCAAGTATTTACACCCACTGAACGTGTCCGTACCAAAAGCTGCTCGACTGGTGCTGCAATATTGGATGAAGATGGGGAAAAGTAGGAAGGCAGAATCTGAGGTGTGATACTGCTGGAAATCGGAGGTGGAGGTGCAGGCACTGTAAACAGGGGATCAACCTGAAAACAACAGACAAACTTACTATAATGGTGCTGTGAGAGTTAAAAAAAATAAAAATAAAATAAAATAATATGAAATAAAATACATAAATGTTTTTTTTTTTTTTTAAAGTAATAGAAAGTCCAATTTGCCAAGATTGCATTTCTTCATGTAGGGATTTGGTGTATCACAGGTAATTTCAGTCTTATGAGCTCAAATTTTTTGGCATTAGCCCAAATGCCGCACATGAAAAATTAAGTACAAAAATATCTATTATACATGCTAAACAAGGCAACTTGCTAAGTTGGTACTAGACTATTCCCTGTCATCATAGACTATTAGTATGAAATAGTAATAAATTTTTAAAACAAGGATTAAGTTTACGTTTTTCTTGGCACTGACAGAGATTGATTTCTGGATGGAAATTAATTTTGTGAACCGGGAACTTCATTTTCTATTTACAGAAAAAAAATTATAAAGACAGGTACAAAGACATAAATGCTATTCTTTCATGTATGTCATAGATAAATTAGTAGTTGGAACAATTCTAATATCCATATGGCAGCAAATACAATCTCTTATCATCTGATCATTTAAAACACATTAGGATGACCCACCTAGTACATTACAGATAACATTTAGATCTTTCTACTTGAAATAACAGAGAGGACTTTTACAAGAGTAATTTCTCAGGGTTTCCAAAATGCATATTTAGAAGAATGCATCTTGCCAGACAATCAGTTGGAACACAAGACAATTCACAGAGACAATATCAACATATGAACTGACAAAGTGATCTCTCCCGTTCAACTTCCAATCTACTCAGGAGCAGATTCTCTGTATTAGGGCTTTCAATATTTCACTCTGGCTCTAAGGTCCCTTGTCCCATAAAAAACAGCTAAATGAGGATATGAGAGTGCCCAGTCAACTAGCTAAACCCCTGAAGTCACATTCATTTGGCCCATTGGATCACAGATATCATGCAAAGAAATCACTCTTCAACCTAATGATTTTTTAAAAATAGCTGCTTTTTAGCTGCATTGAAATAGAGGATCAAATGTCTTCCATGACCATGCTGTTTTTAATTTTGGACCTCATAAGAAGACTCAACAGAGAAGACACAATGACTCACTGCACATCATCCAGGTTTTGCTCAAATGTATAATAACACAGAACAAAGTTAATTTTCCTGCTTGTAAAGCAAAACGGGGATACAAATAAAAGGACAGACTAAAAGGTATTAAACATGTATCACAGATCAGCCCACTTCATCAGATGGACACTTTTTGTAATGAAAACATAAAATGACAAATTAGGGAGAACTTTTTAAAAATTGTAACAATTGTTATCATTGGCCTTTGTAGCAATTCTGGGTTTTTTAGCATTGCGTAGAAGCAAACTAAGCACCAAGGCTTTGATTCATGTGTGCAAATCTTATGCGTGCTAAATAATTCTCAATTACTTTGGGAAAAATATTTTGCATGATCTTTGTATGACCAGCCTAGATTCTGACCTCAACTACATTAGAACTAAGCAGGAGAGGGGAAGGACCTATAACCACAGTCTTCTCCAAAGTATTCCTCCTTAGAGGGGATTCTTTTTATTGAGAATGAAACTTTCAGGTTAGAGGGAAGTGAAAAAAACAAACAAATAAACCAAACAAAACCTAGAACAAATGGACAAAACAACACAAAACCAAACAAATTTTAAAACCACAAACAAACAAACAACCACAAAACCCCACAACACCAAAACAAAACATAAATACTGAAAGCATCCCTAAGGAGTAAAAACCTACTAATACCATCAAAATTCTACTGGTTAAAGCAGAGGTCCTGTGGCATAGAACAATGCAAGACTCAAGCAATGATGTCTTTATTCTTCTCTTTATGCCAAGAGAGTTGCAGAGTTAAAGCACAGGCAGAAAGCTTTGCAGAGCAGACTTGAATGCACACAGGAAAGTCAAATATCAACTGACCCCCAGCAGCAGCTGTTACTTGCAGTATCTAATAGCACACATCACACAAAATCACAGCTGTGGCTGCTGTGCGTGGGCAGACACTGATCCTGTGCTCTGCAGCCCCTGATGCCAAGTGGAGGCACACGTTTGGATGGCACGGAGCCCTGCTCTCTGGCACTGGCTGTGTACGGGTGCTCTGTCACTGGAACAGGCTCAGGGCGTACCCCCGCATCATTTAGGAGTTCTTAACATACCTTACCTCAAACCAGAAGAGAACCGGGCTCAGTAGCTGGAAGGTAAATGGAGCCTAGCACTTAGGAAAAGCTAAACCACATCCCATTATAAACCCAAAAAATGCTGATGAATAGCCTGTTTGATAGTTTACATGGTGTTCTGTAAAGCTGCACAAAACCTCCTACTACACATGGAACATAATTCTTCCATAAAATAGACTTATCACAAAACCAGAGAAAGAAAATTCCTAAGTGTTTTCTGTGGTCATACTAAACTAGCCAATGTTTTAAATGAATGTAGGCTAAATTGACATATGTGTTTTCCATTTTGACTATTATAAACAGTGAGGGGGAGCTAATGAAAGCATGGATCTGACAGTGTATCCTATTAAGTTCTTTGTTACAAATATTTGTGCTCAGTTCTGGTTTATTTAGACCTGCTAATAAATGTTCATGTTTTCCACTGGAAACATTCACTCAGGACAAGGCCAAATAGGGGCGTCTGCACTAAATGGGACTGCTTCTGTGTGAATTAAAACACTAAACCTTTGGAGAAATAAGTGGACGCTTACTGTCTCTGAGATACAGGTTCATTGCACAAGTATGTCCCTAGCCACAAGAAAAAAACCAATAAGCTTAAACATTGCTCCAGATTTCCATGTTTTAAAATTAACCCATCTTGCTTGATAATCATAACAGCACTGCAAAGTGGTGGTTCTTAGAGATCATTGTGGTGACACAATTGTTTTCATGAATTCTCCAAAGGGCACTGATGTAAGCTATTAGAGGCAAAGAGAGGCAGGAAGGCCGCCATCTCCAGTGGAAAAAAAGGCACATAAGATTAACATCTGGTGGTGGCAGTCTGTCAAACTGAGGAAAGTTAATGTCAAGAACAGATGCTCTGCAGTTTCTCACTGTTATTTTTTCGTTATTATTCCCAGGTGTTGGCACATACTGAGCAGCAGCCTTGCTGTTTATCACACAAAAGATTCCAATATGAGATTGAAAATCTGAAGAAGGCTATTTACATAGATGCTCTCTTTAGACACACAATCAAAGGAGTACAAAAAGATAAAAATATTCAAGCAATATTTTTTTCACCTAATTCCAAGAGCTTTTGAGAGCTGATTGGTGACAAAGGCTACAAAGCTGCAGTGTTATTCGTGGCAGTTTTCCACTGCCAAGTGTTTGATCGTATCAGGGAGCTATGATGCTTAGTAGCAGAAAGCTCACAGAAAATGAAGGCTGCCTGCCAAGCAATATAGCCACTGCTCCTTGGAGCAATCCTTTATCTGAATATTTACCAAAAAAAAAAAAAAAAAAAGGTCTGTTTTGGTGACTGCATAACATTCATCAGTAGGAGGAAGCACACATTAAAGAAAAAGGAAGTAACATACCAACACGAAATAGGCAAGACTTTCTAAAAAGTAAGATTGCCATTCAGTTACTCAGGCACTTTACATGCTGGAGTCAAGTTCTGTGTATCAAAACTCACCTTCTTGATTTAATGAAGGTGTGTCTTTGAAGATATATCTCAATGATAACATAGTTTACCTATCTAAGACCAAAGTGGGTCATACACTATTGCAGTGTCATGCACCAGGTGATTTTGAAATGTACATGCCAAAAAAGCCATTAAATCCATCCACCAACACAGCCAGGAGAAAGGCAAAAGAGCAGGTTTCAGGCTAAGTACAAGCTCTTCCCAGAAAGCACCACTTTTTAAATGGTGAAAAAAAGAAAAATCTACTGTAAGCACTCCCAGTGGGAATGTCTGCCCTAATAGAAAGAGTATGAAAGGAAGATCTGAATCCTATTATAGGATCTAACTAAAAAACCAAGTCTGGCCCTTTGCAAACCTAAATCCTCCCTCTAGAAGACAGCAACATAAAGGCAGAAAGGACTAAGAAACTTCCAGCCTTGAAAATTACATTGACAAGTTCTTTAGAGTTATGAATTAATACATCACAGAATCATTACGTCTGGAAAAGAAAACAGGAAATAAAGGAATTCAGCCTTATCTGGAAGTTTGAAATACTACAAATTGCTTTCTTTAGATTTTAAGGTGAAAAGGAGACAAGCTTATTTATACATAAAGTATACTTGCCTCTATCTTAATTTTCTAAAGCAACATGATTCCAGAAGACCTCAGTGTAGTCTCATGCACAGCATCACAAATCAGAAGCAATTTTAATGAAATTAACCTAACTACTTTGGAAGAGAACAAATATGGGAGAATGTGACATGAGAAAAATGTCTGTGTGCTCAGAAGCATGTCTGCACTTCCAGATAACTCTCCTCATGCTACAGACCTTGCCCCAGAGAATTTACATATTCAAAACTGAAAGCTATTCCTTCATATTCTACCATGTAACAGGAATTACCACGTGAAGAATCTCCGTTTTGTCTCAAAGATCTCATTTGCATCTCAGTTCAGTATTTCTCGCCTGTAAATCGCATCAGAGGCCAACTCAGAAGCATAGTGACATCATGCTTAACAGAACTGATATTTTGTTTTCTTCAAATATTCTGCATCAAACTCTTGGGGGGTAAAAAGGTCAGTCCCATAAAGGACAGCACAGGAAAAAAATAAATACTGTAAGACATGGATGTAGAAAGGAATTTCTGCCATAGGACAGACATATCTGTTACGCACTTCGGGTTCAAAGCTCAGGAAGGTCAGAGGTTCTAAGAAAATTACTTATTTTGGTGAACTTAGTTGAGAATCACAAGAGCTTAAATATAAAAGAATTACAAAGGTGCTTCAAACTGCCTAAATTTCATCCAAATATCACACTTTGAAATCTTTGTTTGAGAATAATATTTTTCTTTTAAAATATTTGTGCTTTACAAATATTGTTCCGCGAGCAAGGAACTTGATGTGTGATTGTGTTCAACCAAGTAACACAAGTAGCATCTACTTGCAGTTTCCAAGTATTTCCCACTCTCAAAATTAACTTCTCCCCTTCAATCAGCTGAGTAGTTGGAGAGGGCAAAAAGACATTAGTAGAACTGTCACTTTTTTCCTAGTAAAGCAGCAAATCACTCACATCTGGAATGATTTCAATATTCTGAACAGTTGCTATTAAGGAAAAAAAAAAAAAACAAAAAAACCCCAAAAAAATCAAAACAAAAAAACTACTTAAAACTTATTCTGCTACTAAGCTTTCAATACAGGGAACAAGGAAGAATAGCCCCTCTTGTACCAAAGATATTCTCTGTCACTTGCATCAGCCACATCAATCAGCACTAACTCTGCAAACTCATCTTTTGACAGTTGCATGTTCTTTTTATATGGTGACCTCCAGACCTCCTCAGACTCCAGGTGACTACGTGACATTATGGATTTGCAGCACCTCCACAGACATGATAATGCTAGTATTTTATTTTTAGAACAGTATTAATGAAGACTATGATGAAAAGTCAAAGTTCTGAGCAGGGTCTGGTCTAATGCAGCTCAACAGTGCTGAAGAACAGGCAAGGAAACTTCCTTGTCCTCTCTTGGATCCTCTCTTGGATCTCCTGTTCTAGCTCAGATGAGTGGGATTTCCCAAGCCATTCACCCATTTTACTGTGAGAGAGATTAGCATTTGACAGCTGCCAGTGATAGCCTTTTGCCAAGGCTGAGTCTGTGAAAAATTGTATGTCAACTCTAATGCTTGGCAGAGTTCTGGGAGGATGCCCAGATCACCAGCTGCACATTTCTTGTAGAGACATTTCTCCTCATTCAGCCTATGTAAATCACATTCGTTGAGATAATTGTACCTAAAACACTTTACTGCATTGAATCTTGATTTCTCCTGGTCGGTCTGCACTTCCAAACTTTTCTTCAGTCAGCCACTAAGATTTTCATACACTAAGCTTTCATACAAAAAGAACAAGTACTAAAATTCAATCAGGATATCAGTCCTGTGTAGAGAGGTACACTATTCTACAATCAAGAAAGGAATTTATTCCGAACAGTAAAGGAAGAAATTTCTCTGTATTGTCTAAGGCTAGATAGAAACTGTGTAATGATGTCCAGTATCTATCACTGTCATGCAACTGAATATGGTAAAAAACAAGGCATGTCCACTTGATGGTGAAGGTTAGATACTGCTTTATTAAGTTATATGAGCTTTTAGAAGCTTTTCATTTTAACAATGACAATCACTTCTTTTTATTCCAAAGTTTCTGCTACACTCAAACTTTCAGGGTTCTGAGCCTGAAAATAGATAGGCTATTTGCTTAATAGGTCTCATAGCATTGTAAATAAATACTATCCTCAGTTTTCCTATGTTTATTTATAATATATGAGAGACTTCAACCTGAGAAAAGAAGCATGGTTGCTCCATGACAAATCAAGACTACAGGAGACCAAGGATAATTTTCTCATTCTGAATTGTACATAGGAAGATAATGTTTAACTTGATAGCATTATCATTTAACTGCTCCACTCCAAATTTTCATTCCTAATGTCCAAACAATGACCTATGACTCCAAAGCAGAAGTTCTCCACTGATGGTTTCAGTCACTTGATGATGCAACCACAGTCTGGTGGAAGAGTGGCCATTTCAGCCATTCCAGAATACAGAAGACATTTAATAAAACATTGTGACTTTTTCCAGGACTCCAGTACAATATATAATAAAGTGGCAATAAAACTCAGAAGAGAAACAGCCTAGTTGTACTTTTTTGATTTTCTGCATGTCAATAGCCCACTGCTGCCTTTTACACATTTGCTGACCACTCACTTTGCCAGTGAGGAGTGGCACACATTACGACCAAGGCAGTTCCTTCCTGAATTCAATAATTTTTTGTTAAGAAAAATTGTCTAAATTTCTCTTCCAAAAGGTGATGACGGACCTTCTGTAATCCTACAAAATAGAACTGAAGTTCCTGGATGACCTATGTATACCAAAAGCTTTAATGGGCCTGCCTACATTCTTATGGATGGCATTTTAAGCATGTTCCAAAAATTGACCATTTGGCTTAATGGCCCCATATTTATTTCTATCTACAGACCTTAAAATTTTTAATTTAAAAAGCCCTTTGGCTTTTTAGACAAGACATATTCTCTGACAAATATATTCTTTTGCCTCAGAAGTCTCTCTCTTTTGCTTTTTTATATGGTGTAGGAGCCATATCAGTTAGGTTTTTTTCTGTATTAATTAGACCTTAAATATTCACAGTATGAGCTACAAACACTACCAAGTGTAGGATATTGTGTCCTAATTTTATTTAAAGAAGACAGTATTATGACTTTCAAAATTTGCATACCTTCTTGCCTCAACTCTGAGGCCATTCAGTTTGGCAGAGAAGAGAAACCCAGATTTAGTGTTCTCTTAGTTCTTTTTCATGAGAGCATCTACACTATCAGCACCCAAGTATCTGATTAGAGGTTACCTAATAGACAGACAAATCTTGTCCTTTCAGTGACTCAGAATTCAGGTCACCTTGAGATCTCTCTTTGCATGTCCCTATCTCAACAACATTTTTACCTGTTGATTTTGCCTTAGTACCTCAAGATCCTCATTAGCTTGCTTTCTAGGAGGGCAAACACAGAGAGAAGTTTGCATTTTAAGACTTTTAGTCAGGATTTTTCATTTTTGTGCTGCTGAAAAAGAAGGGAGGCATGCAAAGTCCCTCATTTTATCCAGAAAATCCCAGATGCCATTGTTGAATTGCCTTGTGTTTGCCTGTGTCTTTTCTTACACTCTCATAGACTATTTTTATAGTGAACCAGCATGATCAACACATACTACAAACAAAGCTCCCTTTCTGTTCAAATAGAGCAAAGGAAATTGACAGTCCAAGTATTCCGCTTTTCATGTGATATTTTCTCCAGTTATTTGCACCTTCTAGGATGATCTGCCCTAACTGTGCATATCCTTTCTGTTCTACCCACTACATAACAAAACAAAGTCAAACAGAAAGAAATATTTTTGAATACTTGGTAAAAATTCAAATATCTTGCTCATAAAAATAAACCTAATCTAAGCTGTCATGAAATCATGAAATGGCTCTGGCAGTTGTATCAAACTATATAGACATGTACAGACCTTTGAAGAAATGAAACTGCACTTTATCAAGTGTGATTTATAAGCAACACTGATTTAGCTGGGAGATAACACTGCTGTCTAATCATTAGTAGTCAGACAACAGCCATGTGAACACATCAATTATGGGCCACTGCCAAAAGCCCTTGAGATCCCAGAGATTAACAGCCAATCCTCTGTTTTACAAGCTCACATCAAAAAGAATATTAATAAGAGGAGGGGCAATGTGAAAGCTTGTCGGAGTAATTCACGCACTAAAACAAGGCATTTTTCCCTTTGCTCTGCCTTGAACTGGTCCATGAAAAAAGCTGGCATTAGCTACAAAGCATGAAGCTGCCAATTTCTCAGAAAATGTTTTTCATTAACATATGTGAAGTTGTGAAAGGCTGGAAAAGCTCTATTTGGTGGACAAAGGCGACAAGTTCTGTGTGTTGCTTTCCTGAATGTATCAATCCTGCAACTATTATTCAGATATTTGGAAATGAATATCTGTACACAGAAGTGTTTGATGACTTTTCTCATCCTCAAAACCAGATCTATTTACCATTATATACATATTAGGCAGACTGCATTACTTTGTATTGCTAATGATTCTGAAAAACTGAAGTAGAAATACTACCAAGTAATTTTCAGGTTTATGTGTGTCTTCAAATATGTGGGGGGAAAAAAATCCACAATTACGCCTTTCTTATTGACTTCCATGGAGTGTGGTTGACTAGAGATTTACCCTTCATGCATATAAATGAATGGAAACAAGCCAAGAATGTAACTCCAAAGGGAACAGTTATTCCTCTGTACAAAAGTAAACATACCTATAAAGGTGGACCTCAAACAACTTGCTGTTGACATTTTAAATATAGCACTTTTAGCTGGATGGTTTAGTCCCTTCACTGTCCTCCCTCTCTGGACTCTACTCAAGGGTCTAAATATAGAGAGGTTTCACAGCATGGCTGCAAACAACCTGAATCTGATCCACCAATATTGTGTATTTAAGGGAAGAGAGAATTTATTTGTGGGGAGCTACCTTTATAAAAGCTATCTCAGTTACTGCCAGACATTAACCTCTGAGCAAAGAGGGAGCAAGAAGCAGGAACCTTTCAGACTCTTCACTGTCCCAGAGCCAGTAGCTTTAGGCACAGCTCCAGAATATATATTCTGTTCTGACATGAACCAGTTTTAAAAGTTCCCACTTTGCTGTGGTCTTCCAGACAATCATTCCCTTCATGCTTCTTACACAGAGTACCACACATCTCATATCCTGCTTCAGGATGGCATATTTTTAAGTAAAATTGACACAGCTAAGAGGGTCTTAACTACTCGAGGAAGCACGTAAAGGCACCAAGTCTGTCAATAAACAGATTGGTATTGTGGAGCTCCTCGTTTGGTAAACAGCTGGACTGAGGAGGTATCAGTCCCAGACTGTTCAGGCAGCCATGGCAATACTGGCTTCCACAGTTTTACTGCCCCAGGGACACCTGTAATGACAATTTTAACTAAAGGCACAGTCTTGTATCTTGCATGATCTGACCTAAATCCCACAACTGGTCTCATGCTTTTGGTGGTATTCATCCTGACACGTCAGTTCATTGCACAAGGTCCATGAGAAAGTGTGGCAGTGACAGCTCAGTCTGAAATCAGCTTCTGCAGAGGTGGAACCACAGCTCCCATGTGAGCCTTACACCAAAGGGCACAGAACTCTCTCCCACAATCATTCTGTCAGCACATGCAGATGGCAACTGTGCTGAGGAAATGTAACATCCTAAATTCATTTGATTAAGCATCAGTGAGCTTAATCACATAGCTTAATATGTTGTGTAAGAGTCCCCTTGTTCACTCAGGTTTATACTTATTTTACCATAGCAAAAGCAATGTCCCCAAAAAAACCAGGCCCTTTAAGGGCCTGATGGATCACCTGTAGCTTAATGGCTGACACAGTTTTAGAAAAAATATTTTTCCTGTCCTAGATGTGTTTTGGAACAGATTTGTTTTAAAAAATTATCTGAAATATATGGGAAAAAGAACACCATGCTATGAGCTTCACCCTAAAATATCTCAAGATTTTAATTTCAGTGTGTTCCCTCTTTCTGTCATTCTATGATGTGATCTTGCAATTCAATTGCTTAAAAGCTAACCTGAGAAAACACTCATCAGGCAGACCTCTTCCAAAGCAGTAACTTTGTAAGGACAGCATTAAAACAAGAAAGTGATTCAACCACTGTATAACTGCTAATTTCCAGAAAAAAGATCTGATTCAAAGAAGTTAAATTTATTAAGAGGTTATGTTTTTGTTAAGCTGGCTGACACAGTAAATTTATTTTCCAGATATCCTCTAACATTGCCTTCAAATTTGAATAATGAACTAATACAAACCAATACCAAATGTTGAAGTTAATGCACCAAGTGACATGAGTTTAGTTTCACAGGAGTGGCCTGCCCATATCCAGCAAATTAAAAAGACAATGTTTATCTATTTTTAGACTCTTTCAAAAGGAGCCAAGACTTTCTAAATTTCCAGCTAAAATACATCATTTTCAGAAAGAAGTCCATGAGCAGTCTTTGTACAAAAATATGGGAATTTTCAGATTATATCTCTTAAATCATCACCGAAAATGTTAAGAGCATAAACAACTAACACAGCATCTGGATCAATAGGATTCTACCAGAAAAGCAGACTTTAGGTGACCACAATGACTCTTATATTGGCTCAAACTATGCTGCCTAAGTCGCTACTAATGAACGCAGGATAAAAGAGTAAGTGAAAAGAAACCCTTTTATAAAGTGGAGGGCAGTACTTAAATCAATTAAGTTATTTTTGTGGCAGTCCTGTACAAAGTGCTCTGCAGGTTCTACCCAGAACCACTCTCAAGGAAGTGTCAAAAAAGTATAGACAGGAGTGCTGTAAAACAGGGAATGCATTAGAATGGAATAATTGGATGACAGCCCTAATACTGAGTTCCTGATGATGCACAGCAGCACAATCTATATTCCAAGCAACACTGGTTACTTTTCAAATTTACTATTAGAAAGGTTTTCAACACTAACTGTGTCAAGCTCTAAACACTTATTTGCTTTAAGATAGTGTTAATGAGTTGGCTAATCACACAATTTTATAGTTCTATAATGTACTGTGCTGTAAAAATTAAATCAGTGTTTATTACACCTCTGCTGCTTTTGCTTTCCTTCTCATTGGACAGACTCTTGGATGGATTAAATGGATTAAAGCAGGAATATAAAAAGTGCGCCAGTTGACAACACTTCTTGGTATGTGTGTAAACAGTATTTTAGTTCAAAGCCTACCTGTGAACAAAGTAATTCAAATACTACTTTCAGGTACTGAAATTGAGGACGTTTATTTTTCAGTTTTGAGGGAGCTGCTAGTTTTTCATTTGCTTCTGGAATTTCCTTCCTCTTGGACATTAAAACAAACCTGCTCAGTTTTCCTTTCCCTATCTCAAATATAAAAGGCAACACATAACTGAGTTTATGTTTTTGCAAAATTACACATTTTTGCGAATTCTTTGATGTCAACACTGTTTCTGTGACAGGCCTTGATGCTGAACTGTTAAAACTGCATTGAGAACAAAGCTTCCTTTATCACTAGAGAATCAATATGACTAATGGCCAACACAAAAGACTGGATCAAAGATACCTGAAGATGCATTGCTTGTTTGAGGAGAAAGAAGGCACACACATACAGATATTGGAAAGATCATACGCCCAAGATACAGAGGTAGAATTAGTGGATGTCTGAATACAAAGAACTTCATACACATTCTTATATTTCAACCTAACTTTTCTATAGAGGAAAAAATAGCAAAAAGAATTGGACAAACAACCTTCTCTGATTTCAATAGGCATGATATAGAAAGTTCTCCTCTCTTACGCAGTAACGAAATATATATTTAAGCTACCCTAGACTGGATTAATTTGAATATTTCCTGAAGACTGACCACTTGCTTTGGGTTTTGTTTATAATTAGAAGAGAATGATCATGTGTTTTATTAAAATTAGTGTAAAATTAAAACAGCACTTGAATTCTGATAGTATTTGTTTACTGCTCCATAGAACAAACAAAGTATGTGTTGTTCTGCCCTCAAACAGCTGAAAATGATTTTGCATTCCCAAATCATGGTAAAGAGTCATGATAATACAGGAATAGATACAATCATGCATTGCACTATGGCATGGCATGGCTAATATTCATGCCCATATCATGAATGGGTAATGCCAGAACTTGCTTTGTGGTCTTAAAACCTAGGAATTCTGAGATCACAGACACATTTGGTTTGGTCTGTATGTAGGCATTAAAAGCCACTTTTGAAGGAAATACTCAGTATCAAAATATATTGACCATTTTCAATACCTCTATGGTCTCACCATCTCAATTCCACTGACAATAAAATGAAGATAACTTTTTCCCCCCTTCTTCCTTTCCTCAGTGTATTGCAAAGCTTATGGCCAGACGGTGTACTTTATTTAATTAGAACTTAAACCCCAGAACTGATGCCAGATTTTCAAGATAGCTCACAAATCAAAACAAGGCGCCAGATGTTCCAAAGGACAAAGCACATTGGGTACATGAGCTTTCCCTCAGATCCTCATAATGACAAAAGGAGGTGCTAGCCTGTTCAAAAAAATCTTGCCAAAGTTGTAGGTGTTAACCACATTAAAAACCTGTCTTTCATAAATGAAATCATAATGCTTCCAAATGCAATTTGGTCCTTGGAAGACAAGTGAAATCATCATGCATCGAAATATTTAGACCAAATTCCACTTTTCATTCCAAAAAAAAAGAATATTGTGCTTCATTTTCCCTCTGTTTGAGGGCAATTTTAGGGGCAAGGAAGAGACTGTTCCTTGACTTGTTTTTTTCCTTAGTATCCCACAGAAAATTTTCGTGTGTTTTTTGCTCCGCTTGGTTTTTTTCACGTGTTAGTTCTAAACAAAATAAAGACAATTAAACTGGAATAGGATAGGATGCCAGTGGATAACTGATAAATTATGCTGTGTTTCCTTTTGCCTCACACAAGCCTTCAGCTTAGTCCAATACATCACAAGCACAAGAGAGAAGGATGTATTGGATTTTTCTGCTACACTCACATTTGCATGAAAAGGAGCAGTCAAACGAAAATTAAGCACTTAAACAGCTTAAAAAAAGCACTGGTTCAGAATACTGTACTTCAATAAAACATTCATTGTTATTCAATGCTTGGCAAATGACATTGCCATCACATACTAGTAGAAGAACCGTGAAGAATAAATGCTGTCTGAAAAAGAGGCTTGTACTTATGCAGCGCTAATGACCATCTAAAAGAGCGATTCTGCATGGTTACATCCTCTTTGAGATTCACAGCTGCAGCTTCACAAGAGCAGTCATACATCATAATCTGCAGCCATTTTAGGCTACCCCTGTGCTTTGGAGTGCAATATGGGAACTAAGGAACTGCTAATCTGTAAAGTTACAATCAAAAACAACTTTATTCAGCGGTGATGAGTGAATGTGATGACCCACCTTCCCCTTAAGGGTGGGTCATCACGCTGAGGAGGAGGTGGTATTTAAAATTTAATACTGACAACACGCTTGACTGTAGCAGCAGTGACACACAGGGAAAAGAGCTCCACATTTAGTTTCACTAGAGAGAAAACATACTCATTATTAGATTTTGATTTCTAATTCAATATAACAGTGGCACAGACTAGTGCACACGAGCCGTTCTTTCAAAAGGTCAGATAACTGCATTTTAAGATTATAACACTCACATTTTAATTAACGTGAAGGATTTGCTTATTGAACAACATGCTGATCCTATAAACATCATTAATTAACTGAGATGCAGCGACTTTTCAGAAAGTTAACAGCTTGGGAGCAAACAGTACGTCACCGTACTTTGAAACTGATAATCAAAGGCTATATTATTATCCCCTAGATTAACCACAGATTTTGCAGGCAGACCAGAGACAGCCTCCCTTTCCCTGCGCTCAAGATTCGCAGCCACACCCATCCCACGAAAATCTTTCCTGCAATTATGCACACTTCTTTAAGCTTAGTTTTATGGAAGTAACTGTGGCTCTCAGCACAATATACGGCGTACAAAACCACTCTCTGGATCTTTAATTAGGCCAGACAAAGGAGAACCGTCTGGAAGCTGCTGTCAGTGCTAGGCTTGTTTGGCTCACGCATTAAATACCTTTGTCTCTACAACTACTTTAAAGCGCATTTCTCAGATCAGGTCAATCAAGCTACCCCTCCGCTGCCCCTGTAAATGGCATCTGTCATCGTCCTAGTAATTCCCACATATCTGTATGTACAAATTTGGATAAGGAAGCACTGGAAGAAATGGGGCTGGTGCCAGTTTGAGTAGTTAAGAGTTCAACCAGAGGTTAACTGTAGCCAGGAAAGAAAGATAGTTTTGATTTCAGTTCTCAGTACTTATACAGTCAATACACATCTCTTGTGTTTCTTAGGCTTCTCTTGAGTAAAGTAGCTTGAAATCCAGGTAATTACACCCATAAGCGTCTATATGCTGGCATACTGAAGGAAAAACTAACTCTTCAGAAATTAGTGCCATAGCTTTTACTGCACTATGAAAACACATCTAACAGGAAGGAACTTACAAATGTTTGTTGATTTATAATCATTACTGAGAAGCTACATTTCAGCATTTAACACAGCACCATCTATAGTATCTGGCCTAGGCAACAGAGAGAAATAAGGCAAGAGTAATTTTTGTGCTTTTTCACAAGATGGGCAACACAGTCAGTGGGGAGACTCTTTCCCTTGCCAAAGGCTTACACTCACTTGCATCCTATTCCTTTACAAAGAGGTGATTTTTAATTTCCTCATCACTGAATACCTTATGGAAAGCTACCCAACATGTATTAAATGCAGAGGAAAAGAATGTCACACCTGGAGCCTGCAGTTCCTTGTGCTAGTAACTGTATGCTTACCTATTTCCATAGGTTAATCATAAATTAACTCATTGGCTACAGAAGACAGTCGACAGACCAATGAAGGAGCAACGGACTGTTAAACATAAAGAAGAGGCTGTTCCTATCTCGAGCCAGCTACAGCAAATGTTTTCCAGAGTCTGGTGGTATGAAAACAGTGGCCAGAAAACAAAAACAAAACAAAACCACAGCAACAAAAACCCAAACAACAACAACAAAACAAACAACAACCAAACAACAACAATAACAAATCCCAAACTCCATATGACCGGATGTTCAATCTCCACCTCTGCCAAAAAAAAAAATAAAAAAGGTTCCCCTGAAGAACTTAGTGTGAATTTCCATCTGAGTGAGCTTCACTTATATCAAGTGACTCAGTTACAGCTCCAACAATTATGCCCAAAAAAATCTGTCCTTCTCGCCATCTGTGACATTCTTCCTGGTTACATCCAGAGCACCTAGCCATCAGACAGCCAGATAAGAATTTCAAATGTTGCTAAAGAGATGATGCTAAAGAAATGGAGAGTCCCAAAGCAGGACAGCAAACAGAGACAGGGATTTCAGCAATTAGGTTTCTACAAGTACCGTCCCTGCAGATTAATGAAAGCTTTTAAAAAAGGAAAGCCCTGACAAAATGTTCCAGATACACAGCTTACCTTTGAGACTTCGGTACATTTTTGTGGTTTCACAACACACTTTCCTATTAATATGGAAATACTTTTCTCAGTAACCAACTGATAAGTTCACAGAAACAACAGGGGAGACAGACAGAGTACAACATGGAACCAGAGACTTTACTCCATATACAACCTGTCAAATGAAGAGGGGAGCCTTGAGGAAACTTTTCACCTTACATTCCACCCCTTCTACTAACACTGAATGTAGAATAAGATAGGAAAAATATTAAAAGGTACTACAATGTGCAAGGAACAAAAGTATCTTGCAAATTCAAGAAAAAGGCCAAATAATCATTCATCTTATGGGAAAGAGGAGAAAGAATTATACACAAAGTAGTGATGCCTCTCATGAAGAAAGCATGCAATGTAATGCTTGCTTTTTTAGTAAATTTCTGTTTATCTAGGAAATCCCAAACCTCAGTCTAAATGCCCAGATAAACTCAATAGACTTAAGTTGCAGTCACATATCCCTTAATAGCAGATGTAAATAGAAGTGAGGGTATCTAAGCTAGGTACTTATCACCAGCCCCACCACATCTATTCTGGAGATCATTGCCTTTCCCTTTACATTGTCTGTGTACCCTCCCCTTTCACCACAGTCAAGGTGGACACTAGGTTAGAAAACACACTATTGTGGATCACCTGGACCTTTTCTTGAAGCAGTCTAGGGACTGTTCCACCTCTTAGAAATACTCCTAAGTGATATGCATTGGTAGTATTCTGGGAAGATGCTGTCAGAACCCCACATGGGATTATAGCTCAAGTTTCATTTTCAGAAACCTAACAAAACTGTTCCACTGATACCTGCAGGCTGAGGCATGCTCTGGTCATCAGCTTCCAGTTTTGTCCTGGCACTCCATTTCTACCCATGCCACAGATACAGCTTCACTGCTTAGCTAGATGCAAAGACTAAGGTACAGCCAAGTGTACCTTGTACACTTGTACCAGTGCAGACACTCTTGCATGAGCACTATGCAAAACCTTTTGTGGGAGAACTGAGCAAAACCACAATGTTTTTTGTCCAGAACTGAAGAAAACAAGATTTATTACAACCCACTTCCACAGAGGAAAAGCCAGACTGAAGAACTTCTGTAGTGCTGTAAGAGGAGTTACTGTTGGATATACTGGTTCCTCTGAGTGTAGCCTAACTTAGATCAAACCAAAGGAAATATCTTTTCTTACTCTAAAGACATGTAATGATGCTTTGCTCTCACTCCAAACCAACAAATGCAGTAATTCAACTCTAAAGTGGGCTACAAGCTTGATTTTAAATAAAGCTGCAATTTAAAAGGAGAATAATTTGACCTCTAAGTAATATTTCCTCTCTTCTCATAGCCTGATCTGTTAGCAAAAGCTTTACAAATTTAGTAATGACTAAAATAAATTAGCCTAATTACTTGACAAACCTGGTACACTGACTTGAAGCTTCCATATCAACTGACCTTCTCTAAGTCAAAACACTGAAAATGCTGAGAGTACAGGAACGAACAACAGAAGCCTCACACTCCTCATCCACGGAGCTGAGTTTTATTCACAAAGCAAACACAGTGACTTATTGTGCAACAATGGCAAGCCAAACAGGACAGAGAAAATTCTGCTTTGACCTCTACACTTAAACTTAGCAAAGGCTTGTTCCCTACAAAATATTGAAATCTGGTAGTGCAAATTACACCACTCACTGCCTATTCCATTTTGAAAGTAATATTCTATTAGCATGGCTCTTCTGGAAAGAATTAAAAGTTGATAAACATAAGTATAAGAAAGATGAGCTCTTATGACACCATAAATATTATCCAGAGCTATTGTTATCCTAATGAGCTAAAGTGCCAGCAGCTCCTTTTTACCAGCTCCTTGGCTTCCAGTATAAGAACAACAACGGAAAAATTAAAACTAATTTCTATCAAATTTCTCCAGATCCTAAGATTAAATTATTTCTTTGTCTAATTGTTGATTTAGAATGCAAATTTCCTTTTGAATTTACTAAGACTCACATTCAGGGCAACATTGCTTAATCATTGGTTTAATTAATAAACTTGTTTTACTCTGCCAAGGAGACAAACAAGTTTATTAAGTCTATCAAGCACTTGGTAAGGTACTACTGATAAAAAAAAAATATGGTCCTACTTCACTGCATTGATTACCCTGGAGTGAATTTGTCTACTGGTAGTTAAGCTTGCATACGTACATACATCACACACACACACAAGAGTAATTTTGTTTTGAAAATTTATGAAATTTCATTTGTTATCTCAATGTTATAATTTTTAAGTTGTAGTCTGATTACCAACAGGGTATCTAATAGAAGCAATAATAATAAGGAAATTTTATACGTGCAAGTAGATGCAAAAATTACTACCATTTTGCCTTAAATTTTCCTACAGAAAATTTCTTATTACAAACTGGTTTTATAGTTCTGCCAGTCAATTATACAGGTTTTAAAGTACAGTGTGAACAAAATCACAGTACCATGCACATAATGTAAAGTTCTTTAATAGTCACTAAGAACACTGCTTTCAATCACTTCAAATATGTCAATGCTCGTTTTACCAAACAGATATCAGATAACAGCCTGGTTTAATGTTCCCACAGACACAGTCATTTCAGAGCCTAGGGAGTATCCAAAGGGGCGTAAACATACACAAATATGTTTATAATTAATATATTGCATATAAAAGACACAATTCTTCCATAACCTCCACAGCAGCATTCTTCTTGCAGAGATGTCAATGCTTATGTTGCTGCTCATTTTAAAGCCATCGCCTTCTATGCCTAAAAATGAGGTGGGTGAAGTGGCCTGCTGGTAGGGAATGCAGCTAGGAGCACTTTTCAGTGCTCTGTCTCTCATTCTTGCGATCAGGAAATGCAACAGAAACTAAATCTGAAACAAGAAACGCTATTAAGAATACTTTCCTGGAGGTTGCTACTTAGTAGACTCTAGCTACCGGCAATACACTCTGCATTTGTTTATACATAAGCGGAGTGCAACATTTTATATCCATCGGTGACTTTCAATCAAGCAATAGGTAAAGAAACAAGGCACAGCATTGCCAAGCACTTAAAAAGGTCGCACCTGAAACTCATTAACTTTTTTCTTGTCCCCTTACAAAAGTTACACAGTATAGTTACACACTAAAAACTCTCCTGTTCTCATACTGGATTTCAAAGAACTGAAAAAAAAAAAAAATTATGCATCTTTTGATTTTTCTTTACACGAACTTTCCACTAGCCAAAGGAAAAAAATATTGTCCATTTTATTCTAAGATTTTATTATAAATTAAGTCAAATTAAAAATGTATTTTACTACTAGAGATGACCAGACACAACTTACCAAACTTAGCTTATCTACTCTTTTCCCCATGCAAATTACTACAGCCACTGAAGACAAAAAATGGAACAGTTGTTTTACAGAGGCCAAACATAATGTTCAGATGGTTCATAATCAGATCAAATCAAAGCCTCTTTCCACACAAGTAATCATGACTTGTTTTCTCAGAAGGCTTTGCCAACCAAGATACCAACAGCAGGGATATTCTGTAAAATAATATGTTTTCTTTTCAATGACCTATGGACCTATTTCCTTATTTTAACTCTGTAAATTCATTTTCACAGCAGTGACAAAGAGAAGAAGTCATATAAAATTCAACTCAGAAGGTAAGAATTTTGGAAGGCTATAAATTACGGAAAAAGTGAGTTTTAACTGAAGAAGCTTAAACAACATTTACTGCAGAGGTTACTCCATTTCTGCTATAATGCTTTCTTGGCTTTGATCTTTAAACCAATGACTCATGAAAATGATATCTTCAAATTTACCGGCCACCAGTAAGTGGGTCTTTAAAAAAATGTACAACAATAAAGCAGGAAGCACAAGCACTTCTTAACCATTTGAACTGTCAACTAATTAATTATTATACTGAAACAAAAGCCTATTAAAAAAACTCTCTAAAAAAGGAGAGAGGAGAAAAAGCAACTCAGAAAAAAGGGGGCTAGGCAGTTCTAGTGAGCAAACCAAATGGCATATTGGGGAGAGAGGTTCAAGAAAATGTATTATATTTGCTCAAATTAATAGAAGCATTTCTCCCCCACGCCATTCAAAAGGAAAACAAAACAGGGCAGCTCTCTTGCCACAGAGTGATGCCCCTTAGCTGGAAGCAGCCCCAGTTGTCAGGTTCCTGTCAGCACAGAAGGGCACCAACACTTCCCTTCTCCCACTCTTTTGCTCCTAGTTAATATGTGTGGTTTGTTCAGCAGTCTTTGCTGTTAAACAATTCATTTTTTTCCTTGCCTCCTCTGCTTCAGGAGCAGGCAAAAATAGCAAGACTTAGGCACAAAATATAAAGCTCATTTCCTGTACCTTACTGCCTCATTCTTTCACCTCCTTGTCCATAGGATTTAGCTACCAAATAGGTCTTAATCTGTAAACAAATGATTTGCTCTACAATTAAGCCATTCACTGTTTTTTTTTTTCCTCCCTCTCTTTCTTTGGCTGCTTGGCTGCTGTCCAATGTGGAGGCTCATAGGTTCTTCTATTATTTAGTGCTGGTTAAAAGGCAATAAGCTCATTCAGAGTTTATAAAACTATAAGCTATCAACAAAAGCATTTAATGTTTCTCTGAAGCACTGTGATTTTTTGCCTGAAAAATTAATAATGTGTGGTTGCATGCTTATATGTGTGTACATGCGGATGATGTGTGGGGGTGTTTTTTTATGCACTGGCCTGGTAATTCACTCAGCATGCCTTTAAAAAGTCACTTATTGTAAACTACAAATACATATATTTCCCTCGAATTTTAATTGACTGTGTACTTTTTTTATCAACAACTGACAATCACAGGAACTGTGATTCACCATGGCTACAAAGCTGAACCTCAAATACTTTGATGTTGTATGAGAAAAAAAAAAAAAAAGGCATGCTACTGTGGTATTTCACAATGTTTGCAAATATAGTTTCTTTATAGAATGATGTTGGGAATCACAGGAGTCTGCCAGAGTAAGTGAAAGCTTCAGAGAAGTAAGTAACATGTTAGCTTTTTCATTGCTGCTGTTAAAAGTCACTGACGACTCAAGAGAAAATAGCATTGAGATAATTTTCATTTACCTCTATTTTTAAGCTTTTGTTCTTTCTGGAAAATATATTCTCAGGTTAAAACCAGAACACAACGTGTCTATGTTTGTCTTCACAGAGATGTTTCTATATACAACACAGGATTAGCAGGCTACTGCCTCAACGTGTGACAGTAAAGACAATTAAATATTTTTTTTAAAAAACATGTCTGTATGTTTTCAATACTTAATACGTTAAATAAGTAAAGTATTGTAAGTAGATAGATAAATTTACAGGTGTAAATCTCATTTAGAAATGACAGGTACTTAGCCATTTCAATTTCAGCAATATACTTCCAATGAAATTCTGCAAGCCTATTTAAAGTCTATTACGGCTGCTGACATCAATCTGCCAGGCTTTAGAGTGCTAATCTCTACTAAAGATTTTCACCTACAAGTTTAGCCACTGGTATATTTGACTTAAATACTCAGTGTTTCTCTGTATAGGCAACTACAGACATAAGGCATTAGAGGTGGATGGGCAATGGGGCAGAATTGACACAGAGCACCTGATGCTAGTATTGCCTGAATAAGGAATGAAGTTCCAAATCCCCTTAGATTCCAGTCTTCTCCTCAGGGTTTTAGTCCTGATTTCCACACTTTCCACTCAAAACCTCACTTCTTCCCCACTGAATATAACATACTCCTACTGTAGCTACTCATGGGAGAATGAACGCTACAGGAAAACCCTCTTAATTTAAGGTATCTTATTTTAAATGTACACCCATGCACTCATGAATATGGATGCATACACAAGCACAGGCCCATACAAAAGGACACACAAAGATTTTAATGAGCTGTACCTATTAACACGCACCAGAGATCAAATGAGGCTCTGTCCCCATCCTTCCCCCGCCATCCAAATGACAACTTCACAACTTCTGACGTTGCAGATAAGAGGTGGCAGCCAGACAGGTGTCAGGTATGCATGCTCATCCTGAAAAACTACTTAAAGGTTCCAAAAAAATTGTGCTAACCCTGCAGAAAAGAAATGCCTCTTATCCTGAACTGACACAGCAGTCACATCCATATTTAAATGTTAATTATGTGTACTGTTAACTTGTTTAATTTATCGCAATACAAAGTACCCTCAATGATTACCAACCAGTTAAAAAAGGTTTGTGAAAATGAAGCAGTAAGAGGCATTTGAAGCCTTTCAAGAAATATTTCACTTTGAGAAAAAAATATAAATCTTGGATGTAGTTTGAATGTAGTTGGCAAATTTTCCACCTAGAGAAAATCTGAAGGCTCAAAAATAAATATTCAAGAGCATTAATTTGTTTCTAGATGTGTGCGTGCAAGTAAAACAGCAGCCATAATGTGGAAATTTGAGTCACATTTTGCAACTAATTGGAAGCAGATTAGAATTCTGCCTCAGGGGAACATTGTCAAACTAGAAGCTGGAGCAAATGAAGAAAGAGGTGAAAGCATCGTGAAGAGCTGACAGATTTACAGTGCTCAAGGCAATAAACGGGTACTAGATGAAAATGAATGTGCTTCACTGTACTGCATGCAGTTTTCAGTCATATCTCAGCAATAAGAGCATACAGCCATGAAACAATTGTTTTCAGAGAGATGGTGAAGGAAAGAGCAAGAGTGAACAAAACACTACTCAGGCGGCGTGCAAAAAAACCTATAAATCCTACAGTGGCTCAAGTTGTTACAAGAATAATATAATTGGTCATAGTAGGTACTGTTCTGCAGCCTGGACTCATCTCAAGTAAGGGATTACAGAGACATAACACAAGGAACTACTTACTTGAGTTGAAAAAGGACAGTAAGCCCTTGCTCAGTGTGAGTAAGAGTCAAAGCATTAGGCTCTTAGGAAAAAAAAAACAAAAACCACACAGATTTTTACATTTTTAAGCTAAGAAAAACACAGAACCCTGCAGACAGATAAATCAGAGGCAGAAGGGGAAAAGCCTTTTTAGGGGGTGATTAGGAAAAGGTTGGAGGAGATCATGAAATGAAAATAAAGTGCAGAGGCTAATGTACCAATGCTGTAATGGAAACAGCTGCTAGCTTTCTCCTTCAGTGCTTGGCATCCATTGCAGCGTCATAGGAAAGACTGTTAAAAGATCTGGACATGAAATGTAAATAAAACTATTAGCCAAAACTCAGTTGCTGTATTTATAAAACAGTAGCAGTTCTTTTTTCTTTACATGTATGTATATATATACATATACATATATATATACATATATATACACATATATATATATACCTCCAGCATATATCTGTGAATATTTATATTGATAAATATGTATCCATGCATGTGTTTGCATAATCCTCTCCTTAAACAGCAACTAGTAACACTATTACATAATATTGCACCTTACTATTGGCTGAAGTGGACAAAAATATCAATTTATGTTTTCTGTAAAACTGGGTGTGGAACAACCACCTTCATTGTTCTCAAAACACAGCAGTATTTTTCCTTCAAATTCCAGAACTCCAATGCAATACTGGAGTTCTGGAGCACATATAGTGCCTAACATTAAACCTAGAGCAAAAATTAACTATCAAAACTTTATGTCAAATATGTTCATTACATCCATAAATACTCCTGGAATATTGGATCCTTGTAGTCAGGACAAGATAGCTAAACAAATGCCTCGAAGTTTACTAAATCAGATTTAAAACTCCTACCAGCAAAACAAAGTTCAATGAAGTAACGAGGTCCATTTCTAATTGTATTTGCTTCTAACTATTACCTTTTGTTGAAGAGATACAGATCTAGTTTCATTTCCCTCCTTCAAAAAGAAAGGATTGGCAAGAACATGAAACCCTGAAACATGCAAATACTGCCATTACTTCACTGCTACAAGCCTATAATAAAGCACAGATTTGATAGTCCTATCCGTGTAGTGCGGCGAACCACATTCAAATAAACAGTTCTCCATGAAGAATGAAAACCCAAAGACCAAACCCTTCCAATTCAAACATTATTGTTGCTTTTAACATAAGCCATCCACAGAAATCAGCCAAGGAGGTGACAGGAAATCCAAAAATAATTTGGTTTGGCCCTGCACACTATGAGAAAGGAGATTACAGTTTGCTTTTCACTCTTCTTACTGGTTGAGGGAAGTGGTGAAAACTATGAAGGCTATGCTTACGTAACAAGAAATGATGGTACCCACAGACCTATTTCTACCAGAGTTCAGCATAGCATCACTGAAATTCATCAATAAAGGTGGCACTTGAATAGCATGAACTTGTGTTGCAGGGGGGATGGGCTTAACAAAACCCCTGAATTAATTCAATGGATAATGCAAATGACTAAATGTGTGCAAAATCAAACTGTCTAGTGAACACAGTTAAAGAGGCCAGATGTGCCTCAAAATTTCCTGGGAAACACAACCTAAACTTGGCGCTTTCTTTTATCAGAATGAAGAAAGCAAGCTCTCAGAGTTTACCAAAGTGTGACCAATTGGAGCTTAGTCTTCTGTTGCTAATTGAAGCACAGAAAAAAAAAAAAGCCAGTTTCTGAGGGCAAACTACAAACATATACTTTTTATATTCCAGTGCCACATGATAAAAAACAGAATCAAGCTGACTGGTAGAAATTTGACTGGCAACCAAAGACCAACCTATTATTTCAAACTGTTATGGGAACGCAATAAAATTGCTACCAGGTTTCCTTATGTTACTCTTCAATAAAAAGAAGCCATCGGGGAAATAAGAGGAAAAGAAAACACATCAAAACCTCTAAAGTTTCTTTAAGTAAAAGTACACTTTTGTGGTGTTATGCCATCTGCTTCTTGGTTAACATGACAAGACAACTCAACAACTAGAATGCTAGTGTTTTGAAAACATCAAGTAACCACAATCAATAGATTTTAGTTTGCTCTTTTGACTGCAAAAACTACATTCACATGCCACTACTGACATATGCTTCGAACATCCTCATGAGGTTATTTCCCTTTCAGTATTATTTGGCGGAGTTTCTCTGGAGACAAACACCTCAAACTGTGTTTGCGTACAAATGTGAGATTTAGGCTAGGAAGAATCAGAAGCTGTGAGAAGATAAAGGAACCAAAAGTTTGGTATTTTTTTCTGAAGATCAGCTGACGAAGACTTATCATAAAGGATATACAACTGAATGTAGCACAATTTCACTTCAAAATTAGTGAAACAAAGAGCTTCACATTTAATTCCTAACAGGTATTACAGGCAGAAGCTAGAGAAGTTGATCCTTTCACCTTAAGATTTAGCAGTATTTGTCAACTGACCATACAAGCAGACATATTACAAATCTCTGTCACTAAATGCAACTTTCTCACTTGCAGTGTTGGCTTCAGATTTCAGAACAACACCATAGTAGCCCTAGAGCTGGAAAACCAATCTTTACAGGCATGATTCCTACTTCATTGCATGCAACTTCCCCTGAACACTCAATTGAACTGTTTAATCAAGTAGCGTTACACATATATAAGCATATATATTATGGAATCGTGCATGTACATGGCGTGGGTGTCAGAGCAAGCTACCTATTCCACTCCTTGATGTTTCTCTCAGCTTTTTCAAAAAAGGAAAAAAAAAAATTACAAAGAGCCTGCTTGTCAGTCAAGTTGCTCTGAATAGTTTTACAATCTTTCATTCAAATGTAAAGGCTTTGTTCCAATTGCCAAGACCATTTTGTAAGAGTTAAAAGAGAAAGTGCAACAGAGGGTGCTTACTGAAATCCTACCGCACAACCAAAAGTCATTCTCTGACCTTCCTCTTTGTCCAAATGGCTACTCATTGCCTTCAGTAAATTATATTAAATCAAGGATGTAATAATAATTTTTTAAATCATTATTTAAAATCTCTTTTTTTTAAGAAAATCCCTCAAATCATGTTGTAACAAGTGGTAATTATATTTATTAAAATTATCACATTTCAAACATATTTTTAAGCAAATTAAAAAATGATAGATTGTGTTACTGTTCACTCTGATGAAAGGCTGCACTGAAAAAAGCTGCACTGGGCAGAAATAGCGCTACAAAAACAGAAAAAGAAAGAGGTTTATGAAACAGAATATATATAATTTTTTCTGTATATATATCTATATATTATGTATTAATTAAATATATATATATTTTTTTTATTTTTTAGAAAGGTATTTACTTTCTGCAATTATGACATCATCAGAAATTTTCATGAAAGACTGCTTTGCCATCTTCCACCCAATAGGAAATCTTATATACAGACCACTTTTTTTAAAAAAAATCCATGTATATTGTGTGATTGTTAAGAGAGGAAAAGAACTCCTTGATATGTAAGCACACTAAAACAAACACTAGTTTTTAGCAAAAAAATATGGCCAGCCCTTCAACTGAACCCAATCCACAGATCCACAGGTGCCTATATGAGGATTGGGGCAAGATGTATTTCTGGTGTAAAAAATGAAGGACACTTAAGAAGTCGGACAATCCTCAGCCATTCAGGGAATTATGAATTAGAGCATCACACAAGGTACAATGTTAAGAATACTATAAAAACAAGAACCTGGTTGTTGGATCATTTGTACAAAGTATCTTAGCTCAGATCACAGCAGACAGGTTACATTCAGCAATTCCAACTGCATACCATGCAACAAATCTGGAACATGCCACTCACAAAGGGAATTCTGTGTTTGAGAAATACGGACCACGTGGCAGTAGCACAAAACGGCCTGAACTGCTGCAGAAGAAATCCAACCTTTTTCAAGGGTGGGTGACAGAAATCCAAAATATAACTACATCCTTATCCAAGATGGAAGTAAAGGTGAAGGATAGCTGAAATGTTAGTCCTTCTGTCACGATACTCCTGATGAAGCTTGAGAAACATGCTCAATAACACACGTATCAGTAAGAGTGTGAGACGTGAAGAAAAACAGGGGGTTTTATTCTTTTAGAAATGCAAATAGCATGGATAACACAGGGCACATAAAGGGGAACCTGCATTCAACGTGCAAAGGATGTGTCCATTTAACAGAAAGCAGATCCCAGGCCCTCTCACTAGTGTCAGTGCTATGGAGATAACCCATTTTTTATACGGTGGAGAAAAAAAGGCACTAGTTTGAGCACGCAAAAAGCCCTTCAGATTTCAGATTTATGATTTACGTTGTTGTCGATAAAATAGCTTTCCAATTATGAAGGAATGCATTCTGTGTTAATGATCACAACCAGGGGTCCAAGCTTTACTCTTTTGTCAGAACTACAGCAGATCCTCCCTGCAGCTTCACCATTAACATGTCTGTTTCCTGTCAGACCACTCAGAGATAATGTCATTTATCTCAGGGCGGCACAAGACCAGTCATTAGCTTCAGTAAAAGACCTCAAACAAAGGCCGGATGGCGTTTTATCCAGGGCTCATAGGCTGCAGCCAAGAATCTCATTGCCTAACAGTTTAGAACAACTTATCTTTAGAAGAGTGATTTTCTCCCTATCAAGAATTCTAGAACACTTCTCTGAAGAGCAGCAAAGTCTGCATGGAAAATTTTAGTCAATGGTTTTATCATATGCAATTAGGTGCCTGATAAGAGCTTGCTAAAGTTATCCTTTGAGAGGCTGGGGTGGGTTTTTTTGGTTGTTGTTGTTGGGAGGTTGTGGGGGTTTTTTTTTTCCTCCTTCATTTTACTTCGTAAGGAAAGACAGAGTAAATCAGGTTCTACCTCAATAGCAAGACCTTTGAAGAACTGACCCTTATTGTGTTTGCCTGCAGGAGGTGATTCACTGTTATAAATTCTTCAATGACTGAGCTTCTGGAAACCTCTTTAAATGAAAGTGGAACTGGTTAACTGTATGTATGAACATGTGTTTTCACAGTCTCTCCCGTATTATTGCATTTCAGAAAGCTTCTATAAAGTGCCAGGTGAACTTTTTAAAATAATGATAATAATAATTAAAAAAAGAAAGAGAGTCAGAAAAATACGAGCAAATCTCAGCTTTTCAATTCCTGGGCTTATGCTGAAAACTAGAAACAGATGGTACTTTCCATGTTACTTGAATCTGGTTATTGAACACCTCTATGGTTACGGGAGATTTTGCTTAGCACTTTTAACATACATTTCATTTATTGGACTATAAAATGCTACTTTGGAAAAACAAGTCTTTATATAGCTATAATTAAAACAGCCTTGCAGGAAAGCCCTTTAACATGGAGAACACGGTTAACCTCATGACATCTGGACAATCAATCCTTTCCTCTTTACTGGGTATTTATGAAGTTATTAAAATTGTAAAATTACTAATGCCCAAAGTGAAATATTTTTCCTGTAGTTCCGAATATGGCTATCAGCTTCCCTGCTTTGTTTGACAGATGCTCCAGACCAGCCTCCATTGTGCTACACTAACTCTTGCTTTGCACAGGAATTCAATAGAAGATCTGGTCATACATATTGGCAGAGGTCAGCAGGTTCACACGGAAAGCTTTCCTCGGCCAAAGGGCAACACCTCTTCACCCAGCTCAAAAAGCACCGTCACACTACTAGACAGCACTACAGAACTTTAAGAACCTTGAGCTGTGCTTATTGTTAGACACCCATACTTATCAATGTTTTTAACAGCTAAATCCCTTATGTAGCTTTCAAAACAGTTTGCTGTCAAACAACAATAGACTTTGTTCTTTAATTACAGCAAGTGACCTCCCTGCCCTTTTATTTCACAGTGAATAAACTACACACAAGGCCAGCAAGAAAAGTACATGAAGAGCATATCTCCATAACATCATTAATCAAAGCATGTACTTAAATTACTTACATCAATAGGTAAAATTCACCCAGAGATTCCTGATGGCATACAAAACACTATGAAATCCTAACGCTAAAACACAACAAGGAAAGTGAAGATAAAATAAATAATACTAGCCAACATGCTATTTTGCTAAAGACAACTTTCAAACATGCAATGCAGTCTTAATGAGAAGCACTAAGCTAAAAAAAGGACAAAAATTCCATTCTAGAGTATCACTAGACTGATACATTTAGAACTGTAACTAAACCCTTCTGATTGCAGCTTTGTATCTTCTGCATTAATTCCATGTAAACATACTGTTTTTCACATACCAAATGAAGTTTTCCTGTATCTCAGAGTAAATTATGACTGAATTAATTCCAAAATCTCCTCACAAGCATACAAAGCAAATTTTGTAGCTATTCTGAACAATTTTCAATGTAACAGCTGTTAAAAAACAAAAAAATGTTAGCTGGAACAGATGAAGAGCTCATGCTGACAAACAATCAGCAACTGTGCTAAAAACAGTATGGATAAGAAATGGACAATGGAGACGGGTTTTAACACCAAAAATCTTAGGAGTGGTTAGCCTACCTGTCAAAGCTACTTATTCAGACATGTCACTGTTGGCTTAGCCACAAAATGGACTGCACAAGTATAGCTCAAACATTTTAGAATTACAGCACACTTTGACTTTATCCACATATTAGGGGAGTGGCGACTTTTACAACATACTTGTGGTTTCTGCATAAAAGAGTCAGCAGAACAGAGTCATTGATTTAATTAGGCTTCGTAAGATCCAATTTATCATGTTTTACATGACTTTCTGCAGCAAGGAAACATAATAAATAGACTAAAAATAGAATGAAGCATGCTGTGAAAGCTAAACAGTGACTACAACTCCTGGGAATCTGCTCCAAGCTTTCCACAAATAGTAAACAAATGCAGTATTATATTCCACACCACATATAAAAACATGTAGATTTTTAATCAGCAGTCATGAACTCATCTGATTCTAAAAGGAAGCTTCCAAATTCGTGAGGCATGTCTTGCACAACAGTAAGATAACTGAACATTGATTTCAACATGCAGGCTGCAAATTATGTATTTATCTACAGATACAAGCTGCTTCGTGCAAGTATGGCATATATGTTCTAGCATATAAACAGTCAAAGCAATAACACTTCAACCATCTAAAGCCTTTAAAAATTCTTTCCAATGATGATTAATCATTTGGGAAAAAAAAAAAGAAAAGAAAAAAAGCAGAACAACAAACATAAAAGACTCCAATGTTGCTAATGTTGCCACTGGCTGGACTTGAAAAGTATCAACCATTATCAGCAACAAGATACATATTATTATTGTTGTTGTTGCTGTCGTTGTCATGATTTAAAGGGAATATTCTTGGCTAAGAAAAACGCTAAGGGACTTTACTTGAGATAGCAAGCAAGCACACCATTGTGCCAGACAATGGCCAAGGCTGCACGACTCTGGTGCGCAGAGCCCGTATTGAAGCCGGTGTGTGCCAACAGCAGCGGCTGTTGTTGGAAATGCAAGCTCCAGACCTCCTCCTGGAGCGACATCTACAACACGCAGAGTGTGCCACTGACGCTCAACTCCTCCATACGTGCTTGCTCTGAATTTGCATGCCATCCCATTTACATAGCACATAAGATTACTCGCACGTATATATAGATTCTTCATACAATTTCCTGTGTGACTAGAGAGTTGAAAGAACACAAAAACGGGAGAAACCACACCACCCTCTAATCTCCGTTGCCATGGCAGCAGCCTTTGAGATACTGAAATGTTCAGATTGCCAGCTAAACAAAATTGTTGAATGTGAACATTTGGCTGAGAGATTAAAAGGCTAAGGGGGTTGCAAAAGGGCAGTACCTCCCACATTCCAGGCAGCCACTGAATCCAATCAAATGGCTCTGACTCTTTAACCACAGCCATTGTGAGGACCGGATTAGGGCAATTTATCTAGATAGTTAAAACAGATTAGAGAACTGCAATTTGAAGACTATTGGCAACAGAAGTAAATGCCTACTGTACTAAGATAATAAAGAGACCATGAGATTTTTGGACACCTTTCTGCCGTGAACAGCACTTTCCATAAATCAAAATGCAAACATATACACATGAATTACATAGCAATCTGGTTTTCTCATCTGCATTTAGACAAGGTCATAAGGCTCATTCAAATTCATCCACAGATATGCTATCTTAAAAGCAATAATATGCATACAATATAAAATTTAATTTGTTCCTTGCCTTGAACAAATCCCTTGGAATTATCTCCCAGTACTAACAAATATCTGCTATCACAAACACCCAAATCTAATCCTCCAGTCGACTTCATATTACAAAAACCTTCATGACTGAAATACAAAAAGCTACTAGCCAGTAATAAGATGTAACTTCCCGCTCCCTGAGACCTTCAGCCCTCCCAGGCACTTGCAGACCATACAGTTAACGCCTTCCCGAAAGTCTCCCCATTGCAATGTTCACTTGGGGAAGTTGTAAAAGCAGGTAATTTAGGACAAACAGCTGACAATACAGTCACAATACTAACACCCTGAGATTGTTCATCTGGAGGGTGTTGGTTTGCTTTATTTTTCAAGCAGAGCAGGTTCCCTTTGTTTAACAACCTGTAGAATTTACCATACTTGTAATCCTGGGCCAACACTCGCCCTCTGGCCCCCCAGAAGATGGCTTCTGCCCTACGGACAGAACTCCCACCAACACCAGAACATCCTTGAACCAGCAGTTGACAAAGACAACATTGTCTCACTCCACCTTTCACAAATAATAGAGTAGCAGCCATCTATTCATACAGAAAGCATCCAAAATAGAAAGGAATAAAACCACATGCTCCCATCCGATTTCTTTCACACCATTTCAACCTCTCAACAAACAAGCACTTCAAATCCAAGAGCCAGCATGGCTCAGAGAGGAAAACTCCTCCAGACATGAGACAAACCGCTCCACTCAGTTCCAAAAGCTGTTTTGCACACACAATTCTCAGCACAAGGTGCATTTCCCTCCTCCCAGCATCCTCCTTCCAGGAAGACAAGAGGCACTGCCTGTCTGCTGGCTCCTTCCTCCCAGTCACCACACCAGCTTCTGGGGCCTCTGGGCTGCAGTGCCACGGAGGCGCCCAGCACAATGAGCATCCCGCGTCTCCACCAAGCGCCATGGCAGAGCCCCAGTCTCTGCCCACAGCTCCTGCTTCCTCCCCAAGCACAATCCCAGCTCTAGGCAGAGGGTCAGAGAAAGGGAGAGGGGTTCCTTCAGACTTTGGGAGAGGAATGGCCATGAATGCCTGCTGTGGAAGAGTCAGCACATACAAGACCTGCTGTGCCTGGAGCCTGAACTCTGCAGCCCCAGCCTGCGAACACATGCCATCCCACTGGTACTGCTGCTCTCTGCTAAAATTGGGGACAGCTCAGGCAGCAGGGCCATCACTGCCTTTCTCCTTCTGGGCAAGTGCAATTAAAACGAACAGACAAAACAGAAAGGTTCTGCAGGTCTGATGACAGGAGAGGAAATCACAAGAAAGAGCAGCATACTGGAAACATACTGGTATCTTCCATGTAGGGAAGAGGTCTCTGGGTTGGTTTTTTTTTCTAAGGGAAGGAGGAAGGACATACGCATGTCACAAATACACAGCAGAGAGGACAGAGGAGCCAGACATACACTCATGGGACACTTATTATAGACATGGGGAAACACAGAAGAGGTGGAGAGGAGCTTTGTCCTACCTTTTCTGTTTTCAATTTCTTGATTCGCCTGTGGCTCTCCTCCTCCTCCTCTTCCTTCTTTACCAAAACAGAGTTCCCCATTAACCCTGAATCCGGGGTACTTTTGCTCACTTCCCCCACAGCAGAGGAGGTGCAGTGGAAGGGGCTGGTGCTTCCACCACTGCCTCCCTTGGCCCCAAAGCCATAGAGGTGCCCAGCGGGAATTTGGCTATTGCCACCCCCACTGCCATTAGGGTGGCCCTGCTGCAGGTCATGCTGCTTGTCCTTCCTGGATTTTCCTGCATCCTTATCCCGCTTGGAGCCTCTGCTGCCTGGGGCTTTACCTGGTTTCTCCTCTTTGTTTTTCCCACAAGAGGCAACGGTGGTGGTGTTGCTGGTGTTGTTATTATTGCCGTTTGGGTTACTGCTCACACTTTGACCCAGTGCTGAATTCATGCCAGTTGCCTCTCCAGGGCGCCCTTGGACTTCCTGCCTTTTGCCAGCACTGCTGATCTCAGGAATCCCATACAAGGCAGCAGAAGGCAGAGATTTATTAGCATCCTTAGAAGTTTTACTCCTTTTCACTTTTGATTTGCTAGTCTCTTTGTGAGAGGAATTCCCCTGGGGAGCAGAGGGCTGAACAGAAGCGAATTTTAGGCCATCAGCTAAGGCTGAGGTAGCATTAACCCCACTGGAAGCCAGACCCCCGCAATCCTTGGAGCTGGTGTTGCTGCTGCTGGTGGTATTAGAATTATTCATCTCAAATTTCTGTCTGTCCTTCTCTAAGTCGGCGTCCAAATCGATTATTAAATTCCCAACACCGATTTCCCAGTCATCGCCACTGTCATAAGTGTCAACTGCGTTTGGATCCACACCTTTTCCTGCAGTGGAAGTGTTCAATGACATCCTGAAGATAAGATCTCTAGAGTAAAAATCCGATGAACTTCTCTTTGGAGATGTGGGGACATTCGTTTATCTCCGTTGGGCTCTCTCTTAAGTTCAACTCTTCTTGTCTCCCTCCCCTAGGTGTGTCTAGGCTCACAACCTGCAGTCCACATCCACGTTGTCCTGTGAGGAGGGAAATAGTCAAGTATTTCTTGTCTGGGTGTTACCACAATATAACGTCACTCAATAAAGAGGGGGCAAGGTAGGGGGGAGCAAAAACATTCAGCATTGCCACGCTCTTAAGTTTGTTAAGCCAGAGACAGTGGCTGTGGTGTTTTTACAATGAGCACTTTTATTCTACTTGTATACCAACATCCACAACCTCTCTTTAAGAGCCATGCCCATAAACAAAAAGGAAAAAAAAAAAGGAAGAAAAAAAAAGGAAGAAAAAATTTATCTACATTATTTAAATGTTCAGGAAATACAGTGAGAGAAGTGGTGCCTAGCTGTTGGAGCACATGTTGTAATCTAACCCCTTGGACCACCACCTAGGCACGAAAAGGAGAAAAGGAAGGACAGGGATTCACTCTTCAGTGCATTCCATGGATTTTGTGGCTTTTTTTAAACCAGACCATTGAAGTTTTGTGACTCTCCTGTATTATCTTTTACCCCCCTTCCCCTTAATCTCTTGGGGGATGGGGGAGGAGAGTGCTAAGGGAAGTGGGAAACCTCATTTTCCCTGCCACAATACACCTTCTATTAAAAACAACAGCCTACAAACTCAAATGTTTACTGGAAAATATTAAAATCCATAGGTTAAAATTAAAAAAAAAAAAAGTGAGAATAAATAAAAATTCTCATTCCTTTAAAAATATTCTTAAGATAACAGTTCTAAAAGCAGCTCTAATGTATTCCTAGGTCACACAATTGTTAGGTCTGTTAAATATAGTATTACTGACTGTACAGGAAACTGATTAAGACATACACTTTAAGTGATCTGCACCAAGGTGGCCTCAGTGACCGCAAATGAGTGTGTGTTTGACAAAGCTTAGTTAAAACGATTTTTAAAGGGATCTCTCCCTTTTACAGTCGACTGCCGAAATATTTATACATACATACGCATAATGCTTACCTTTAATCCTTTATCATTTTTAATTAAACCAGAAAATCAAAATGCTGTTCCCACTCGTCTCAGCAACAACTCTGTGCCTCATTTTACTTAAAGAGCAAGTGATCAAGAAGTAGAAAGCAAGTATCATCTCAGCCAGTATAAATCGGTCAATAACATATCTCCCCCTACTTTGGCACACGGATCAGAAGTCCATTTTTTTGTTTGTTTGTCTAGGCTTTTTTCGTCCTTGCTTAAAGAAAAAGAAGCAAAAAAAGCAAAAAAAAATAAAAATGCTGTGCCTCACAACTTTACGAGCTGGGAGGTAATATTTCACATTCAGAAGTGAAGCATCAAGGACCAGATTTTTGTTTGTTTGCTTTTCCTGAATAAGCACCGAGAGGTAATAAACACCACAGTAATATTAAAAAGAAAGCAAAAAAGGAAAAAAAATAAAAAAGAAAAAGAACAAAAAAAAAAAAAAAAAAAAAAAAGGAAAGAAAAAAAAATGTTTCCCCAACTTCACACTCCGTCTTCAGCCCCGGACCTGGGAGCCATCCCGATCAGTAAGTAATGATCCCACGAAACAAACCTACAGGCGCCCGGGTGTTACAAGACAGAATGTGCTAACATCGGGATAAATTAGTGAAAGGGAGGAAGGAAAAAAAGAAGAAAGGACTGAAAATCTGGGCTGGATTCCGCCTGTTAGTTGGGAAGTGGCATTTTTTTCGCCCGTCCTGACAGATCTGATTTCTTGAAGTAACTTGAGGGGAAACGGGCGGGGGAGGCGGGGGGAGGGGGAAGAGGGGGGCGAGGAAGAGGAGGAGGAGCGGGAGGGGGGAATCACTGATCTGATAAACCGGTTATCAAAACATTTTGTGGGAGTGGAGGAAGGACTGCGTACTCTCAAACGAACTAAATTTTCCCAGGGGTAAGATTTCGGGGAGGGGGGTGCCTGTCCCCGTCCCTTCGTCTGTCCGTCCCTCCCCCACCAGCCTTAGATCAGCGCTTTTTAAAAATAGGAATTAGGGGAAAAAAAAAAAGAAAAAAAAAAAAAAAAAAAAAGAGAAGCAAACCACCAGCATAGGCACGTATCAGTTTCGAATGGCTGTCTCGGGGGGAAAAAAAATAATAACAACGAAAAACCCGTGAGCTTGGGCTAGTCAGTCATGCGGTAAGTAATTCAGTAATTAGAGTCCGAGGAGATAAAGCAGACGACCTTTTTGTCAGGACAGATCGCTCCCACCTTATTGTCTCAGCAAACCTCGCAGTCTACCGTTATCACCCCCTCCCCCTGCCCGATGCCTCCCTCCCCCCTCTCCAAGTCAGACGGTCTCGGAGCTTTAGCTTAGTATTTTTAATTAGCCGGCGATGGGAAGCTAAAAGCCGTAATGAATTGCCGGTGGCGGGAGGGCGGGGGGAGGGGGAGGCGCGGCGGGCCCGCCGCTCGCGTCACGTGACGCCGCCGGGCGCCATTGGCCGCCGCCGCCGCCGAGCGGGGCCGGGGCCGCCCCTCACACACCCGGCGGGGCGGGCCGCGCCCTGCCCCGGCCCCGCGCCGCGCCGCCGGCCCGCCGCCTCGGCTGGAGTCCCGGAGTGCCCCCCAGGAGCGCCTCGCCGAGCCCCCCGCCACCTCCCCGGGTGGGGGGGCCCGTTTACCTCAGGGCTTTCCCTTCCCTGCGCCTCAGGGTAGGCAGAACCGAGACGGCGATGGAAGCGGGTAGCCGCCAAGGGACGATCCCACCCCCGTCCCCCGGCTCCAGCCTCGCGTTTCTGGTGTCTCGGTGTGACATGCGACGTGCCTCCCGGTCTGTCGGTGCCCCGTCGCTCCTGCTAACGAGCGCAGTGCTCTCGGGGCCCGGGGGGGCGGGGAAGCAATGCAGACTTGGCTGTAATGGTGTCACTTTTATTTCCCCCCCTCCCTCCCCCACCGTGGGTTAGTTAAAACCCAAAAAGGCACTACGCTTTAACGCTCCCTAAGTGCACCGTCAAGTATGATTTGTGTGGCTACAGTGCTTTCACCCTCTTACTTCCCTCAAATAACTCACCCTGTCTGGGGGGTTGTTTTGGGGTTTTCTTCCTCCTTTAAAAATCCCCAAGAACCCTAGTTATCTCAACTCCCAAAACTCTTTAACACTCCCGTTTGGAGAGAAAAAAAAGAAAATCCCCTCTAAGTGCTATAGACACACCACGCAACCGTACTTACGGTCTGTATTGGATCGAGTTGACCTTTTCCTTCTAACTGCATTGAGTGTGTTTTTGTTGCAGCCGCTTTTTATTTTAGGAAAAAAAAAATCTAATGTCTTCAACAGATTTATTGTGTTTGGAGGAAGAGAGCACCAGATATCATGAACCTTCCTTTCTTTCTTTCTAGAAACAAAATTAAAACAACAACGCCAAAAAAAAAAAAGAAAAGAAAATAAAAACTGGGCAGAGAAGGCAAACCCGGCATGTGTGTCTGTCCCCTCACAGGCTGACACACAGGCACAGGGGACAGGGGCGCTGCCCCCACAGCAGCGGCCGAGGCGGGGGAGTGGGAGCCTCACTCCGCGCGGTACCTGAGAGGGACTTTTCTTTGTTCGCGATGCCCTTTCCCTGCCGGCCAATCAGCACCCAGCTTTTATGAAACCGGGCCCTGCCATTGGCCCGCCGCTCCTCCTGCCTGCCGGCGAGGGCGAGAGACACAAACACGCACCCACCCGCTCGCTCGCTCGCTCGCTCACACCCCCGGCACCCGCTCGCGCTCGCGCCTTGCGGCCCCGCACACGCTGCGCCCCCGCGCACGCCGCACCCCCGCCCCCACCTCCGCGCGCAGTGTACACTCACTCACGCGTTCTGCGCTCGCACGCACGCACACGCACGCAGCCCCCCGCTCTGCAGCCCGCAGCCCGCACCGAGCCTCCTTGCTGCAGCCAGATACCAAATCGTGTTTCCCATTTCAATTATCCTACATAACATTTAAAGCTGAGGGAGAGAAAAATAAATGAGGGGAGGGAAAGGAAAAAAAAAAAAAAAAGAGAAAAGAGAGGGGGAGGAGGGGAAGGAAAAAAATAGAAAACCAAGGTGGAGTGTAGCTCTGCCAAGACTCACACGTAGGGAGGAAGACTCCCTCATTTCGTTTTAATTTAATTTCAGGGCAGTTTTCGAAGCCATGATGAATGATTTTTCTGTGCCGGTTTCAAAGAGGCAATTTAGAATCTCAGTCATAATTTTTAAATGCCCCCTCATTCAAAATTATAACAGCTTGAAGCCAGCGAGAGAGGGTTGCTGATACACATGTGCGATTATTTTCGTGCTTCGTGGAGGAGAAAAGCAAACAGTGTCTGGAGGAAGGGGCTGAGGGGAGGTTCATGGTAGGGCAGCACCCCCAGCTCTGCTTGGGGGTCACCGAGGCGCTGCTCCGCTCTCCGATCAGCCCTCTTTCTTGCATTCACTTTTACAGCTCCTCATGTATTTTATTACATGTTCATTTTTACAATATGGCTTAAGTTAGACAGGTCGGGTTTTATTCTTTTTTCTCCTTTTTTTTTTGTTTTCTCTTCCTCTTTTTCGGAAGGAAGGGGAGCAGAAAATAACCCTTTTGTTTCCAGACTGCTGATTTACTGCCGCACGCACTGAAGTGTGAATGCCAGCAACCCTATAACTACCACGTGAACATCCTTTCACAGGAATTAGTAACACAAATCTTCCCTATCGGGCTTTGTGTAGCTCGAAAATATCCCCCTTAATCATTCCTTTTGTTTACGTTGGGAGCCATTATGCTACACCACTGCGTTAAATTGCGTTTAACCCTTCGCGGACGGCAGGGGTGGAATGGGGACGGCGGCGGCCGCCGCCCGCGGGCACAGGAGGGTCGGGAGGTGGGGGGCACTAGCCCCGCAGACACCCTGTTCCTTTTAATATCCTCAAGCACGATCTACTCTTTTCTTTTTTTTTCCCCCTTTTCCCTGTCTTTGACTTTTTTTCCCCCCTTCCTCTTCCCCTTGATCTCGCTGGGACTGATCTCCCTGTGAAAATCGATACGGGATGTTTTTCTTGCCAAACGTACGCTACGCCCAAGTCAAGATTTCCGGCAAGAAGTCAAAGCGTGGCATTTACGATGTCCTGCACACCCATGACAGGGTGACAAAATACGTCTTTGGATTTCGTCCAGCTGAGCAAATCACGCTCGTCAGCGTGCCCGCGTTGCAGGCTTCCCAATGAAAGGGGCGATTAGTGGAGAGGTACCAGAGGAGCAAACCCCCCCAGACCCGGCTTGGCTGCGGGGGCTTTGCGGAAGGTGAAACAGGACTAGTGGGGGTAAAAACCGCCCGTGGCGTGGCACTCGACCGCGCTATGGCCACCCGGTCACCATGACCAGGGGCCCCAGGAGAAAAGGCTGCGCTCCAGGTGCTGTGAGTCCCGCGGACATTGGGGTCACCAACATAAGCTACCTTGGGAGGCCTTGAGGCTGCTCCGTTTCTCCTGTGTAAAAATACTTACCCTTCAAGGGCTGATAATGAAGGGTTTATTAGCAGGGATATGTTCATTGTCAAGGAGGCCCTTGATCACATTAAATGTTTAAGCCATTACAAAGTGGGGGAAGGAAGCAAAAAAAAAACAAAAAAAAAAAAAAACAACAAAACCAAACCAACCAAACAAACAAACAAAAAAACAACAAAACCAACAAAACAAAAAAACACCTCATGTCATGTGTGCAGCACAAACAAGAAATGCTGAGGTGTGAACAGTGAACACATCCCTGCCATCCCGCCCGGCTGTTGGGACAGCGCTGGGATAATGGCAAGGAGGACCTGTGAGCGGCCACTTCCCAGGCGCTGTGGCAGCGGACGCGGCTGGAGTGACTGGCACCCTCACCCCAGGGAGGGGACACTTATGCCCAGCATGAGCAATTTGTGGAGGAGTGGGCATGCATAATGTCACAAGGTACCGAAAATCACAGTTTCCCCGGGGGTAGCTCTTGAGTGATATCACTCACTGGTCAGCAAAATTTTAAGATCAGCAACACCAAGCTTTTGGTCTACTTAGTCATGGATCACTATTCCTGTTTCCTTACAGTATGTATTTTTCAGATTTAGGTAATGGCCCTGAATTTTTCAGTATTGACCTCTGTTTAGACACGTTTCACTTTGGGCTGCTTCTCGTCTGCAAAATTACAGTCATTTTCACATTATTATACAGTGAGTAGGAGACGGTTTGTATTTAGCGTTGGGTGGGGGAAGGGGTATTATGGGAAGTGATCTGCTACGGTCAGCACATAATTTCAGCCCAAAGAAAATTGCTTCTGAATAGATGGTCTGTTAACTAGCCAAGGAACAGTCGCTGGGAGAGATTACAGAAATGCCTCTGCTTTATCTGCCTTACACCATCATTTTAATTTTTGAAAGAAACGGTCAGGGGAAGAGCCAGCCACAGAGGGTTACTAACTACAGAGGCCAACTGATGGGGGTAAAGTATCCTTAAAAACCTCCTTAAATTACAAATTTTGGAGGGGAGCCTCTCACCCCATTCCCTCCTGGCATTTGTGTATGAGTCTACAGGGAAGGAGCCTGCCCAGTGTACCACATGGTTGCCAAAGAAGGGTTTTATTTACCCATTTCTGTGGCAGAAATTAGAGCAAGACTGCTTGCCGGCCCCTGGGTGCATCTGCAGCCGCAGATTCCGATGAGTGGATGCAAAAGGACCACTGAACTCACATTGTCTTGTCAGGTTAAGAATGTCGGTATTTCAAAAAGCGGCGTGTGTGATTTAGTGACTTTTCCGCCTTAATTTCTACCTGCTCTCCAAATTAGATTACAACTTTGTATTTCTGTGCATTTTACAAGACAGACAAAAGGCCAATAAATTAGCGGTGATTGTCTAAAATAGAAAATCCGTACTTAATTGGTGCAGCTGTGGACTGCTAATAACACCAAGAGATCACCATTCACCCATCCTGGTCTCTGTCCGGATTTTTTTGTTTGTTTTGTTTTTTTGGGGATGGTTGTTCGTTTTTTGTCTGTTTTGTTTTGTTTTGACCTTGCCAGACATATGCATCGCACACGCTACGAAGATCGCCGTCGAAGGTCTCTTTGTTTGGCGGAGGACCCGCGCTGCCGTTCCCGCTGTCCCGGGCGGGCCGCAGCCGTGAGGGGAGAGAGGCGCCTTCCCGCCCCTCCCGCGGCCGCGGGCCCCGCGCGCTGCCCGCTCCCCGAGCGCTGAGCGGGCGGCGCCCAATCAGCGCGCGAGAAATCGCTTTCGCGGCTCGCCATTGGCCGGCGGCGCGCGGGGCGGGGCGGGGGCCCCGCGCGCGGGCCCTGGGGGAGCGGCGGCTCCGCGCCTGAGGGGAGCGGGGCGGGCCCGGCGTTCTGGCCCGGCGCCGCTGGCAGCGCCGGGGTTAAACTTGTCGAGAAGAACGGCAGTAATGCCACCTAGGCTTACTGTCATTAGCAACAAAGCCTTAATTGCCTCCCCTCATTCAGTCTGTCTCCACTTCTCCCTTTGTTCCCGTGTTCGGTGTTGCAGGAGCACGGGTACGGGTCCGTACCTCCGATCTCGGAATTATCGACAGCCTGTCTGCAAAGATAAACCCATCGTTCTCTTTCTCTTCAACTTGCACCAAAGAGAGGGCAAAAATCCATTTCTCATCAGCACTTACTTGTCACACTAATTACGTAAACAATGAGGAGCGTTTCTCTCCTGTACAACGTTTTGCGCATAAAAGTTTTCTCATAACAAGACTTGAATGCAGTGCACTGGAAATTGTATTGATTCGAACATTTTGGGTTAGCGCATCCTAGAACCTTCAGAACATCCCACAGTATTATGGGCGAACTTTCAGTTGATGTGCACAAACTACTGGCTCTGCAGATTAGTTTTGGGTAATTTATTACAGCATTGCTGACTGCCAGTGATCCATAGACCAGAGTGTGGGAACTGATGATACAAACTACAGAGGAGTCATTATACACTTGGCAGATACTTCTGTTAGATACATTTTTTTTCCCCAGAGGCAATGCTGACAATGTTTCCTTCTTCTTTAGAGCAGTCCATAGACTCTTTTACATTTATCTGCATATTCACAAGGAGTCTCAGTTTGATACCTAATCTAGTGGTCAGTGTCTCTGACGTTTCAGCATACAAATATAGTTTCTACATGGATGCAAAGTGCTGCTATGTTGTTTATTGAAGAGCAACAAACATGACAACTAGATGGAATGATTTATGAAAGAGCCTCTATGTGCATGTGTATATTTATTTTGGAGTACGGAGAGAGTGTAAAAAGTAAACAGATAAAAACTTTCCTTCTGAGAGCTCAGAGGCAGAAAAGAAAAAAAAGAAAGAGACGAAAGAGAACAAACCTGAAAAAAGTGGGAGGAAATGTAGAAGAAGAAAAAAAAAAGGAAAGGAAAATAAAAAAAATAAAAGAGCAAAAGAGAAAAGCAACAGTTGAAAATAAAAAAATAAATAAACAAATAAATAAATGTCCTACCAGTGTAATGTGCTAATCAGTGAAATAAATACAGAAGGAATAAATGAGACGTTCCCAAGTACCGTAGCATAGAACTTAAAAATTAGGCTGGAAAGAGCACTAAAAATAAATAATATGGGTAATTACTCCATGTTGGCATTAGAGTGGACTGAATGACCCAGTAAGTTTTTTCTACTCCGTAAATTAACAGCTCTCCCAGGTTCTGCTGTAGAATTTGAATTACAAACCTTTTACCTAGACATGAATATAGCCTTCAGTTCATTGTATAGATGGTCAATTTTTCAAGTAATTTAAACAGCATATTTATTTATGTAATGCTTTGTGCAAACATTCTGATAATGTGAAAAATATTTTTTCTTTCATAATAAAGAGTGTGTTCTGAGAAACAAGGAATACATGTTGAAATCTGTTACAGTCTTGACATAGCCTAAGCTTAATGTTTCACAGTCCATTATAATTTGTAATAGAAATGATAGATGCAGTTTCAGTATTTTAGTAGGACAGTGCGTCGATGTTCTAGTCTTGCCAAGGTGAAAAATGTACAAAAGGCCAGTGGCTGGGTACAGTACTCCACATTTTCAGAGAGAACAAATGAGTGTGGGGAAATGAAACTGAGCCTTAGTGAATAGGATTGGATTGGTTTTTTAGAGGAAAGGCTAGGAGTCATAGGCCAGGGAGAGGAAAGATGAATCTTGAAATGGAATTTGCAGAGGAGTAGCCAGTTAGGCTTAAGGAGTCTGCAGCAGAAGCAGGTTTGAGAGGGACTTTCCCAATGTGAAAGGAGAGCAAGAAGAATGATGTTGAATAAGCAGAAGGAATAGGCCAGATATAAGATCAGATAGCATATACCAGGAATAAGATAAAGGTGACAAACAGTCAGAATGTGCACTGTCTGGTAAAGTGAGGAATGACTCCGAAAGTTTTCAGAGCCAAGGTTGGACTAGGTATCATCCTCACGGGAAGAGTGAGGAAAACATGCTGCTACATTTTTGACAGAAAGGAGCTTGAAGATGAATGACCCTTGAAAACCCACGAGAGAAGAATAAGAGTCTGTTTGTATGTAGGTTTGAACCCAGTAGTTTTAAAAACTGCAGAGCTATGGAAGGAGAAAACCTATGCTCTGGGACAACACAAATACCAAAGATTTTGATAATCCTGAAGCATTTAAACAAACTAAATATGTTAGCTGCTAGAGCTGCAAGTGAAGAGAATAACCCTAGGAACATCTCTATGTGTACCAGAGCAAGCAACTGTGACCTCTTGCTTTCCTGACTGTCCTTGCTGCTCTTTTGTTGTTTCCTTTGCTGTATTTGGGCAGGAGAGAAACACAAAGAAAGCTTTGTACCCTCAGCTACACAAGAAGGGACTTGCTCTAAAAGCAGCATGAGGAAACAGGAGTGAGACAGTAGGAGAGAAGGAGAGGGGATGGTGAGACCAAGAGACTGAGGCAGTAAAGGCGGCGATGAAAATACAAAAAGGGGAGATTAGTACAGAAGATGGGGAACTGGAGCAGTCTGGTCTCAGCTGTCTCACAATCATTATGTGACAACTTCTGTGATTTGGCCATCTTGCCTTGAAATACTAAGTAAAGCAACAAGTGAATGTAAAAGCATCAAGGATTCCTTTAGCCAAAAGTAACACAGCTATGTTTTTTAGTGGACGATGAAATACAATCAGGTGAGACATTACTCATTTCAAGGTTTACATTCTCCATAGAGGTACCTGAAACATTGCTGAACTGCACTATTGACATTTGAAGAGAAATCCCATCCAGATTTTAGACATTTTCTTTAGCAGTATGGTTGCAAACGTTTAATTTAAAAAGAAGCCTGGTAAATAAAAGAGAAAACGAAAAAACAAAACAGCAACAAACAACAAAACAAACCAAACAAAACCAAAAACAAACACCCAAAACTGAAAAAAACCCCAAAGAACAACAAACCAAAACTCCAGGGAATGCACCAAGTGATATAATCATATCTGCTTGATCATTCTTCATATTAATGGAAGGAAGTTGTGACTGTAGCTATACTGAGCTCCTCACATCTGTCTGTTTTAGAGCAGTGGTGTGAACTAAACGTAGCACCGTTTGTGTTAGACAACAGGGCAGAGGTGGTCTGTTTAGCTGATGAGCCTCTGCACAATCTGGACTTTGAAATCTGGAGGTCTTCTCATCACAAAGCTTCTGCTTCCTCACTTGTAATTTAGTGTAACAGTGATTACTTACCTTACAGGGTGCCCTGAGGACTGTGTTTGTTAAGCATATTGAGATCAAGTGTAATGTGATTAAGAACATCTGCATTAGATTTAGACCTGTATTGCAAATAGCTGCTATTAAGGCAGACTTTCCAGTGACTGCAACTTCTCTCTTCTTTGGGACCAGAGAAAAGAAGTCCCAAGAATCACACAGGGGTGTCAGCTTTATTTGCCTTATGTAAAGTTCCTCTGTGCTTTCAAGCCCTTAAGCTAGGATGCAAGCAGACTTTTTGTCCAGTTCTCTGAACTTCCACCGGGGATGTGGAAAAAAAGAAAAACCTGGTGTGCTTTTTGTAATTGTCGTGAAAGAAGTCTTGAGTCCTTAGGAGATGTTTAGGAATTGTTCTGGAGCCTAAACCTGTGGTGTCCCGGAGCTGGAACTGCTGTTTCAACCATCTTCCCACAGATGTACTATAAAAGAACCTGGAAGAAATCCTGTGAGGATCTCTGCTTTGACAGAGCATATTCTAGTGCATATTCATCAAGAATGCCCAGAAGATTTCTTTTATTTAAACAACAAGGATACTTATGAATTGTTCCATGCTCTGGCCCATGGAATATTATTTTGCAGACTAAATACCTCTCCTGCCTTTTGTCCCGATTTGAAATTTAGGAATAAATTATATGATTTTTATTATAAAATTTTACTTTTCCATTTTACACTTCTATAATTTTAAGAGCACAAATGTAATGCTCTCAAAATTAAAAAATAAATATGCCCAAATCAAAGTTTTATATTATTTAAACAGATTTGTTCAGTTTTAATTTTAATGGTAATAGGAAAAGATATCTACAAGTGTATTAAAATTAATCAGGTGTATTAAAATGCAGTGGTTTTTTATTTGGAGAAATGAGTTTATGTGAAAAGTTTCTGTTTCTAAATCTTTTTATCTAGCACTTAGTATTTTGCTGGTTAAAAGCATTCCTCTGAGGTCAAATAAAAAATTGTAATCAAATGCAGACCAACTCTCTCATACTGCTGTTCAAAATGGTGAACTAGTTCTGAAATATAATCTGTTAACATATTGTTAATGAAAACATTTAGCACCGAGGTCAAGGCTTTTTAGGGGAGGGGGAAATAAAAGGAAAATACACTTTTTTTTCCCCAGAGAATATTCGCTGTCTAGCCTTCTTAGTTATTCTTCATAAAAATACATGGATTATGGTTTAGGGAAAATATTGTTGAGAGGAATACATTGCAAATGCACAAAATCAGTGGGTAATTGCTTTTACATTATTACTTTGCAAGGAGTAAGTACAAGAACTGTCCTGGTGTTGAGCACTGCTTTTATTGTGTCTTCAGGCTTTAGGATAATGAAGAAGGCCAGGGTGACCTTGATCAGAAAATATTAAGCCCTAAGTCATAGTGCCCAAAATTTGAATATGTTCACATACTTCATAGTGATCAGAAACTTTCATGAATAGTTTGCTATATTCACACAGTGTCCTGACAATTCAGAATACAGATAATTGTTCCTAAGTTCAGTTACCCAGAAGGTATTTATAGAAAGAGCTTTGAGGAAAATGTGATTGTATTCCTTTTATTTCTCTCTATTTTAGCCTTATTAAAAGGAGAAATTATGCATCTGAAAAGAAAAACATGAAGAGGAGACCCCATTGCCATTACTTTGGAGAGCTGAGATGTGGAGAATGAAAAAGCCATTGGTCTCAGTTTTACTACCACAATGGCCTTTTATGAGAAGGATTAGATACGCCTAGAGCTGGTGCAGCATTCACTGCTGCCCTGGACAACAATCTGGAAAGAAAGATGATAAAAATCAGTTTGTCATAAGGTTAAATCACTACAGACTAGCTAGATTGGCTTTTCAGATTGTTTTTCATTTGGGGAATCAAGGAAAAAAAAACAGAAAGAAAGAGAGAAATATGGCTTTAAAGCTGCTTGGGTTGTCTTTTTTTTTTTTTTTTCCTTCTCTCCTTTTTTTTTCTTTCCTGCAAGATGTAGCATTCAGAAAACATGTTGAGCGAGTTGAGGCATTAAAAAGATCAGTCTTTCCTTGCTGAATGAAAGACTGTTGTGCGTGTGACTCACATACTAAACAGAAATCTGCCTTCAAAGCCTATTTTACTGCCTAATTATATATACACAAAATGTAGCTGTCTGTTTCAATCAAATCCTAGGAAAAAGAATAAAACTCCTCTTAAGATGCAATTTTCATGGTTTTTCATAACCTTAGAAAACATACTGCTAATGCAAAAGGGGGAAGTACAGCTGGAAGGTCCAGATAAGCCACCAGTCATTGTTTTGTATTTTTTTTTTTTAATTATTACTTTATAAAGACATTATACCTCCTACTCAGAATGAGTAAAATTAGTGTCCTCTCATTCTTTTTTCTCTTTGTGGGTTGAGTTTTTTTCCTTGAAATCTTGTTATGCATTTTAGGAGCAGCCAGTAGCTATGGAAAAGGTTTTTTTAAGCAATCTCTGATAGCAGTAGCAAGCCTTGAAGAGAAATCTAGGAATTCCAAACCTATACAAGTACTGCACTGAGTACTCCATATGAGCAAAACCAAATATAGAGTGAAAGAATGCATCATAAAACAAAATAATTGCTGGCAATCAGCTCTCTTGGAAACTTTCAAACTGGTCAACATGTGCGAGCCATTTCTTTTGTGAGAGACAAAAAAAATTAATTGGTTTTAGCTCTTTCTGTAGTAATATAAGTGTCAGACTATATGTATATGCATATATGTACACATATATACATATACATATACATATGCATATACACACACACACATATATATATGGGGTTTTTTAACACCTACTATTCAGAGACCTTTTAAAATACCTTTGACTGTAACGTTTGATAAGCCATTACTAATTTATGTCCTCTTGCAGATACAAATCATTAAAATGAAATAATGTTTTCATGGTTTATCCGATGTATGTTTAAATGCACCTTAAAAGTTTCTTACTCTGAAGATATCCCTGTTGTCTCCCTGGGAGGCTGCAGCAGTGGAGATAAACAATATACTCCGCAAATAGCTGTGCCAGCGAAGACGTACAGCTCATCATCTGCCTGGGGACAGTACATCCTATTCCCTCCACCTGAGCACTCTCCAGATCATTTCTACCAAAATGAGGCAAATTAGCAAAACTATTTTCCCCACTGCTTAAGCAGTCGAACCCATTTCGCCAGAAGTGATTTAGAGGGGGCTCTTCCTGGAAGAGATGCTATTTAGTTACTTCTAGGAAGAGACATGGGAGTGCAGTGATAAACAAGTCACAATAGACGTAGAAAATAACTCTATTTCATCTGCAGTGGTTGTTTACAGCCCAGTAGTCATATCCTGGAGCTGCCTCTATTGTTGTTCAGCCATTGATTCTTGTAGAATATTCTTGCTAATTACTGAAGGGAATAGGTTAAAACTGGTCACTGAAAATTTAATTCAAACCCACATTTTCTGTCCCAGTCTCTGACATTACTTGCGTTGACAAAAAGGCTGATCTCTCCAAAACAGGGCAATGTCTGTTAATTACAGAATTAATTAGATGAGGGGCCCGACATGTTCTGCTATGCAATGTATGTGCATTCAGCCAGAAAAGTTTTCTGGCAAACCTTTCTCCCACCTAATCAATGTCTAGTAATTTGAACTCTGACATAATGCAGCGATGGGGTGAACGGGTAAGATTTAGGATTTCTGGTTGGTGTGGTGATCTTGCAGGTTTTCTGTATTTCTGAATGCCCTGGCAAATGGGTATCCAGGTCACGTGGATCGTGTCTTCTCTCTCCCAGACTCGTTACAATGGAGGCTTGTTGAACATAATGACTGTACTTTAGACAGACAAAAGGTATGCTAAGGGGATTAGCTGAAGCTACTTCCCTTACCTGCCTGCAGGGAGGGAATTTGGAGAACAAACACAGAACAAAAGAGTTACGGCTCAAGTGAAGTTACTGCAAAGTATGCAGGGGTGTGACTTTACAGCACACTACCGCACTCGTTCTCGTATGGGCATCCTTTGTGCGCGGTGAGGGTGCAGTTCAGACAGACACTTCAGCTGCTCTAACAGCTTGCTGCTGCCAAGAGAGGAAGTTCCTTTCTCTAAGGCCCGGGTTTCCCACTTTTTCTCCAGCCCTTCAAGTTGTGTGGTCTCATCCTCTCCATTGCACAGATGTGGCAGTCATTTGACCCCTAAGTGAGTCGGTGGAGTTTGTTAAGCCAACAAAAACTGTTGACTGTTTTGTGGGGTTAGTTTGCTGCTGGCTCAGCGAGCTGAATGAGTGCACTCTGCAGTCAGAGAGGAGCAGATGTGTCTCCTCTTCAGGAGCTCAGCGGTACCATACAGTATAGGTGGGAGTGAGGGCAAGGAAACTGAGGCCTGAACAGCGCAAGACAACCCCTTTTAATTGCAGTAAACCGTGAAATTGTGTTATACCATTTAATACAACTACACCATAAGGACAGATACCTACCATCACCAGATCAGTAGTTTGAATTGCAAAACAAAAAGCCCCAAAACAACCACATTTCAGACATAACCCGCTCCCATTCATTTTGCAAGAGCAGGATGACATACTCATGAAAGCGCCTCATTCAGAGGAATAGCTAGAAAATTTTGGTACCTAGGGATCCCTTCCTCTGGCACAGCTGCAGTAAAAAGAAATGATCTGCCTCTGTCCTTAGAGCATCAGCATTGTGAGGGATTTAGTGCAGAAGAATGACTGTGTTATAAATTCACAACAGTATACTTTGCAGTAACTTTCCCAGTGAAAAGAATATATCAAAGAAATCAAGGTGGAACTCACAGAGACACATGGGAAATCCTAAGCAAATGAAGGGAAGAAATAAACCTACTTTCATAGCAGACTAAGGAGATTTGGCTGTGAGGTCAATGTATGCAACAGATGATAAGCTGAGCTGAAGGCAGCAAATGGTTTGGAAGACAAATGATTTGGAAAAATCAGAGAGAATATTCAGGCTGTTAACTACAAAATAATCTTCCAAATTTTTAAGAAAACTTAGAAATTTAAAGTAAATCTTGTGTGACTTCTTTCAGGTACATGGGCTCAACACAAAGTGACCTGATTTCTTGGTATGTTATACGCACTGGCTTTTTCCAGGTCTTTTGGTTAGGCAATTTACCTGTTAATCACACTTACCCATGAGGAGTATTTTGTGAGGTACCTCCCTTGGCATTCAGTGCATTTGTCTGGGAAACATTTACTACACACACATGAAGCCACAGTTTCATTTTTTTTTTCCACAAAAGATCTCAACAGTCTTATCTTTGCTGTGATTAACTTAACTAACCTAGGACCATTTAGTGGCATTGTTGAAACATTCATTTTGTGTCTTTAGCTCTAAAGTTGAGCACAGATAATTATCTCTAAGAGGCATCCCTATTTTTAAGTCTGGCATAGATTTTCTATCCATGCCAAATCAGTAATAGGATATCAGGAATTCATTAAATCTGTCAATCAATCAATCAGTCAATCAATAAACAAACAACCAAACCACAAGAAACCAAACAACAAAAACAATAGCAGCAAAAAAAACCAAGCCAAAAACAACAACAAAAACCCAAACAACCTCCCTCCCAAAAAATAGCAATCAAAAAAATAAACAAAACCCAAAAACATGAAACAAAACAAAATGGAAAAGACAAACAATGTCAAGTTGTTATGGTGTTGAAGCTTTAACTATGTTAATTCTTTTACTCTAGCATAATATTATGGCATCACCTAAGGCCGATTGCACAAGTACTGGTACAATGGCAGTTCTGGCTGATGACCAGCTGATCATGGGCCAGCAGTGCCCTGGCAGCCAGGAGGGCCCCGTGTCCTGGGGAGCATCAGGAACAGCATGGTCAGCAGTGCCTGATGCAAGGGACAATTCCCAAGGGAGGGGATTGTCCTGCTCTGCTCTGCTCTGCTCTGGGGCAGCCTCACCTCAAGTGCTGGGGGCGGTTCTGGGTGCCACAGCATAAAAAAAGCATTGAGCTGTTAGAGAGGGTCCAAAGGAGGGTAACAAGCATGGTGATAGGCTTTGAGGGGAAACCATGTGAGGAGTGGCTGAAGTCACTTGGTCTGTTCAGGCTGGAGAAGAGGACACTGAGGGAAGACCCCACAATGGTTACAGCTCTTGGGAAGGGAAGAGGACGGGCAGGCACTGATCTCTTCTCTGTGGTGACAGTGACAGGACCTGAGGGAATGGCCTGAAGTTGTGTTAGGAGAAGTTTAGGCTCGATGTCAGGAAAATTCTTCACCCAGAGGGTGATTGAGCACTGTCAGTCTCACCAGGGCAGTGGTCACAGCACCAAGCCTGACAGAGATCAAGAAGCGTTTGGACAATGATCTGAGGCTCATGGTGTGACTCTGGGGTGTCCTGCATAAGGCCAGGAGCTAAATGCAATGATCCTTGTGGCTTCCTTCTAACTCAGCATATTCTTTGAGTCTATGAATTTGGTCTTGAATAAAGCCAATGGTAAACTGATTTCCAGGGAAAACATACGCAGTTTGATAAACAGCAGACATGCGAGACCCTTTCAGTTTACTTTTAACTTGCATTAATAAAGCGCTTTGGAGCAGAAGGCAAAAAAAAGAGACAAATGCTTCTCTTTTATGTTGCCTTTTGGATTTTTTTTAAAGTTATCTTAACTTTTGTTTTCTACAAAGAGTTAAAAAAAAAACTCACTGAGAAGGTGAGTTTATTTCTCATAAATACTCTTTTAGAATATGAAGCAGGAGCGAAAATATTACAGACACCTAGCAGACAAACTGCTAGATGGACAGGTAGTATAGGAGAAGAACAAGACTGAATGTCACGCATCACCTCTGTGGCAAAACAGTCAAAATCACTGAATCCGTAGGGTATGGCTTTGGAGAGGACACTGTGAAAGAAATCACAATCCCTGCCATTGCAGAAAACCTTGCAATAAGTATTTTAGGAGGCTCACAGAATATATATTCTACATACTACTAAAACATCAAAGGCCACAGAATTCATTCCCAAGTCCTACAGCAAATATGAGACCTATATAAAAACGTGAAAAGACACAGGTATAGTATGTCCAAGGAGGGCAGTAGGCTTTTTATCCTATGTTGTAAGGTTTTGCAGCAGAGAGGAACCTTGCACACAACCACAGGGAAAAGATTAATTGTATGGAAGAACATCAAGAATATGTGCCAATTAAAACTGAAGATTGTTTCCAGACATCAGTTTAGCATGAAGTTGTGGCAAACAGACAGGACACATATGTCTCATAAATGTCATTGCTACTAGAAGCATCTCCTGCCTTCAGCTGTGACCATTGCCTCTGATGATTCAAGAGGAAGGCTGTTCTGTAAGTGCAGGGAAGCATTAAACTTTCTCACTGCTTTCTCTGCTGGTCTAATACAAAAAGCCCACTCTTGCTGAGTGAAGGTTCATAAAGAAGGAGATAAAAAAAATGCTATCGTGTCTGAACCCTTGCAGAAACTGGTGCTAGGCAACCTTTTCCAGAGAGATTTTGTCAAGATAAAATGCCACTTACCTTTCCTGTAGAATACAGCCTTTCTCTTGAGGACCCTGAGGTGGGGATATTGCTCCTGCTGGTCACAGAAGTCGGGCAGGCAGTAGAGAGCTCTCCAAGCAGAGGAGGATTGCCTTCAATGCGCGGTTCTTCCATCCCCAGCTGGGAGCGTTTTGTGTGTTTGGATGAGTTGGTGGTGTGAGATCATGTTTTATACACTTCTGTGACCCTGTACTGCTGTATAAGGACACAACTGTACGTAGTTACAGTCATGGCAGGCCCAGATTTTGGATGTTGCTGTATGAAAAAACTTTCTGTTATCTTTGGGAAAAAAAAAAGCATTTGGTATTGAAGGCCATGGCCAAGCCATTGCAGAATGGCAAAATAATGTTAATCTGCTTCCTTTAATTTTATAGTTCAGCAGTTTAGTTCCCGTTTATGTTGCTGAATTGCCAAGTTTTCCTAATTTTTTCAAAAACATGAATCTAGTCTTTTTGGTATGTCAAAATATTCTCAAGACAGAAATAACTGACTGTAAACTTCATGTCACAACAGAGTTTTCTCCTTGGGGTTTTGAGTGGAAATTATTTCTCATTCAATTATCCTTTTATGATTGTGTGACATAAAAAATCAAACAAATGTTTAATGGAAGTTTACAAGAATGGACAAATGTATTCTGTCTACCATGTAGAACATAAAGGCATAGTGTAAAATGCATCTTTTACACTTCCAGCAACATCAGCACAAAATGTGAAGCTTTATGGTACTGATGTATGTGCACATACAAAAAGAAGTGAAAGTATAACAGACAATTGATATGAAAGACTATTTGATAATTAACTTTCTATCTGAAAATATCTCATCATTTCACTACCTGTTTATTAAGAATCTCATTTTAATCTCATATTAAAAAGCCAAATTTCAATTACAAAAGAATATATTAATGCATTTTAAAAGTATATGAATGAGTAAAAAAGGGGGGAAATAATTCCTACAACCTAGAAAGGACTTAGTGGTTTTATTTAGAACTTCTTAAAAATGGGCTAAATGAAGGAGACAGCAACAAGGCCTTAAATATAGATGAGCTGACAAGAGCATAAGAGGTAAAAATCTCAAATTGTTCTGAAAGATCGCTACAATACTGCTAACATATTTTGTTACAGTGCTCTCTTAGTCCTTCACCAAATGTCTAATTTCAGATCTGCTGCACATGCTTTCCTTGCAGGGTTTAATGTACGTGATTAATCTTGACTTGGCTTAATACTGCTAGGAATGTGGCAATGACCTCAGCTGAACACTGGCAAAGTGATTAATGTTACATGAACTGGGATATTTTTTACTCACGATCCTGAATAAACACAGACATGCTGTATTCTGTTACAGACCTTTGCTCAATTGAAAATGTACTGTGGTTTCAAAGAGTAATGTTTCAGATGCAATAAACAACGTTAGAGGAAACATGGCTCTTGTTAAAGAAAATGCTGTTTCAGGCTAAAGTCCCAGTGATCATAAAAGATATATGATGCAATAAACAAAATGAACCACAGGCAAGACAGGTCCATTCGATGACTAACCTCTGATTGAATTTTCCAACACTCTTTGACATTCTGTGAGATAAACTATTCAGAAAAGGTCCCTATTAAATCTAAGGTTGTAATTTCTTTTTTTTTTTTTTATTTTTATGGTGAGGTCCAAGAACTGTGTGAATGTCTCCTATTGGTTGTTTGTGTTTTTGAATATTTTATGATATGGGAAGACAGGCAAACAGTTGCTATGATTGTCAAATGTCTTAAATCAAGTAGAGAAAATGCAATAAAACACAGTTTCCATGGCAACACATTGTAACCTAGTACCTCTGGATTATGAACCAGCTCACATCTATGATCATTATTTGTTGACAAGCATAAATTGAGCCTAAAAGCATAAATTTCCAAGATAAAACTGAAAGCTTCAGCTCAGTAATAATAATATTTAAATATTTCCAAGGTGGTGGCAGCAAATCAAGACTAGTTATGTTGTCATTTGCATAACGTTAATAAGCTAAATGAAAATGCTTTTATTTTCAAGCCTTTCAGGAAAGATGTAATAAATATATACATCTCCAAACCTGCAAATAGTAACTGATGTCTGTTGTGCCCTGCTGAAGGAATACAATAGGACCAGTAATACGGAATGATACACAAGACTTTACAATAAAATACCTTAATTCTGACTTGCAGTTGTTTGACAAAATCCAGGAGAAAAAAAAAGAACAAATATTTGAGCACCTGATTGCTAACACCATCTCCTCTTCTTTGCAGTGTTTTCCCTGTTGCCCATTGGATGTTTTTGTAGGTCAGCATGACACAGTAAAGCAGAAAAAGGGAAATTAACTTTGCTGGCAGAATTTACGTACGTCTTTCATCGCCACATACATTTCAAAAGCAGAAAGGTGATCACTTTGTCTGTTTTTCACAACTCAGTAAGAATTGACCAAAACAAAAGGGTAATTAATCTTGTTTCAGAGTGCTCCTCACTCTCCACTGCTGGCATGCCCGATCACCTGAGAGCATGGAGTCTCCATTCTTAAAGATTCCAACTGAGTGCACAAAGCTCAACCCCAGGAATGTGGGACCTATTGTACCATCTCTGCAAAGCTGCCCAGCAGCCCTGCAGGTTCCTGAGGCTGCCTGGGCAGCAACAATCAGATGCAAAGCAGTAGAGGGTTGCCCATGTACTGCAAGTCTGATCTTTCCACCTCACTGAGCTGTCACAGAAACCATTGCCCAATTATTTGAGATTAGCTTGTTACCACAGTTAACAAACTGTGGTTTTTCTACAAGCAAGTTCATTGTTTCAGAAACCGTCTGGTGACTTATGAATAGGCAGAAATGGATGTTCATCTTCTTTGCTGAATCAAAATCCTTGTGTTTCAGAGGCTTCAACATAGCTTTCTTGAAGACTCTATGTCACATTGCCTGTATGTTGTTGATGGAGTTTAGGGAACAGAATTGACAATATAGATCCTAAACACAGATCTTTGCTCACATGAACTCGGGACCTTAGTGGTTTGTGTAAATAAAATTAATTTTTCTGCTTTGCACTAAAAATTAGACAGGTCTGACCAGCACTAAGAACTGTAATGGGCCAATTCAGTAAGTACATGCAGCAGCTTTGGGACCAGTGGAAGCATACAGCCACTTACACCTGTAAAGTCTACTTATGTGAATGAAGAAATCCTTCTTAAAATACAGATTTTTTTTTTTTTTCTGGCTACCTGACAACAACTTTGTAGACGTTCCTACAACGCTTTGTAACAACCTCTTGCCGGTTGCAGAAAGAAGTGACCCACAGAGGTTTTCCCAGCAGAACACACCTATTTGGTCTTCACAGGCATTGCCATGTAAATATCCACTTGAAGACATTTAAAAATACAAGCTACTTGGGCTTCCTTATGTAGACAATTGCTGTGACACCTCTTAATGTTTATAAATAATACAGCAGGGACTCTAACTCTGTCATTATGTCTTACGGCTTTTGGCATTTTCTGTGACTTAGGGAAAAATGCAGAATTGGCTTTCATACAAATACGGTGGAGCTGGAATTTTATATTCTAAAGATCACAGACATTCCCAGACATTGTCTGGGTACCTGAAGGGCAACACCAGTCCCTTAGGGGATTGAGGGAAGGTTGAAGTACAAAAGTAGTCTCACCTGTTTTTGGAAAATTTTGTGTGGACCCAAGGTTCTTATAAGTTCCCTGATTCACTAAATCATGTATTGTGCTTGAAAAGAAACTTCAGTAAAAGGGGAACAAAATTATATATAAAAATCAGAGGCATGTAGTTCTTGTCACTTTATCAGTTGCCTACCATAAATAAACTCCATGAGGGAACAAAGAATTAGCAATAAATCATTGTCATACTAGTATGGGCAGAATGCCTTTTTTTTTTTTTTTTAAATGAAATTCAGTGGCACCGCTAGAAGCCAGTGGAAAAGTAAAATATGTTCACAGCATGCTGTACTTGAAGAAGAACCTTTTCCTCCTGGTGTCCCTGTGGTCTGAACACATTGTCCATATCTTGGTCAATGACTTCTATTTGAAAGGTTTTGACTTTAGAATAAGGATCCTGCTTGGATTGTTCAGACAGTATGATTATCTGCCTTAGAGGCTAGATATCCTTAGCTTAGCACTTCTGCATTAAATAATGTTGGAGATGAGCCCTCTTGCTCTGTGTTCTGTATCGGATCTCAGACCCTCACCTGTCTTGCATATTGCATCTTCTCTGTGGTTTGCTAATGATAAGGTAACTTTGAAATCAAACCCCAAAAACTAGAATTTTTTAATATAATCTGAATTCTGAGTGTGATTTTTGAAGCACAATTTCTATATGAATGAGTAACTCCATAACTCTCTGTGCTATATTTCTCAAGACAGTGCTAAATGTTCAAGGCCTACAGTGATGGACAAAGTGGAAAAAGACCCATTCAGCTGAGATAGCTATACATTTTTCTCAATTAAGCTACTGAAAAAAGATTTAGTAAGAAAAGAGACTGGAAACACTGGACTTGGTAGCATCAAGTGTAGGCTTTCCTCAGAAGGGACTGTAGTATTGTAATTTTAAGATGATTCTTGAGATGTATTGGTTGAGGAAAATGCTTGTGATTTCAATGGCAGGATCAAGCATTCTCCAATGCTCAATAGGCTTTGCAATCTCAAAGTTTAGTTTTCGTGTCAGTGGCTGAAACATCTCTCAGTAATCTCGTGCTCCTTTTGGGGAGGCTGTTTCAGCAGACACCGTAGTTAATTACCTTGTTTTACATCTGGATTTTCTTTCTCCATAGTGGTATAAATCCTGCTTTTTTTTTTTCAGCAGCAAAGTTCTCATGGGCCTGTTTCTCTGCCTTTTAATTTTTTTAAATTGTGTTATAACTGTAACTTCCTCAAAGTCAGGAAGAGTTATCTGGAATTAAAAGCAGAAGAACATAATTGTGAATTGGAAAAGCACAGGAACATCTATTTCGCTCATTAAATTCCCAATTAAACACATCATTGGTCCAAATCATTTGCAAAGGCCAGTGCAAGGTCATGTAGTTTATGTCACTTAGGCAGAATAGTTTATAGTTGGCTTATCTGTCCTGCTGAGCAGATGATATTCAAATAGGAAATGTCTAAGAATTTTAAGGGGCCCAAGCAAAATCCACAGGAATGCTTTAGGCTGAAGAAACTGTTTAAGGTTTGGCACATAATACATGTTTAGAGACTATTTCCTTTGCCTTGCTCTGCCTTCCCTTGCATTCCCTTTCATCCCCTTCCTTACCCTGCACTTCTTTTTATTTTTTTTTTTCATTTACTTTTTCTCCCCCTTCTCTCCCTCCTTCTTTTCTTTCAAACTGTTTATATGCTTCTGTGGATATTCATGACACTTATCAATATATCATGGCTTATATACTCACAGTTCTATGCTAAAATCACAATTAAATTTGTAAAGCAGAATTGGTGAATATATGACATATCCACTTTCTGCATTACCTATTGTGTTTAAATGGTGTAGCTCACTACACCATTTAAACACAATAGGTAATGCAGTATTTCCACAGAAATTTCCACAGAAAACCGAATTAGGATTTGAGTTAATCCAAATGAAATTACATCATACATAAATTTAAAATTGGGCCTCCTGCATCTTGGCCGTTAACATCTGTCTCTCTTTGATTCAAAAGTACCTTCATCTACATTACAAAGTATTTCAGCTAGAAGGGATAATCTGTGTGGAGTTGCAGAAGCTTAGAAGCAATAATGCAACAGAAAACTCCAGGGTGTTTGTACTACTGCTTTGTCCAAGACACACTAGTAGGGATGAATTTGCTGGTGGTAAATTCGTGGGCTTTTGTAACATGCTGCAGCTTCACCTTGCAGCCTTTTGCTGGTCCCTGCACCCCTCCTCATGCTCCACAGAGAATATTTTTCACTCTCCTTTTATTAGTTTGCTCTTCTATTTGGTTTAGGAGGTAAGTGGTGTATTTTTCTAGCTGCAAGTATAACTTCTGTATTCTCCGCCTTCACAGAATGAAGCAGTAGCTGCCACAGCCAACCCACAGCATTTAATTTTCTAAAATCACCTCTGAGGGGGGGAAAAATGATAAAAACAAACATCAAGCAACAAGCCTTCCTACCTTGGGAATAGAAATAAGACTAACCTAAACTTGAGATAGCTGAAATTTTGACCTACGCAGATTAAGTGGGTGTAGGAAAGGCTGCTCTACTGGCATGCCCTTATTCCACCTCCTCTTATCATTAGTAATTCTATTCCATTCTTATCTGATTATGCAGGGACGTATTAACTCACTGGCAAATGAATACGCTATGGAAAAAACTCCCTCAAATGCAAATTAAACAGGAGTTGCTGATACTGAACACAAGGAAGCTTCTTGTACTCCTACCCGTCTGCTGACAAGGAGCTGCCACCCTTCCTATGAAAATAAAAGCCATAATCTAGCAAATATTGCAGAAATTATGTCTTTCTCATCTCCTTGGATGAAATCTGATATTCAGTAAACCCTTAACATTCACACTTTTTCTTATCTGACATTATGTCTTTGAAATGCCACATTCCAACCTTTAAAATAAAGCAAAGAGCAAGAATTAGGTTTCTCGTTTGCATCAAGCCTGGCTGTTGAACCCATAGATGCACTTGGGCCTCAGTGGTGCATGATTGTTCCAGGGGTTTGTCATCTCTCCCAGATCAGATCAATGACAACTGTAGAACTCTGGCATCTTGCAGGGTTTGGCAGATAGGACAAGAATCAACATTTTAATGTATTTTTCAGGGATTTCACTCTGGTCATCTTTATGAAGTTCACTAACACCCCTTCTTTTGAGCTTTAAGCGTAGAAAGTGTCATACGCATAAGAAAAGTGGCAATTAAAACAATAGAAAAAACCTCTCAAAAAGTTTCAAGCTAATTCCTAATAGACTAGAGACCAAAATGCATGAACACACTGGAAAATGACTTGTATCTTTTCAATTTTACTATTATTCAGTTTTTATTTTTGGACCAAAACAAAGTCTTGCTTAAGTTGTTTTTAGAGTTACACTAGGTAATTTATAATATTTTTTTCAGTCTACCAGTGATTTCATGGTGAATATGCCACCATATTTTAGAAAGATTACACTTACTATTATTTTTTCATAGGGTGAAGATCCAGGTGGACAGGAGAGCATGTACTGTGGCACGTATTCCTAGGCTGAGTGCCTACTATGTCTGATTTGCAGGCAAAACAAGGATCTGTGCCTCAAGCCAAAGTGTGGAAAGCATTGCAAACCGAATATTCAGTTTTGAAAGTGAAAACCAGCAGGCCTTTAGTTCGTAAGCCATTTGTGTTATGCAGGTACTTGTATTGTGGAGAACTGCACCCATTGAGACAGCCAAAACCCATGGAATATGTTGTCAGGTGCACAGTCAGAACTCCTATTTTGTATCTACAATACAAAGCATTTAGGTAGCAAGCATGGAAGATGCAAAAAACACAGGGTACAAATGGCAGCTTGTGTTCTTTGAACTGCTTTCAGGAAAAATAAGCTGATTTGCTGAGGTTCTATGCAAACTGACTGAGCAAAAACAATTATTTACTATTTTATATATGTCATGTCACGTTACTCATACCTTTTTATTTTGTTATGTTTTTATCTAATGTAGCTGTATTTTGCTTCATCTTTCAAATTAAAACAATGAAAACAAAGAACTGGCACAGTATGAACTTACAATTTATTTAATACTTTGACTTTCCAGAGCTCAAATACTTCTGATCCATTTGTTCCATGGTGTTAGTTGGCTTAACCTTTTCAGATTTCTCCAAACAAAATAACTTGAGCTGCAGCAAGCTGTTTGCCAGAGAATTGAACTCTGTAAAGAATGGGGAAAAAACTCACTTAGCTCCTTAGTGTGTTGAAGAAAATATATTTACTCTCATTTGTGTGTTAGACTCCTGGTCACCTGGCTTCATTGTTGTTATTATGTCAATTCTGCCTGTACAATATGCTCCCATTTCTCTCACTAATCCTGGCAACTGCTTCTTGAAATGTACAGGGCATTAATAAAAATAACAGCACAAATAGTATTCAATATGAATGCCCTTTTTCTATAAGGTAAAGTGTTAATATAACAATATAAATACAGAATATAATCTGTATTTATTCAATGGAAAAACTATTGAAAGTATGGTAACTGCATGAAAAGATCCCCTGTATTTGCTCACTCAGGTTCTTTACACATAGTATTTTAAAGCATGGCTTATTTCATTTTCACACAACACTATGGCTATTATTTTTCCAACAAAAGGAAGGAGAAAAGAACCAGACCTACCATATAGCAATTCAGTTCAGAGCAAATAATAGAAGCCAGTATTTCAGGGTAGAGGACTTCAGCAGCTCTGAAAATGAGTGGAGGCCCATGGGGAATAGGCAACTGAATAACAAGGCTGGGTGATTCTCAAATAAGGTTCAAAATATTTTTAGTAGGATAGTTTGTATAGGAGCACTCTGTTCAAGTAAGCTGTTGATATTCCAGAGAAAATGCAGAAAGAATTAGAAGAGAAATTGAAAGACTGGGGAACAAGCCTCACTGTGAAAGTTTTGAGGTGTGCAGTCAGTTTTATTTATCACAGAGAAGTTGAATGAGAGTGTTGGTCATAGTCACAAATTCCAGTAAGGAATCAGGAATTTGATTATATGGAGCTCCATTGGAGATATAACTGCATGGAATGTATTGGTGATACACTTAGATAAACTCAGATCACCTCAGTGCCATCTTGATGGGCAGCATTCCTTCTAAAAAGAAAAGTCATTAACTATCTTTACAATATACAAAGACTTTTGATAGATTCTCCCTTGCTGGTCCAAACAATCTGGCCCAAGCAATGAGGAAAATATATTTTGAGTTCTGATCATAAGTTTTAACCAGTTTATTTGGCTTTCTTCCTCCAGGCTTCTTGGTCAGCAGCCCAGCATCAGTGTGGTGCAGATGATTCATTTTCTGAGCAGCAGTGATCTGCTAAGACCACCTTTTCAAGGCAGAAAGTGCCTGTGAAGACACAGTGTGTGCCTTGCTTTTTAGAATGGAGATGGGAAATGGCAAGGGGCAGCGCAGGGATTGCCAGCATATTTTGGCCCTGCTGCCACAAAGAGCAGGCATCACCACTGTCCGCAGCCTGGCAGGACACACGGAGAGCTGGCAGGGCTGGGGAATGTGCAGCCTGGACGCTGGATCCATGATGTGGTGTGTGTTTGTCATTGCAAGGCAGTGCCTCAAAGGCGAGAGTGCCGCATTGGCTTAGATCATTAGAGTAGTCTAGCAGTCACCCAGGCCTTGCGTCAGCCCGGGGAGACAACATGAGGGTTTCTTGCCTGTATTTTGGTTGAGTTTTTCTGTGGTAGGCATAAATGACTGAGACAAAAAAGAAAGCAAAACCCACCAAACAAAAGAGGACCAATTCATTCTGTATGAGTCACTAGAGACACATGAGACACACGTGTATTCAAGTCATGATGACATTGAAATACTGGTGACCCTGCTGAGATAAACTCAGCTTCTAAATGAAATGCCCATGTTATTTAAACATCATTTTGGGCAGCTTCAATTAAAATGAGCTGTCTTCAAAGTATCAGTGCCCTTCAAGAGCTCCACCTGGGTCCCCGTATTATCTTTGGGTCAAGTTACAAACGTCATTCAGCCAGTCATTGTGGCTGGCTTAGGGCAATGAAAGCTACAGTCAGAGTAATAGGAAATAATTTCAACTAATATCTTATTACTGCTGTGAATTCTGAGGTTTTGGTTTTCTCAAATATATGTTTCTCAAATATAAAAACATGCACACATGAAAAGAGAATCTGTCAAACATAGCATTTGGTACGTTTTCCAGCCTTTTACAGCTCCAGAAATATTCTATGGAAGATTTTATGGTGAATATTTTCCAATTTAGCATAGTTATAGCAACTGAATATTTGACCCATTTTCCTTGGAGGAGTATTTTCAATGGATCCTTATACAGCAACAATCTGTCCACTCTTGTTAAAATTGCGGGTTTGGGCTCAGGTTTTTTTTTTGGGTTTTTTTTTTGTTTTTTTTGGGTTTTTTTTTGTTTTGGTTTTTTTTTTTTTGTTTGGTTTGTTGGCTTTTGAATTTATTTATTTCTTTATTTATTTATTTTAAATTAATGACCGCCACATTCCACCATTCCACCGCGAAAACACTATCACTGCGCCCCTCTTTCTCCCTCGCGCCCCTGGCTCCTTTTTTTATTATTCCAGGTGGGTGATGTAAAGCCTTGTTAACGAAGAAGCAATCTGCCATCAGCATCCGAGAGCGCTTCGTGGCGTGCGCTAGCAGCGTTTTGATGCCGCCTCCCCCTCTCCCTGCCCCAGCCGGCTGCCCGTGCTGCCGGAGCCCCGGCTGGCTGGCAGCCTGCCCGCCGGCCGCGCCGCCGCTCCCGCCGCTCCCGGCCGCTCCCCGGGAGCCGCCTGCCTCCCGCATAATGGGCAACATTGAAAGCAGCAAGGCGTTCGGTCGGCAAGGTCAGAGTGCCTTTCATTCCTGCCATAATCAACCAGTGTAGCTCTTCCTCGGACCTGGGGAGAGAGAAGATAGAGGTCAAAAGAGCAATTACATTTCACGTTGACTCCAGGAAAGGCTTGGAACACAAAACTGAAAAGAAAACAGCGCAGAGCCTCCCTCTCCCACATTCCTTTTCCTGGTCATTATTATTAGAACAGTGCAGCAGCCATGTCCATTATCAGCGCTATAACATGAAGAACCATTTTCCTCCGGTAGATGAGATCTTTCTTCTCAGATGTTTAGTGCTGTCAGCATCTTGCAAAGGAATGTAAATGAGAAACACCATGTATAACCAGAGGCAGCGAGTAAAGGCTATTAATTACATTTAAATCTTAACACTAGCCAACTCTGGAGCAAGTAGTTATGCTAGTTTCCGTCTGTAATCTGTCTTTGAATTATCATGGCTTTATTTATTTAGTGTTAAGAAGATAATTTACGGAATATAATTTAGATGAAAATGTCAGTAATTTTCATTTGCCATATTGTCATTTACAGAGCTATCTTTATTTGACCCTACAGCTGCTGGGCCTAATTACTTTAATGGCATTAATTGTAGTGACCATTGAGGTATTTTAGCTTTTAATTGCTATTACTGCACAGCTGAGATCACTGCAAAATCATCATGTTTGTTTCACAGACATCTTCTGTTGCTTGTTTGTATTCCTAAAGCATAGCATAGAATAAAGTCTGCCAACGATTTTAGCCAAAAAAAAATCCCTGTGAAACATAAATTTTAGACAGTCCTTTCAGCAGAGCGACCTGTAAACTCTAATGTTAATGTAGTGCGATAGTAGAAGAATGTAACTGATCCATTTACTCATTGCCCTACCCTGTCTTTATGAAAGCTGAATTAGCTCAGTGTTGACAAAGGATTAAGAAACTTGGTAGTGACATTCCTCACAGTAAACAAAGCCATTCTCATTCCACATTTCACACTGAAGGCAGCCAGTTCAAGAGTATACCCTCCTTTGTTTCCAGCTATAGAGTGCAAACATGGCTTTATTCCATGGTTTCCTATGAAACGAAATGTGAGTACAATGTCTCTATCCCACAGAACACCTGGTATTATTCACTCCTCTGCTGAAAGCACGATATCACTAACGGATTGAAAAACATATTTATTTTATCAACCATGACAAGCAACAGGACTCTTTTTTTTTTTTTTTTTTTTTTTTTAGTGGTATTACTATTGTATGGCAGCACGAAAAGAGACATAAATTTTTTTTCAAGATCTTTTGAGTTCAGGTCTCTTCAAGTATAGTACAATTAGCAGCCAACACTTAAAAATCACATGTAAACAGAGCATTGCTCTAGGCAAGGTCCTAAAACTTAGACCTCACTAAGGTAAAACAAACTGAGGATTCAAGAGCAGCTGAGTCAACATGAAATTGGGATTTGTTTAGGTGGTGGAAGCTGTTCACACCCCAGTGGACTGCACTGCTCTAGCCCTACCAGCTCTGACATCTCCCTGGCCATGTCAACATTTGACCCATTGGGAACAGAGGTTAAAATGAGTTGTATGAGTTGGCACCATTTCTTCTTTCATTGCGGTGATATCTGCTAGAGACAAATGCTATTCAAATGGTTCACATAAGCTTTTGCAACCTTGGGTGGTGCTGCTCTCTGTTTGTTTGGTTGGGTTGTTTGTTTGTTTTCCAGTGGCTGCCATTTGCTAGAAGAATTATAATGAAGTGAGAATTCTGTAATGTGTATCATCATGGTGTATCACTGTGAAAGACATGGCCCGAAAAGGAAGATTTAGGATGGTATTGTAATGGAAAATTCTGTTCTTTTCCCTTTCCTTAAGTACAAATGAACATTACTGGTCTTTCCTGGACAGGTCATGGGAAATAAGGCATTTGTAAAAATGTTCCTCTGGTAACAATCCTCCAATTATAATCAGCAAGATTGTCTGCGTGGAGAAAGATACAGGAATATAAATGTTAACGTTCTCACTACTGCTCTACTAATTGCACACAGTCCTTTCAGAATATGACAATATGCATCAATTTTCCCTTTCTAGTGTTTCCTTACCATGATAACTTTTTTGTGAATTAGTAGAAATATACACAATGAATATTTTCTCTGTTGAACAGATATATTGATTGCTCACCTCTGCGTTACCTGGGATAACCTTGACAAAAGATCCATATATGATCTTTATTGTATATTGTTTCCATCATTAAAATAGGTCATAAGAAAAGGCCATCCTGTACAAATAAGAAGAGATTACTTTAATAAAGAGAGGGCTTAACTGAATGACTTAATGTTGTGAACAGACACAGAAAGGAGAAAAATGCAGCTCTGGTAAATTATTGCTAAGTCTGCATTGCCTGTGTGTTTCCATTCCTAGTTTATTTATAAGTTCTGTACCAGTAGTATACAGAATTTTTCAGTCATGTCTAATTTATAAGACAAAAGAATCCATGGAACCCTTGTGTCATGAAGCCTCATAATTTATTGACAATCTTAGGCTGCAGGATTGGGCGCCTGTAAACTGGCAGCACTGCCAAAATCACAGCTATTCCCATGCACACCTCATGTTCCCATCCCCTCCAGAGTGCTGACCAGCAGCCTGCCAGAAGCAGCACTTGTGAAGCAGAGACTAAAAGCAGATAAGGCACCTGATCCATCTGAAACACCCGGAGACAGACAAGGGCTGTCTCTGAGCTGTATCAGTTTCCTGATCCCAGCTCATGGCACAGCACATCAGCGCTTGCGGTGGCTCTGTCTGCAAGGTGACACCAGTCTGGAGAGGATCAGCTAGCAGCTGAGAAGGCAGAGACCTCTGCAGCAGCAGGAGCGGCATATGGACCTCATAGCACGGCTTTAACCTCCTGACATACTTCTGTGATCTCTTCCCTCAACTCTTCTCTACTTAAGGGAAGCTGACATTATAGCAAACAAGATCCAGTGGTTAATTGGCTAAGCGTGTCTGACAACAGCATTAGAGCTGCTCAGAGATACATTCATGGCTGTGATTCACCTTGCTTAGCTGCATGCCCTGTGAGATGTAGTTTTCCTGCTTTATGTGTCTCACGGTAAAAGCGTAAATGTTCAAACGGGTGCTCTCAGTGCATGAAGAGATGATCAGCAAGACCTCGATGTGTACTAGCCAAGGAAAGGTGAGGCGTCCCAGCTGGCCTCAGTGACTGCAGCAAAGCTCTGGGTAGACCTCATTTAATGAAGTGAGCATTTGGGATAGCTGACTGACAGAAGTACTTGTTCCAAACAGGAAAGTCTATTAGACACTACTTAGTCACAATAAGAATAGCTTAGAAAAGAACCAACCTCCCCAACAGCACATTGTATAGTTCAGTATCTAAAAAAAGCCACAAAAAGCAGCGAATCGAAAACAAAAAACCCGAAAACTTTTCTATAAAAGTCAGGGAAAAAAAACTCCCATCAGCATCATTCAGAACAGGAAAAAGATCAATAGTCTGTAAAATGTGTGTATGTGCTCTGTTTATGGAAAACTAAGCAATATAAAACATATGGCAATGACACATGGAAAGAAATATTTTAAAAAATATTTGCTATAGGAATAAGCCTGTGAAGGGAAGAGTTAGTGATGGAGCTCTTTAAACAATGTTAAATGTTTCAATCCAGACTTGACCTCATTTTGTACCTTCATCTCTTACTGATTGGAATTATTTATTTAATTACATTTTATTTTATTTTATGGTAACTCTCCAGACTTCTTGGAATCCTCTAAAACTTAATCCTCAATCAGAAAACGTAGTATTTCCCAGTAAAACCCCTTATTCATTGGATTGCCTATTATGAATTTTCCTGTTAACAGATTCTCACAGACTCCTGAAGGAGGTCTGGCAATAGCACATCATAAAAAATCAGCAAAGTCTCCTGTAATCTTCAACTCATTCTCTTACAAACTTGCAGACTTGCTAAATACCTACAAAACATATGAAAGACTTTGTGGCATGCCCCAAAGAGGAATGAATATACAGTATGGGACGTGGATGAAACTAGTAGGCTAAACTTCCTCAAAGTCAAGACTTTTATTGACAGAAACTGCTCCTGGAGCCAAAATTATTTCCTTTCAGGTTGATTGTTACCTGACTATGACAACTATAGAAAACTAGGAGGTGAAATTCTCCTTGAGGATGACTCCAAAACATCTCAGTGAGGGCAATCCCTCAATCTCCAGCAATGTCATTCCAACAGTATCCTAATCTCCGTGAATTCCATCAGGACTTGCCTTAACAGTGCCGGCTGCCAGCGCTGGTTCCCAGCGATGTTGTTCAAAGGGATTCCTGACCTCTGATCACATGGGAGAAAATGCAGTTTCTGAGAACACACATCTGGAAGCGCCGTAACAAACAGCAAATGCTCACACTGATCCTTCTCTGCTGTTTCACCTGCGCGCTGTGGGCAGGCAAAGCGCCACCTCTGCCGTACAGACTGAAACAGAAAATGGCCCAGCTTCTGCTGTCACAACATTTATTTCAGTGCTTCAAGTCACAGCTTCGTGTCTTCTCATGTTTGCCTCACTGAAGTTAAAAGACAGGGTAACCTGCATGTACTACAGCTTGTAATTGGATTGCATGTTTGAGGGTGAAACAAGCTGAGATGTTCCTCCCTCCATCTGTCCTTGGCAGCTTGCTTGTACCTTCACACAAGCAGAAAATTGCATCATAATAACATTAATAACTTAAAAAAAAAAAAAAAGCAAAAAAAGCTGAGCATTACTATTTAGAGGACATTTCCAAAATTTCCATGAAAAAATTGCCTTCAGATTCATTGCTGTAAAAGAAGCAGTGGTTACCTCTGGGATAAAGAGCATTGAGAACTGCTGAGGAAAAGTGCCATGAAAACCTAGAAGAAAATACATGTAGGGAAAATCTGCATAATGTGTCCCATCATATTTTGTAAGGTTTCTGTTTATTAAAGGCTGTTTGATGAAAAGCAATATACATTTTAAATAAATTAATTCACCAGTGGCGTATCAAGGAAAGTTGTAATTAATTTTCTCTGATGGTGTTGTCCAGTTTAATAGACAGTTATGACCTTTCAAAAATAGATTTACATATACTGTTGTTTTCCCCAAATTATAGAATAAAAGATTTTTATGAATTCTGCTATTATGGATACTAGGAAATCCACAGAAATAAGTGACAGCCCAGTTCTTATACGACAGAATGCAGTTATCTCAAATATCTGTCAGGGCAAAATATTTTAATTTAATAGAAATAAAAGCAGTGAATCAGCAAAATCTTCAGGAAAATGAAAAAGCTGTGAAAGGGTAGTCCAGATGAACACCATATATGCATGAGAACAGACACTATTATTTTTTTCCCAATAAATGTAGGCATGCAAATTCTTCAGAGGGTGTGAGCAAGGATGCTAAAGTCTTTTCAGCGACTCCTTATATGGTTCCTGAAACTTCTGCAGCTTCTTCTTTGTCCTGGAATCTCTCAGTCAGCATTCTTTAGTCCCAAATGAAATCCCTCTGAAGACTTTATAATATCCAGGAATAATATAATTCACTTTTTATGTGCAAAGGCCAGAGGTGTCTCTCAGCATGGCTCCTCAAAAGTGTGACTTGGATGTCAGGCAAGAGTATCCTGCTGGGCATTGAATCCTGAGCTTTCCAGAATGTGAGGGGGAGGTTTTTCTCAGGCTCAATGGACATTAGTCTAATCCCTAAGCCAATGAATGAAAAATGCAAAGATAAAATTGATATAAATACCAATACATTTTATTTTACTGTTTATTCGTAGGTCATATTTTGATATAAACATTTTTAATTTATTATTTATTAGTTAGGTGCTTTCATTATTAGCTAACTTATTTTAATATAAATGTAAATAATTAACAATTGTTAAGCTAGTTAAAAATATTTGGGGGATTTTTCTTTTTAAAAAACAAATCTATGCTGGAGACATCAACTGGACAAAGTCTCAGTGGTTCTTTAAAGCATTTCTTGAGATTAAAAACACTGCAATCGAATTTATTATGTTGATTTTCTCAATTTTTTTTCCAATAAGATGTCTGAATTTAATTTTTGTTCCACATTGTGGTTTACAAGACTATTATTGAGACATCTTGAACAAGAAGCAATTGAAACAGCAATTAATGTCTGAGGGTATCTGCCATCTTCAAATTTTAAGTGCTTTGCTCATGAGGAAAAGTAGAATTGAAAATACACCAAATAATGTGCTTGGTCTGCTTATTTAGAAATTCAAGCCTGTAGCATGATTTCCTCACCTCCTGGATTCAATGGCATCATAGACAGACATGTCTATGATGGATGCTTTCAGTCTGACTTGGAATGGTAATTTTCCTCCCCTTTCAATATACAAGAGACAGAAAGACAAGAAAAGAAACTCCAGGATGATTTCTTCATGTGAGTTTTTTAACAATCACTGAGTGAAAAAGTATTTCTTCAATTTTCTTTAATAATTTTCTTGTAACTTTTGAAAAAACTGAATCATTATCCACAGAGTAGGTGGTGTAATTTTCATTATGATTCACGTTGGCTCTTTTGCTTAATAAGTGGATGTAAGCCTCATTTTATCAGACAAAGCCAATCCTTATTTTAACAGTGAAATCACTAATGGCCTGATATTATTTTCATGAATGTTTTAATTGCTCTCCTCTTTAGTGCCTTTCTTGCTGTTTACAGCTTTTAGCCTTTGTAGCTTTGCTTGTCTGCATTCTTTTCAGTTTTCTGCTCTTTCTTTGTCCTCCTTTCTTTCTGACTAAACATCTTCCAATGCTCCATGGCACTCTCATCAATTGTAATTAGCTTTGCATGTTTATATTTCTCCTTTCTAACACTAGTATTCCGTGTCCTCATGTAGTCCCACTGTCTTCTAGCTCTGTCTTTGTGGACTATTATAGCAAAGTTGTCTGTTTAATAATATGTGTTGTGTCTATCTTTGTCCCTTTCCATGCCTATATGCGCAGCACTTAGAAGAAAGAATAAAAAAGAATTCTAGACAACCTGTTCCCTCTTTGTAGTCCTGGTAATCTTATAGTATTTTCTTTTAAATGAAATAGCTGCAGCAAAAAAAAGCTTATGAGTACCTTAGACCATAAATGCCCTATAATTTGGCAATTTAGGTAGTGAAAAAGAAGACTGAGGTGATGGCCTAATTTTCCTCAGGCTGGAGAGACCCCAGATGATATTATTTTCTGTGCAAGTTTTACACTTCATATTTAAAGGAATGATCCTCAAAGGAAAGCTTTCAGATACTCTTCCACAGGAGGATGTTCCAGTCTGGAGACTTTTCCTGTGAGCAAGGATGCTGTGTCACCCTGGCTGGGATGGTAGCTCCAGCGCTGTGTGTGCTGGCTGTGCTGCCCCCTTTGGGGTGTGCCTGGCTCCCCCCAAGCCACCCAGAGGCACACTCTGGATGCAGCTCACTCAAGGAACCCTCTCTAGCACCCTGGCCAATTTAAAGTGGTCTGGTGTGGCCAGAGCTGTTAGGAAAATCTGGCCCTAAGTAATCTGAGGAAGAGGTGGCGTGATAAAATTTGGGAAAAAACCCCTGAATTAAAGCACTTAGTTTTGGAAGGCTATTCCTTACCAAACTAACAGAGAAAATTAGGTTCTGCCTGGCAAAGCAGGTACTTAAGTAGGCTGACTTACCCACTGAAGTCCAACATTCCCATTTATGCTTTTGGTAGAAATACAGCACGATATAGAAAGAATATTGCACTTAAATTCTTCCACCTTGGGGAATTAGATTCTACTGATATTCCATTGTCACTCTGTTGATAAAATGCTTGACCTGTTGATCTTAGAATGGTAGTCACAGTTATAAAAATGTATATTTCACTTGGGAAGTGTGTTAATACGACACTGCAGTAGCACCGAAGTAGGAGACAAGTTCTCTTTGATATTAGAACTGTGTTATCTTCTGCAACATTTAAAATAGTTGCATATAAGCAAATACAGGTAGGAGTGAACACTGCTGACGCTGGTGGAAGAAAGGAAGCCCTAATGTTAATGCTTTCCCAGGAAAAACTTTTTGGGTAAATCACTGTATTTAGTATATGGAGGTTTTATATAACATGGCATTGAGGCTATCCCAAATGCAATTCATGCATTTGCTATAAATAGTCCATGCTCAAAATCCTACGGGAATTCTTGCGTTATAGATGTAAATTGAGATTTCCGATCAAGCATTCCAATTTTATTGGCTACTTAGGTAAATGATTTATCATTTGCACTTGCAAGGATTCAGGGAATGTTGAAGGTGCGTCTTCAATATTCTTGTACATCTTCATGTAAAATTGTGTCCAGCTAGATATGTTAACTGCTGATTGTCCTTGTTATGGTCATTTTATTTTTTTAGTACTCTTCAAGAATAAACCCATGAATGGTAGTCAAGTTTTGCCACAAATGTAGTGGCATAATTTTATTTTGCTTTGCAGACTTTTGGAAGGACTGGGAAAGGCCTAAACCAGCTTGTGACAGTAGACAATTGTAATAAACATTATCCAAGTTCTAGGGCTTATCTATAACATTTGTACATAACTCCTGTCATGTTCCAGCTCATTTTTAATTTAACCACTTGAATGCTACACAAAAGCTAGTGTGATCCAGATGTCCTAGTATGAAAAGATCAGTGAAGAAAAGGATGTTTTCTCCCATTCTCCCCACAGGGAGGAGGAACAGGTAGCAGAAGACACACAGCAAGGAAAGAAATGAACAGATGAAGGCAGCAGTAAAGAAGGAAGCAAAACCAACAAACAGAGAAGCAAGCAAGCAAGCAAGCATTCTCCATGAGACAAATTGCAGTCTGGGTTTCCAGAATGCATCTGTAAAAGAATGCTTTCTTGTCAAAGAAAAAACTCTGCAAACCAATTCTGTCCTGGCTGTCCTTTGAACACACAACTCTGTGGAGCCCTAGACTCTTTCTTAACTGTGGCTACTTGCCACAGATTCACTGTGCCTTATTTTTGAGTCATGCAAAGGGAAAAATGTGCAGAATGAGCAAAATTAACATGTGCAATACAACAAACAAAGGTTCCTCTAGAATCCTGGGGTTAACCACATAGAATAATAAAAATGAAGAGTAGTAGTAAAAACAATTACATTGCTAGAGTTGTATAACGAACAAAAATATTTATCACTGACATTTCAGGCTAGAATTTGGAAGGTCAAATGTGCAATCATATGTGCATGTGGTAGCTTGTCTAACCTGTTGTGAGTTGCCATAGCTGAGAGGGGATCAGTCTTGCTGCGTGCAGTTGTCTCCTGACAATTACATAATTCCCCACCTGCAAATATCAAAGCCACACACTTAGTCTTTTTTTAGAGAACATACACACTTACATGTGCAACGTGTTTCTGACTCTTCAAAACAATCAGAGTGCTCAGACTGTATTTTGTGGTGGAAGTTCTTGTCCAGAAAGTGGCAGGAACTGGAAGGCTGGGCCATCACCTGCTCTGTTGGGATTACGGGTGACAGAAAACCACTGAGTACTACCCTTCATGTGTATGACCTGCCCCAAAATACTTTGCTGTAGCAAGGTAGCAAGCCTTTCATACAGAATAACAATGGGAGAATAAATTGCAGGAAAAGAGTAAAGGAGATCAAAGACAATTCTAGTCTTCATTTTAATTTCTTATGTGGGAGTGCAAACAAATAGCACTATTATGGTTACTGATTAAGAGAATGTACTGTTTGGCAGCCTGCAGAAACTCAGTTGTCACGAGCAATAGATGTGCAGCATAATAAAAGTCTCACCACTACACAAGATTTCACAATTTCTTTTGTCTCCCTCAGCCAGTTTATCCACTAGTATTAAATAGTGTGCTATCATAGAGCCCAGATGTACTCTGATGAAGTCCTCAGACCTATTTCTACAAAGAAAACAAAGTTTTCTTCTCTAGCAGCTCCTTGATTATGTGAGGTCTCTCTTCAAAGTGAAGGGTTTCAGCTGAACATTTAAAACCCTCGGCTTTTTTTACTCTGTAAAATTAAGTGACCTAATTTCACAAGACCTTTGTGAGTAAAAGAGCAGTCAGGAGAGCTGACTTGGATGCATAAGTACAGAGTGTATGTGCCTCCAGATCCCTCCAGAATTTGTGTTTGTAAGCCTATGGTCTGAAAGCTCCTGTTTGCACAAACTTACGTAAGTGTTAACGTGCCTCACCAGGCTAAATATACTAGCCAAAATCCACAACAAAGATGCCCTCAGAATTCTGTGTCAAGACAACTTCGTAGCCCTCAGGTAGCACATCAGAGGTTGTCGCTGGGCTGAAAGGGTCAGCCAAGGCTAGCTCTGGATGGTGCACTTGACTCCACTGCAGCTCCTGGGCCACAGTGCTGCAGGTGAGTGATTTTTACCCTGGGCAATGTGGCTGCGAGCTCGGGAAAGCAACTGAACAGGAGGTCTGTGGCTGATGTGTGACAGTGGTCACAAGGGCTGCAGGATGAAGAGAGAGGCGAGAATGTTGACCTCATGTTCAGAAGGCTTGATTTATTATTTTATGATATATATACTACATTATAACTATACTAAAAGGAATAGAAGGAAAGTTTTCAGAAGGCTAGCTAAGCTAAGAATAGAAAAGAATGAATAACAAAGGTCTGTGTCCCGGCAGAAAGCGAGAACAGCTCTGCCGTGAGCGGTCAGTAAATCCAAACATCCACAGGAGACCAATCACGGATCCACCTGTTGCATTCCACAGCAGCAGATAACCATTGTTTACATTTTGTTGCTGAAACTTCTCAGCTTCAGCAGGAAAAATCCTAACGAAAGGATTTTAATGAAAAGATGTCTGTGACAGCTGATGCCATGGCTCTTCATACCTGGGTGGTGTGAAGTTATTGTGCCTGCATGGGTGCCATGCAGCCCAGTCCAATCCTCAGAGCCAGAGAGCCTGGTGGGGTGTGCTGGTAATTACAAACCAAAACAAGTCAAGTAATGGTGACCTCTGTAAATACAGCAGTCCTGCCAAAGGCCCTAGGCTGTTTTACAGAGCAGGCAAGGGAAGGAGGGTGCAGAGATATTCACAGCTATCTCTTCATAAAGCACAATCTAGCTGACCCAAAGGCATAGCTAAGAAAAGATAAATACTGGAATCTGCTTCGCTTTGTCTTATTTGTGCCTTGTAAGCATTATTTTGAGGTTATGCAAAATAATTTTGTGTCAAACCCACAAAAACCCACCCTGTGGATCTAAGGTTTTATTGTTGTTTTTGTGAAGGAAGTCTCATGTGCTGTTTTCTTAGAAAATGAAGCTCAGTTCATAGCCATATGATTAAAACAGACTCTTTCCTCTCCCCTAGAAAAATAAAATCACATGAGCTCACTTACAAAAGCAACAGTCAAATCCTGGGGTTTGCTGTAGTGTATAAAAACACTTAGCACCATTAACCATTTCCTGGGATAATCAACTCATGTAGCAGCAGGGTGAGTGAAAGGCCTCAAAGAATTTTTATTTCTTTTATGAAAGCCTGCGGTAGAAGTTTATAAGGAAAAGTTGTAGGGACAGTTTAATAATTACAGAAGCAAAAGAAATCATGAGAATGAGGAGACCAATCAGATATGAAAGAGGGCAGAGGAATATCAAACAGCAAAAACATGATTTTGGTTTTTTATGAAGGTTCATCATCAATAGCCAATTTTAATTTTTATTATTATTTTTATTGTCCTTGAAATACTTTCTGAAATTCTAGGGTGAGAGCAAAATATTATTATTTATTTGTCTGCAATTTTAAGAAATGTTAATTTTTTTATTTTTTAATTTTTTTGGGTGGTAGTATTTTGGAGTTTTTCTTCAGTTTTTGATAGGATGTCTTCGCTAATGGCCTGATTCTGTGTGGTGCTGAGTGACATCCACTGTCACTGAGACATTGAAGCACTCAGCAGCATTTGCAATGGGCCTTTTTCCCCCCCCTAAAGTATGAAAGAAATACTCAGTAAACCAAACAGCTATTAAACTAAAAAGAAGAAAGCAGAGAGTGTCATAGCTCCAGTGTATGCAGTGGCTGTAATGCCAAATGCTTTATTTTACAGTGGCCTTGGCTTTCCTTTCATGTCAGGACTGACTGAACTGTGCTCAGACAGCTGTGCTCACTAGTGCACAGGCTGCTTCAGAGGAGACAGAGCTGTTCCTTCCCCCCAGCTTCATCCTTTACCATGCTGTGCCATTGTGAAACATCAAGAGGTGCTGATTCCAATAAAGGTCATGTTGCTAATAGGGGAAAAAAAAAAAAAAAAAAAAAAAAAAAAAAAAAAAAAAAGAAAAGTGCTCTCTCTGCAAAACCTGCATATTAAACCTGTGATGTTTAATTCAATTCTGCTGAGTGTGGGCTGGTATAGACAGTTCCAGACTCATACAGTGCAGGACTTAATGCCATTAGGAGATAATGAAAATCTAATCTCCACCCCAACATCTCTGCAAAGAAAGAGAGCCAGGGCATAACTGGCTCGAGTGCCAACTCCCTGCAGTACAGTTCCTGTCAAGCCAATGTGTTATAATATGAGAAATGGGTGCTGAAATGTTTATGTCAAATAGGGAGGTGTACGAGTACTCTTAGCTGAGATAAAACAAAACCAAAGAGAGGTCGTTGAAAAGGCACATAGCTGCATGTTAAGAATCCCTCACTGTCAGTCCGGAGCTCCTTTGTTGCTGAAGGAAAGGGCAGCCAGCTGCCTGGGCAGCCTCTCAGCTGGAGTGGAGTAGGTGTGTATGATGCCCTGGAAATCTCCAGGGCCATGCTGATTTACATCTGCTGAGCATCCAGCATGTCTGTAGGACAGCTGATCTGTATGCACAGGCTCCATTAGAAATTTAAATAAGTCTCACGAATTCTGGTATTTAAGTAATTTAAAGATTGCTCTTCAACCAGCTGGATTTCCTGCCTTATCTGCAGAAGTTAGAACCATAACAAACCTGTGGAGCTGTTCTCAGCTGCCTGGTTGGAGTAAACCTGCTCCCTGTGAGCGTAAAACAGCAGGTATGTTTATTGTGCGAGTAACAAGGTCACTGACCGTTCAGCTGTAGGAGCAAACTCGATTAAGACTGGTGATAATCTTTTGAAAGACTGTAATTTATCTCCATTTGAAGGGTATTATCTTTGTTCTACAGCTATCATGGAGAACAAGGTTAACAAATATTCCATGATGAATTTTTGAAAGCTTTAGTCAGATCTTGTACATTTAAGCCTTTCTAAACGGCTGTCAAATGCAAGGAAACAAAGTGTCAAATTTGTACACAGACCTACCTAATGGCCTTTATCTGAGAGAGTGGTTTATGATTTATACAGTCTCTACCTTTACTTAAACAATTTCTCTTTTGCTCTGTAGTGAAGGCAATTTTATAGCATTACTCACGTGGGAGAGATTAGCCCCAAAGACTGATTGTACTGAAGGAAGTAGGCGATTTAAAACACACAGAGACATGATGCAAACCATATGATAATCAGCTTTTATTATTAATTACTTCTGAATTGTCAGTTAACTGTATTTGGATACAAAAGTCATAATTATAAGTGCATTCTATTTTAAAAGGGATCGTGCTCATAAAAAGCTTTCAATTGTCCTTAACATTTAAGTAAACCGTCACCTTCAATGATGTTGCATAAATATTAATAAAAGTGCATACCTTTTATCCTTGAATAAATATTAACAACATAGGTAAATAAGAGAAAACTCTCTATGTGATTTACGAAAGCATAGAAATCCTACTCTGAGCAAAACAGGAAAGAAATTAGTCCTGGATATGCCTCGTGTATATTTTTTCTTAGAGAATTTTTCTTGTAGAGTTTTTCTGGGAGTCTTGTTGCATACAGGATCGGTATCTGGATAACAGAAGGAAGCCAGATATGTAGTTAAGCATAAATAAAAATTATGTATATGTGTATGGATACGCATTTAGGCATCCATATCCACAGACATTATGTCTATTTAATCACAACGTCTTTAATTTCAGGAATATACAAGAAAATTGAAAAGTAGAAAAAATGCATTAAGACTGTCTTTCTTTGCACGTATTCCTTCTGGTGAGAATCTTGTGCAATTCCTTTGGAATCAAATGCTCTCAACTGGTTTTTCATGCTGTAGATTTTGCTGGCTTTAGTGAAAAATATTTTAAGACAGCTAACGCATGAAGATACATTAGTGCCACTCAACCCAAGAAGTCGTAACTCCCCTGTTTTCCTCAGGGCCTAGCAATGAGGCTAGCATGGTTCTAACTCTGCCAGCTGCCTGCCGCCAGTTCCAGCAGATTTGTGGTTGCCATTTGGTCGGAGAATCAGCACTTGCTGTAAGTGGGTAAAGACTATCTTGCACTTTAACACAGGGCTTTTCTCTGGATCTTTTTTAAGCAACTGTTCTACTGCAGACACCTTGTGGAATTGCTAGAAAGGATTGCGGACACGGATAAAAATATAGTCCCTGTGGTTCAGGTGCACTAATGTATCAAGGATCAACCTTGTAATATGACAGAGAAATTGTTAGACTCTCATTTTCTGTTTCCATACTGTCTAATTTTTTTTTTTTTTTTTTTTTTTTTGCTGTCACTGCTGTAGCATTTGGCAGTGAGAATGCAATTCTTTTCAGGTTCTTTGATCCCTTCCATAGTAATTATTAACGAATGATGAGACCGGAAGAACAAAGAAACACTGTGACCTCCTCTTCAGCCCTTTAGCCTTCCAAACTCTTATTGACTTGTTAACTTTCAATGCAAGAGAAATCTGAAAATTACAACAGCCTTAATTATCTCAGGCAATATACCCTTCATGCAATTTTTGTTTCTTTACAAAGCTGCAGTGTCATAGAGCACAGACAAGGGAATGGACAACCAATGAGAGGTGAATGTTTTTCTACAAGGGAAAATGTTTCGGCGATTCACGTCATCTACTTATGATGTTTGTGTTCTTGATTCTGTAGTCTAGAAGGCTGAAACAGAAAAAGAGACCTGCTGTGTATATTTATATAATATAAACCTTTGCAGCTTACCCTGGAGCTACATAACCACTGGAACTTGGTTACAGTCCAATAAATAAGGCCTCTCAAACTCTGTTTGAGAAGCTATGCTTTTTTAGCTTAACTAAAATATCTAGCAATAATGGAAACTGAAACTAATATGTCAGTATTGACAAGAAATATTATCAGTCCTGACTAAAATCAATGCTTCCTTCACAAATTTTATTTTATCTTATTTATAGACCTTTCTGTTGCTCTCATCTCCAAATTACCTATGGCTTTCATAGAAACCAATGAGGTTAGCATCAGACATCACCTGGGAGATCAGAAAGATTAGTGTCTTTATTTTTCAGATGAGAAAATGGAGTCACACCTTGCAGACGTGACTTCTTTCAGACCACAGAGAACACAGGAAGCTGAACAAAAATTGATCACCATGACAATATGAGTTGAATTTTAGGTGTTCTACTTTTCAACTCCTTCTTTTTAAGTCTTTTTTCAGACACATACAGCTAATATAAATTCATTTCACTAAACACACCTACAGCCATTAAAAGAAAATTAAAAATCTGCTGATTGAGAGGAAAAAAGGGTAAAAGAAAGAAATATAAGACATATTTTAAGACTTTAAAAGAATATAGTGTAAATGTGAATATCCATATTCTTCTGTTCCAAGCCATAATTAGTAGTTCCACATTCCAGAAATATGAACTTAGTAGACTCATAATGTCTATTTACCTATTTTCAAACATTAATTACTTTACATTTACTGTGATGCTTGCATACATTTACTGTGATGCTTGCATGTTCTTTCACTATTTTTGTGCTGAATTTAAATCCTAATTATTTACTACTTCTGTGAACTTACTGGTTTTTTTCCACACAATAAAGGGGAAATAATGACCTAAATTTTGAAGTATGTGTATATAGGACCTAATCAATAGCTCTAGTCAAACACATTCCTCTGGCCTTATAAATGCTATGGAATCAGTTGCTGCCCATGAAAAAGAGAGTTAAAAATGACCCAGGATTATTTAGATGAGGAGAAAGGCAATTAAATGATAAATTAGTGTTAACAATTTTGCTTATGACATACAAGCTTCATTCCATCTCATCCAGCAAATACAGTAATCCAGACAAATTATTCATTAGGAACTAATTGGTGCCATTGTTGGGAGGCAAGATTTTAATGGCCAGTTGGTTTAAAGAAGGATTATCTGAAAGGAGTTGGTCAACTGCCAGAAGCTGTTTGCAATGACAAATTGCTCACAATGAATTGTTTAGAGAGAAAACACTACTTTTTGTTTATGAAACAAATCTGCATGCCAGTCAGTCGAGCTCAGTATGAAGGATGTTTGGTATAAGGTCATGAATGCAACAATGGTTTGCTTTTCTAGTATGTGCTGTTTATTTCTCTTGAAGCTGTAACTGCTAAATAGCAGCAAAAAGTAGTTAGCAACTCAAGAATTGGGTCTATTATTGTAACAGAGAAAGGCTGCCTAGCAGTCTTTTCATATCCATCTCTTTTTTTTTTTTTCATTGCCAATCTTCCTGTATTCAAGGGGTAATCTGAAAATACCTGTGTGCACTGACTTGTAGACATTTTCAGGAATTCTAATGATTGTACTGGATCATTTAAATTCAGTAACCTATCTTCCACTGCTGCAAAGCCTCTCTGAGTGATTCAAGCCATCTAGCTCCCGTGAAGAAGCAATATGATTGCCAGCACTCCCTCAGAGCTGCTAAGAAATAACCATTAAAATTTGCTTTTAACAGCGTTTCTTACAGCACAGTAATTTAATGATATGTGTTGTTCACAGATGTTGAAGAGGTAGATGTTGCACAATAGTCAGTACAGTCAGATTAATGATTTTGCCAGCAAATGCTATCGTAAATGTACTCAGAAGACTGCAATCAATTTTCTGCACAGCACAAAACACAGCCCATGTCCAGTTGCACAACACTGCATGACATTCTCCTCTTGCCTACACAGAAACAATTTCCAAGAGGCCATGCTGCCTTTCTGGTGCATTTATCTTTGTCCTAGTCTAAACACAATGTAAGCCTCCCTATTCTTTAAAGACAATACTTTCACACATGGAATAGCCTTTGTGCAAGAAAGTTGCTATGGAAATCCATTATAACATTTTTTTTTTTCTGGATAAAAAATCCTTCCAGATAGCTCTGTATAATGTCAAACCTTGTGTGTCACGCAGTGACTGCTTACAAGTGTATTAATACCTATCTGATGGGCAAGGGATGTTGTGCAGTAAAATCATCTATGCTTCTCAGCAGAGGGGAAAGGTGCTCCCTGTGCTCAGTGAGAGGAGCTGTAGAATCCTAAAGTGGAGTGCAAGGCAGACTAGGGGGATGCAGCTCCTCTGGTATTCAAATCCTATGTGCTGTACAGAAAAGAGAAGGACCATCCACTACAGATTTAATGGTTGCAGCATGAAACTGTAAGGGTTCTCTCTGCATCTGACCCTGCTGAACATGAAGATAGAGCACTGTGGCTTTCTAAGCTGCCCCTATCTCCAGCTCTGGACAGTGGTATCAGCCTGTATTTTTCAGGCAGAGGAACTGCCTGAAATTATCTCAAGAAGATGGAAGGAGCAGGCAATAAGTACAATCAACTGAGCACCAAGTCAGGCCAAATCAGTCAGATATTAATTGCTGTTATCAGTAAGATAACTATCAAGGCAACCAATGATCAGGCATTGAGCACCTCTGCAAAGAATCTACAATTGAAAATAGCTCAGTCTGATGTAATTTAGGACTAAAATTATTCCAATTATTTTAGACATTTTGTACCTCAAATCTTTTCTTAAAATCTTTTTGCTTTTGATATTTGAAGTTATAAATACCAGTCTACAGAAAATAGAGTGAATGTGGGACAGAAATCTATGAAGTTCACAAGCTGAAGTTCACTGCTGCGTGCAGTTTCTAAATTCACAGATTTCTATGTTAGTGAAAGCACTAGGACAACGACCAGGTTTATTTTTACATTTTGCAGTGTTTATGCTTCCAAGCCAGTCACATACATCAGTTATCAATATGGATGTGATTTGATATTTGCAAAAAGAGCTAAATAAAAGTGATGTAAATGCAGATCCTATTCAAGAGAGTGTCTTATCTCAGTGTTCACCTCTACTCTGCTCCTTTCTCCTACTCACTACTCAAATGTGTCAGCTCAATTGTTTGCTCAATATGTTTTAAAGTATATCTGTCCAAAATACATATTTATATTTTGGATAGACGTGGTAATTTCATAGAACCAGCATAGGGCACAGCCACCAGATCTGTTCTTCAATACGTTTTGGTGAGCACACAGGAGCAGGTGTGCACTGATCTGGTCTAAAGACTCATAGGGAAAAAAAGAAATCCAAAATGATCATCCATGCATTTGCCATGAAACTGTTCACTGATTTGATATACACTGCCCTACTGCAGTAATGAAGGCTTTAGATTCTTCCCTACACAGAGGCTGTTTCTGTGTCCCTTGTGTCACAGGAAAACACTCATAACTGAAGATAACCCTCCAAAAATTCAAGACAACTGCTGAGCTTTGACCACAATGATAATCAGTTTTACAGTATTCTAAAAACAGGACAGATCTCAAAGGTGATATCATATCATATAATCTATCACTAGGGAGCATATGCTTTATTTTTTGTCTGTTATCTCATTCCTGATAAAATGTAGCTTTTGTGCTGAGTTTGGAGTGAAATGTACTTATCTGGTAGAGAGTTCTGACTTTTCCGAAATTTTCACTTATTTAGAAAGCTCAGAGATAATTTAAAAATAGTTACAATGTGAACAAAATAAATGCCAATGCTTCTTTGGTTTCTGAACTGATGTATTTCCTGAGAGCATAATTTCTCCCTAGTTATTCTGAACAGTCATTAAATGAATAATAGAGAAGAAAGGACATGTGCTCATTTACACAAGCAAAATAGCTCTTCTGAAGCAGAAAAGTCTTTAGTATCGTTGTGTACCTAACATTTTTTAGTGTCGGGACCGTGTTGCAAACACATCTGGCATGGAAAGTCTGAAGCATCATGCAGCTTTCCTGTGGCACATTAACAGTGTTTATGTGTATAAGAGCAAGTTCATGTAGAACCCAACTGTGGTCAGAAACACTCTATTGTGAAAAGTCAGCGTTGATTATAATCATAATCATTACATCTGAAGCAGACTGCAGATAGGAAGGAATGCCTCTCTTTCTATTTTGTTTCTGTTTCCTTTCCAGCTTTCACAGGCTTGTCAGGTTGAGGGGGAAAAAACCGCTAAAAATAAGGAAAAAAAAAAAGAAAAAGAAAGAAAAAAGTGATTTGTTTGCTCGACAGAAGAGTCTCTGTGTCCTTTAAGGATGAACTTTGCACACAATTATGGACAGGCTTTTGGAAATGACTGTGAATTTCCTGAAACATAATGCATTGCCTTGCTACGTTGAGGTACTGAGCAGCAGAGAGTGGCATCCATTCCCATGTCCAGGAATTGCAAAGTGGGCTGCTTTTTTTTCTTTTTCAAGTACCACACTTCTTTGCAACAGTTGAGCAATGGCAGGAATGTAAAGTACAGGTCCGTGATCTATGTAAATGTTAATTTTGTGCCTTTTTTAGTACTGATTTTGACATGCTCAGGTAAAAACAATTTTCACAGGCTTTCTAATTTGGTCCATCACAACATCCCAGCAAGTCAAATAGGTCTCTGAGTAGGGTAGATAAGCATAACAGAGAAAGGGTGTCTATAAACAGAGGCAGAAAAAAAAAACAAGTTCACATCTGGGTCAATGAACAATCGTTGGTGTTTGGGAAACAATGTCAGCAGACAGCAGCACTTAACATTGTTTTAAAAAATTAAGTGCTTCTGGTCTGATAGAACGGTCCCTGAAATCAAAGGCAATTTTTTCCTAATTATAATGGAAACTGGATAGAAATGTAATACCAACATGATTACATCCCTAATACATTCCACAAATCTAGCTATTTATTAGAAACATGGAATACTACATACATGATTATCTGGACAAAACATAATCTGGAATTCAAAATGCCTTTAGACAAAAAAAAAACAACAAACCACAAGAAGAAGCAAAATAGAAGATTAGGAAAACCAGTTTGTCATTGGCAGAAGAGCTGAGTGTACTTACTAGTTCTGTTTATGAACACTTACAGAAATGTTCTAGGGGTACATATGTTCCTACTTTGCATTTAAAAATATGGTATGCAAATTCAAAATAAATACTTGAATATACACCAGCATTTTTGAGCTCTGCATAAAAGGTGGCTTTGCACTGGCATATTTGCACTGAACTGACAAATGATAGGAAACATTTGCAACCTTCTCACAAGTCCACGTTTGCACCTGGCAGGCACATATAAGTGCAGGGCATTGCAGATGCACTGCATCTCCTGTTACAGCAAACATTTAATACAAGCCCTTGTTTCCAAATTCTGCCCCGCCTTTTGAGATAAAAGCACATGAAACGCTAATTCCGTAGGAGAAGGCATGTAGTAGTTTGACACTACTTTTGGCTCCCAGGAGCTTTTCAAATTTTTTTTTTCTCTAAAATCTCCAACTACATTTAATATTGAAGAAATGTCCTACGAGCGCCTGGAAATAACAGCTGAACCTACCTGCAAGTCCAGTGACTACATGGAGCAATGAGGCATGCTGGTGACAAGGGCAGAGGAGCTGGAATTCCCACAAATGTGCTGTTGATGTCTCTCTGTACTCACTCTGAGAACTCCAGAGTGACGCTGGTTCATCTGCAATGAGGAGAATTTTTAGATCTGTAACGCAGCAAGGTGTATCAGCCTCCACACAAAAGCATCTTACTTGCTCCCTGTACACATCCTTTCCTTTTGGCATTTAAAACACCAGGCAGAGGCCAGGCCTTCTGCTGGAGGCTGAACCCATGGCATGAAGTGTGAGACCCGGCCAGTCCATGCGCTCCCAGGCTGATTAAAGCCACCTCCTCCACTTGTCTGAACTGTCCTGATCCTGCTGCCTTTGATTCTGTTTACTTGATGGATCCCAAAATCACACCATTAATGAACGAGTCGCATATACGACAGTGATGAGCCAGGTACCTCAGGCAGATAAACTTTTAAACACTTATCTCATTGAACTATTTGATGTTTTTCTTATATTAGTTTATTTTTTTTCCTGTCACTTTTCTGGTTCATTAACTAAAAAAAACCAAAAAACAAACAAACAAAAAAAAAAACCCCAAAAACGATTGATCTATCTGAATTTTGATTATTTTAGGTAGAAACTAGCTATGCTTACCTCAAAGACAGTAGCCAGGCACATGCACATTGCAACTGGATAAACTAGGATAGAAATTATCAGAAAGGAAAGGAACAGGAAAATAACAGACAAAAAGCCAGAATAGGTATTTCTTCATACACAGACTATCAGGTCAAAAAAAAAAAAAATGTAATAGTTTACTGGGTGTTCAGAGGTTTTACACATTGGATTTTAATTTCTCATATTTATTCTACCACTGCAACATTGTTAAGTGATACTGTGCTCTCAGCTCTGGTGTCCAAGACTTTTTCTGAAAATTTAAAATCTGTGTTGCTATAGGGAATCTTGAGGTGAAAATTTCTATGGTTACTTTTCAGAACCTGAAAATAAAATCAGACAATGCTTGTATATTTCACATTATGTCAGCCATTTAAGTTACTTACTGCCTAGTAGGTTTTCCTTTTCTCTCTGCATTAGGTAATATTGATAGCATAATTAACATGCTTAAATCTTTTCATTACAGCTTCTTGGTGCATTTAAAATGTAATTAAATCACTGTGAATTTGCAGTCTTCATTAGTTTTTTTTCAAGGAAGTGGAAGAATATTGTCCTATAAACAACATATATTCCATGACAGTTAGTTTGTTCTCCTGCTTCATGAGAAGAAGATAAAGCCTCATGGAAATGTTTTAATACATCACATTGAAATCTGTTTTAGAAATTTGTCAAAAATAAAAAGATCCATAATTTCATTTCACATTGCTAATTAAATCACAGCCAAAACCCTCAGAGTACACTAACAATAACTAACACTTACACTAACAATATTTTAAGATAAATTGCAAGGCTGGAAAGGAATCCCGTACTGTCCCCAAAATCAAGTACCACATTAGCAGATAGCTCTGTAGGAACATTTGTTCTTTCAAAAGTCGTTCCCAATATAGTTATCCTTTAGCTCACTTTATTTTACTATTGATTCCCCCTTTTTGTCAATTGATTGAGGCTGATTTTAGGCTTGCAGACTGTCCAGGAATCCCTCATTTATTAATGTTGTTAGAAATCATATGAAATCCTGGTGTATTTAACAACAGTGTGACTCTCCTAGTGCATTCAGATTAAAAGTTTATTACAACTCAGATACTTCTGGTGGATAATGCACACTGCTCTGTGCTGAGATCAGTCAACTAACTAATCTTGAGAATGATTTATCTGGTGGCAGCTTCATCATTTCAGGAAAATTTGAAAAAGACAGAAACAGAAAAGGAAGATCTTATAAATGTGAATTTACATCAGGACTAATTTTATTTTTTAAATTAGCTCACAAATTGTTTTCACAAATAAAGAGTAATGAATTTACTCCTACCTTTTTAGTTTTTAGAACAAAAACTTCCAAGAGAAGATCTCAATGCATCTGTCCCTAAGAGCTTCCATTTTAATTTACAGAAATTAAGAACGAAAGAGATGGATCAATTCTTTTTCTTTTCTGTAAAAAAATTGTAGTTTCCATTTGCTAATTGAATGTTCCACGTGTCTAGCAGGGGATGCTGAGGTGCACCTGAGCTGGTTTTTTGTCTGTATACAAGATTGGGCATTGGTATTTACAGCTAACCCAGTGGTATCACAGTGGGAGAATGAACAGCTTTCCTCAGGTCAGGAGCAAATGCCAGATTTCCAAGTCCCATGCATGTGCTGGTTGTAACACTATCACTTTATAATAGACCTAAAATTGATTACTTTAGCTCCAGTTTCTAACACAAACAGAGCCATCGGCCCCTGTTCCTATGGCTTTGTTGCAAGTTATTGCAGCTGACTCTTCAAGAATTTACCCTACAATATGAAAATAAAACAAGTGGGCAGAACTATAGTGATCACTGAATGCTCAGTGCAATTCTTTCTTTTTCTATCCATTTGGAAGCAACATCCATCTTGCACAGTAAATGACACAGTACTCCTATGGTCTCTCATTCTTTCCTTTTGAGATTACTCTTCTGAATTTAAAAGCCATTCTTCAACCAGGAAATAATATCAGCAGGCTAAATACTTCACATTGGGGTGCCTGTTGTACTAATTCTGTACTTTGCCAGTAATCGTCTCCTCTGTGGCTGACTGTTATTTTACAGCAATACACAAAAATAAAAAAACCAAACCCAGAACCAAACCCAAACACTCAAGGAGACATCTCTGTGGTACATGTCCATGTTCAGTTTCTATTATTGTTTATAACGTGCAATTCAAGTTCAAGTGGGGTTTTGCAACCAGACGGAAATCTTGGAGCTAGAAATGAACTCTCCGTAACCCAGGACCTTTATGCCTCTCATTTTCTCACTCTTTCTTTTTCTCTCCAGCGAGCCCAAAGCCAGATAACACTTTCCTGCTGTGAATTTTTTAAAGTCACCCAACAGCTCTGGCAAATGAGAGCTGTCATAGTTTTTGGATGAAAAAATCATCTGCAGCTCACACAGATCTATGAGCTGATAGGAGTTAATTGACAGCTTGCAGGATTTCGTCTCCAGGCAGAGTTAGAGAGAATGAGAGCCCTGTGGGTTTCATTCGGGCAGAGATAAAGCAGGTTTTTATTCAGTGCTCATGGAGAGAGCATAATTAACCTTTTAGAAGTTTTAAGAATGATCAAATTGTTATTCATTTTTGCAAATGAGAAAAGTGAGCTTCTTTCTCTGCCAGGAAAATACCAGTGCAGATTTCAAGGTCACTTGATGATTTCCTTTGACTGAAAAGATGGAAGTTGGACAAAAAAAAAAAAGGAAAATGAAAAGACTGAGAAATGGCATTATAAAATCATGCATCATTCAGGATGTGAAATGAACAAATGTCCTTTTCTAACATAATATACTTAGCTAACATTTACTGCATGTTCATATTAACCTTCTGGATTTTGTATATAATGAAGGTTTCCCTTGTTATTGTAAATAAGAAACTTAGCACTAGCAGCTGTCTTTTATATTGCCCCTATAATTTTTAAAAATTATTTTCTTACAGGAGAAAATGGGCCATTATACAAGGTCAGTGGCATGGTTTTCAGGACGTGTAACATATTTTCAAGTGCTGTAAATTTCTAGAATGATAATATGTGTAGATAATAGGAGAATTAAAAACCTGCAAATTATAAATGAATACATTATAAATCTCTTTTGACAATAATAGGTGTATATACCTAAAGGCAATAGCTGAGAGGTGCCCTAAACATTCTTTGACAGAAAAACAAAACTCTCAGATTTTTGCTTATTGTCCATTCAGTATATTTTATAAAACCTAAACTAATATAACCATGCTTTAGTTTCTGTCTGATAGAGTTTCAGTTTTCTAGAGCAGCTGGGCACAAGATACCTTGCAAAATTATAACCTGTTTTCCTTGTATTATTTCTGGCTAATTTTTAGGAGAATAAAAAGAGTGCAAAAATAGATCGAGACTCTTGTGTTCCATAGAAGCAACATGACAGTCTCTAACAAGAAACCATGAAAAAGAATAACAGAAAACCTATTCTTCTAAACTTCAGACCTTATGATGCTATACTAATTCCAGTCTTGTAGAACATCTTTTTTTTGTCCAACCCTTCGTGGTGACATCATCTATGTGAAGATTGACATGCTCTCTTCTTTTTCTGCCACTCATTCCCAGATTTCTCCCTGCCTCCCCCTCCATTCCCAGAATTTTCAGACCTGAGATCCACAGGGTATGGTAAAAGCCATTAGAACACATCACACACCTTTTCTGATCTGGAGGTACTTAAAAACCTTCAGCAACTCAAGTTACACAAGTTTTTCTGCTATGATAAATCTACTAACTACCAATTGTGAGAGTCTGTCCTGATATATGCTCCTGTCCCCTGTACTGTAGCTGTTTGCAGGATGTGCACTCTTTCCCTTTTATGTTTTGTTCCTGTATGTGAGTGCCAAAATTGTGGAAACTATTCACACATTCTTTTCATAAAAGTCTTGCAAATAAGTTTACTTAAAGAAATCAGCTTAGGGAGTGAGGATTTCCATACTTTGCAATGACACTTGAAATAGTTCTTTTTTTTTTAACACACAAAGATTATCTTATCCTTTTTTTGCTTAGAATAAACCCTTATTATTATGGTACATTAGGAAAATATTGTTTTTGCTTCTTAAAATCCACATGAGAGGACAAGGTGTTTTTTGTTTGTGATTTATGTTTATGTTTTCTGCTCTTTATAATGTGTTTTTTTTTTTCTTTTCCAAAGAAAAAGCTTTTATTCCTTTTGATTTTTGGTAACAGTCAAAAAAAGTGCTGAGACTGTGACTGTCTTGAGCCACCTCTTTGTTGTTAAAATATACTGAAATATGGCAGGATAAATAAGTCATAAATAGTTGTCTCTTGTTTTTTTGTGGCATGTTCATTGCTGCACTATTGACTTTATATTAACAAAGAATTCAGAGGGTTAGGCTACGAAAACCTTTATTTTTCAAGTTTTAGTTCTCCAAACTTCATGGCATGATGAATTCACCCAAGGGAATGCAAAAACATGCATTCCCATGTTTGAGGTTAAACCATCTGTGTTTTCCATTCCCATCCTACTGATGTACCAGAGCACCCTGTTAGTAGGTACAAATCATAACACGCAGCCACGACAGATATGAGTAGTTTCAGTCTGAGTGCCAATGGGTCCCTATGAAGAGAATACTTCTGGCAACCCTCTAGGAGGCTTCCCAGACAAATCCTTCTATTGCCAGACTCAGATCATGGATTTTAAGTAGGAAGACTTGGCAGTAGCAACATTTCCAGACAATTAAATGTTCAACTTTACATTTTAGACTAAAATGCACAGTTTTAAAAAATGTGTCTGTCATATCATTTTCAAAAAACTAATAATGAGCTAGCTTATATCTTCAAACTTGCAGCAGGCCTTTTAGGTTTTTCATATTATAAAAGCTTATTTAGTTTTTACAATATGAAAATTATAGACATGGTGACATTTAAACCTTTGCTTTTCATAGCATTTCACACTTACACCATTTTAAAAGACAGCTATTAACATTTACAAAAATCTTTCAGAAACCAAATGTTCTAACATGCAGAATTCCAATTATACTGTGTAAGAGGGTTATCGACTATTCTTCTACAAGAATACTTTGAAGTACTTGGTATTAAACCCAAAGCTTAAATGTCAGTTGCACGTAGACAATAAATTAAGGTTTATAAAAGCATGTAAGATTTATTTAATATTACAATTTTGACCTTTAGACTGTCTTAACCATAGCTTGCTTAAGTTTTCCTCCCTCTTGCCTTCCTTCTTTATCTGTATAATCTTGCTTGAATATTAAACAAAGGTTGTGATGCCAGTTATGCAAAGTAATATAAAGCCTTCATAGCAGCAGTGTTTTCCTCCAACTGCTGTAACACAGCCACATAAGCCATGTTTTGTTCCTCAGCCGAGATGTTTTCTGAATTGCTCAGGGAGCTCAATGAGCAGCACTTCCAAGGCTGTCAAGACACAGCTGTTTAATTTTCAGTTTCTCATTGCAAACCTCCAAAACTTTCAATTAAATGCAAGCTATAAATACAAACGCAGGCTTAGCTCATGCTCTCACAGAAGACACTGAGAGGAAGACAGGCAAAGTCAAGAGAGGGGCTGCAGCAGCAGGACAACAAGAGGAGCTCAGTATTGGAAGGAAAAACAGTGCTGTTTTGAAACACATTTGAGCTCACAGCAAACAAAGGGCTGCCCTGCAAAGGTAGGGCATGAATTAACTTTTTTTTTGGGTTTTTTTTGTGCTGGCTTCACACTAAGGAGTCTCCCTCCACCCAGACAAAGAAGTGACTTTGTCAAAAGCCAAGTATCCAAACTATTTTTGGCTTCTCTCAGATCAGTGGTATTATTGATTAGTTATGGCCAGAAAAGTCAGGAAAGCAATCAGGGAAGGAAATATGTGTTGAACAATCTACAAATAATCTTCTCCACTGCTTTCTACTGAGGAAGTGTGTGCTAAAAGCAATGTACTGGGGAATGACCACAGAAATAGATGTGGAAATTAGAAACTCAGTTTAATGACGCTTTTTGTTTTTTGCAGAGCAACAAAGACAGTGCAAAGGTGACTTCATACAAAATACATGCCAGGCTTTCTGATGAGGGAACAGAAGAAGCAAATGTAGAAAACTGCACTGAGGCTCTAGTCTGGATAATATTCTGCTATAAGCTGAGCTGTGAGACCTAAATGACTGAAAGGGCACACAAAGTGCCAGCACAGAGTCACCACCTGGGAGCTTTCCCTAGACACTTTTCTTCAGATGTCTCAACTACAGAGATAAGGTTAAAATGTTGAGATTGGCTGGACAAAGATCAGAAATTAAATTCAACTCCATGTTCATTTCATTTTATCCAGACTGTAGTTTAAAGATCCAAAGAGGTCATGGTTATTTTCTGAAATTTGAAGAAAGTTCTCAGGGATCAAAATGTTCACTATGTCACAGCATGCTTCTTTCTCTGAAGTTGAGAGGTAAATGGGAACACTACATTTTACAACTTCACCTGACAGCAGCTTAACATTTCAACTTGACCAAAGTCACAACATTGTTTCTTCTACCTCACCTTGAAAGCAGGGATTTCAAAACAACTTGTTTGGGTTCCTGTCATGGTTTAACCCCAGCTAACACCAAGCCCTAGTCAGCCCCCACCAGCAGGTTTGGGGAGAGAACGGGAAGGGTAAAAGCTAGAAGCCGCATGGCCTGATATAGAGACACATTGTTAGGGAAAGCAAAATCCATGTACGCAAGCAAAACAAAACAAGGAATTCCTTCACTGCTCCCCACAGACAGGCAGGTGTTCAGCCATCTCCAGGAGAGCAGGGCCCCATCATGTGCAGTGCTTATTTCAATAGACAAATGCCATGACTCCAAACATTCCCCCTTCCTCTTTCTTCCCCCCAGCTTTATGTCCTGAGCATGGTGTCACAGGGTCTGCAAATCCCTTTGGTCAGTTTGGGTCACCTGTCCCAGCTGTGTCTCCTCCCAGCCTCTCATGAACCCCCAACTTCTCACCAGTGGCAGCACAAACAGCAGAAAAGGCCTTGGCTCTGTGTAAGCCCTGCTGAGCAACAACAAAAACATCTCTGTGTTATCAACCCTGTGCTCAGCACAAGTCAAAAGCAGCTTCGTACTGGCCACTGTGAAGGAAACTAGCTACATCCCAGCCAAATCCAGCACAATTCTTTTAATTTCCCCTGCAGCTAAGCATTGCAATAACTAAGCAGAGCAAGATTATGCTGTTAAAATATAGAGTATTTTTCCTCCAGTACAGATGGCAGACTTGAAAGTTAGTTTGGCTTTTTTCAGATAGAAAGACTTGTCAGGGACATGTGTGACTGATGACATAGCTGATTTCCTTCCTCAACATCAACACAAAACAAAAATCAAATTCTCAGCTGTAACTTACATATGTGAGGACACACAGCTCAAATAGAAGGATTTTGCATCTCTGAAAATCACATACCAAATCCCCTTTTTCCAACATGTACTATGATACCACTTATCTTCTCAAAATATATCCTTTTTTCACATTTTTTTTGTCCACTGAGAAAAAAGGCAGAGAGAAGGCCTTCAAGAGAAGACATTTCTAGCCAGCTCAGGCATCACAGGACAGGGTTGTGTTACCTTGTCCCATAATCTTTTCTTGCCCCACACACGTCTTTGTTTTAATTTGCCTGCTGATGATCATTCTGTCTTTCAACAGGTTACATTCCCCAGATGAGCCCCTTCTGTTTCCTCTCTGCCATCACAATTATCTTGCTCTGCTATCAGATGAACAAATAGCAACTGTGGCAAGACAAGTATCAAGTCACTGCAGAGATTTAGGCACAAATTAATATTTTCGTATGACATCATGTTCAGGCATGTGCCCCTCATTGTTCTTATCTGTCTCAATACCTTGACATAAAATATAGAACCCCTGCTATGCAAATTTTTTATAACTTAAGGTGAAGCATTCCTAATGCTATGTTAAGGAAAATTAAGAGTCAGATCATGAAAATAATTTGAACAAAATGGTTTTCTTAAATTCCATGAAGGGTAATTTCATTCTGTCTGGCACTAGGATTGGTAGCAATTATTTGCAGAATCAAGATCCCTGAGGAAACTAATCTCCGAACAATATATTGGGCAACTTTTCCCAGAAAAGTGTAGCACCCAGCAGAGAGGTAATATTAGGGAGCTGCAGGAGAGACAAGAAAGTGAAAAGGTTTATGTTATTGATTGCAGAAAAGAGAAGCCTTCAGTCATATACCAAATCAATCAAGCACTCTATTTCGGTTTAGTACGCCTGTCATTCACTACATCTAGCACCGCCTCTAATTGTTTGCAGTATGATGAGATTTGCAGACTTTTTGGGAATTTTCAGAAGACTAAATCTGGAGACCTAACAGTTAAATCTTTTTTATCTTTAGGGTGGTTTGTTTTGCTTTGTTTTGTTTTTTATTTCCTCGCTATCTCTCCTCCCCTCCTCCCCCACCCCAGCCCCCATCCTCAGCCAGTACTATATGAAAGGGGTGAGGGCACTCAATCAACTTTATTGAGCCACAGCAGTTTCCATACCTCTCAAGTGTCTGAATTTTATTGGAAAGTCCTCCACTTACAGAAATGTGAATTATGGGCTATGCAGTGTTTTCATGTTCTGTTCCATTTTTTGCTCTGTGGCCACTGATATTGTAAGGAGTTACCACTGAAGGCTTAAGAAATACATTCAAATTCCTATAAGTTAAATTCGTTGTGTTGACTCAAATACTGTACAAATTCTTCCTGCCATCTCTTAGAACAGATATTGATTTAATGAAGAAGAGGAAAAAAAACAAGGAAAACAATTAACTAATCCATCTCAACTTACATCTCCAGCATCACTGCTTCCCTGCTCAGAATTTCTTTATTTATATTAGGCTGGTAATGACTTTATAATATACTTCAGAATGATAGAAATATAAGACTAAATACATTAAACTGGGATTTAGATACACTTCAACACAGATTTAGGGAATAATTAATGCAATGCTACTGAGCATTATGGAATTAAGGGACTTAGGTATAATTTGGAGGATCTCGATATAATTTGACATGTGTGGTTATTTACGTGCACTTTTAGTCTTTCTCTCATTTACCCTGGTATGCTTAACTGCATACTCAGCTAAAAAAATAAGTGAAAGAAACTATTTGCATCTGGGACACAATAACTTTCCATTCACTATGCAGTGCATTATTGAACATTAGAGGATGGCTCTGTTTCCTGGATGCTAATGAGGATATTGTTTGATTTAAATGCACTACAGTCAGAGATTCTTACTGTTACCATATGCCTAAGACTTTTCTTGTATAATTCCTAGGACTCAAAATCATCGAACCAGACACTGGAACACCTGTACATTACTGATTGGAAATATAGGCTGTTAATTGAGCTGTAATTCAGAAATACTTTTTTGGCAAAATTTGATAGGATTTTCTTGCAGGAAAGGTTAAGTAGATAGAATGAAGGCAGAATGAAGAAAGTTGCTTCAACCAAAGGCAATTTGTCTAAAAGGAAGATTCCCTTCATTAATGCAGTACATAATGAGCAGGACATGCCAGGAAGCAGGTGTTTTTTGGTTGTTAGAGTCACATTTTCTTATCCTGCACATGTGAATTGCACCTGCTGTGTGGATGCAATTGAGTCTGTGCAGACTGCTCCTTCCATCATCTGCTTTGATCAGATAAAAGTGAAACTGTGGCAAAACCATATGTAGCAATTTTTAGCTAATATTTGGAACACTAATGGATGCTGTCTGTCCGCAATGCCGGGTTCAGCACACCAGAGTGAAGAATGTTGCACTTGAAGGAAGGATGAGGTAAATGCAGTCCGAGCAAATGTAACTGCTTTTAGGAGAGGTGGCCGCCCAATACACTGTGAGGCAAGTCATCCCTCCAGGAGAGTCCGAAGAGAACCTGGTGAGAAGGGCATGCAAAGCCAGCTGCACACTCATGCCTCTGGCGTCAAAAGGACATGGAAATTAACCTGAACATGAAATATGAAGAGGAGGAGCTGCATAAGTTGTAGGAACAAGGAGAGTGTGATGGAAAGGTGAAGGGAAAAAAACAGTCACTGAATAAAAAAGAGGAAGAAATTTTCCTCCGGGACATGGGACAGGAGTAGAATAATGCTCTTCCTTATAGCCAGTGCATGGGACCACACTCTTGCGTAGCTTTCAAATATAAAGGCTTCCATATACAGCCTGTTAGTTAAATGGTTGTGGTGGGGTCCGTGGAATTTAAAAAAAAAAGGACAGTGAAATTTTCACTGAGCGGGCACCTGTTCTGGCAGCTGAGCTAAGACTAGACAGGCTAATGGTTGTTACAAGGCTTTTCACTGTGCTTAATTTGGAATTATGCCAGGCACTGACCATGGAGCCCCATGTTCTTAGAATAAACAAAAGGATTTTAATTATTATGAATGACTGGAAGATCAGGTTTCTATCCAACAGAAATGATACTGCAATGACAGGTATGAGAAGATAAGAAAAGCTGATTTTAATTTTTTTTTTCCAAAGAAGCTATATTGTTTCTTCAGCTAGTCTTGTCCTCTGTATTTAAATAGTTTTAGGGAGAAGTAAAAAAGTAGATAAAAAGTTAACTGACAGTAATTAAATTAAAATCATAACATACAATCTCCTGCTTTTCTGTCTTCATTTTAATGTAGTTTATCTAAAAACGCACTTCTTTGTATGTATGGGAAACTGGAATGAGTTCATCTAAGTGCTTTTTAAGTGCAATGTAATTCTGTGCTGTAAAAGGCCAACAGAAAATTGGACACAGTACACAAAGAAGATTTTTAATTTTTTTTTCGTTCTGCATAACCACCCACTTTCAGAACTGGAAACTGCATAAACAAGATAGAGTGGAGTGAAAATCACTTAACTTCAGATTTGTGCATTCTGCTTTGGAAGCAGCTTTTTCAGCTTATGTTTGTATTTATAGACCCACCACTGGGCCAGACCCTTTAGTGAGCTGTAACTGAGAGCAGATTCAAGAGTAACATCAAGTACTGTTAAAAACTTCAACCCAGCAACCAAAAGTGTTTGATCTTTTATTGGCAGAGTGTGGCTGTTGTAAAAATAAATGAAATACAGTAACCAGTCAATGCCAAGTAACTGTAGATGAATCCAACCTAAAGTGTGTTCAGATAATTCGAGTATGTATTAGCATCGGCTTTGGTTCAGACAAACACATGTGCATATGCGTACATTCATTAGTTCATGATATTTTTAATTTTTTTTTCTTTTTTTTTTCAAAAGGATCCCTTTAGTTTTCAAAAGACACTCTGATATTCTTGTACTGATAGTCTTTTTCACAAAGATGTTATTTCTGGAAGAGTCTTCCATTTTGCATGCAAGCAAATAAATAGTATGTAATAACATGCACTTATGCCTCCTTTCTAACTGAAAATAAATTTTCTTCCAAAAAAGATCTAGTTAGATACATGTCAGAATTACTGCAACAAGATACTTTAGGCTATGCAAAATACTGGACTGGAGCTACATTTAGTCATGGCATAACAAATCCACTTAAGAGTCCCCTGAGACAGCCTGGTGGGCTAGAATAAAAGCTCCATTATCCAGAGTTTCATGTCTGTCACCCTACTTATTAGCATAGTTTTGAGGTTAAACAATGGTGTTAGTTTTCTCTGTGCATCCTCCTACTTATTCATTATCAAATTACTTTACATTGTTTGTTTAAACTGATATAATCTAGTTCAAATGTACCAGGTCCTAAAAATGCAATTTCCCCAGTAACAAGATAATTTTCAGTGAACTGATATAGTGTCTACCTTTAGCATGGAACTAGAGTCACCTTAGGAACAGGTTTTTAAAGTGGTTTTTCAAGAATGAAGTAGCAAGCTTGATGAATGGGGAACAGTGGAAAGATTTTCAGTTTTTCCAAGAGTTTTGTATGAAAACTAAGCTCTTATTTTTTGAAAGTACTTAAACATGTGCGTTTATCTGCCCACTTACAGCAAAAGAATTTAAGAACATAGGCCAGTGGATTTTGTTTCATGTTTAGAGGCCAAGTAGACTAATAAATGCTTTCCTGATCAAATATTCAATATCAACTGAAATATCCAGGACTAAAGAAATAACAAACAATAAGGCCCCTGTCTAGGCTTTTGTTTGTGCTACATTATAACAGCATTATAATTATATAATTATAATGTTTATAATTATACATTATAAACTTTCCCATGTTTAAGAGAACACTTTCCTTCCAAGATACTGCTTACTCTCACCACATTTATTCAGATCTTCAGCACTTGATAGAAGTATTCCAGCGTCCTGCTTGCCACTCTTTATCTCACAAGTAACATACAACTCCCTTTTAACACCAATTTAAGGAAATCAGGATTTTTTTCTGTAATGACTTCAAGAGTTGCTCTGGATATCCACTCACATGGTCCTGGAGAAATAAATTTGAAAAGCCTATCCACTTGCTCAACCAAGAATTATTAACCTAATGGATTTGTCTGCCCCGAGTTTTATTTTGCAGTAACTTCAAGCTTCTTAGTTGCCATTTACTAAATTTTCATGACGTGAAACCTGATGGAAATGTGCATACCTGCCTAGCTGACTGGTGCCATTGGATAAACACAGACAGAAAAAAATTACTGTGATCTTAAAATGCAAAATGTAGGAAGTGCTCATTTTCCAGGTAAATATCTTTAAGGTACACACATGCCTCTCTGGGACATCCATTATTTTGGCTCTTTTCCATAAGCATCTTAGAGTTTCTGGGAGTGATGTTTGCTTCTCCGAAGACTGGTATGGCAGAAGCTGAAGACAGAAAATTTTCTTGTTTGAGCCACCATTGCTCTTTTTTTCTTCTCTATTTCTTTTTTTTTTGCTATGTCCACTAACAAATAGCTGAGGAGAAGTCTGAGCTGAGCTAATTTAATTCATCCCTGTGTTCAACTTGAAGTAAAGCCGAGCAGCATTTGATAGTGTTCCCATGGCTTCTCTGAGAAGCTACAAACAGGGGGAAATTGCAGATCAGAACAAAGCTCCTGTCAGCTGTTATTTCCCACTGGTATATTTTACTGTAATTATTACTTTTTGAAAACCAGCATACATTGTAAATTACAAGGTTATTTAAGTTCTGAAGATGTACTACATTCCTGCTATGAAGTTTTTGAAGAAATTATTTCTTTTCATGTGTTTACTATAAAGCTGAAGTCTACCAGAGAAAAACTGTACTACATTTTAAAGTGATGTGTGTGAAATGCATTTCAAATTCTCTCTTTGGCACAATGTTTTTGAACATATATGTATATGTATATGTATATGTATATGTATATGTATATGTATATGTATATGTACTCTATAGCACCAAACTAATATTTTTATAGAATGGATTGCATGACACATAGAATGGTGAATCTGTTTAACATGCAGGCTTGCCAGAAGTTCAAATTTGATATGTTATACTTCTCTTACCTTACGTTTTCAGTACAACGCTATGCCTTTTTAGCACTGACTAGGAAATCAGATTGAATATGTCTGGGGATACAGTTTCACATCGTGCATAATCCTGGTTCTGCCACTGACGAAAATCAATGAGGGTGAAGCATTGATCTCCTTGCAGAGTACAAATGCAGTTTGCACTGAAACACACTGCTGAGGATTTTGTTATTCAAGTCATTCGACCGCTCAATGTGTTTGCTAACCAAGTTCTTATCATGCAGCACCTCACTAGCCCAAGCTTAGCTTCAGTTATGAATATAGCAAAACCAGGTCCCTTTTGGAAGAAGAAAAAGCCTTTACATATGCACAGGTCTTCTAGTATGTGTATGTTTGCTCAAGGCTAAACTGAAATGCCTTTTCTTCAATGACATTTCACAATGTCACCCAATATATGAAAGTCTCACTGAGGGATGTGTGAATATGAATCATTCCAAGAAAATATTCTTTTCTGTTATGATAGATTTTATTTTAGTGTGTGTTGGTTAGTTAATTTGTTTTCTTTTTACTTTAGAGAAGCAATTTTTATCAGTATTTCTTGGTATGGCCAAAACATGCATGTGTTCTTGCACATAGATTACCTTCATCTTTACAGGTGTGACAAATGCATGCACTCATACCTACACACTCTCTTTAGATAGAGACATGGATTTATTTTTTTATTTATATATGAACTATATTTCATTATTGACAGCAAAAATATTTTCCTGACTTACAGCCTTCCAATTGCAGGCTATAAATCAACTATTTTAAAAGCAATTGAAGATGATTCATTTAATGCTGTCATAATATAGTATTTTCTTTTATGAAAATTTATATCATTTCCCCTGGAATAAAACTCAGTTAGATAAAATTCTATAGAGCGATGCAAGAGAACTGATACCTTCTGTGGTAAACACTGGCTGGTGCTTGACAACAGGCAGGACCATGTCCTGCTGAAGTACTCTGATCTTATTTAATGCATTTACTCTGACTTAGGATTTTCCATGGTGTTGCCATTATACAAATATATATAGCTGAACCAGATGGCATTTATATTAAGACATAATGCTTGCAGATCAACATTAAACTGGAGCTATATAAAGAAGTTCCTTGGAACACTAACAAGATTAAGATAATGAATTGTGCTTTAAAAAATACGGAGATTAGATAGCAGTTCTGGTGTTAGAAAGGGGAAAAAACCCCAAACTACTTTGGCTTGATTTTTGTTCAAGTACTCAATATTTGGAAAGATAAAATATTAATTGAAATAATATGGGAAGTACAGTACATAAAATGCACTGCGCTGCAAACAAGAGTTATGCGAGATACTAGTACATATTATTCTTTGTTATTAAGGTGACATATTTGTCGTAATTACAGTGAAAAATAAACCAAATAAGAGTGTTTCAAATGCAACATATCCTCTGGCTATACAGCGTTACACCAAGAGCAGTTGAAGTTCACAGGACAACAAAGCCTTCTATGTTCAAGCAAAGAGCTGCTGTATATCTGAAGCAAATGCAATAAATCACCAAAATAATCATATAAGACTCAACTGGTGGTGAAACATTCAATACCAATCAAGCAGGAGAATGCTGTTAGCAACTGAAATTTTCATCCATCTATCAGTGGATTAAATCCACTCACTTTAAAATGTGAACATTTTGAGAAACTTTGATATTTCATAATTGCATATTTTATCACAATGGGGAGGGTGCGCGCATAAGAAATATAATTCCTGTCACACACATAGAAGTGCTTTCAAAGCACCTATCACAAAATGTAAAGAGTTACAATAGAAAGGATTAAAGTACACAGTTTTGTAAAAAAGAGGCTTAAAAATTTTTACAACCAGACAGGTTAAATAAAAGTTTTCTCTTATGCTCACTGATGTAATTGATTGTATCCAATAATTGAAAACTTGACCTCACCCAATGCACACTGATGGGACCTTCATAAATAGAAGAGAGAAAAGAGAGAAAAAGAGACTAAGGCCAAACCCAGTCCAACTGCTTTCATCTGGTGTTGTCCATGCCCACACCACTTTTTGCACTCTTGAACCTCCTCCTGTGACCTCAAGGAACTGGAAAGCTGTAAACTAGGGCAGCCCTCACATGGCAAAGAGAAACATATCAGCACTTTTCATCCTTCCTTGTCGGTTACTGATGGTGGCTCAATTATTCATTTTGCTTCTTTCCTTTAGGACTTACAAATTGTGAATTTAATTTTTGTGCTTCCACACCTCACCCCTCATGTTCATGGATACCATTTGAAGAACTGGCTAGGTATCCTTTCTGAATATCTCTAAAATCCAATGATTTTTTTTTTCTACAGATAAAACTTGCATGCAAATACCTACTACCTTGCCTTGTGAAAATTGAGATTAATGCTCCCTTATTATTTACATTTCACTGAAAGTTAAATATAGATACATAAATACATACATAAGTAAACCTTTAGATCAGTGTGTCAACTACCAGGATGAAATCCACACAGAAATACAACCCCAAATTGAAGCTCTTGATTCTTTTGTTCGAGGACACCTTGCCTTGTATTTACATTTCTGTTACTGCCTTCTTCCTCCTTTTCATAAATCCTTTTTCTTTACTGTTTACTTATTCTTGTTTATACACCAACAGAAAGCAATTACTTCCTGAACTTTGAAAAGCAGGCCACAGCCATGTTTTTACTTTCCATTTATTTTCCCACATATGTTCCCAGATAAAGTATGTTTCTCCCACAGACATAGGAAACATTGTTTGCTTCTCTGAGAAATGTGTGTCACATGGAAAACAAAGATACATCAAATGAGATGAAAACAGATATATCCATTCCCTCATTTTCTCTCAATGAACCTCTAAAGAATTATCTCAATACAACAAACAACTTCTGTAGAAACTCAGCAAGACCAGAATGCACTTTTTTATTTCACCTCTAACAGCTCTGAAACTGATGTTCAAGTCCAAGTGTGTTCATCAGAATTGCTTTGCTCTTCTGTTTTTTACCCTTAACTACTGACTCACGCCACAATTAAAGAGGAAAACTTAATTTTCTGGGGTTCTTTTCTCCCTATTTTTAATTATTAAAAAAACCCAAACCCCAAACACTGGAAATCATGGCATCTTGATTTTTTCGGCATACTTACAAGAGCTGGTTTAAGTTAATAATTGTGCATGAAACAGATGATGATTCCAGCTTTTTCTCCTGCATGGGAATAATTTGTGAACTAATCCTGATTTTTACAAAATATATCTTATGCCTCTGTTCTGAATGCTTTACACAAACAAATATTAGCCCATGGCTTGTTTGCAAACTGCTGACTGAAAATGTTTGTTATTCATGGCATAAGACTTATCAGAGAGTTAGCATTTTATTGATTTATAGTCCTCAGGGTTTTTAAATTTTAAATGAACAATAGACTCAGAAGTATATGGGAAGTGGTTTCTATGGGTAGGAGAAGAAGAGTAGATAACCCAGATAAAAATGAAGCAAGGATAAAATTAAATGTATGACACTAGACTATAGGATCATAGTATATTTGACTTTAAGAATGAAGGTAAATGAACACAGAAAGACATTTTAAATGTAATATATTTTTTTTAAATACAGCAACATTGTTAATCCACAACCCAGTGTGACAGAATATACAGTCAATGCTACTTCCAGTACACATTTTCAAGATAATGTGTGTGCACTGAAATATTAAATTCTCTGGTTTGGGGATCAGAAACTTTTATTACAGAACTAGTGTTTATTTAATTATTCACAAGCAGTGATTAAAAAAAGTAATTTATAACACTGAGATGAACATACATTATATAATTATGAAAACAGAACTACCCCATAAAATTTTGTAATACTTTTCAATTTTCAATAATTTTCTAAAATTTTCCAATAGTTTTCAATTAAGAATCCAATCCACTTTCAATGGTACCTCATATAACATTACAGAAATATTCACACAAAATTTACTCTCTGGACACATTACTGAAACAGATGTAGATTTTTAACTTGAGTAGCATCATATTAGGCAACTGAAAGCATAATTGATTTTTCAAATTAAGAAAATAAAACTAAAAATAAATCAAATAAATCGGATTATTTAGATTAGACCTTAATCATAACATAGAATATATTTTCACAGAAAATTGAGTAATTACTAAGGGAGTGATACTCAAAGACCTGACATTCACCCACTACCACCTTTGGAAGCAACCTGCCTCTCCACATTCAGCCTCTTGCTGTCTCTCATTGAAAGACCTCAAGAAAAAATGAGCAGGGTCAAAGCTTCATAATTTAGACCTTTTCAGTAAATATATTATTTATATTTTCTTCACACATAAGACAGTGGAGATAATCTTTAGAGACACCTTCAGCTCCTTCCATTTGTGAGGCACCACTGCCTATTACCTTGATAAAATACTATTGTCTAAGACTGTGATTCTGCAAGTTTTAGAAGAGGAATTTTAGCATAATGTCAGTTCTGAGTGCTCTGAAGGTCTGTGTCTTGGAGCAGCAGGTGTTGGGAAATAGGTTTCCTAGCATTAAAGCTACAGATGAGCACTGGATGAGTGTAAACTCTATACTGAGTGCTTGTCTGAAACCATGTCAAAGATTGTCAGCTTTTTATAGGATGGTGAATTGCTAATGAATCTTGACAAATATAAGTCATTGTTTTGTATACAGCGCAGCAAATGATTCCTTACATTCCTATTACTGAAAGAAATACAGTATTTATCTCTTCCAGATAAAACAAGAACATTGTGGTAAAGTGCACAGCGCCCTTGCTGGAACTCAGTCAATGTCAAATACTTAATCTAGACTTGAACTTTATGACTGTGCAGTCACCTGTAGGAGATGCTCAGAGACTTAACAGGATTACAGGTCTAAATCTTATGTATTGGTGGTTTTTGAACCTTCAAGGTGTTATCGAAACATAAATATTCATCTCTGGGTGAACTCTCTGCCACAGCAGCCTTCCTCAGCACACAAAGATTTGATCCGAGTCTGTGATTCTTGCTGAGATATGCATTGCATCATTGTCTATTTTCAGCTTGTTACATTAATCAAAACCTATCCCGTTTATTAAACTGCTTCCTGCAGCTCAGGCATTTGAAATTCAGAGTGCCAGCAAGCAGCTGCCAGGCACCGTGAAGGAAGGAGGTGGAGCAGATTTGAGTAATGTACAAATTGAATTTCAAGTGACTGAGCAGCCTCTTTATCTCTTAGTGACACAAACCAGTGATTGTGACAGTATTCTTAAAGGAAATGAAACCTGGAGCTGTGGTTCAATCACTGGGTACTTACTACAGCCCTTCCCAGCAGTCCTCCCAGAACTACTGATGAGTGTGACCTTTGCAAAAATGCACAAAGCCTTGATTTCTGCACAGTTAACCTTTACAAGCTGGAACCCTCCTGTGGAACCTAACCACAACAGAGGAATGCTTTGGAATGAAAACACACAGACATGTATTTTATGAAAGGACAAATTTCCAAAAAAGAAGGAGAAAAGAAATAATAATAAAGGGAGAAAGAAAAATTATTTTGGAGGGAGGCAATTAATTGTTTACCAAATAGACAATTACCTATTGTTTGACAGGTACTTGTCACACTTCTCATATTCCACAGGTATGAAGAACTCCTGCCCCAAGGCTGCTTTTATCAGTAAAATCTTAACGTCATGTGTTCTACCCAAATCACAGTGGATACAGGTGCCATGCTCAGAGAGTCAGTGCATTCCCACCTCTCCATCAATATTCCTCCCTTGCACAGCTGAAAGGCGTGCCATGAGGGACTACAGGCATCCAGGTTTGCATGTGAGAATATTTGTCATAAGAGATTTTAGGAGGCAGGGGATTACTGTTCTCCCATCCTTACAATTCAAGCCTTGAACTGAGCCATGGGCATTATTTTCTTGAGCACTCAAGAATCCATGTTGCCTCAGCCATGTGTGTGTTCTAGCATCCCTTTGATGCCAAAAAAAGGTCATTTTCCTTATGAAAACGTTGACCAATGCACAACAAAGTGCTGGTAACCATTTCAGTTGATGCCACAGTAGGTATTAGAGGATGACAGGTAAAGGCTGTTAGAATGCTTTGTAAAGTCCTCTTCTGGAGAAATTTTGATCATAGTTGATTTCTCTTCTAGTCTTTTTTCTCGTTATCCTTTATGACACTCATAGCTCTTTGGGAAATTTTAATTATGTCTCTAAACCATGTGAAAAGGCAAAGTACTAATCTTTTATGTTTTGTTATTTTCCCAAGTATATGTCTTTGTCTTACCCTTTTGCGTAAGACCATTGAAAAATGACATTTTTGAAATCCTTACAATGTAATCAGTTCATTCTGTAATTTGTCTAAATACATTTTAGTTTGGTGTATAGAAATCTTCTCTCTTGCATGTACTGTCCCACTGTCTATACTTGTCAGGCTGGTAGCACAAAATCCCTGCTGCTATATTTTATTGGGTGATTCTATTCAGGCAGAGATATCAACTAAAGCATTTAACATAGAAAAATTATGAAAAATACTAAATATAAAGAGTATTAATTGACAGAAGAGTGTCTCTGAAAGAGCATAAAATAACTAACTCATAAAAATATTTTACTTTTAATAGCAAATTAGAAGATTCATCTTGGGAAGCAATATATTAATTATCACAATTTTTGTTTCCCTGGACAGATTGAAAACTTATCACAGCTTTTTGCAATGCACCTTTTAAAACTACATCTGCAAGATACACGGGTAAGAACAACTTCATTCTAACCTTCAAAGTGAAGCCACATGCTTGGACCACAGCAGGAAAATGACTTTAATTCATTCTAGATGACCTTTTCATTGAAAAGCAAACCTCTGCCCTTAGGCTATTTAGAAAGGTTAGGTGTACCTTTTTCCTTTTACTATTACAAGGCATATATTTATTAGTGCTCTGTGGTGTTTTTTTCCAACCAGGTCCAGTTAGCTTTTAGAAAAATCAAACAAATCCTACCTTCATTCCTACCCTTTTCACTTTTGTAGATCATTAACTACTTCCAGACTCTTGCTTTTGAGATCTGAGTGTATTTAAAAAAAAAAAAAAAAAAAAAAAAAAAAAAAAAAAAAAAAAAGGGAGTGCAGTTCAATGGTATAATTGATATAATTCAGCAAACAATAGGCCATTAAATAGCCAGACTTTGAATTCTTTAAAACTAGTTTTGGTTGCTATAAGTAGCCAGTTTAAAAGAACAAAAACATAAATCTCTAGTGAAATGGTGTTAAATTTGCTGCTTTTCATCTCTGCCAATAAGGATTTTAGTATAGATATATGGACTTAGCACCCAGGGGACGATGTTAATTACCAACAGAGGAAATCATGTTCTGTATGCAGATTGGTGAAAAGTCTTCAATAAATACTAAGAAATAGTTAATTCATCATTAGTCGGGACTTGAAACCAGAGGCTGCTGCTTACCAACCATTGATTACGGTTTATGGTAGCAATAACGTCACTGAAAAATATTTGTTACCATATTAATTACCAGGTTTTAAACCATTCATCTTCTTTTGCAGGTTAACCAACCAAATGGGTGTAAGCTATTTGTAACAACCAGTATTAGTATTCAGGTATTTTAAATGTCAAACAAGCTTTGTAGTGTATAGTCCGTAGCTATTTGTGTGTTAATAGCACCAAATATGAAAGGAAAGAGCTTCCATTCCAGACACAGCATGATATAGTAAATACAAAGGTATAATTTGGCTTTTAAATGGCATGGTCCCTCAGCTACTGTGTGTACCATATAGCCTTAGCCCTTTCAACAGAAATACTGAGAGCTGGTGGAGCACATAAACATGAGGGGTCCTTATGATGGAGATGGGTCAGGGGTCCACTGTGGCTGTAAAAAGTGGTCACATCATGTCTTCGTAGTGGTGAGAGGAGGAACTCACCCTGCATCTCTCACCCATGATGCAAAGACAGACTCACTCCACCTGAAAGGCTAAATCTTGTTTCTGTAGGGAGTAGCATGAAACTGCTGTATCAGCCAGTACAAACACAGAGGGTGTAAAAATAAATTGTAGTTTACTCTTGTATTATTTTACTAATCAAACCAAGATAATCTACCATGTGTAAATGAATTTGTCCATCCTTTGGTCTTCTGCTGAGGCAGCTGCACTCATCATTTTTCCTTCACTGCAGATTTTCTGGAGCCCAGTAGAACATCAAGTGTAAGAGAGAGAGAGAGCAAAATGCCTGCATGAGTAATTCCTTTGGCTGGGATTTGTACTCAGTTCCTTTCAGTCTTGGAAAAATCACACAAGGGACTGTACTTACTCTGAAACCAGTTCAGCAACATTTCTCTCACAACTACTTCTGGAATATGAGAGTGTCCCAGATTACTGCCTATACCCTGTAAAAATGTTCTGATTAGATTAGTTTTAGCTTCATTCTGGGTGTCTGTAGCCGTTGGGACAGTGCCCAGAGTGAGAAGCGATGCTATTATTAGAAACCTTGTTCGAAGGATACAAACCATTGCAGGATGCTATTTCAGGACAAGCTACATTGTGCTGTGACCTATTGCAAACAAAGCTGAAGAACCTGTGGTGGCCCACTGACGTTCTTTATAAACCTGTTTTAGCTCCACTGAACATGCTCAGCAGCACGTACCTAAAAATGCATCAGTGGCAGCACTGTTAGTCTTGAGGCAAAGGACAGATAGCCCCAGCCCTGTGTAAGCCCCTGCCAGCTTCCACTGAACTTAACTAATGCAACTTTGCTACATACAGCACCTCTGGGATTTCGGTAATGAAGTGACCCATCTTTAATAATTCTCCAAATCACGGTAATGTGATAACATTTGTGACCCCGTCACTTAAGATGCTGCTCTTGAGTAGCAAAATAATAAAGCAGGAGCACATGGGGTGGTTAAATCAATAGAGGTGGTAATGACGCAAACGGTAGCAAATTGTGGGGCTCTATTATGCGTGCTGCAAGTACTTACAACCAAAGACAGCAGCTCCGAGGGATTCAATTGCACTCAGCCATTTCCTTTTCTAATGGCTATTTCATAATTGTGGGAAATTTCACATGCATGTTAATTCTTCAAATGTTCTTGGCCAGCTTCCATCCAGTAAACAAGCTTTGCTATTATCTGAGTATTTAAGTCAGCCGAGCTCTCAATAATAATTTAATGACTGGATTTCATATTGCTTTGGGAGTACTTGTTAACTGAATGGCTGCACTGAGAGGTTGAAATAGAATATTCTTGTAGCCATCTTGGATTGTGGAGCTTTTTTCTCATTTTGAGGATTTATTTTTTGTTTTCCATCATTGATTATAGCACTGCAAAAAAGAGGAAAAAGAAGGAATGGTTCTTTATACACAGCACCAAATTTTAGCAGACATGTTATGCAAGAAAATGTCACTTAAAAAGATGATTTTCCTGAAACCACATGCCTAGAAAATCATATCTTCATTTAAAGTGCTTGCTCCCGCAATCTGATGAATTTGTCCTATGGCTGTTTGTGAAATAATATTTAAGAATATTAGACTTTTGGTGAGGAGCTTACACCTGAAAGTGGTGTAGTGTTCTAACCCCAAATAATACATGAATGATAAGCATGAAAAATTCTTGTGTAAAACTTAGGCATTTTCCCTGTCATAGGTTATGCTGACACTCCTAACATGACTTCACAATGTGCATATGCTGTGAAATCAATGGCTTTAAATGTACAGTTTCCTTAATGTGGGCGCTGCCATTGCACAGGAGAGAACGACTGTATGGATACATCATTTCCCTGCATTGTGTAGGGAATTAACTACACAAGCAGACACAATGTCTTTTGACTGACATCAGCAGAGTCAGCCTCAAAGGCTGATACCTTTGAGTATGTGCAGTAGCACCATGACTTGAGACTTGATGAGGCCTTACTGCTTAGCTCTTAATGGGCTTTGATGAACTCCTTCCTAAAAACCCTTTTATGCTTTCTGTTGACTCCATATGGCATTCTGATGAGCTCACGTTTTTTAAGTACTTCTGTATCAGAAAGCAAGAGCAAAGCTGAAACAAAGTGAGTCGTCTGTTTTACTCTTTGCTTTCACTGCATGAGATAATGTGGAAGTGTTAATTACACAACTTCACTGAGTCCTGACTAGTAACAGTGTGCAAACAAGTGTATGTCAAATTCAGCTGCAGTAAGCTTCTACTAATAAGGTAAAACTAGCAATTAGAGCTGACATTGAAGTCATACTTTTCCTTGAATATTCATTTATGAAGCAGTTGTTTGCAGGCCTGCTTCTATTTTCTTCAAGAAGACTAATAGGAGCTCCCAGTCATTCATTAAAAATGACTTAAATATAATTTGGTGATCCAGCACACTGGATTAATGCTCCTTTGTACTAATCCACTGACCCTTTGCATCAAAGGCAGAGAACTAATGTTGTCTGAGATTTCCCAATCTGTGACCTTGGCATAATAGGAACAAATTGAATTCCCAGAAGAAGAAAAATGACACTGACCATATAAAATCACTAACCGCGTGTCTGAAACACCATTCATTTCATTTAAGTTCTACAGTGGAGCTCCTTCAGTTACAAGAAGAATGAATATGATTAGCACACTAAACTTAGGCCTGTCACTTGGACTGGGGCTTTTTACCCCCTTCTTTACAAAGCAGTTTTGACATGCTTCTTTAAACACACAAGCTTTGCATTCCCATGCTGGATGAATGCATGCCAGGAGGAAGCAGACTGCACATTCAAATCTCTTTATGTGCCTGAATCCCCAAATAAAATACAATTGCAAGCTCAAACTCAGCCGTGCTCTCTAATTCCATATCCAATGGATTAATTATTGCCCTAAAACTGTTTAATGATTATTCCAAAAAATCTATCAGATTAACTACAGAAAATGTCAGCTTTTCTTTTTTTAATTGCAGTTTTTTAGTGGTCACATGTATCTGGCAAATTCAATGTTATTAAAAGAAATAGGAAAGGAAAATAAAATTAGATTCTGTTTGAAAAGATCCTTCCCTCGATCAGCAATCTCCATTTTGTATCTGTTCTATAATATAAGCTTTTCCCAGTGTTGAGCTATGGTGGCTATGTGCCACTGCCCAGCATTGCTGAAACTGCTGAGGACTCTGCTGCTCTGGGACATCTTTCCTCGTGATGATATCTGTCTGAGTAATACTTGGCCTTCGCATCATTTGACTCATTCCCACATAAACTTCTCTCTTGACTATCTATTGAGGTATCTGTGGAAGCCAATAGGGAAACCACTGTTGATACCTATAAGCACACACTCTCAGAGCCCTGTGGTTCAGCTGCCATTTTCCAGCCTAACTCAGGAAACCTTGTGTTGGCTTACTGCTCTGGAAGGAGAAGATAAGAGGACTAAATTTGCATGTTGGCACCAGTGATCAGAAACGATGGGACTGACAAGCATAAATCTGCAAACCTAATGCAGAGACCAAGACATTGTTCTACTCTGAGTGGTTGAAGAGTGGAAAAGTTAAACTTTTGATAATTCAAACTGCACCTACAGAGAAGGAGATATTATAACTCTGCTATTTTAACACCCAGCTCCACACTCATAAAAATTTGACAATGCATTCTTTAACTGGTAATGCCAGCAAATATATTTGTAAATAAAAAGGGGCAAAGTTAGTGAATTGAAGACGAGATTTGCAGACAGAGCTGTAATAGACTTCATAAGGCAAATACAGATGGAAATCCAGTAAATTATTAGTTTTGAAGTACTTTATTTGGCTTTGACATTAACCAAAGCTTTGAAAAAATTATTGCATTCTTCAAGTACTGTTCAAAGTGCATATCATGTGATTACAACTTTAAAAGAGAGTTGGTGAAAGTAGCTTAATGCGTTCTTATATTATTTGCAAATTTATGAATATTTACAGGCACTTCAAACACCAAAATTTTCTCCTCTTTAGCAGCACAAAATCCACAACAGATCTCTACTGCAAAACAGTTAAATACAAATAGTTTAAAGAAAAAAAAAATCAGGAGGAAAACTTTCGTCTTCAGTGAAAAAGAATTCCCTAAGAAAGTGTTTCTGTTAATTATTTCTTGCAGCAGGTATTGGCTGCCAAGGTAATGCATTACTACATGATTTGGAAAAAACTACAGTTCTAATTAGATGAGCAAATAAGTGTTCATTTCAATTTATTAATATAGCTGCAGGCCTTGTTGCAATTTATCTCTCATTTCTGAGACCAGTGCATCGCAGGCTGGAAATCATTGTGGTGAAGTAACTGGCTTTAATAAAGGACACAGGCGGTGAATTATTCATGCAGAGGGGGGCAAGCCTTGATGCTTTCCACTCACTCCTTTAATTAACTGTGAGATGCTGATGGGCCCTATAGTATGCCTAAGCTTTCTAAGTTTATCTGCTTTTAAAAGTGAGTTCTCTTGTAGCTGCAAAAACGTTGAGTTTATGAACAGCTTAATTCAGCAAATCCTGACAAAGTAATTGCTCTACAGCTCTTTATATTTTTGCTTTGCTTTTGTGTCAGTACCATCACAATGACACAAGCCTTCAATTTCAGCCTCTAAATAAGCTCAGCTGTTCCCTGCTAAAGTTATACAGCTTATAAATTCTACAAAAGATTGCCTTATAGCTCTGCTACTCAAAGCTCTTTCTCTCCTGAAAATGATGGATAGGAAATTCACTGATGAGGAATGTGCTGCTCCCAAGGCATGTCCTCAGATCCCCCAGGAGCACAGGGTAACTTTGCAGTATTTGAGCTTTTTTATGGCAAGGATTGCATCAGGGTAGTGTGCTACCAATGGCAATGGTGAGGAGAAAATTCCTACCCTCACTGAGGCCCAGCTGATGAGTCCAAGCAAAGTTTTTCAAACTCCTGGGAACTTTTGATTGTAGTTTTGATTGTGCTTCATTCTACACAGTGCTTCTGTGAGACAGTGTACATACGCATTTGTTGGATCTGCCTTCAAACCAGGAAGAATTTGAAAGAGTATAGTTCAGACAAACTTTACTGAGATGTAAAACCATAAAATTAGAGAATCATAGAATACCAGGTGGGAGAGGCACCTCTAAGACGATATGCTTCAACCTTACTTTACAGAACCATGCTCTAGACAAGAAACCTGTCCAGCTGAATCTTTAAATGTATCCAGCACTGAGGAATTTACCATTTCCCTGAGGAGATAATTCTGATGCTGACTGTTCTCATCGTGAAAAAATGCAACTAAGAATACATTCAAAGTAATTAATATTTTCTTTTCAGTTTATTGGACTATACTTTATTATTATCATTTTGCAACTGCTTAAAGTAAATGATCTACAGAAGACATTTTTAGGATTGTGTTTGGTGTAACATCAAACAAACATTGAAAATTCGTACCAAATGTAAGCACTCTGACTTTTTGTATGGGGATATTTATGCTATTTATGTGGGCTTACCAATGTGCTTTAAAGATATCCTGTGGGAGATCAATGATTATAGTTTCTTAATGAAAAAACAATTGTAAAAAAAAGAAAGCATTAACAAAATGTTTCCTCCTTGTAACATATACAGAGTACGGCAGGAGAAATGCACTTCAGAGACACTTTCTGATGAGAAATAATCCAAGGGTTTTGCTGCAGTCACATTAGAAACGTCATTAGATAATTGATTGTCCCTTATCTGACACATCTACATTGCTATTAGCTGTTACTGAGCAAGTAAAATATGTAGTGCACATGAACATTTATTGAGCAATTTTTGTATTGCAATATGAGTCTTCCTTTGACTTCCTCCATTTCTGAGCTGAAGAAAGAATCTGAGGGACAATTTAACCTACCATTTCTTTGTAGAAATTGAATCACTCTTTCTATAAATCAAGTACCATGTTAAAAGCTCAGTGAAGTATACAATGATTTATGTGAATTAGCATCACAACTTTTGTCAATAAAAATCAAAGTGGCTTTATGAAGGTATTGATGTTTTCAGCTCTTGCAAAGGTTGAATATGTTTAAGCATTTACCCCTGGAGGGACTGTTGATCCAAATGAATCTATTCACTTTGAAACCAGATCATGGTCATGGTGGCAAACAAGCTTACATATACCAAACTAAACGTGGAACTTACACTAACCATAGTAACTGTCAAATTCATTGCAATGCAAGTGCTATTTTTAATGCAACAAGTAGGGTTGAAAAGAAACACCTGATTGCTGTATTTTAGTTCCAATTTCCAGTTATTTATGTAATTTCAGGTAAGGATAGTGGCAGTAGAACGCAATTATAATAACATTTTCACATATTCCTTCTGAAGAGGGACGATTGTGATAACAGATCTGTTATTTTCTCATTTTCCTAAGTAAGTAAAGCTTGGTTTAAAACAGAAATTGGTTTTGGTTGTGTTTTTTTTGTTGTTTTTGTTTTTTTGGGGGTGTTGGGTTTTTTTTGGTGTGCAGTTGGGTTTTTTTTTTTTAATGCAAATGTTACTCAACATGTGCCAGATCCACTCCTGACAGCATCCGTGTAAACCTAGTGAAATTCCAGCAAAGCTTTCCCTGAGCAACAACACTGGTTTCAACAGAATTACTTGACACTGATGTTGATGTGCCAGGTCTTGCTAGCCCTATGTGTCGGACATTGTTAGCATGAAAGCCATGCATGATGTAGGCGCTGTTTATTTCTACAGAAACAACAACTGTGTGAAAAATAATGACTTATTTCTTATTTTCAATAATATAATGAAAATGGCCAGTACGCAGGATTGGCTGCAGGACAGAGAACCTCATGTGTACAGTCAGAAGACGAGTGGGAAATACTGAAAAAATTAACCCAAATACAGGATTCAAATGCATGCCGTGCGACTTAACCTGACAATTTAAAACGTTTTTCTCCCTCTACACTGCTCTGAAGAAGTCGACTGTACCCATGGGGTTAAAAGGTAACGTATTGCCTGTATTTCAGCATACAAAAGGGTAAACCTCCTTTGAAACCCTTTGCCTTTTTCTCCAAGTAAATAAAAACTTATAAATATCTCTTCAAACCCATCATGTTTAATAAATGTCATCTTGCCTGAGGGTGCTTGCAAGAGACAAACGTCTATTAGAGGAACCTCGCAAAACTATAAAACACAATCTCTGTGTAGCTGGAAGTAACAGATCTTTTTAAGCCAGTATGAAAAAAAAAAAAAAAAAAAAAAAAAGAATTGTAAATTAAAATGTCCTCCACAATGGTTTTTTTGTAGGTCTCTCCTTCTCTAAAGAATAGTGCGGCATTCAAGTGTGGGAATGTTTCTCTTAAACATGTGTAAATCACACATTTCGCCTCGCAGGCTGCGGCAGAGCCGTAGCGGCGGTGGGGGCGGGGAGCGCCAAACACTGGTCAAGCAGTGTGTTAATGAAACATTTACACAAGCGGTTTATGTGGTAGTAATGAAAAAGGCCTCTTTCATCCCATCCTTTCATTACTTAGCACAATCTTTAAGAGGATTAGTTAAAAAAAAAAAAAAAAAAGAGCGGGGGGGGGGGGGGGGGAGAATGTGCTTATCAGTTGATTCTCAGGGTCGGTGGTGCTGAGTTCTTAATAGATTGCCCCTGGATTTGGGATTACTGCAGCGCAAGCTCTTTCAGGCGTCTCTACAGAACAGAAAGCAGTTTGTTTTTGCAGCATTCTCACCCTCGGATGAAGAGAGCTATTGACTTTGTGATGAAATGACACGGGACTCTAAGTTGCTGCGGACTGATCCCTTCTGTTGCTCCATCTTTCCCTTAAAGAATAAACTACACATTCATAATGATTTCTTTACGGTGGATGATGCAGATTGCATTGAGACGTGCACTAATTCCTCAGCTAATATGATTAAAAGCTGCTGACACTGTGAGTTTAGGCACAGCGAGCAGCAGGCTCTCACGAAATCCCTGAGCCGGGATTCACCTCTACAGGCAATTTACCCTGGAGCGAACTGGCTACAGCGCCTTGCGCAAACGTGGACATTTTAACTCTGTTCGGATCAGGAATAATTTTGTACTGGAGCAGATTATGCTGGGTGATGTGTCTGCACAAGTCTCCTTCTCCCTGAATCCCTGCTTTGTGCGCAGCCCTGCTGCGCCATGTGGCTCGGAGCCCTCATCCCCAGCTCTCAGCACCGCCCTGGCCTCCTCCTGCATGACAGCTCTGTTAGCATCATCTGGGGGCTCACAAACGCCTCACCTGTGCCAGCCTGCCCTGCAAACAGACCTGTGAAGACGTTTTCAGTTCAAACAAGAGAAAAGGCGTCCTTGGCCCATGTATCCTGTTTAGTCACCCGGCAGGGCTGGAACGCCCGGAGCTCCGTGAGGGCTGCCGGCCGTGCCCGGGGCAGGGCAGCGCCCGGCCGGGCTTAGCCGCACCGTGAGCGGGCCGGGGCCCCGAGCACGGCCCCGAGAGCGGGACAGGGCCCCGCCGAGCACGGCCCCGAGAGCGGGCCGGGGCCCCGCCGAGCACGGCCCCGAGAGCGGGCCGGGGCCCCGAGGAGCACGGCCCCGAGAGCGGGACAGGGCCCCGCCGAGCACGGCCCCGAGAGCGGGACAGGGCTCGGGCCGGGGCCCCGAGGAGCACGGCCCCGAGAGCGGGACAGGGCCCCGCCGAGCACGGCCCCGAGAGCGGGACAGGGCTCGGGCCGGGGCCCCGAGGAGCACGGCCCCGAGAGCGGGACAGGGCCCCGCCGAGCACGGCCCCGAGAGCGGGACAGGGCTCCGCCGAGCACGGCCCCGAGAGCGGGACAGGGCTCCGCCGAGCACGGCCCCGAGAGCGGGACAGGGCTCCGCCGAGCACGGCCCCGAGAGCGGGACAGGGCCCCGAGCACGGCCCCGCACCCTCTGACCGGGGCTACTGCCCGCCCAGGCCTGTGCCTGATTAGCTGGCAGCTGATAAATGCACACAAGCGTTTGATGGTCTTGATTAGATCGTGTTGTCTGCTGATGCCGTCTCCTCGGCATTATCACCTGGTGACAAACCTCCGCTTTCCCACTGGCGCAAGGAAATAAACTAATGAGAGCGAAATGGGCAAAGCCAGCTTGCTGACTCTTTGTGAAATCAATTTCTATTCTTACTATAATTGTGAACTGTCATGAAGAGATTTTATTTTCCATCATGGAAGCAGTGACAGAAGAAGATAATCAGATATTCATCTTCAGTTGTCTGATATCTCTCACTTGGTACCTTTAAATATTCCCATATTTAAGAAAAGTGAATGTCAAGAGAAGTAAACATTTATATTTCCATTTTTGATTAGAAATGGATTGAAGTCTAAAACAAATGAGAATTTTTAAACATGCTTTCCTACTGTCAGTTAGGAAGTCAAACATTTTATTTTCTCTCTAACTCTTAATGATATTGTATGGGAACAATTTTCAACAACAATGAAACAAATTGCAATTAATGATCTAGTTAAAAACTTGATTAAATGAGTGTCTCATTGAACTTAAAGAATCACAATGGACTCCCTGCATCTGTAACCAACAAATGAAATAGATCTGCTCCATAATTCATTAATCGTCTGCCATTGTTGGTAGTTTTGGAATTGGTTTGGACAAATCAGCTGAAGCAGACCTCAAGTATTCTAGTGTTAAAAAATACTCTCTTGCCTTTAAATCCTCAGTTATTTTAGAGATTCTAGGCTTTTGGTTATTGACAGAAAGGTAAAAAAGTTAGTCGATTTTGTGAGGAAAATGGAGACAGTAAAAATAATAAATGCTTTTTACACATTAAGAAGCATTTCCAGCTGACATTTTTTTCTGTTCTGTTTCTGATTCTGACATGAAGATCTCTCCTTATTTGGCTTTACAATCTGAATGGAATTTCTAACTAACAGAGTACATCTGACAATTGATAAATGTTTGAGGTGACTATTTTGCAGCATTGAGGATTTTCTTTTTATTCTGCTCAAGTCTAGTCTATACTTAGGAGAATATTGCAGTACCATATTTAAATATTCCACAGTCAGAATGCACAATCTTAGCTCTGTGCCATGAACATTTTAATTTATACTAGTCCTTAATTACAGAATTAGTCTTCAGAATTATTGAGCAGTTTTTCCTTCAGTTTGTGTACAACATATGTTAAATTCTCCCCCACCCCCCAGTATTTTACAGTCCATTTATTTTAATATGATAACAGTTCTGTGTATTTTACTGAATTAAAATCTGGACTACAAGGTCTATCATCCAATGGTATTTCAAAAAATTTATAAGGTTTCTAAGACATATACCACAGCTATTGCTACAGACACTCCACAGAGGTGGATCAGGGCGTAACCACACAGCGAAAGCATTTGGAAAATTACACAAACCATTCATGCAGGTACGCTTCTGTATACGTGTATGATTCACACAAAGGTGTGCACATGTGCACACATACATTCCAGTGACATTTTTAGAACATAGCAAAACAAAAACCTGAGTTTTACTGGAAATCACACTGTCAAGGGTGCTTGAGTCAAAATGAATAATTGTAGACTTTATTCCATTTAATCTAATTTAAATAACACTTTTAATTATATTAAAAGTTCTAGTAAACACTTATTTTAAAAATAGAAATAAAGGTTATAGAAGTATAGATTGCCAGCAGATGAGCAATCTAATGTCATGGTGTTGAGGAAGTGAGCAGCCTCATCCTCTCTACACCTCACTATTCCTTTTGCTCTCCATGTGCATGAGTAAATTCAGCTGACTAAATCTGTTGAAAACTGACTTAGTAGGGGTAAGAGAGTATATAATTGACTAAATTAACTTGTTGGAAGGTCCTGGAGTGAGTATGTGAGGGTGCTTGGATTACACAGCCAGATGCAGAAAAGTGAATGGAAATGAAGGAAGAGTGCAAGGATGAGACCTACTCATTTTAATGGTAGTGAGATGGAAAAACTCAGCTGCCTTAAAGAGAGAACAGTGTTGAAAAGAATGGGTATCTTAAATGCATGTGTTGTCAAAAAGCTTTTTTTTTATATGAAGCCTTTCTGTTAAAGATAATCTGCAAGTTTGATTAGGTTTTACTCATTTATACACTTAATTTGGCATTTCCAACACAAAACTTCCAAGTATGATTTTGTTTAGTAGTAGTTACAACATGGCATCCCAGAACAACATGCACCTCTCTTTATAACAGTAGTCTTGCAAAAATGTACACTTCTGACTTGCTTTATATGCTGCCAGGGTCTGAAGTTCTGCTGTCTCAATCGTGGTGGGTTTCACACCTAATTGAATGAAGCCTTGAGCATCCTGCTCTGACCACAGAGCTGACCCTGCTGTGAACATCACACTGGGCCAGGACCTCCTGAGGTCCCTCACAATTATCCTATAATCCTAAATTGTCTCACATAGTTTAAACCAAAACAAGTGTGCAAGACCTTTTTCAGGTCTGGGACAAGAAAGCTCAGAAACCATGGCATAATATCCGAAAAAAAGGAAGTGGTAAATGAGCACATACTCAATCACCACAAGTATGTATTAAAGGACAATAATAACATTGGAAATATTGTTAGAAACACAAAGAAATTCAGAAATGGTCAAAGCAAACATAATCTGAAAAGATTAAACCTGTGCCATGTCAGAAAGTAATAAATATGATTGCTAGGAACTTCTGATTTTATGTCATAAACTGGTCTCATTTCTGCACACAAGTCCAGAAAGGATCATTGAGAAATTCTTGACACGCCATGGAAAAAAGAAGACTGCTCCTTCAAATGCAGACCATATAAAAGGCAGAAATAGCAGAGAGTTTATTTTATATTGCTAGATCTATGCCCAAAGAAAGACACAAATGTAAATACTCTAAGAAGCTACAGTTTTCAGTTTAAAGTTTAATTGTTCAGTTTAGAAAGAAACTGAAGAAATTCTAGGCAAAATATTTGGAAAAGATATGCCAACCATTCACTGTCACAAGAAGAGCTTAAATTAATAGAGAAACTTAGATTTTGACTCAATTTTCTAAAGAACTCAAAGTCTATGGCAAAGAAAACTTAAACCTTTCTGTGCTCCTCTTGCGTGTGCTTGCAAAAATCTTTCCCCCATGTTTCACCGGGGATTCATATAATCAATCTCCTGGTTCCTCCCACTCTTTCACAGATCAGGAGCAGATTATAGAGCAGTTCCATTTAGCTCAGGAAAAAGAAATGGCAAAATAAATATCCCAGTGTCACCACAGCACAAAAAAAGAGCACATTAACCTGGGAGGGGACTGCTGACAGCTAGACTGGATTCAACTGACTGGGTCTTCTGGCCAAGATACAGACATAAACTTCAATATGTTCTACAGATGCTTTTTAAGGGAGCAAGTCCAACACACATCCTATTTCTAATCCTGTCTCATCCATCTACCCTAAACTCGAGCAGCAGGAAGGATAACATGGTCAATCCCTTTGCTGTATGATGGAGCTGCACAGCATTCCTCTTCCTGGTATTCCCTCCATGCAAAGGTGCAAGCAAGGCCAGACAAGTATCTGCCTTAAACACAAATATATGTCACTGCACATAAAAATTATGTTCTAGAGCCCTTATTCAAACACAGCTTCAGAAAATAAAAGGTTGTAATGTTCTCTTGTGATTGCAATGAATATTTTATTTTTATCTATTATTTTTAACATTCATAGTTTATTATTGTGTTTATCCAACTAATTCCCAGCCTTGGGTCCTGCTCACCCTTAAAATGAGAGATGTCTCACTTTTGTACTAAGAGTTGGTACAGAAAAGCAGCTGAATAAAAAACTTCTAGTATGCCATTTGTTGGTATATTATTTGTTCTGATTACTTTGGATGCATAAGTCAAAAAGTTAGTTCACCATGACATTAAAAAACTGTGACTAGGTTAACAAAAGTAAAGATGCAGTGACCCTGTTGAATGTGAAGAATTTTTTCACCATGCTTTCTTTTTATCATTGTCCTTTTTTTCTCTCTTTCAATTTTTTTCTATCTTTTGGCACGAAGTAATTTCTGCTCACAATTCTCTGCTCACTTAATTTTCCATTCTTAGAACTATTTTAGAATAAAGCTTTTGTTCTGCAGACACTCCCATCCTGAAGTAGCTTCCCTGTTTCCTTTCATTCCTAGAGCACAATTCTTCACCAGCAATAGAGGACGATAATGTTATGTTTAGTAATAGCAGGGAATAAATGTACGTTGATTTGTACTGACACGAGGAAGATTGCTAAACTCTTTGTAGCTTAATTCCCTTGTTGTTGAAATGATTTTTTGGGATCACACTGAGAACATAGTGGTTAACATTTGCAAGATGCTTTGAGATTCTTGGATGGTCTTCTATAGATATATCTTAATGCATATGTGATATACATACATTGGTGTATATATGTGCATGTTTATATGTATCTATATTGTGCATGAATGCATGGATATAGATACATGTACATAAACAACACAGTGAAATTGCCATTTAATTGATGACACTTTCCTTTGCCTCGAAAGCTGTTTGCAATGTACTTTCCTTGCATAGTGTGAATAAACATTTTTCCTCCCTGAAAATCACCCTTAATTCCTTTTCATCTCTCTTCAACCCCTGCATACCCTCAGGAACCACAGTAGAATGTTTTGCTAGGTCATGTGTTTTAGCTTATGAATTAGGAGATGAATTCCCTCTGGTCTCCCAAGCTGCTCTGCTCTAGAGCTTGTTGAAGCTATGTTTTCCCTGCTTGGCCTTGTTAAGATGGCCTTTTTGAACCAGAACTACAATGGTTTTACAGCCTTTGAAATCTTCCACGAGGCATATCCTTCCTTCATAAGAAGGCCATAGAAAGCCATCACGAGAAAGATGGCACAAAAATCTTTCACAATGGTGCTCTTAATACAGCAGAATCTCAAGCCAAATTTCAACTCATAATGTCTTAAAAAAACAAATGCACTAAGAACACAAAATAAAATAATTTTAAAAATTTAAAAACTTAAATTCTGAAATCTGCACTATTCATGCCTTTAGATGTGACTATCTTGTTGCCAGTGCCAATGTTTTTGGGACAGTAGTTAACATAGAGTAAAAATGAACTGATAATGACAAGAAAAGATTCCTCTTCTAGAGGAACTAATGTACTTTTAACACCTGGTAGTAACACAGAATCCTTTTATCCTTTTGACAAAAAGGTGCAAGACAAAATTCAGTTTGGGAAAGAAGACGCAAAAATAATTCCAGTACACCAATGTAGGAGATACAAGTACTACAAGAAAGGGAGGGTAGAGCAGGATGTCATGGTCAAGTGCTGTAGTGAACAGTTTTAGACACTGCGAAATTAATTTCAGAACTAAGTACTTTCTCTTATAAAACTGCTTTAATTTTCTTCAAAATCTCCATACACCCACACCACATAGAAAAGTAGAGGTCTTTGTATCAATTTGATTCATTATGACAATACAATCACATCACAGTCACCAAGTATAAAGAAATTGCCAAGTATATGTTACATTTTATACCATCCAGCAAACAAAGAATAATAGCAAGAAGATGCAAATAGATGAGTGGTACCACCCCCACATACTTACTGGTTTTCCAGAAAGTGAAAATATTAAGAAGCATAAAAGAGGAACGTACAAATTTGTCTCCCACAGAATGAGTTGCTGTTCAAAGACAAATGACAAGACATAAAATAACTTCCATAAAAGCAATGAATTGTCTAACTCTACAGGAATTCACCAACATCATGCAGCTGAAAAGTGAATTTCTTTTTGTTGATCATCTAGGATAATTTTTTACAAAACATCAAACAATTCATAGTGTATGATGATCTCTATGGGTGTTTTCATCCACTGACAAACATGTGGAGAAGTTTCTTGAAAGACATTAGAAAAGAATGTGCTAATTTACACCTGCCTCACTTCTTCAGTAATACTCTGTTCTTTGGTCTTTGAAAACTAACGTAGAATCCTGAGCAATCAATGGAAACGCTCTAAATTTCAGGGGTTTAGAACATGTCCTGAAGAAAATTTTGTAGCATGACTAAGATACCTTCATTTAGATCAGAAGGGAGAGCAGGATGAATGCTATGTAAAATTCTATGAATGGATATGACATTATGTCGCTATGATCACCCGCAAAGACAATGTAATGCTGAAATTTGCTTTTTCTTACAGTTCTTTATGCTTTGTTAGAAGAAATAACTGTTAAATTAAAGCAACAGTTGAAAAGTCAACACTGCATTATAAATTTCTCCATTGCTTGTCACTAGCTAAGGAAACAAAGCAAATCTGAGATATGGTATTTATTGGTATGAAAGGGAGTGATGTGGCATCAAGCTGACTATTGTAGCAACAAGCAAGAGCAATTTATTGTAGAGGATTATTTCTTCATCCAAGTCTAACGGGCAAGTATAGTCATAATTATTTTAATTCAGAGGTAGAATAGATTGGATTCTATCTATTTCAGTAGTGGTAGCTACAACTTTCCAAGATCAAGTCTGATATCCCGCTCAGGATTTTGCTCTTTGCTGGCACATTTCTTAAATTGTCATCTATCTTACAGCTCATGACACCATTGTGGGTGTTAAAGACGACACCCACAGTGTCTTAGCAATGTAGTGTAAACACTTGAAGCCTAAGGAAAAGAAGAGAAAAAAGCAAACATAAGGCAATAGCACTGTGTATATGAAGAAGTTTTAGCAGCTTGGTAAAGCCACTGGTTTTCCTCTTTCACACAAAAAATCACAGATGTTTTTTCCTTTAGGAAATTGCTCTCCTTTACATACATCATTTTGCCTTTCATTCTTTTATGATGTACTACAATACTTGTCTATGCTCTGTCTTTTCATAGTGAACTTCTGCAAGAGCTAATTCTATTTTAAAGGCAGAACTATGTGATAGAAGGCCCAGTTTCTCTAAGGTCTTGATTTTTCTGCTGGGGGTCACTGAGCCACACAAGAGCAGTTAATGTGCACATGAACACTTCTACAGTTCGTTCTGTGAAATCAGGTCAGTTTCTGCGTTGCCATGACATTTGAGACATCCTGACTGGCAAGCCTTCCAAAGCTGTTACTGAATATTCTAAACTGCACTGAGATTTCTGGAGTTGTGTCTGAGTAATAGAGCAGAAAATGAAACAGAAGAGGCCACCCTGAGCTTCTGCAATGGAACTATGCAAGGGGTAGAGAAGATATGCAGAAATAAATGAAGTTCAAAGAGCACCTGCGGTATCTTAAATTTCTGCAATTTAACAAAAGTGATTCATTAGATGAAATATGATACCTCATCATATGACAGACTTCTTACTTCATCATCATTACATATATGTGGTGTCAGAGCAGTATATAATACTATTACATAATAATAATATAATCTGATCCAAAACTGATTCTGCAACTTATTTGAAGCTTTGTGTCAATACTTGACAGGATTATATCTCTAAGGATGTTATCATTGCAGGGAGCTCATAACACCCCATAAACTTCACAATTCCTGGTAAAAAAGCCCCCACTTTGAAGGACACAAATTGTTCTCCAGGAGTGAATTTCATATTTCCATGCAAGAAACTCTTTCACAGTCTCCACATCTCTCAAGTTCTAATTAGATCCTCCAAAAAAGGCAAAAGCAGTGCTAAACAGCATCAAAAAAGTGGTGCAACCACTAAAGAGAGGGGGATTTGATCCCCTGTGAGCATTAGGACTGGAGAGTGAGGAAGGGGATCTAACCAAATGTTTTTCTCACAGAAATTTGTATCCTCAGGCTAACTCCAATGAACTTACATGGGCATGCATCTGTGTGTACTCAAGCCTACAAATAAACCAAAACATCACATAACTATTGTTACTAGTTTGAATTAAAAATAGAAGCATAGAAAACAAAAAAAAAAAAACCAAAAAACATCATCAACAACAAAAAAGAAATTGCCCTATTTAGAAATTAGCACTGTTGTGGCATAATAAAATAAATGTAAAAAACTGTCAGATCCTTCCTCTTCCACTTGCCCAACACTTGCCTTTGGAAACGACAAATTAAAATTACTTACCCATGAGAAGAAAGGAATGATACACGAGAACTTCAAAAGCATTATCTGAATCAATTTATGAGACATTATGATTTTCCTCTAATCTAATATAATCAGAAGTGTGATATTTTTTTCTTTTGATGAAGAATGTTATGAGGGAAATAACCCAAAAATCTCAATGCTGAGAAATCACCAGTGAAGAACAAGTCACTCTATATGACATTTCATTTCTTAGCATCTTGAGAGATTAATGTTGTCTTCTGCAGCTCATGCATTACTATTCCTAGCTATCTAGAAATGAAAAATTGTATACTCAACTCATTCTTTACTGCATAAATGTTATACAAAGAGAATGGGAATTTGCATTTAAGTTTTTTTCCCTGTTAAAATATTAGACTTGATAACATTAGGGTGAGAAATACTTTAGTGCCTGTGCATTTTCAAATTCAGAATCACTGAAACAGTTTAATATATTCTAATTACAAGGTGGGAAATGAGAGACTTAAATTATATTAAATTATGTGGAGGCTAAAATGATTTGAAAAGTCTTATCATATGTACATTACATAGAAAATCTGATGATACATCCTCCCATACCCAGAATCAGTGAAGATAGAAACTGCCCAACTTATCAGCAGCTGACAACTGAGAAAAAACATAATATTGCCAGTAGCTTTTTGTGGTAACTGAACATCACTGACAAAGGCTATCACAAGGACATTTTACTGCAAAGAGAGCTATTCAAACACATGCAGTAGACACTATCGTGCTAGTAGAGCATATGACACATCCAAACTTTGGTGAGGAATGACTTATTGGGTAAATAGTACAGTTCAGTTCTGTCTCCCCTTGAAATGGACAACTCTGTCCTGTCAGCAAAATGACTAAAATTTGAGCTTGACAAAATAAGCTGTTACAGAGATGAGATTGCCATTGATTAATTTGTTACTGGAATCAACAACAAAAAGCTGAATTTACTTGATCTGAGTGTTGGGGTCAGGAAGATAAAGTAGTTTCATATTCAATAGTGTCAAGAAAGATATCTGAGTTCTCATAGATACCACTCTGCAGCTTTTTTTTTTTCTTCTAAATAGTTTTTATTCCATACAAGAAATTCCTGGCACACATTTTTAGCAATGCCAACACTTCCACGGATGTTTCAAGACCAAGAAACTCTTAAGTGGTGTATGTCATTATTTAGTTTTCATAAACTCTTTGGATGCTATACTGAAGACTGGTCAGACCAAACAAGAAATTAGTTTTAATTAATTTGTAAAGATGGGAGCAGAAACCTGATTGATGACTCCTAAGGAATACCAGCTTCAGCATTATTTCAGAAGAGAAGCCCTTAAAAGCATGTCTGAGTCTGGAGATTACAATGAAAATAAAAGTTTTGCAGATATAGGTTTTATCACATCCATCTACTCAAGATAGTAGTAATCATCCAGTAGTAATTAAACACTGCTGGAATTAGGAGGTGTCCATGCAAACTTGTCCTCCAATTTTCTCCCACTGGAGTTTTCACAACCATGAAAATGGGAGAAAGTAAGATGCTGCAGTAATTTGAAAAAGTCAGTTCCTCTTCAGACTACCACTGCTAGAGTAATAATCGCACTAGGAAGAGGGGAAAGGGAAGTAAGAAATTATGCTAAGGTGCGAAAGTCAGGAAAACACCTTCTTTCATCCAGCCTAGCTTCACTGAATTGCTCTCAGTGTCTATTACAGAAACTTAGCTGGTCAGCACCAAAAATCTCCTCTGGTGCACTAATTTGTACCATTGCAGCAATGAAGATGACAGCTGGTGCTTACTCCACTGCAGTTCCCATCTCACAAGCTGAACTTGGCCAGTTCACTAATGAAGTACCAAATGTGTGTGTTGACCTCAGGCTTTCTGCTTCAGCAGCTGTTTTAAATCTGAGTCTGTAAAATTGTAAGTGCGAATACCTTCCTTCTTTCTTTTGCACCTTGATGGCAAAAGTATTGGGATTACAGTCATGCGTATGTGCATATATATATATATATATATATATATATATATCTTTGTATTTCTGATTGAAAATGCCTAAAAATTTCATTGGATATGAATCTTTTCTATGATGTCATAAGTTTGGCCACTACTCATCTGTTGTTAACTTGGATTTAATCAAACACAGTTTCATTCCTAGTCATGATGCCTCTTTTAACATGATAAAAAGTGAATGTTAAGCTCAGATGTTCAAGAAACTGTTGTCTATATTTATTGGGTTTATATTTCATACAGATTTTTCAGACTCAGAACTCACAACTTCTACTAGCTACTGTCCACAAAACAGCATAATGTTATTAAAAATATCAAACTTTCTGACTAGTTGAGTTAAAGTGTTGGAGGACCATGCCTAAAAGAGAGGTTTCCTGTGCGTTTGTGTAATAAATGTCTAAGAATTTTGTGATATTTTGTGATATTTTCATTATGTGTCATAACAACAAAGAGAAACAAGAGCATTTCACAAACTAAGAGCACTTTCTGTCTTCTCAGGTATCATTTGTACTATAGATGGATCACAAATAGAAAGAAATTAAGAAGGAGAAAGGAGAAAGAAGGTGTATAATAGAATAAATAGGAAAAATAAGGACATGTTATTTCCCTTGGCATTTTATTGTTAAAGAACAAGTATCTTTTGGAATACTATTTTCCAGTTTCCTTTGGGAAAGTGGTGATTCTCCCAGGAACTTCAATGGTGCTTCCTGACAAGATTCCCCATGATTTTACTAAACATCTGGCCTCTGTAGCATGCAATTATATTGCTCTTTTCTCTTCATGCTGACCTCCAAGTTCATCTGTCTCTGACATGAGCAGCAGGAGAGAACAAGCAGCTCAGTACCCTGTGAAAAGAAAATCATGAAGCTGGAAGTTGCATGTAAAGTCATTATCAGAGCAAATGGAAACATTGGAGAGGGGCTCAGCCCACAACCTAGGAGAACAACACAGCACAGATTCTGAGTGCTGCCAGCCATGCTGCTTATTCACCAGTCTTCTAATGTATGGATGGGGCGAAATGCCCTCATAAAGCATATTATTTTCTAATTCTCCTCTGAAATTATGCTTAAAGTTACTATTAGGACTCAACAAAATAATGACGAGAGGCAAGGGCTTTGGGTTAGGTCAAAGAATATAAGGCTTATTGAAGACAAGTTGCTCACTGATACCTTTTACAACTGAAGAATGATGATAGGGAGGAACAGTTTATTTGCATTGGCTCAAAAGTGTATGCCAGAGGCCTCATTCTGTCAGAGACATGCACTTGTTAAGTGTTCTCTGTGATTAGGTGATTAACCCTTCTAATATAATTCCAGCAAGTACACTTCTATGCAGCAATCCCCTCCCCAAGATAAATTACACCCACACTATGTTAATGTTCCTCTGTGGAAACATCCACCATTGCTGAGGCTCACAGCAGAAGGAATGATGCATTTGATATGCGTAACATCAGGTGCACAGAAAGGGCACATCTCTGTAATACTGCCTCAAGGGTGAAAATTGGACAACCAGTGTCATCATTAATCTTGCAGCACTGTCTAAAATGGTACAGTCATTTAGTCCAACAAAGCCCTTCTTAACAGCCAGGATACATATTTGATTTTGATCCAGTGACAAATGTCTTTTGATGGCTTTCTGGCAGGCCAGCAACTTGCTGGATTAAATATCTGGGAGAAACCTGAACACATGAGTCACTACAGAGGATCTGAGTTCCAGATCCTTTTTGATAAGAGCAGTAAATTTTTCACAACACATCTGCAGAGAGCTGCCTTTGCAGTCTACCGATATCTGTCTTTGCAGATGTAACACCAATATTTATACATACTCCTATAATTCTGTTAATAAATCAAGAATATGCAATGACTGTAGTTTCTTCCATGTAATTAAATCAGTGTTTAAAAATTAATCTTACACTAAGTTTTCAATTCAGTGCTCTGTTTGTGTACCATTGAGAAACAGACATCAGGTGGGCACTGATATCCCTCCAGCTCCTGAATAATGAAAACAATATGAAAGAAAGCATAACCTTTTCTGCACTAAATCATCCTTTGAACATTAGGAATATGTTCACAGGAGTTAATTATGTTATGCACGTGCCAATGCAAATGTTCTAGCCTTTAATATTTCAAAAATATTTAGAAAGGGCTTTTATCTCTCCATGTAGAATTTATTTATGTAATTCATTGCCACAGAGCCAGCACAACCATACATTAAAACTCTTTGTTTGCTCTTGTTGAAACATATACTTTAAGAAAAAAAACCAAAACAAACCAAACCATTAAAAAAGCCCACAGAACTACCAACGAGCATCAGTGAAAAAAGAGATATAAAATGAGATTAAAACAGGAGTTTGCATTTTAGTAAAATCTCATGTTCTATTAACTACAGATTCGTGGAAGAAACAGCTCAGAACATGGCAAAACACTGCATGCATTTTATTTGCCTATTTACTCAACAGTTTGCAGAGGAATAACTACTTATGATGGTTTCTCTTGTGTGACATGGAGACGGAGAGAACTTTTCTTGGGACACAGATGGACACATAAGGTATGTGGCTTGTGGATTTGCACACTGCCCTATTCATAAATAGTGAAAATTACACCATCCTACCCTCAGTCAGGTATGTCTTGAAAACCATACTTCTGGAAAAGAACATTATTTATGTTCCATATGAATAGTTACAGTTTGTGTGTTTAAGATGTGAATGCCTCTTTTTGGTTGTGCACCCACTGGAACACATAACATATCCTTACCTCCTTCAGTATTCTGCAAGGGTAATATTGAACTTAATGGCTACCAATGTGGGTTAGCCTTGTGAACATCACAAGTGGGACTTTTATTCATTTCCATAATGAATGGAGAATGTTTATGTCCACTGCACATGCAGACAGCCTCATGAATCCACAAAAGTTCATAAATGGAGTGGTATAACTGGAAACAGATGATTAGATGCTTGTGCACCTAATTTTAGCAGAGAGCAATTTTTTTAAAGTGGGCAACTTTTTGAATTAGGAGAAGAAAAAGTCTGAGCTGAATACATGTTCCTTTTTACAGTTGTTCACCCACCTGTGTGAACAAACATGTGCAGAGCCTACACATTAATACTGAGCTGAGCTTATGGTTCCCAAGCAAAGGATTAGTCATAAGAGGAGATATTTTTTAATTCTGTATATGCTCCCTCTTATCAGCCAGCTATGGATATTTTTTGGTCTCCATCAAACACCACTTACTTTTCCCACATAAATCCACATAGTCCTTCATCATATATTTGTCATCTGTGGAAAGCAGTTAACTCTCACTCTGTACAGAACCCAGTGACTATTCCTCCCTTGAATGCTTTTCAAATGCTGTCATGCGCAGACTCCATCCCAAGGACTCTTGGAGGAGGGGACTGCTATTCCACATTATTTTGTTCAAGAAGGATGGAAAGTGCACCCATCTACAGAGACAGCATGGATAAATATGACAGCAGAGTCCTAAAGAATTGACTGACTCAGGGGCTTGAAAAAAATTAGTTGTGAAGGACCCACTACTGCTCTCCACAACCTCTCTGACAATGGATCTCATTCACTGGGGACCACATAATCCTACAAAACTCTAGAAATCAAACACTTTTCAAATCACAGACAGACATGACAGAACAAGGGTTTGTTGTGAATGTGCAGTGTGGTACACATGCAAATAATCAGCAGAGAGTTATTTAAAGTGTACATTCCTTGGTTTGTGACCATCTGTTTGTACAGCACTGGAAGAGGCTTTAGCGCTGTGAAAAGTGAGAGGATGCTTTGATCCATCAAAAGGGTGCTATTCATAGAAGCTTCCAAACACCATAACAAATAACAATGATATAACCCTGCAATGTTTCCTTCTACCTATATTAGATTTTTCTTTTTCCACGCAAATTTTTTGTTGCAATTTGCTTAAACCAGCAAATTTACAGATCACGGTGTGGAGATACAGCATTTTCCTTCACCATCTCATTACTTAGAAGTGACATATGTTATTGTCAGCCTGTTTATGTTGCATTGGGAGATTTTAAATTCTCTCCTATGAAACAAAGCACATTAGAAATAAATACTCCAGGAAACTTTCTGGAAATGCATAGACAAAGACAATACTCCCTTTAATTATTCTGACAATTTAATTATTCTGAGGAATACCCTAGAAAATTCTCCCTTCTAACCTAGGCAGGTATGAAAAGCCTCTAGCCGGAAACCAAAGGAAAGAGCACTGGAGACAGGGAAGGAGCAAGCAGAGAGACATGATGAGTACAAGCCCATCTTTCTGACTTGCTGGGTTGTTTGCTCAGTGGAACAGCTTGAATTACCAGGTGAACTACTATAAATCATTGTCATTTTTATAACATAAATGAAACTGCTCAGAATGGGATGCCTACTGTCATCGGCCTAACCACCATTTTCTTCCAAACAAATTAACTCCTATTACAACCAAAACAAGACACCTACATGCTTTCAGAAATAAATAATGCTAAATTGTTATTCTTCATATCCATTTATGCAAGAATGCAAAAAGCATTTCTGTTATCACTCTTAAAGACATAAGAAAATTTGAGCCAGGAGTGGCTGAGCATATTTTAGGGAGAGTATGCGTGTAGGAGAAAAATGGTTCAGCAGTGACTAATAGGAGAAGGAAGATGTGAGAAAGGCTGCTAATGCTACAGTGGTGGCTGGCTTTGATAAATTGCCCCGGAGAACAGGCAAGAGTGAGTAGCAGAAGTGAGTCTCTGTTTCTCCAAGGGCTGTGCAAACAACCCCAGCCCAGCTCTCGCTGGAATCAAACCTCTAAGCCATTAACTTGTCCGGTTGACTGACTGAAAAAAATCCTGCCCCAAAGAATACTTTAATTTTTATAAGGTCCATGAGATCCCTAAAACCCCTACAAACAGCCAAACCTTTATTCTAACTCACATGGAGAGCTTTTGTTTAAGTGGCTATGTGACGGATGCGGCGCACTGGAGCCTCAAGGGAAAAATATCGAGATTAAATATGGATTTGTCAGTTTCTAAAAAGCAGCCACATTTCCAAGAAAATGTATATATCACTCTCTAGCAAAAAACACCCTTTCCTCATGTTTTTCATGTACAAGCAATAGGTGGTTGATATAACAGATATAAGGATTAATGCTAATCATAAAAACACGTAAACTAAATACCTCTTCTTTAAGATCTGCCCTTTAAATCTCATTAGTTCAATCTGACACTGAAAGAGACCTGATTTAAAAATGATTTACACTGCACAGATTGTTTGTCCAGACTTAGAGCTCTTCTATGAAATGAAAAACGTGAATATGAATTTAATATTTCTCAAATGAATAGGCATGGGGCTTGAAATTTTCCTTTGACAGAGGTAACTGCATTTTGTTTCAGTGTTAATAAATTCACTTTTGTAAGATTGTGGGCTTTTTTCTTAGAGCTATTCCTAGTTACTGCCCATCTGTCTCTGTGTAAAACTATCTCCTCCATCAGAAAAAATAGCAACACAAGCAGCCAAAGAACAAATATATAGGATTAGTACATTATGAAGAATAAAGAGCAGCTTTCAGCTCTCTCTCCTGGATGATATTTATCACGTTTCTCTCTACCCAGCTCCTAACAACGCTGAGGAGATAAAGTAGGCTGGATGAATTTTTCCTGTATAGTGTGGTTTGCAACAAAAATAATAGTAAAAAGACCAGAAGATGATGCATAAATTTTTCTTCTTTCAGTTTTTAATTTTCATAGAAATAAAAAAAAATTACTCCTGTCTTCCCCCTCCCCCACCCTCCAAAAAAGGTGGTCTTAGACTTTTCTGTCTTTTATGCTAATATATTCATAGAAAAAGCTGGTGCTAAGGGCGGTTCTCCAATTAAGACAAATGAGGCACATTGAATTTCTCCCTCAGGGCACAGCAGGGGTGCTGGCAAAATCTACTTTATTCTTTCTGTCAGGGCTGAACTGGAAACAAAAGCATGAAAATTCAACACATCCACTTACAGAATAATAAAGGCTGTTGTTTAAAGCGTGAAGAGTTTTGGCACCCTTCTGGGGCCTTATGCAAATCATTCTTCCTCTCAACTGCTACCAAACCATCGGTCTTGGAAATTAAAGATGTACTTGGTCGGTTAACAGCTGAAAAGAGAAGAGCAGCCTGAAAGTCAATTAGATTTGTATTAAGCAAATAAATCAGGTCTGACTGATATTGGCTAAACTAAAATGCATTATTATGGTCTGACAGTAATTCTAATTTGATTGACAAATGTATGTAGTGTATTATTAAACTAAATGAAAGATGAGAATAATCCTATTATTTTTTTTTTTTGGAACAGCTTTCAAGCAAATAGCCTCCCCCGCCCCCAAAATACAATAAAGACCACCAACGTTGTATTGTTATCTACAGTATAGTTTGAAAAAACACCCAGAAGTGTATTTTTTGATATATTAGAATAATACAAGCTGAATGTGTCCTTTAGAAAATGGCAATTTTGTACAGATACTTAGTGGATCTTCATAAATACAGTGATTTATGAGACTAAGGTAATTTTTTTTTTTTTGTTCTTTGCGTCTCCTTTTTACAGATAGCTTTATCCTGCTGATGAGATTGCTGCGCACCATGATAGTAAAAATGCTCTCCACTTTGCTCGGAGTGGTACTGTTACCAACCACAGCACCAGCTGTAACAACAGCAGCATAATTTAAGCACACATTTAAACACAACAAAAGTGCTTAGCGGATACGAGGTTAATAAGAACAATGCAGCTGTTAATTAGATACTTTTTTTTCTTTTTTACATTCTTGAAGCAAACAAGCCAAGTACCAGCACAAGTAGAAGAATCTTCACAATTCAAAAAAACGCTCAGATTTGGCCTTGTAGGATGGTATAAGTGAGAGTATATGAACAAAATTTAGGCAGACAGTCACGTTTCAAGCTCATGTGAAGTGGGATTTGTGATGTAAATGTCTCTATAGGTGGCTCACTGCCTATGCTTGTACACTAACACGCAGTCTCTATGCTCCTGCCAAGGGTTTCCTTCCAGAAGCAAGGCACATGCAAAGACACTTGTGCACTTGTGGAAGCCTGACAGTCAGAGCTTTATCACCCTTGCTACTTCCTGAGTATAAATTATTAATGCTGTACGTAGTTAGTTTTCCTTGTGAAAAGGAAAAGATATCACAGCGCACTAATGTGGTCAGGAGCCAGGATGTGGCTTTCAAAGCCAGCACGAATCCCAGGCAGAGCAGTGTTAACATTAGGACTCTGCAGCCATTAAAATGGTGGCGGGCTGTTTTATGTAACTGGCAATCCAGTAATTGCACAGTTCTGGTCGGCGCTTTTTGGGCTTAGGTTTTACATAGCTGAAGGATATCACAAGATTTTAATAAGGAAAGCATGTCAAATACCTCTTTGCCTCAAGATTTACTGCATTCATGGTTTTGTGGAATCCTGTTTTTTAGAGATAACATATGGAAAACACAAACCAATGTGAGTGAATAAGCATGGTGGTTCAGAGGGAAGTGAAAAAGAATTTTGAAAATGCTTTGTAAAGTCCAAATTCAAGGCTAGAGCTGGCAGAATACATCAAGAAAGTATTCATAAACATATGCTGGAATAAAAATAATATATCTACTTTGATGGCATTCAGAGATGTTTTTATTTGTTTTCCATAAACATTTATAGAAGTGGAGATTTTTTGTTTGTTTCATTTTCAGGAATGTTAATTGAAAGCAAAGAGCTGGGCAGTGGCCATGAGAATTACTGAAGTATACTTTTTTTTCTGAAGTGAACAGGAAACTTCCTCTTAAAAAAAGAATAATGAAAAAAGGGTTGGTAAAAAAGAATTTATAAAATTTCTGTTTATGGCTCTGCTGGAAATCATGACACTGCACCTTTTCCATCTGATGTGTTTTATTCTGGGATATCATTAGTGAAGGAAAAAATGGTTTATGATTTTAAAGTGCTAAGCAAATGTTTGATTTTTTTTTCCCTTCTAACTTCATAAAGCCTTCTTATTCATTAGCCTCAGGATTTTAGAATCACAGGATCAGGATTTAATATTAGTAGGATGAGAGTTTTGGAGGTGTCCCTAGAGCTGCCCCCTTGCCAGCTCTGGTCATCCAAAAGCTCTTCACAGGGGTCCAGCTCAGTGATAGTCTGCCTGAAATGCCACTAAACTATCACATCCCCCTGACCACCACGGTGCTTCTAATTATTTCTGAGAGTGATAATTTTTGAAAAAAAAAAAAAAAAAGAAAAAAAAAAAAAGGAAAAAGTAAACCATTAATGAGATACTTTCTCTGGGACCACGCAATAAAGCTAAACATTATGGTAATTAACTATGTCACTTCACTGCATGAAGTTGGGATAAATTTGTACAGACAGTGTACATACACACTGACATTCCAGAAAGGACTGTCTTCAAGCACTGTTACCGGTTTTCTGGTTTTTGGAAAGGAGATGTTGGCAATCAGCACTGAGCAGGCACAGCAGGGAGGCTGAGTTCCAGGCCATGCCACGAGCTTTGGGTAAAATTGGTTCATTCCATTATGATCTATGTTGGTTTGAATATCAGAGCTCCTTGAGCATGCATTGGTTTACAAGTTGAGAGGGGAGCAAGGCAGACTTTTTTTCTCCCCAAGGTACAAGGCACCACCTCCTGCTCCTGGGGCTAGTCTGCACTTAGCCAGGCAATTTTTGCTCACCTAGTGCAGGCAGAGTAGTCTACTATTTGTCCTTTGCATCTCATACCTCAAAGCCATGTCATGCTATTTCTTAACAATGGTAGACCCACACAGGGATTAAATAAGGGGAAGAAAAAAGTTTGCTCTATTTTGCTTTCAGTTGCGACTGACACTCTCCTGGAAAGGAGAAAGGTCAACTGCTTGAACCAAGTCTTTCACCTATAATAAATACAGGAACAAAACAAGAGGAACCTTAAATTAAGTAGAAGAAATGAAGACTTGTGAGAATATTGCTCAAAAAAAGGGCCAAGATGAAGATTTGTATACTTCTGAGTTTAATGACAAAACAACTATGTTTCATATAACTATTAGACTATTTTAAAAAATTAAAAGAAAAAAAGAAAAAAAGAAGAAAGCGCTCCCCCAACATATTGTGTAATAATTCTTGGCAAGTTACAGATTTACAGACGGTTTGAATCTGGAAGGGACCTCTGGATACCACCCAGAAACCATCTGCTCAAACCAGGGTCAGAAAGATCAGATTGGATATCTCCAAAGAGAGAGGCTTCACAGCCACCCCAGGCAACCTGTTGTGTTGTTTGATCATTGTCACATTAGGAAAAACAACAAAAGAAACAACTTGATTGGAATTTTCTGAGTTTCAGTTTGTTTCTTATGTCTTTGGTCCAGTCACTGGGCACTGCTGTGAAAAGAGCCACTGGGCACCATTGCTCCACCTTCCTAAGCTCCCCCTGCTCCCCAGAGCTTGTTCACACAGATGAGATTCCCTTCAGTCTTTTCTTTTCCAGGCTGACCAGTTCCAGCTGTCTTGGCTGCTCCTCACATGTTGCATCCTCTGAGCCCTCCTGCCGCCCTGTGCTGCCCTGACTCCAGTCTGTCCACGCGCCTCGAGCTGGGAAGCTCAGACTGGACACAGCTTTTCAGGTGTTTCTCTGCAGTGCTGAGCAGGGGAGAAGGATCACCGGCCTTGACCTGCTGGTAACTCGTGCTGAAGCAGCCCAGAGGGTACCACTTGCTGCAGATTTCCAGTTAACCGGAGATGTACACACACACACTCTGAATGTTCCACAATGATCTTTGGCAGTCGCCTCTTAAATGTGATCTACTACCCCCTTACTTTGCACAAACTCATTAACAGAAAGGCAACTTTTTAATGGGAAGTAGACAGAAAGCTTCAGCAATCTCATGTGAGCACACACTGATTGTTTGGCAGGTGGTGCCTGTGTATCTCACGGTGGCTGGCCCTCATTTCTAACCTGACTACAGGCAGTGCAGCTCATCCAGGATTGAAAGCCAGTGGAGGGGACTACATGACACTTGCCACTTCTTGTACCTGGACCTCTCATTTGGAGCTGAGCTGAAGTTTTCACACTAGGTCTCTTTTCTTCCATTACTGCTGCTATGACTGGTGATGAAGGAAAGGTTATTAAACAGGTCTACTTCTCATCTGTCTCTGTGCAGACTCTTTTCCTCTCTAGCACTGAGGCTAGAGACTTCTCAGGGCTCTTATCCTGCACTCTAAAAGGAAAAGAAATTATCCCCATTTCCACGTCAGCTTTTAAATAAAATTTTCACACATATTATTACGAAAACACCCAAAGGTACAAATGGATTAAATGCCAGACAGTTGGGTGAGTTCTACTATCAGCAAGGAGCTGTTTCTTCCCATACATGGCAAAAAATATCTTCTAGCATCTCTATTTCCAACTGACCATTGCTTTCCAGAAATTGTGTTGAGGGATATCCTCTTATTTAAACAGATCCCACTGAAGGCCTGATGTGATTAAGTTTTGGATTTCCAGGATAGAAATGTATATAGATATAAAATGCTTTCAAGGCATGGAAGCACAAAACAATGATCTGAATGTGCTCTACGCTTACTACACATTGTTTGGTTGTTTTTTTTTTCTTTATAAAATAAAAGTTTAGAGCTTGGTATACAGGTATTGTTTTCCATTGACTAATCTGGTCTAAACTCTGTCCAATTAGAAATGTGTAAGTCTGAACTGTAGCCCATATTTAATAATGTTCAGTACTAGCAGTGCTGTGATAAACACAAAGCAAAAAGGAAGAGAAAATTAAAATAATTAGTAATATTTTCACTCTCATGGTTTCATCAACAAGTCAAGTACAGTGCAGCTCCAAAATAGATTGGAAAATTTAGAAAATTATTCCTTTTTTCCCAGAAGCACCCTCTTCTCACTTTTAAAATGGAGTCTGCATACTATTTTAATGAGATTTCTGATTGGAGGATTTAAAACCAATGAGTTCATTTACTAAAACAGCAATTAACATTGAGGGAATTATATCTGCCTTTTGGGTTTTTAAAACTTTGAATAGAAAGCTATTCTAAAAATATGTATTCTTGAGATAATATTCTTTTAAAATGACTGTCCATGCTTTTTTGTTTAATAAGATGAAGACTTGCAGTTTAAGGTAAATAATACAATAATACTGTAAACCTCAGGATACCAAATGTGTCTCTTATAACTATATAAATAATGCATGATTATATGATCACTTTCTGATGGTAATTCCCTCTCTTACAGCTGCATATTAAAGCCACAGTTGATTTTTTTCCATGCACACATACATATATGTATAATGTTTAATTTTCTTGCCAGACTATTATTATGATACTTTTGTACGCATGCCAAAATTTGCAACTTTCTATTAACGCTAGATAATTTAAAATAAGAAACCTAACATATCTACTAAAAATCTAATAGTGGTGATATAATGTGATTTCACCACTTCTTTTCATTTTACCTTATTTAATTTTGTTTGCCTTTACCTAATTGCACTTGATGTTCATTTAATGCACTTGCATTACTGTCTCATAGTGCTTGCAAAAAATACTCAAATTATTTGCTGAAATGGCTGGACTTGTGGTAATTTACCAATGAAAAACAATTTTAAAAACAGAGGAGAGTCTCAGTACTTTTTTCCAAAAAGCTAGACAACAAATCACCATGGGAAGATATGTATCAGAGTGGAACTAAAGTTCCAGCCAAAGTGGAAACCCAAAGTTTAGCTCTTAGGTAGTGTTGTTTTTAGGAAACCCTTACCTTCAGAGAAAAATTGAAATAAAACACAAACTTGTGATGCAGATGTTTCAGGTAATGCAAAAATATGACAGGCTATAACTGAATTCTTAGCATTCAGTATTCACACATGGACAGTGTGCTAACTGCCTGAAAAGCACCTTGTTTTTTGTGTTTTCCCAATTGTTTGTTGTTACATGGTATTTGTAGCAATTAAAACAGCAAATTGGAAAGATAAACGTTCAGTTTCTTTTTTCATTTTAGTTTTACTCAGAACTTTATAAACACTAATGAACCAGCTCTCAGAGGTGTGTACCATGAAGAAAAGTAGTTCTTGGGCTGTTCCAGTTATGAAAGAGAACAGAGAAGAACAGAGAAGAAGAACAGAGAGGTAGAGCAGAACAGTCCTTGCTAAAAGAGTGTACCAGAGAGCCTTTGCAATGTCAGGAGAGGCTTCCTGGTTAATTAAAGTACCATGGCTTTTGGCAATGCCACATGTAAGCTGCACCAAATTGAGAGGACTCCACCAATCTAGACCAACTGCAGCATCAGATCAAAGGAAGGTCTATTTTCTATTGGTGCCTCAACACATCAGCATGATTTATAAGGCCTGGCGAGAGCAGAATTGAGAAAATGAGGATATCCACTCCCAAGCTTCCCATTTGAAACTTACGAATAATTTATTTGTAGTTCATGTTTTCTAGATGCTACACACATTTCTTTTTTTTTTTTTTTTTTTTTTTTGTAATCAGGTACAAGTAAGTCCAATTTAAAAATATATTAAAAAAAAAGATAAATGCTTTCCAAGAAGGAGGTTTTGTAACCCTTTTCCAAGAAGGGTTGTATTTTGCATACTATATAATGTAGTATGCAAAATACAACCCAAATTTCACTTGAGTCATGCAGAACTACACAATCCAGGGCAGCCAACATTGTGAAATATAAAATTTTTCCTCTGTTCCCCAGCTTTCCAGGACACTAATGCTTCTTTTATTCAATTCTTAAAGGACTCCCTTATGTTAGATTGATGTATGGCTAAAAGTGGTCAAAGGGAAGTGATTTCTTCATCAGCTTCCTAGACTAATCAGATGGAACTTGCACATAGTTTGTACCAATTTCCTGAAGTCGGTCAGTCAAGAAAGCTCTTTAAAGGTATAGCCATTCCGAATTCCTGAAACCTTTTAACTGTGAGAATGAGAAACCTAGTGGTCTGACACACATTTAGTATGGGAATGAGCAGTCAGCTAATTGTTTCTCTACAGAACCGTAGAAGTTGCTACCACTGCATCTCTGCATCCCTCTTGAGATCAGAGGAGGTGGAGATGCCACAGAAAGACTGCAAATCTGTCCATACTCCAATGGATAGATGTGAAAAATTTTGTCCTCTTCACCAGTTATAGGTCACAAATGACGTTCAATTTGCTTAAATTGCCCATCACATACTTCATCATCTATTCATGCAATGCCCAAAATTGCCAATTTAAAATTCAGGGTTTCCAGGTCACTTAATATTCTGTAATAGTTCTGGAGATCAAAATATCTGGTAAGAACTTTTAAAATGATGCAACACTCTTCAAATTAAAAAAAAAAACGGTTCAAGCATCTGATTAACAGTGACTCCAAAGCTAATCTACTAAAAGGGCAGGGCAGAGGTGGGGGAAGAATAATAAACGAGTTCAGAATGATTTACTGAAACTATTTCTATGGTTTAGGTTTTCAGTATCAGGACTAAAATAACAGTGGTCAAGGATCGTCAGGCAGAATGTTTATTCTGAATTACTGGTGTCTGGCAGATTTCAACTCAAGTTCCTTTTGGGGCATTGAAAGATGAATCATCTCGTTTGAAATTGCTATCTCCTCACACCCCTCAGGTCTCCCAAAAGTATGAAAAGGCTATTCTGGAAAGAAAAAAAAAGGTCAGGTCCTACTATATTTTTGCAGCTGGACATTCTGCATGCTTGAGGAATGCATCTGTAAATACACGGTGCTTCTTTTACAGTCGGGAAGTGATATTTCAGAACAAGCTCTTGTAAAACAATACTCCATTTTCTGTGGTTTGGGGAGAAGCCAACACAAAATTTAGATTTCTTCCTTTTTCATATACGAACTCTATAATAAACAAAACTTACTCCATAAAGCAGATTTACAATGCTGCCTTTGTGTGGGGTTCAGCACAACTACAAAATATTACGTTGCGCAAAATTAATGCTGCTGAAAATATATGTTGCCAGCAGCTTGGATAATTACAAGGAAAGGCAGTTAGCAATGAATTCCTTTAACTCTGAATTCAAATCTCAGGACTGAATGTTGCCCATTATTGCAGTTCAAAGGCAACTATCTCTAGAATTGTTCTTTTAAAGTTTGCTTGATGGTTTTAGTTGTTCTTTTCTTGTAGGCACACAATTGTTGTCTTGATCTTTGTGATAAAAAGAGCTACACTGGAGCTTTGTAGTGAATCCAGTTGGCTTGGTAATGTGCCCGTAGTCAGAATTCCAAAGTGAGAAGACAAAAGCTTAGAAAATATAAGGCTGAGAGCTGTTTGTTCAGGGCTGTGGGAATCTAACACAGAGCTACGAAACCAATGAGCTCTCTCTGTTACATCCACATTCATAAAGTAACTATCCAATCTCACCCTTTTGTCTTTTCGCAAACCAGACTCATAACCACACTTTAAGCAAATGTGGCAACTTCTTTGTATCTCTGGTCCTACCAAAATTCCCAGTGTGCTATAATTCTTTCCCTTCATGTTAAAGCTGCATTAGCTTAGTTCGTACAAAGTTGCATTTATTTCCCTAAATAACTGTGCGTCAACACAAAGGGTTTCACTTAAAGAGACAAAAGCAAAAGCTGCCTTTAAAGCCAAGTGTCCGTTTTCACAAGGTCACAAATTACATTCCAAAGATATTTTATAAGGGTTTCCAGAAATAATATTAGAATTCATGTCTGTCATTTATATCTTAATTGAAAACATAGAATTTCTAGGTTGTATCTGAGTAATCTGTAGCATCTGTAGATCTCAAAGGGTACTGTAAAATGCTCTGTGAAAAACCGAGGCACAGAGATCATGTTCCAAGTCAGAGACAGAAAGAGGAACAAAACATGGGGCTGGCAAGGACACCTCTGCCACATGTCTTGCTGTACTGCTGCCCTGGAACGCCGAGCAGGAGCAAAGGAGCGAGCAGAAGGACGCAGAGGGAGGAAGAGTGAGCGAGGCTTGGCTCCCTCCTCATCAGCTGGAGTAGCAGCTTGCTGCTGGTGGCCTTTCAGAGCAACAGCAGCCGGCTCGAATGACAGAATGGCAGCTAGAGCAAACGTGCTGCTGTCGTTCCAGATCAACGATATTTGGCTGGTAGCAAGATATACACCTACAAGAACCTTCAGAAAATATACAAAGAACCAATACTATAGAAGTCCACTTAGTCAAGATAAACTGAGAAGGGGTAAAGTAAAGAAAGTAAAACCAAGAAAGCATTAGTCACATGGTTTCAGAGGAGAGGCCAGTTGTCCTTCTCAAGATGTCCAGAAGATTGACAGGCAAACATTTCAGCAAAGGTAAGAGATTACCATTTCCTCAAGCAACGGGAAAAAGTACTGTGGGATCAAACCTTTCTAGGAACACTGTGTTGCCTGTGGCACTGGCATGAAATGTAGAGGCATCTTAAATTCTGCCTGCCTTCATTTCTCTGAGTCATGGGAAAAAGTGGGGACCTTGAAGGCTACCCCTAAGTTACATGGTAAAGTAAGAACGCTTGTTCTTTTTCTTTCTTTTTCTGAAACCAAATATGACTCTACACATCAATCACAAATGCAGTCAATTTAAAAGACAGAGGTTAGATGGGAGAGGGTGGCATGGTGACACCTCGCTCCCCTGACAGATGGCAGGATATTTTCCTTCATACAGAGGGCTATCAATAATTACTGTCCGTGGCTTACAACACCTTTCTGCTTGCAGAAGCATTTCTTTGTATTAGACCAACTTTTGTCGCAGTGATCTGTGCAGCTCAGCCACTCAGCCACCCAACACCTGCTTCCTTTGCTCTTCCTGTTGTACATGGTCAGTGAGCTGGTAAACGTGCACAACATTGTGGGCACTGATAGAAACAAGGCAACTGTCCTCAAGAAGGCTGCAGAGTTGGTGCACTTGCATTCGTACCCTTTAGACTATGATCAGATTGTATAATGGGTCCTGTCTTCCTGGTGAAGTGTTGACTGCTGAGCCCATGGGTTGATCAATAATGAGTTGCAGATTGCTAGCAGGATCCAGTTATTCGCTGGTGAAGAAAACTTGGGAGCAGTCCTTGTTAAATTTCAAGAAGATCTGGTAGGATCCATAGTCAATGCATCTCTGTTTTGGTTTAACACAAAACATGAAGATACCATCTTTCTACAGAACCAGATATCTGACTTTTAACAGCAGGTCTTTAACAACATTTTTTCTTTTTTAATTCATTAGTAGGTAATTAAAAAAAAAAAAAAAGGCTAATGATCAAGAAGCTTTTTATATTAAGCTCCTGATTGCTCTGAGGATAGCAGCTTTCAAGTAAACCATTTCACTAGCAGTGTGTGGACTTTTCTGCTCAGAATCAAATAGGGTGGGTAATCCTACCACAGAATTTGAAGAAAAAATTTGTCACAGTAAGTAATGTGTGGAGGAGATCTTTGAATCTGACCCTACTGCTGCTTTCCTGAGCTTTTCATCTCTGTTCCAAGTAAAACCTTGTTGTTGTGTATTTGAACTGAAATAGGAAAGAGAATGGCAGAATGGAGGCATTTACTAATGCTGCATGAAACAATTCACCTGGTATTTCACAGGAGTTTATTGTGATTGAAAAAGCTATTTCATGCCTACTCAATGAACTATATAAAAACATCTGTAAGGAGTCTATTGGCAAGAAGTAACTTTTCCTCTTCAGTTCAAATATCTTGAACTTGATTTATGCATGACCTGAAATACTCGTTGTTTTCTATACACTGTTTATTTTGAGTAATTTTAGAAGCTTCACTTCTACCATCCAGGCCTCCTCAAAATGAACTACCCTGGTGGGTTTTTCTTTGCAATTCTGAAAACTTGTATCGGGTTTGATCATGAAAAAAAAAGAAATCACTTGGTGCTGTCTGACACTTCAATTGGATAGGTAGCTTTAAAAATGTGACCAAAAAGCTGTTGGTCAGTTATTGGTCTTACTCATGCAAGAATTCTTTCTTCTGCATCATGTTGAATAGTTTCTTTGTTGGCTATTTTTAGAAAATTTGTCCAATTTTCTTAAAATTTTCTGTAATACATCTTCTTGAAGTTCCTGATTTCTGTCTGCAATTTATATAGTCATTCACAATCATAAACAATTGCCATCCCCCTCGCCCTCAACTAGAACATAGTACAATGACATTGTACTAGAGGTTCAAGAAGTATTTGGAGTTTGTCAGAAGAACAGATATCCACACATGGAATACCGAAGCAATTCAGACATGACACTCCTTGCTACTATCCACCTACCTATTTTACTGGTACTTTTTTTTGTTCTTGTTTAATTCTCCATAGTTTCTTTAAGAGCTTGCCTTGTGCTACCCTTGCTCAAAAATGCTAGTCTGAATAAGTACTCTGAAAAATTCCAGGTCCATGAATACTCATGGAACTCTCCAAGAGTTTATTAGAGACCTCTCTAGAATTTATTTCAAATCCTTCTATTGAGGAACATATGCAAGGAGGTTATCTCCTCCTAGGTCATTAAATCCCACCAGCTACCCTTCTGCTATGCACTCTTTCTAGGTTCCTTCCTTTCAAATTTATCAATCTGTTTACAGTTCTTGCTCATATTACTTGTATTGGATGACTATATCACCTTGGGAAATTAATAGTCATGATAGGTAAGATTATCTATCCTTTGGTAATCCATAAAATTTTCTAAACATAGACTGTTGTTAATCCAGCAGGAAGTAACTTAAAAATGCCAGCTGTATTTACTTCTTTCTTACTTTTTATCCCTCCATCTATTCCTTCCTCTAGAATTTGTTCTAAAGCTTTGCAAGCTCTTCAAATTAATTCTTGTCCTAACGTTCCCCTTCTTAAATAGAAGTGTTTTATTGGCATTTTTTTCAGCAGCCATCCCTCAAGTTGGCTAATATATTAAAAAACCACACTTAGTAAGCTGCACTTAGGAGTTGCAGCTTCCTAGTGGGAATTTGTAAGAATCATGGTGGAGAGTATTTAGTCTGTTTGTCTGAAGAAGGGTCAAGGCATAGTCCACTCTGATAGCTGTGAGAGCGATGCTTCCACGTGATGAAGAAAACATTTTGTTGAACTCAAGCATTTTTCAGAAAATTGTTTCCTACAAAAAGTTAATTAATTTCAGTTAAGACTACATATATGTGTTTTGACTTTTCATGATCAAACTGAAGAATCAATTATTCACTGAGATTTTATTTTAATCATAAATGTAAAATCTGTTCTTGTGCATCTGTGCAAGACAAATAAGATTATCTTTACAATTCACTGCCCGAATTATTGTATGTGATAGTCAGCATACACAGCTGATATGCTGCATGATATAAAATGATTTTCAGAATTACTATTTTTCTGTTAAAAATATTTTAAGGTTATCTTTGAAAGAGAAAGCTTACAGCTGCCTATCAATCCCTGCTTTAATTAACTCTAGAAATCTTAAACTAGAGGCCAAGGACCTCTCTATTTCTACAAAGATAAATGACTAAAAAAGAAAATCTAGTTCTACCACTCCCTTGTCTCTCTACAGGATTTTTATTACTAAAAGGAGGACTGATACCTGAGATGACATTTTTTTAATGCCCCTAGCTGAGATTTCTGAGAATGGTGATGCTTGGACTGCTGCAGACTGAGCTCATCAGTCCTCTGAGATTCATCTCCTGTTACCTCATTGGTGTCAAATATTGTTTAGAAATCAGTTCAGGTGACTTGTTATATGGTTACATCTATAATGTATTTCCCCCAAAGATCTATAACCGTTCTCTTTTCTGCTATTATGACTGCAACTTCTGTGTTTTTGCAATTACTTCCCTGTGTCAATCATTTTACCTAAAGAATCTAACATCTAAACAGGAAACAAGAATTCCAGAAGTAGTGTGCCATGAATATTGCACAGGAAAGTAAAGGAAAACTTAGAATAAAGACCCCCACACTTGCTGATCTCGCTTGTGGGTGCTGTAGCATATATTTTCTGCAGAGCATCCTGGTCAAGACCTTCTGCTTGGAAGTACTTTTGGGGTACTCCCAGTGAATGTTTTGAACACAGTATTGAACATTACTTCAAATAATGTGCTAGAGGAAAGTACATTTTAGCTTTTAAGTTTGTGTGCATTTGGAAGCACCAATAAACAAACCTAACAAAGACAGAACTGCAAATCCAAATGAAATACGTAGGGAATTCCATGTTTAAATCCTTAAAAACTTTTAAAACACCATGCCTAATTAACAGGTTGTTTCAGATATTATCAACCAACTTCTTAAAGATGTTTGTAGTATGTAAAGTTTAAGACTCCTATGCTTTTTTTCTTCTAAGTAGCAGAGTATTAAAATAACGTAAGCATGAAGATTCTGGGGTAAGAGAATCCTCTGCACCACAGTTGAAATAATGTTCTCCATAGAGAGAAGAATATAATTCACTCTGTACTGAGCCATTATGTTGTATGCTTCCAGCAAATACATGTATGCATACTTATTAACATTTTCTAATTCAAATTTTTATTCAAATATAAATCGCTCTTCTGACTGCATCTGTTTCTGTCAAATGCACAGATACTTCTCTTTATGATGCCCTTCCTGCACCAGAGATCCCTGAGCTAATTCATGACACTTGACATTAATCACATGCACAGATCAACAAAGACTTTGCTTTCATATAAAACTAATTTAGAACATATTTCTAAATTATGGCTTGTTATTGCAGTCAATTTAATTAGCTAGTTAATGACAATATCTGTTCATAATCCAAGTAGTCAAAAATATCAAGTTCAGTAATTAGACCATATAATTTCTTAACAACTCAATCTTATAATGGAAAAGTGCAGTGCTTTAAGTCAATTTGCTTCTAATACTCTTCTATATTCAAAATTAGAAATTCCTAAGTGTATTCTTTTGACATTCAAAGCTTGAAAAAAATATTTGGGTTAGAAAACTCAGCTCCCTTCTGTACTACACATTAAATTGCATGTAAGTTATATTGCATTGTCTATCATTTTTCCAGACCTTTCTGAATTTATCCTATTTATCTAAATACTGGGCTGAAGAATCTACTATAAAACAATTGCAAACATTTAATCTTTGTTAGACAACAGTAGTGATAAAAAAATTACAGTCTACTGTAGCAAGTAATATTGGACCATGTTATCAACACAGACAGAGAACATTATTTCAATGGATGTGACAAAGGAAAGCATAGTTTAGCAGTTAAGACTGTTTTAAAAAATCTCCCACAAACCTAACAAAGACAGTACCACAAATCCAAACTGACACTTATAGTAACCCATGGCAATGAAAAAAATCCTGTCAAAAAAGCATTAGAATAAGCTAATTTCATTTCTCCCAGCTGCCTGCCTTTCAATTCTTTATCCCTGCTATCAGGTTTGAATAAATTTCATCTCTCACAGTACAAGTAATGAGCAGGCAATGACTTATGAAGCAAGGAGACCAAGTTGAGACAGAATTAGAATACAATTTTAATGAGACAGAGCTGAGAAAGTGGAAGCGTTACTCTTTTGACAGACTTGGCAAAATACCCAACATTATTTCAAATGCTCTTTCCTCTCTATAAAGAAATTGTCACTTTTTAAAAAATGGGACTACTCAGGAGAATACTTTTAGGGGTATATCGTTAATGTGATTTAAGTGAAGAACAAGTTATTAAAGAATTTGCTTTATAGAAGACCGAATAGGACTTAAATTAAAATACATTAGAAGTCACACTGAATGACAGACAAACACAGGAACCTGATGCTCTGCTCTGCTGGTATATATCTAGAGAACAAGTCTTACCAGAACCATTCTGAGGCCATCTGAATAACACTACATCATCATTCAGGTGTCTAGAGATGGCATACTCATAATAAGCTCTCACAAGACTTAGGGGTTTCTAGGTCTGATGACTGTGTCTAGCAAGACTCCATACCAAAAACATCAAAAAGAGAAGGAGGCCTCTAGGAATTGAGTCTCTCTGCCAGATAGGAAAAAAAAATGAAAAAGGAAGTCAAGAAAGGCAAGCAAGCTGACAAAAAGTTATTTTATGAAACAGCAGAAATTAATCCCAAGATCTAACCACAAAAATAGATACACTTAATATGGGAATGAATTTTGACTTTCAGAAAAAGTGACAGGAGACAATGAAGCAGAGTGGCTTTGAACAGAGATGAAAAATAAAAAATATGTATTTTATACAAATGACAAAATAAAATGAAAGAACTAAACATGGATTTTTCTACCAACTTTGCCTGTCTTATGAGCATATCCTCTGTGCCCCTTCTTCAAGTGTTATGTAAAAACCATCTGCCAAATTGATCTGTTAATGGAACAAGTTGAAAGAATAGTGACTATATAAATAGTAACTGTACAGTACAAGTACTGTTTTATTTCCTACCCTAAATCCCCATCCAAACTATGCTGTTCTCACACATGCCTGTTCTGTCCCTCTTTCTTACCTTAAGCTACAGACCTAATTTAGAGAACAGGTTGAGCCTGTTTGTTTCGGGGGCCTGCGTCTCTGTCTATGCTGCCTTTTTCTGACAAACCTGAGATCATCCTGGTTACACTCCAAGGTAGCTGGAGACGAGCCAGCTCTGATCTAAAAATTGTGTAACTGCTTTAGTGCCTCTTAGTAGGGCTTATTAGCCTGGGCTCAGAGCCATGCTAATGTGGTTACACAGCTTCTAGTCTGGACCAAGTTCAGGTCTAGTTGGTTTGGAAAGGTTTCTTTTTTGCCTGCTTTCAGTTGTGCAGACACAGTCTGACAAAACCACTCTTTGTCACTTCCCAGCACACAAAAACCAGCTAATTCTAACTTAAAATTGATAAGAATGTAAGTCTTTTACAAAGTATGTTAAAATACTTAGGTAATGTTGAGAAATAAATTGGAAAGTCATACTGCACAAAAAGGTGCCTAGAAAGGGTATACAGAAAAAAACCTTCAGTTGCAACATCAAATTTCACTAAAATGTAAGTACTGACAAGTATTATCTTTAATCAAAGCATTTTTATACTTTTCCCACACTAAAATAAAAAAAATTACAGTCTCAAACAAAGCATAATTCAATATTTTTGATATACAGTTTATACACTCTCTACCTAAGATTAGCAGTTTTAAAGGATATGACAAAGACATGTGCCCTCTGTATGAAGCAAAAGTTTTAGAGTACTTTGTACAAATTTAAGGCCTCCTCCTTTTGGGACTCTTTGTTCAAAGTGGCATTACTCCCTCTCCTTTATTTACCTGAAACCCGTCTGTTCAATGGGTAAATGTTGGCAGATGTGCTGCTGAGTCTGAAGAAGTTTTATTTCATTGTTACATGTGTTGTTAAATGCCAGAGTTGTGCAAGTCAGTAAGAAGACAGTCGTCTGCCTCCTTAACCTTACAGAAGGGCTTTTGACTGGTTTGAGTGTGTATTCTTGGAAATGTAGCAAGTTGTACAGGCACAGTCAGTAATTTTCTTTTATGAGAGTACTCTATTGAAAGTGGCTGAAGATGTCACATTTTCATTTTTTCCCTGAAACCTCCTTCCCAGAAGAACTTTTCAATGCCATCATTTCAGCTACTTAGAGCAAAGTGCTTTCTGATTTTGCCCTTGTGTTTTCAGTACTTTCTCCAAATACAGAGAACTGTGTACTAACTCAGTTCTTGGAAACTTGATGAAATCTGATTTGTTTTTGCTGAAGAAAACCAGGGAGAATTCTGAGAAGGAAGAAACCAGACAGTGCGAAAGGTAAATACACTGTCTAATACGATGATGGAGATTTGCTTCACAGAGATATTTGTTTTTGCCATGCTGAGTAATAATCTTCATTCTTAGCAAATTGCACCCACAGATACTGGATGCACTTATACCTTGCTGGTGAAAGGGCTAATGAATGGTGTGATGGGAAGGGCATTATTAATGGTCCTGGAGAAGGTACATCTCCCCTAGTAGATCAGGGAAGACCCTTGAGTGGTCATTACACAGATTTGCTCTTTCAAGCTGCTCATTCCGCAGCAAACAAACTCATTTTACCACACTCATTTTACTGTCAGAAACCCCTATGGCCAGCCAGTCAATTATATCAGCCTGCAGAAGATAGTTATCTATTGCTGTACAAAGCACCCAGTTCCAAATTCTGCCTTGAATGAAATCAGCAATGCAGATAATCTAATATGGATTGAGAAAAATCTCAGACAGACAGCATTATACACAGCTGCAACATATTAGATATCAGATTTTCTGGTGAGCACTCCTCTGGCATGAGTGGTCAAATATGTCTAAATGTGTGAAACTACACTGAAAGTAAAAAACAGTGGCAACTTTTTTCCGTATTTTCCATTTTCTTTCCATATCTTTCTGCCATAAATTGTTTAACTTTATCCTGCCATGATGCTCTTACCTTGCTCGATTCAACAGTCCTGCCTGCCAAGCAGACACATCACAGTTTGATGTCTGACATGACAAAGGAAAAGAAAAGCATATATTGCCTGAGGGCCTTCTTAAGGCAAAACACTTTCTTAATCTTAGCCATAGGAATATGGAGCAGTCATAGAAGAGTTACAAAATAGTAAATGGTAAACAGTGTAGGGGAAAAAACTGAAGTAAACCCGTCTTTCAGATCTTTGGGAACTGAGATTAGGTACTTCTGGCATGTTTTCTTTACTAAACCTGAGATAACCTGATTATATGTCCACGTCCTTAAACCATTCTGAGGTTTGCATTTGCTCCTCAGTTTGCTTCCAAGCAAACAGCCATTTGTGCTGTCACAAGACATTGCTGGTAAAAACTTGCTGGAGCAGAGGCAGTGATCCTCCAGACCCATCCTTGAGGTCGCTGCTGTGAGGTGGCTACAGCCACAGCCTTGCACCCACAGCCTCCTGGGGCACCCCCAGACAAAGAGGCTGAGACAATGTCTGTGTTTGGAATGTGTCCTGATGGCTTGACCAAGGCACGTGATCCCCATGTGAATAGTACAAGCCCTCTGCAAAGATTCACAGAATTTATGGTTCAGTAATTCTGAAAGACAACGCAAAGTTTAGAATATGAAGGGAAAAGGCCAGCCTGCAAACAAATAAATAAGCAGGCCTTCATTAAAAAAAACCCAACACAACAAACAATCAAACAAAAACAAAGCAAAAAAAGAGCTGGTTTTATGTGCTATTTCTGTTGTATTTGGTTTTCTATTCATAATTATCAATCTCTGGAATTCCTAAACAAAGTTAATAAAACTACTAAGATCCTCTGATAAAGGGAAAAACTATTTGATGAGATCTGTCCTATAGTATCAGAAGATGTATCCACGTGTGTGCAATTTTCAATACATCATAAATGCCAAAATTTTTAAAATCCTTTTCTTCTTTTAATTCAAGCTTTCTTTCTTCTAGTCTTGGAGCTGTTATTCAGTAACATCCCATATCCAAAGCTGAAATAAACATTTGTATGGAAGAACATGAAGGGACTAGGGAGAAGAGAAGGTTTTACACAAAATAAAAGCCATGTAATGTCTGGAAAGACATCTCAGAAAATATTTTCTCTTTCTCAACAGAGCTGTTAGTTGCCTTTCACATAAATTTCCACAGCCTGCTGGGTTTATAAATTCTACACATATATAATTAAATCAGATGAAACTGTATGAAAACAGGTTTAAGAACCACAAAAAATTAGAAATATGAGCAAATTTCATTGTGTTATTGTATGTTTTATTTATTTATAGATTACAAAGAAAACCAAGGAAGTATTGCCGGCTTCCCAGATCTCCAATTCCCAATTGTCTAGATTTCAGGGATAAAGTTTTTAGTTAAAATCCTGTTTAGCACATGCAGAATGACTTTGCTCTTATAATCTAACAGCAGCAAAGTGCCTGATCACTGAGAAAATGCCAAGAAAATGTAAAGCAAAGTTGGGTTTTTTCCCTCCTTTGTCCTCCTCACTGCCTCTGCTTTTCCTATGGTGATTGCTTCCTGCCTGTTTTTCCAGTGTGTAAAACATCTGTGATTTGCTGCAAGCAGTCCCTATTTATATTGAGAACCACACAGCAGGTGCAACTAAAAAAAAAAAAAAAAAGAAAAAAAAAAGGCAAGAAAAAAATAGCAGGCAGCAAAGCATGAGTGTTATCCCATGACCCTGGAGGGTCATTTTACTTGTTATTGCACAATGCACGTGGGAAGGCTTCCTATGAAAAGGCTGTGCATAGCCAGCAAGCGAGATACAACTTCCTTTTATCACAGAAAAATGCAGCTTCATGAAATAGTTATTTCCCTGAAGTAAATATCTTTACGAATAATTGATTATGTTAAAACTAAAAAGAGGCCATGTTCAACAACTGCTTAATAGAGTGTGTATTATAAAGTAGGCATTATGAAATGTGAATTTTTTTCCATAGTTATCATGTGAGCACAAACTCATTGTCATGATTTTCCTGCTTAATATCAGTACAGCTGCCAAAGCATGGTATTTCCCAATCAAACCGAAAATGAAACCATTTCATTCTGAGCAAATGTATCTGATTACCACAAGAATTCTAAATGCAGTTTATAGTTAACATTCCTCCACCAAAGAAAAAAAGTACTTCAATATCAGATAAATACTCTGTTCTTTGAACATAATTTTAGGAATTTGATTAAGAGAATTTGCTGCATCTAACTGTACCTCACCAATTCCTGCCAACCTTGTTTCCTCTTTTAACTCATATTTATTAGGTTCATTGAATAAAAAGTCTGTAAGCTCTTCCTTAAACTCGATATTTATTTAGCTGTTTCAGGTCTGCTCTTTTCACTTCCCCCCTCTACTCTTTCCAATGCAACTCCTTGTGAGAGCTAAAGCTGTGAAGCATGAAAGATTATGTCCTGATACAAGACAGTGCTGGAGTTTTAACCTTCAGTGCTAATAAGATGGGTCCTAATTGTCCTCCCAAGTGTCTGCAACAAAGCTAATTTCAGAGTGCCAAAGATAACCCCTGTAGACGACCTAATTAAATTCTTAGGAAAGCTATTATTTTTAAGATAAGGTGTTTCAGCTATTGGCTGTTTAAAAACTGAAGTTTAAAATGCCTGGAAATGAGGCATCAGCAATTCCTACTCAGTCAGAATTTTCCATTTGTGTCAGCTGTGTGTACAGAATTAGAAAAAGTGGACCATTTATCTTAATTTATAATGATTCACCACAAATTTCTGTAGCAACCAAAATATTTGTTTCATGCAAGCATATAAAACTGTTTCAATATAAATAGTGTATATTTTCTGTGTTAATTAAACACATAACTGAATACACAGGGTGAATTGTTATGTTCAAAATAAAATTAGAGAAATGAGAGGTGGGAACTCTCTTCCCTCAGGTCAAGTAATTGCAAAATTATCCATATCAATTCATTAGCTTTATTGAAAGCATTCCCAGACTGATCAAATCTCACTACAGTGATAGTGTATCTTACCCTTACAAGTGTTGTCTAGAGTGCTGATTTTAAGCCTTTGTAACACGTGCGCAGAACGCTTCACCTAATGTTGAACTAATATTTGGAACTAGTATTGGGAAAATTTAGAAATTGAATTGGCTAAGAGAAAAGCAATTTGTTTGCAATGACCATCAAGGTGTTAAGCTAAGGAGAGAATCCTACCCCAGACAAGGTAGGATTGCTCTGAAGAGCTGAAGAAGAAAGAGAAAAGCCCAAGGACAGCTTGAACAGCTTTCAACGATCAAGCCAGTGTGCCTGTTGTTAGATCAGTTGCTAACAGTGGCATGTCTTCTTTGTAGTAAAGGAAACCCACACTGACATCTTAACTTGCTAAACTAGCCACGGTTGTCATTTCATGTGAGGGAACAAGGGAGTGAAGAAATGGAGAAAATATAAAATATTTAAAAAAAGAAAAAAGTGTCCTACAAGCACATCAAACCACTAAAGTAACCTGTTTTCTGTAAATATTGTATTTCACTGACTTTGGATGTTGGGGAAAATGGACCCCATCTGGCAGGTTTTCTGTGTTTGAAGCAAAAATAGAGTGTTCCCCAAACTCATTCCTAAACAGGCTTCAGATTTTTCACACTTGGATGGATTTTTTCTTTTCAATATATTCTTTTAAATTCTAAGGGCACCCAGTGTCTTTGTTTTCCCCTACCCTAAAATAAAGAATTATAACAATGAATACTTATACCCTATGTTAAAAGAGTGTGAATGTTTCTCTTTTGGGACCATTTCTAACATATTCCAACTTACTTTTAAAGTGTGCGCATTTTTAAAAGCAAATATGCTAATAAGCACATCACTTTTGATTGTATGTGCAAATCAGGAAAGAAAGTGCTTAGTGAAACTCCTTTAACTCACTGCATAAGAAGAAAACAGAGCTGAATGAATTCTCTTGCTTGAATGCTATGCAATAAGGTTCAACAAGGCTAATAGGAACTAAAGACTCTCAATCATAGACAATTACGTGTTTAGCAGGACCAGACTAACCCAGCAAGCAGGAGTAACACAGAGATGCTCTCTAGCTCAGAAGAAGAGAGACCTGCCAGGTTTCCTGTGCACATGCTGGCCTTTGCAACCCCTTATCCCACAATCAAAACAGGGGTTTGCAAAAGGCACTTGTTCCTGAGCCGTCCTTGTGCAAAAGCCTTGCTTGCTGTGAGTCCTGCTAATTGTGCTTCACCTGCAGCCAATTTTTACCTTCTGAAGGGAGGATTTGGTGCAAAAATTCTCACAATATTCCTAGTTTTGTACTTGCATTACAATTCTTACTTTAACTAGGGGGGATTGTCTGTGACAATTTCTAATGGCATTAACTAATACGCTGAAGAGAAAACTATTAATAAAAGCTAAAGCGAGAATTCTCAACTGTGTTTTTGATAACCAAAATATAATTATTAAAACCAAAGTTGAGATTATTCATTTCTTTTAGCATTATTTCAATAGGACAGTTTAATTATGCAATTCTGTGATGTTTGGGCATACACAGGTTTTCTTCACAGCCTTCAATTCCCACAACTTCTTCCAAGAGGTGATTAAAAAAATCCATTCTCAAATGTGAAGTTAACAAAACCATAAACTGAGGCTCAAAAAGGCTTCCTTTACTGAATTTGTTAAAGTCACAACAACCTGACAAGTAGGGGTCACTGAAGTTCAACCCTCAAATGTTCACATCCCTGAGGAGAATGGGACATTATTAATATTTCTGTATAGAAGAACTCCTGAGTGAAGCAGACTCTCTCAATGATGAAATGAAAAGGGTATTCCACTGTGTACTGTGAAATATATTATGTATCTTCCACATAGTTGGTTGGGGATCAACTGCCAGCTTCTTCACGGTGTGAGCTCTTGATTGAAGCACCAGCTGTGTTCAAGGGATTGAAAGAGACCTTGAAAATGGCAAAGCAAGACCCAGCATTCAGAGCTGACAAAACAAAACTGACAAGAGAGGCAATAGCTATTCTTTCTGAGCGCTCATCATAGGAAATGTCATTGAAAAGAAAGAAGAAAGAGAAAAGGGGGTGGGAGAAATCAAACAGAGGTTTTAGTATGATTTGAATATGCTCTTCTGTTTTCTCACACTTTTTTTTTTTTGTTTCTAATTGGAAAAAAAGAAATGTAACTTAAAGCTTGAAGAAAAATTAAAATGCAGGAGACAGATTAGAAAAAGCCTCTCTCTGTCAAAAACATTCAGGAAGATTCTTGTTTGCTGCTTGTGAGAATTAGAGCTAGCAGAGGCCATCAACTGTGGTGGTATAAGCTGGGTGTAACATAGAAAAAAATGTAAGCCTACTGCATTATAAAGCTCACTGTAGAATTAAATTTGTAAGGGAGCTCTGAATCCTAGTAATTCCTACTGGAAAAAAAAACAATCATAGTCCCTATTTAATTTAAACTCTCCACTTAAAGTATGTCTGAGTCACTTATAACTCCTAGGAACTTAGAGTGTCATATTTTTGGAGGGCAGGAAGTATAAAAGGTCAGTATCCATCCATTATGTGAAGACACATAAATGTGCTTGCAACTTTCAAGACTTTTAATTTTTTTTTTTTTTTTGCTCTGTAACTTTTTTTTTAATGTGTGCAAGCCTGTTCTTTGGCAGGCAAAGTGTTGAAATGTCAATTGGTATCCCCTGGAGACTTCATTTCCACTGTCTGACACTGCCAACATCATCATGTGGTTCAGGGTTTATCTTTCCTGCTGCGACTGAACTGGAAAATCTAAATCAGCCCTGTACAAAAGGTTGAGCAGAGACCAGTTGTAATCAGGTAGAAACTATATTTTTGACCAAAAGATGGGAGGAAGGAGCAGGGGAATCACTTAAAAAAAACCCACACAGGCAGCTAATCTCTTAGACTGGCTACATACAACATTCTGTTTAATAACCAGTTTGGCAGGTAAATGAGAGAGGAAAAAAAGTGCTGTTAGAAGGGCAGTGGTAAAGTCTTTCCAAGCCAGATGCATACAGATATTCAGGGGTAAAATTCTGTACCAGAGAAAGATTCAGAGGAAATACAGAGGGTGTTTCAAACAATTTTGCATGCGACTGTCATCACTTATCAGCCTCTGTGGTCAAGTGAACAGGTCACTAGATTGGGAACTAGAGAAATTTATGCTTTATCTCTGGTTCTGCCACTGATCTAATCAACACCAGGCCAAAATTCTTCAGCCCCCCTGGCCACCTTATAGTGCTTTTGTTCACAAGCTCCTTGGAAAAGAAGCATTTTGTTTATAGCAATTTTGTGTTTTGTCTATCTCTTTAAGAAGAGCGTTTCTAGGAAGCCTTGCTCCTCAAGCAAACAATTTAGTAATTATAATACATTTCAAACACAGATTAATAGTTCCACTCTGATACCAGTGTGACATTTTTCTGTGTTTGGTTTGCAGGCCAACACCTTTAACAGCATATTTGTTCAGCAAAAGATAGAGTGCTAGTCTACAGGGACTAGAAATGGCTTTGTCATTTTCTAGATGACAGGTCTTATTTTCCAATGCTTTCTGGCAGAAGAATTACCATTAGCCTTCCATCTTTCTCAGCAAGACACTTGCTTATCTAGCTGCTGGAAATGCTTTTGTTTAAAATTCCTCTCATATAACTGCCATGGTTAGAAGAAAGGTTGCTTGGTTTACAAAACAAGCTCATGCTGCACTCTGTCTCAGATGCATTTGCAGTTAAAAACAGTCAAGAAACAGCTGAGGAGCAAAATCCAGTTATTAGGCATGAGATTTTTTTTTTTTTTTTTTTTTTTTTTTGGTTAGGATAAAGAAAAGCAATAACTTGTGCTAAGGATTAAGGAACTCTTTTACTTCCTTGTTTGCATGGGTGTATAAATGTGTCAATATTTGAAAGTAACACATGGAAATTTGAAGCTTAGGCAGATTGGTGTTGGTGTGACTATCTGGACTCACGCAGAAGCAGGACCTAATCCACATTAGATGTTTCAATTACCCAAAAAAACCCAATATAATAAAATTGCACAAGCATATGCCAGGACAGATTTGGATAGAATAAATGTTAAAAAGAACAATTGTGAAGATCACATTTTTGCTTGTCTAATTCTGAAGGCATTCTGTGCAGAAAAATATTAATTTACAGTGTCGTTAACCTTTCTAATTTACTTCTTTTCAGCCTAGATGATAGCTAGATAAATATCTGGAAAATATCTGGAAAAAAATATTAACATCTTCCTCGTTGATTTGGTCTTTTCAAGATGCGTGCAGATTTTGGAAAGTATGGTATGAATAATCCATTGTGACAACTCCTACTCAGTCACTCAGTACCTCTGCTTCAGATAATGTTACCCTAGGATGACATTTACTGTAAACTGTGGTTTGTCAATAAATCAACACAATCGCTGATTTGAGAGCAAGCGTTGTGGGCAACAAGAAAAGCAAAATTGACTGAAGGAGCAGTGAGTAAAAATTAGAAATTCTCGGTGTTGTTTTCTTTTGTAGTGAAGGATGACAGTAAAACAGGCTGAAATGGATAGAACTGTATTTGTGCCTGAAGTAAAACAACACTAATTTATGATGGACAGAATAATTCCTGAGGCAAAATTAGAGTTAGCTAAAAGGTTCATAGTTCATTGTTTCATTTTCCAAATAAATCAAAGGTAAAAAGGATGAAGTCAATCCAGAACATTTGCAATTTTAGTTTTTTTTAAATAAAACAGCTTTTCTGCAGTATGCCAACAGCTACAAACTCACTTTATCATCACAGAAATGCAATTTACAGCACATAACTGTGAGTCATCTATAAGTAAAGAGGCTTCATATTATTTATGTAGGAACCATAAATAGATTTCAAGACAAGGAAGCTTGTTTTCAAAGGGCAAACATTTGGATTCTGCATACTCACACACAAATGGGGAAAATCACAGTTACATTAGCTCTGAAGGAAATAAGGGTCTTCCCCTCTGCCCACAGAGCTCCCTAGGGAAACAGCTTCAATCTTCTTCAGAGGGCTCCTCCTTGGTGGAGTTCACTGCTTAGCCCAGACGAAAACTGTTGGTGAAACTTTTTGCAGAAAATAGAATATACAAAAAAGTGGTTCCAGGAGCTCACTGGCTTAGCAAAACTGCCTCTGTGTGGCATCTTCAGCTCTAGGAAAGATTTTGTGTTTACAGCAGGCTTTTTACAACAAGTTGGAGTTAATGGTTTCACTTGGGGTGTGCTCTGAGTCTGCTCCAGTTAGCCTCGCTGGATTTGAGAAGGGATACGGTTATACATCTTTCACATAGTCAATTGCATGCACAATTCTGTGTCAGTTAAAAAAATAAACAAAAAGAAGGAAAATACAAGATATGAAAAGAAAATTATTTGGGATTTTTTTGCTAGCAAGAGTCCTTGTTTTACTCTGAGTCTTACTGAAAAGATTTAGTTGCTCACCAGCTGCCCTAGCTACATCTTTGACCCTTGCTGATCTTTCTGAGTACCATTTTGTCAGCCTCTCCCTTGAAATGTACTATTCAGCTGTTCTTTGGTGTATTTCTTTCTTCAATGCATGGTATTTAACAGCTGTAATTAATCAACTTTTTCAAAGCTAAGTACTGTTTGGTTTAAACACAAGGAACAAACCAAGAACAAAAGAAACAAGCCTTTTGTAGATCTCTAAAACCACTAACTGCTCAGCATGTCTGAACAGGAACAAGGGAGAATTTAGCTATTCAGTCGGATTTCCAAGCGGGGTAATTTTACAAGAGCTCTCCGTATTGCTCAATAGCTCTCCACTTATCTGATAGGCTGCTCAGTCTCCAGATGGCAATTTTTTCTTTCCCTCTTTTCAGTTTGCTCTGGGCTGTGCTTCCCCATACCAATCAGCAGACCTGTTCCCTGTGTAACTGGAGGCAATCTGCTTGGCTATTTCAGTCGCAACAGAGCATCCACAGCCCAACCCAGATTTCCACCTTCACAGACCTGCAGTTGTTTTAGAGATGGTGTGCCTGTACTGTAGCACTTTAAGAACACCCTTCGCTGTGAATCTGGCAAGTTTCTTCACAAATGCAGCTATGTCCACGGATAAAAGGCAATAATGAATTTGAAAAAAGAACCTATCTTCACATCTCTGGAAGTTACTAGTTTTTTTAAGTGCTAGCATGGTTACTTCATAACAAATCCATTAGCCCTTACTCAGATATTATGGCAGTAACAGTAACACTTTTTTTTTTTTTTTTTGGATAGTTAAAACGTCCCTTACCTGGGAAGTTTGACAGCATGTGTGCCAGGACAAGCTTTTCATATACATATATGTATTTATATATGCATTTAAATATATATATGCTGCCTTGTGAAGAAATTCTGGAAACTCCCTAAGTCATCACCAATGGAGTGGAGAGGTTCTGTAACACCTCTTTCCCAGTTATGCCAGAACTGCTGATTTACATTAATTGCTTCACCTTACCTCTCCAAACACATCCTCTCTCCTTGCCAAAACACACAACATGGCATTGAAATTCCCACTCCGACTTTGCAGATTTGTAGCCTGTGTTTCCCAATAGTAGTTATCATGAGTGGTAGAAAAACCCTTCTAGACAGCCTGTCTCTAGAAGAAACTAATAGAAATGAGGAAATGGGGTTTTCTGCCTCAACTGAAAATCTCAGTTCAACTTCAGGTCAGAAGTGCTTTACTGATTGGGAATAGGATTAGGATTAAGACCTGCTGTTTACCATGTTTGAGTTCATGTGCTTCTGTGGGTTTTTCTCTGTTCTGAAATTGATACTAGTGTCATATTTCACAAACACAGATCAGATCTGTGAGAAAAGCAGTCTTTCTTTTTAGAAAGTACTTACTCAGCCATGAAAGCAGTTGTTCATTTGATACTATACACTATAGTAGAATGCACCTGGACTCTCCTGGGAAAAACGTCACACAAGAGACCATCTGCTGAAATGGTGCAGATCTTAGAGGTTCAGTAAACCAGCTTTATATTTGGTTGTAAATGCACATTGGCAAAAACCAATCTCCTTTCAACAGCATTTTATGCAGTTGAAAATCACAAAAAGGTCTAAATTTTTGATCTAGAAATAACAAATAACAATGTGAATTTATTTGTTTTATAGGAACGTATCTTTACAGACAACATTTATGTTGCCACAATATATTCTGGCATTGACTAAGTTTAGACAGAAAAATATGGAATACAGAGTAGGATAGAATGTCCAGAGCAGTTTTTTCTGTGTGACCCTTTCTATTTTGTTTTTTTGGGGATTTTTGTCCCTTCACCGCCCCTATTTTCATCTTTTTTTACACAACCCATTTTTCAGTATTTCAGTATTATTGAGATGGAAAATGGAAAAGAGATAGGATGGAGAGATTTCATACAGGTTTAGATTTATGTAGGCACACCCTGTAGACAATCTCCACAATTCCTTTTTATCCATACTGAAGGTGAATTGTCATTCACAACTGCTGGTCTAATACATCCCAGCTGACTTTAATGGCAGGATTTATATGGTGTTTCTAGACTGTTGTGAATTGCATCCAACAGAACCCTGCAGAAATTGTGTGCTGTATCCTAATTTAGTTTTCAACAAGAGCATGAGTGCTGGGGTATGGCATAACAGGGGCTATCTTTTTCAAGCTTCAAAATAATTCCTATAAACTATGAGGACCTTTTTTCCCATCACTCTCACCTCTCCTTGTGAGACAATTTCATTAATATTTTTAGGTAAAGGGCACGGAAGTTGCCTTCCATTGCCTATCTGACTTTGAGAAGGATCCCCTTCTTTTCCAATTACCAGGAATTTATCAGACTTCCAAGTTGCCACTGTAATTGTCCTAATGGACAGAAGTAGATTTGAATTTTTACTTTGCATGGACAAAGAATATAAGGTTACTGCCTAAAATAGTGACAAAATCAAGTGGTCTATTTGTTTGGAGTGTAAGACTCTAAAGGAAGGTAGAGTCAATTCTGCCCTTCTCGCACATAATATTGACACATCAGTTTAGAGTCTATTCATCTGGAGAAGACAAGTGATGATTAAAAACATACATATCATCCTTGTATCAGGTCAACAGTCAAGGTCCAACACCTTCCACACAGCCTTGATTGTCATTGTAAGGAATCCAGCTGACTTAAGATGAAAAATGCAGCTGATCATTCTTTTTAAACAGTCATCTTCATCTTGCTTGTAAAACACACAATAAAAGACAGCAAATCATATATTTGTATGAAACATGTCTGATGCTAAGATAACTAGTAATGTACTCCCTACAAAATACAACTGTGTCTTTAAGGCTACAGTAAATCACAAGCATGTACCCATTATGCAGAAGTGGATGTTTCAAATTATGGGAAATGTGGTAAAAGAAACTTCCAGTAAGATCGGGTTAGTTTTGAAACTCCTTGGGAGTACTGGACTGATGCCTCCTCAGGACAGAGCCACCATTCAACATCGGAAGAGCAACACAAATATCTGAAACAACTGAATTCCATATAACCCCATTAAATTTTTTTCGGTTTTTTTTTTTTTTTTTCCTTAGGGTTTTGTTTTGTTTTGGTTTTGCTTTAGATTAAGAATGTAACTTTACTTTTTATTTTCTATGAATCTGTACTTCTGGCTCATCTTGCTAAATGTTATTGCCAGCATATAGCGAACCACGCAATGAACAAAACTCAGAACCAAGGCAGTCCAAAGTAATTAACAAAAGCTTATATGTGAATTGCCTGCTGTTATGGCTGAGTGAATAGCTAGTACAAACTGAATATATTTTAGAATACTATGAGAAAATGTAAAATAAAAAAGTCTTAATCCTGCTAAGCTTTACTATAGTGAAAAATAAGATACTTTCTTAAAATTTGTAACAATTTCTTAATGAAAATCCATCCGATATGAAGAGAAGCATCACTAAAATAAGAAATTATTATCAGGTAAAAATCAGTCTGCATGCTCTTTTATTTACATGAATTAATTCAGATCTATTTCTGAAAATAGTGAACAATGAGGGATATAGACAATTAACTCTGACAGCTCCAGAAATAAACTCAGAACAGAATAAAAATTAGCCTAAAGGAGAATATATCTATGTTTTCACATATCATGGGTGAAATGAAAAACATTTTGGTGTTCTCTTTACCTCAACAGGTCTTTAGTGAACCAGTAAATAATCAAAATGTTCGGGTGCTTAATACATGCATACTCTGAACTGGGGAAACTTATTTCTGAGCTTAATGTTACTTTACATGCAGACTGCATTAGTTCATCCTATGGTGCAGCATTAATAGAAACTTGAAAATGTAACAGGGTCACAAACATCTGACTTAATCAAAGCTGCCTTTCACAGACCTTCTATTTCCTAATTTTCTTGAATGAAATAGGAATTTGAAGACAATCTTTGCTTCAGTTACAGAGAATGTAGTAGTTTATCAGATGCATTCCGTTGGGTGGAAGAAATCAGTGTATAAATGACTAATGTAAGATGAATTTTAAGAGACATTATTTTCACTGTGCTGTGGCAAGGATTGCGTGAGATAACAAATCTCTCATCATAAACCCTTATGCCTTAAAACACCCATCCTATTTGTCCTTTTGATATTGAAAAAGTTACCTGCTGAGAAATCAGATTTCAAGATTCAAGAGTCTTCCTACATTCAAAGTGAAATTCCGTATTTTGTTTTCATCTGGGCACCAGCACTGAGTGCCCAGCTGCATCTCCCCAGGGAACCCAGAGCAGCCCAAATACCATCACAGCTGTAAGCTCCCCCTGAGAGCTCCTTGCCATCAACTGCAGAACCTGAAAAACAGGAAAAGCATTTATGAGCAGGACCGTTTCCAAGCTGAGGAGGGGGCGGAGTAAAGTGAGACAAGGCTTCCACTCTTCCCTCTCCTCCATGGCTAATTCTTTGCCCCACCAGCAGACTAAGAAGAGAGACGCATCTGTAGTGGCTATGCCCTAATATATATATATATATATATATATATATATATATATATATATATATATATATATATATAAACTCTTTCTGACATGGTTATCCATGTTATTCACTCACACTGAATCAGTGGAAGGCACCTTTTAATACTATTTGCTTTTGTGAAGCTTCTCTGCATGTCACCAGAGACAATTACTCTAGTAATTCAAAGGCAACCACCATCTTTTCTCAAGCACTGTGGAATGTAAATAGATGCACCCTCTCTTTGAAAAAGTATCTTTCCAGTGTTTAATTATTTAAGTACATTATCAATTATTTAAAATACCTTACATATTAAGCTTGAATTTAGAATTTTGAAATAACTCAGTATAAATAGCAAGCCATAAATGGAAAAGTCTTTCTCATACCATATTTGATTGCATCTTTGCTGCTTGGTGCATACACATGTGAAGCAAAATTGCTGTACCTGCTTGCAAAATTACTGCTGTGTGTTGCTTGTAAATGACAACAACAATCCATTTCTATTAAATTATCTTTACTAACTCACAAATAAATCTTCTGTAAAAAAGTAATCTTCTGAAAAAAAGGAAATAATTACAGCTGCTGCAGTTATAGAATCATGAAATGTTGGGAGATGGGAGGAACCTCTGAAGGTCGTGTGATCCAACCTTCACACTCCAGCAGGGCCACCTAGAGCCAGTAGCTCAGGACCATAACTTTGGAATATCTCTAAGGATAGAGACTCACAATTTCTCTGGCTAGCCTCCTCCTGTATTTGGTTACCCTACAGAGAGAGAAAGTGTTTCACGATGTTGAGGAGAAACCTCATTTGCGTTTGATTTTGTGCCCATTGCTTCTTATTCTGTCATTGGGCACAGCCAAAAGTAGCCTGTCTCCACTGGTCTTCCATGGAATCAAATATCAGAATGATTGGGGTAGGAAGAGATCCCCAATGAAAGCCTAATACAAACCCCCCTGTAATGGACATTGGCAATTAGATCACGTTACTGATAACACCATTTAAGCTGAGCTTGAATGTTTTGAGCTTTAATATTCCCTCTTTTCAGGATCCTGAATTCCACCATCTTATGGTCACAGCCTTTGACTTTCTCAGCCCCAAGGACTCCCTTCCTGTTGATGTGTATGAGGTTCAGCACAGCACCCACCTTTTCTTGTTGCTGAATCACTTTGATCACTTGTTTTTGATGGAGTCCAGAATCCCTTATTGCTTATGGTGTGAAATATTTTTGTTGTGTGTATAAATTGTGGCTTTACAGGCTTTCAAAAAGCAGTTTGCAACCTTCTATTGAGTTTTTTTTTATTTGCAAAACAAAAAATTCACAGAATCTGCTTTTCAAAATGAATTGTACTCTATTTTTCATTACTTTTTCATGTTGAATTAAAAATATATGCTGGATAAAAATGGAAGTCGTAAGTATGAAACTTTGCATACAGCAGAACCCATTTTAGCTAATATATGATGAAAAGCAACCTTCATCTCTGTTTGCAGTTCAGATGTTTTATTGATTCCCTCTTAGAAGGGAGGAAATTTCTTTTCCTTTGACTCTCCTGACCACGTTATTGGATTTTTGAATTTCCATCCTGCCCTTTATAATGTTCAGGGGCTAAACTCAAGCTTCTTGTGACATCATGTCACTTCTGCAACAAGCTCAAAAGGTTGTTCTTTTGAAGACAAGGGAGATATGACAAAAAAGGTGCTTGGAAGGAAAATTCAACCCCCTGCCTTAACAATTTCAGAACAATTTCTGATGCTCCACATCCTCACAGTCCCGGAATAACAGCTTTGTTTAGCAGCAAACCTCATTTCCTTCTCACAAGACAGCTGAATATTCCCCCATGAGGGATCATAGAAGCCAAGGAGCCATACTTTCCAGATTAGATGCCAAACATCCCAAGGTGTTCAGCCAAACATATCCAGACTTATTATTTTCCTGGTTTTTACCTACCTGTTAGGTAGACAATTAAATAACCAACAAGACACACTCAACCGGTGTTGAGTGTGTCACTCATCCCATATTTTAGACATCATGTAGCCCTAACAAAAGAACATTTAGTAGCATTAAATGCATAATTTCTAATACATTAGGTCAACTATTGCTATTTTGGTCAGAGTTTTTGAGCAAAATACTTGATATTTTTAATAACTTTCAACTCAGTTAATTGGATGAATAGCTCTAAAGTTAATGGTTTTGAATACATATCCACACATGCTCTCATGTCCTTCTAGTTGTAATTTCAACAAACTTACATTCCCAACATCACACAAGGGTTAAAAACCATGTTATTAAAACAAGATGGAGGCATTTGATAATGAGAAAGTACAAAAAGCAGAAGAGGAGGAATGCTGGAAGGGAATGTGACTTCTGTCACCAGGGCATGGGAGAGAACAGCAACAGCACATAATTCTACTTCGTCAAAAATATTGCTATCATAGTATAATTCGTCTCTCTGAACTTTTCTAGCTTTCACCTTACAAAACAAGTATGCCTAGAGATGTTATGTCACTGTTCATTTTACACTTTTGAGAAAACAGCCGAGACTAGTTAGACTTAATTAGACCCATTAGGGCACTTTGCATGTCAAGTTTCACTACCTAATTTACAGGTAGGTTGAACAAAAATCTCTTGTTACTATGCTTCTGCTTTTGTTTTTTAGATTTTTTTCAAGATCCTGGAATGGTCAGGATTGAAAGGTACACGAATTAATATTACAATTCCCCCTTTATTTCATGCCTGACTAATAGCTTACATTTGATTACTTTGTTGCCATAACTAAGCAATTTAATCTTTCCACTAGCTAATATGCTAAGTTATTTTAAATATGTTATTTTTTAAAACAAACAAGTAATCACCTTACCTCCCAAAAGTCCTTAAGAAAGAAGCACCAACCAGTTCCTTCCTGACAATGAGCAGCACACTCAGGAGTGCATCGCCCTTGGGTGACACATGTAGGATTTGAGTCAGAAAGTTTTTTCCATTACCTTCCACAAGCTTTCTGGATAGCATTAAAGAGAGCAGATTTTAGTAACATAATTGCTTAATTCTACTGATTAACAAAAATAGTGAATAGTTTAAAAGAAAAGATGTAAAATTTCTGGTGGTCACTCTGAGCCTTAATTGTGTAGAACCTCAAATATTGAACTCACACTGGCCCTAAAAATGGCTGAAGCACCTGTACAAATGGGTGCTTGGAATTATGCCAGAGGATATAATTTCAATGAATTCAATGACATCCAATAATCCTGGAAAGAAGAAGCACATTTTTGTCTTCTGAAGACAGCTGTTGCTTGTGTCCATGCAAAAAAACCCCAAAATCCCAAAACAAAAACAAACCAAATCAAAACAAAACACAAAGTAACCACCCAAGTTGTTTATTCAATATCAAAACTTTTATGGGTGTTGGTTGATAACTTGGTGATAACTTGTCTGTGATGTGAATGCAGCATGGTAAAGGGGACATGGCAAATTTACCGAGTCACTGCTGCTGATCATTGTAAACCTGACTTTACAGCATGGTATGCCAGCCAGCTTTTTGCATGACTGGGAAACTGAACAGATATAATAGCAAGTGACAAAAGCATTTTTGTGAAAAGCACATGTTCTCGCCTCAGAAGTCTCATGGCTGCAATATGCAAAATAGGGGCTCAAAAATCTCCTATTATACCTGTTTCATGCTCTCAAAAATCTCAAAGGCACAAAGTTTGAATTAACTGTGAAACAAAAGAAATAAGCCTGATGGTTTTCCTACCAGGTGGGGAGACATAAAGCAGGTCACATCCTTTTGGGCAAGCACCATGAAATAATATACCATATATAGCAGAAACTGGCATGTCTGCAATGCCTGGCTAGCGTTCTGTGGTTGGTAAACCATTATACGAATTGATTTAAAAATGTAAATGCATGAGAGAGAGCAATCACAAGGTAGCAGGGGGAGGGGTGGGAGGACTAAGACAGGCCATATGTTCCTCTCCTCTTTCTGCATTTGCTGCTCTCATACAGAGAATTCCCTGTCTGACAGATGGAGAGAAGTGTACTTTATGCAAGGTGCAGGCGGTTTTCTCTGTGAAAGCTTAAGAGCTAGAGAACAAAGCAATTGTGAGTTCTCTGTATAAAAATCTATGGCCCTTATCAGATATGTTGCAGATGACTTCTAGAGAACTACAGGATAAAATAAAACAATCAGAAATATTACTGAGCACTGTCAACAAAGTCTGCTGATCCCTGGAAATTTCACATTTAAATTTTAATAGGAAATTGGTGGCATGAAGAGAACACTCCATTGCTCAGGCTGCTGGAAGGAAATAATTTATTTTTTAAGATCACTGTTTTGGCAGTTCAAAATTTCTCTCTTTTCTCTTATTTTCTGTTTGGGTTAGTTTGTTGTTGTTGTTGTTGTTCTAAATCTCCAGATAGCTACAGATCTATCGTTTAACACTATTTGCATGAATGTGTGGAGTTGATAAATTTAGATAGTGTGGATGGATGGCAGGTTTTTCTTTACCATAAATCCTGTCCTGCACCAGGCAGCAAGAGAGAAGCATTTTGATAGATAACACAAACTGAAGGTTTTTGGTAGATAACAAACTCATTAATCACTGTCTTCTAAGTGCTATGAGAAGAATTTAAAATGTGTTACATTTGGCACTTGTAAAAGTTTCTTGCTTTCAAATCACAGCAATTAGTACTCTGTGCTTTTTGACTAGCCTGAACAGCCATTTCAGTACGAAAAAAGGATCAGTGGGGGTTAAATTTAGTATAAGACCAGACAAGGACGAGCTTCACAGTGGTATCATTAATGCTCTCTTCCTCCTACCAGAGAACATTGGCAGGCTTCCAGTTTATTAAAACAACAATCAAAGGCAGATCTTCTCTCTGTATACACAATGAGTCAAGGATGGATCATTTACTCAAACAGAGCTGTTCACTGAGGTATAAAAACAAAAATGCATTTCAGGGGAAATAGTTCATGAATATTATGCAAAAAATGCTCCACAGTTGTGTTTCATACAAAAGCATTCCAAACATTATTAAATACAAACAGAATATTACATTGTTTTTCTAAAAGCTCTAAGATCAGGAATTAAAGTACCTTTAAAGGAAAACAAATTGACAACAAATAAAAAGGAGCTTTAACATTCATAAGTTTATTAATTTAACGAAATGTGAATTTTTTTTCTCATTGATTAATTTATATTCTAATTTAAAGAAAAAATAAGTAACATGCATCTATATCTATTTACATGGAAAAATATAAGTGTAGGGAGAATCTGTGTACAAAGACAGAAACATGATACGTCTATATTTTTGTTAAAAATACGGATTAGAATTTTGGGTTTCTATCGTGTGAAACAACTTTGAAATGACAGGTTGCAAGTTCATCCAAGAAGTTCTTGGGTTCACATTGTGCTTCAGTAGAAATGGGTGAAGTGGAAGAAAAAAAAAACAAAAAAGGCAGACACAAGCCGCAGATACAACCCCACCTCCCAAAACCAAGAGCAATGCAAAATGGAGTTCAGAGTAAACAGGGTGGAAAACTAAATACACGGAACGTGAAATCCTGACCCTATTGAAGCCACTGGGCATTGTGCTGGTGGCTTCAAAGGTGTCAAAATTCTGGCCAGAGAATAAGAATAGTAGTAATATATAAAAAGGCATGAGCAGAGGGCAGTATTTAAAGGCACTTATGCTGGTAAGCTGTCTGTCATATGTAGGCTGTCTGTTGGTGGATGATCTTGCTTGGGAGGGGGAGAGCTGTTTTTCTGCTTTCTGTGTGCAATACAAGCTTTTTCAGTCAGAAAAGGAAACGTGCTTGTATTTTTTTAAATGTCATTGAAATAATGAATGGAGAAGTATTGAAACATCTGAAGCATCATTTCAAAAGGAGAGGTGCAGGGTGTTAGGAATACAGTTTAGTTATATCTAAATAGGCAGGATCTGACAAACTCAGCCTCTGGGAGATTAACACAACCCTAATAAAAGCCCTTCCTGTTTTTTTAACATCTACAATTGTGTCTCAAAAAATAATTTAGGAGGTTAAAGAGGATTGTTGTATGTCTGAATGGCAGCTAAAGATGTAAGGCACATAGGTTTCATACATGAAGACTTCTGTCAGCAGAGCCTCAGGGAGAAGGGTCTGTAAAATCTGCTTTGTTTGCAGGCTGCGTTCGATAAATCCAAATCTTTGATAATGACACAATCGTATTGAATGGTGGCTGTGAGTGAATGCTTGTTGAACTTTTAAGATATGATTCAGCACAGGCACTATGAGAACAGAGCACAATAACATTAAACACCAGATGGCATTTCAAAGCCCATCAGATACACAGATTCCTTTTTCTTCTGTACAAAAGATCGGCAAGGCCTCATGTCTGAAAAAAAGCCCATTAAGATAAATGGAGTTGATTTGGTTTTGTCTTGCTTGGGCTATTATAAGAAAGTCATCTGAATGGGTCAAATTACAAACCGCTCTGGATCAAAGGAGAACAACTGCAGTAGCGGGTCAAATTGATCCAAGCTATGTCAACTGGATCAGCATGAAACCCCAAACTGCAGGGCAAAATCTCCTTAGCGTGGGCCTAGACAATAATTAATGCAGGTAAAGCTGCCTCTTTTATTCTGGAAGTTAGGAAGGCATTAGCTGAACAGACTCATCCAAAACTTCTTTTGCAGTTGCCTGAGAGGGTGGGATTTATGAGAGCAGCATCAGAACCCCGGGATCAACAGGGACAAGCGCCTCTGCAGTCCAAAACACCCAGCTGAGGGCAGGTGAGGTGAAAGGTAATGCAGCACTACCAATCTTGAAGCCTGATGTGGAGAGGACTTTAAGATTTTGAGTCACGTTCAGCCTGGGAGAAGTTCCCCTGAGATGAGAGAAATTACCCCCATGATTTATTTGGTCTGTTGGCAGCACAGCATTTGTTGGCTTGTCTTGGTGATCCATTGGTGCTGCACATTGTATGAGCAATTGATGCTGCACAATGCAGGCTAGGGCTGTGTGGCTACGTGTGTGTGAACATCATTGTAACATAAGGAGCAACACTGGTCACGTTATACAGAGTGTAAAGATAGGCTTTCACAGTGAAAGTTGTATTTAAAAAAAATTAGAAATGTTGGCGAAGCAAAATAAAGAAATGGTGGGGCCAAAGAGGGGGAAATTCCCTGAATGAGCTAATTACTTGACTGGAAATAGAAATGGTAACTTACCTGCCCTCTCCACTCTGTATTGCTGATGGCAAAGTAAAAAACAGCAAGAGACTCCGCCAGAGGACAAAGACTGCTACTTGTGAGGCAGGATACATACAAAAAGCTGTCATAGCGTTGCCAAAAGGAGCAGACCTCCAAGCTTCATCACAGATGTCCAAGTGTCCCCTGCAGCCTTTCTGATATGTCATCACCAAATGGTGCTAATACATCAAGAAAATGACGGACATATATACATTTTCTAGCAGTCCAGTTGAGCACCTTTCTCGCAACTGGATTTCTTGGATTTGTTGTTGAGTCTAGAGAAGTCATTCGCTGAGACTGGAATTACTAGGGACTAGGTAAATACTCCACAAATTGATGTTGGCTTTTTTTTGTGCATTCAACACAAGTCCCGTAACAGCAGTTGAGACACTAAATTAATTGTCAACTCCTCTAATCATTAATTTTGCTTAATTCTGTCACATTGGAGCACTTTTTAGAATGCAGGAGGATGACTGCTTTTTATGTTTAACTCTGAAATAGGCTTCTGGCACCAGAAGTTTGCTGGGAGTGATAGTTGTCTGGTTTGACACAAATAAACAGATTTTAGTAAATGATGCATATTTCCTCTCAGCTGCAAACACTTGGATTTTCTCGGGGGCTGGGTGCAGTGAAATGCTATAGTTGCTCAAACAGACTGGGGTGTCAAAGCCCCTGATGATTCCTAACACTTGAACACATCACACAGTGGCAATTAAACTGACAAGGGGAAAAAAAACCTCTCCTCAGTCCAGATTTACACTGGGTTCCCATTCATGGACAAATCAGCAAACATTTCAAATGCCTTAACTGAGTAATGAATGGGTTCTGGGTTAGTTACTGTGCTGACAGCAGGTTTTAAATTCTATTGAGTCAGGCAAGGGGGAAGGTGAATAGGGTAGAATTACAGGAAAGGATTAATGAGGGGTTTCTTGCTGAACATACTGTTGCAGTGTTCTCTCAGTCACTATACCAAGCAGTCACTGATTTTTGCCTTAAGGACTGTACTTTTATAACCTAAAATATGCCTCCTTAAACAAATCCACATCAAGCAATGTGTCAACACTTCATTGGTTTCAATAGAATTAGTTTCCTAAACGCTCTTTTCTGAGGCAATTTTTGTACTTGAAAGTGCATTACAAGGAACATTTACTACAACTACAGTACAATGATGTATAATACGACAAACATGGTTTTAATGAGTGCAAGCTGTAACAACAAATATACTACACATATGGTCTGTCTTTCTTTCATTCCTTTTGCTTCTCCACAGTCCTAGCAAAAGTCCTTACATTCAACTTTTTACAACCATTAGTTGCTACTATTAGATTTAAATATTGTCTTGAAGAAAACAAAAAGAGCACTGCAGAAGATGCAGTAACAATTTTTACATGATGACAGATGCCTGCTTATTAATGTTGTGTTCCTGTTGCTCATCATACGTACTAAAGGATGTCAAACCATAAAATAATTTTCTTAGAACAGAGAACACTCGCAGAGCCTCCGCTATGCATGGCATGTGAAATTAAACTCAGTCTTGTTTACCAGGCTAAGCTGGGTCACATTCACTGAAGAATCTTAGACAGAGCCAAGGACTGTCAAGATGCTGCATCACTGGCTTTGGAGCAGCCCACAGCTTGGTCAGGTGCTAAAATTACCTGGAGATAACAATCTGAAGCACCAGGAGATAGCCATTTGAAACTTCTAGAAGAAAATCCTTTATTCTTTGTCTCTACATTTCTGCTGGCCTTGTTTAAAAATGTAATTTTATTTTATTTTTCTTCCCTCAAAGAAAGAATTCAATAGATTAGGATACGTAATTTGCAAATTGCTTAACCTTTAGGCCTTGGTTTCTTTCATGACTTTTGCTGTTCTTGTGTACTATATTCTCATCCTTAAACTTCTATCTTCTGGCATGTATAGGATCTTGGCTAAGTGTAAGAGCCACATTTCATGAAGGATTGCTGGTTCCTTAAATACTGTCAGTTGAGGCGATATGACCAATGAGAAGAGTCTAATTTTCTTTATTCTCTCCTTTGGGTAAAGGTAAATTACACTTCATACCCTAAATCCCAAACCTTTCTTACATGAGGAAGAGCTTCATTAAATTCCTACATGTACTAGTGCCATTGTGTTGCCCTAAGAGAAATGTACAGAATCATAGAATGGCTTGGGTTGGAAGCATGATGTTAGTTTGTTTAATCATGGGAAGTGTGCCTTTGGTCTAAGCATGAAAAATAAAATGCAAAAACGCTCTCACTAAAGTAAATTATATGAAGACCATCATAATAGCTATGTTCAAAATTCACAAGACTGAACTAAACATGTCTGAAAAGACATATCATTTTACTTTTTTATTACTTTCACAAGAAATTGAGAATCTTAAACGTGTGGTTTTTTATTCTTTCCTCTAAACTGTCTAGGTAGCAACATTTAAAAAGACCTCATACGTGATATTTGCCCTGTGGCCAGTTTGGTTTTTTTCTTTTTTTCCACAGAGAAAGAGCAGAAGAAGGAAGAAGAAACAAAGAAGCACAAAACTGTAAGGTTTCGAATTGAAATTCAACCCCCGAATTTGAAGCACGCCTATTCTCCACCACTCAAGAAAGTTCTCAGGGCTATAGATATGTAGGGCTAATGACTAATTAGGCACCATGAGAGTATTAGAAGTACATGTTATCCATGCTGGCCTTGTTCTGCTGCCAAAGAAGGCAGTGCTGATACACACTTTGGTTTCTAATCAAAGTGCAGGTGGCCTCATTTAACTTCAAATTTGTTGCCCATCTTGCTGAAACATGAGGGCAGCAAACTCCTCTCATGTGCTCCGGAAAGACTTCAGCTCACTGCAAGGTGAACATCTATGCTGAGGGAATATTTATGCCCGAGCTATCAAGTGCTGGGTTGGGAGATGCTGTACTGAGCTCAGGAGCTCTGAAACTGAAAGAATGAGCATTTAATAGAGGAAGCAGGTAAAGAAGTGTTTAACAGCATAAAACAAGATGCAGTGCTCCAAGTCTGGGTCCAGCCCAGAGCTCTTTGTCTATGTGGCAGACTCCAACACTGGTGAAGCTGGGAAAACAAGGGTGGCAGATATTCTTCCAGTGGCATTTTTCACCCATTGCCAGCAGCTGAGGGCTCGTGGACTTTGGAGCTGATTTGGGCAGCCTAGGATTTACTGGCCCTAGGAAGACTTTTCTTTTGTGAGTCAACACTCAGAAATGCATTCAATGCATTTTTGAAGCCATTTAAATGGAGGTGGGAAGAGGGTAGTTTTACAAACAGTGAAGTCAGGCCTAAGAAAAATAAGTAAAGCCTGAATGTAAACAGGCTACAATAAAGAATAACTTTTTAAAAAAGGAGAATTTTCAGTCAGATGCTAAGGATGGAAGAAAATGGTACACTTTAAGATGGTAAGTTATAACTTCAATAAAACAGCATGTAAAAAAAAAAAATAGACTACTTCAAATGCTTCTTTTTATTCCTGCAGGCAGAAGTTTAAGGAACTTCTATTTAAAAAACCTTTCAATTTTATTAATTTCAAATGGGAATACTTCAGTCTATCCTCTTTCAGTTTTTTTATGCAATAAGGGAATGCATACTTTCCAAACTTGTTGGAAAAGTTTGAGCAATACAGGTTGATGGATATGCAATTCAATGTCTATCAGTGCCTTAGCACATTTTACAACCATTTATCAGAGAAAAAAAACCAATTAGACAGAGTAGAAATTATACCTCCAAAAATTTCTAAGGCAGATAAGTAACCTAATCAATAAAATATAGGGTTCATTAGCTACAGTGAGGACTTGAATGTCAGATATAACAAGCCCAGCAGGGGTGATGAAATTTCATATGAGAGGAAAAGTTCTGCATGAATAATCTAGAAAAATTTCTCTGTGTTTTAAATATTAGTATTTTACATATGAAATCAAGACCATTGGCAGTGGACACGATAACCCCAAGGTTTTCAAAACCCCAGTTAGTTTGGTGCAAGTTATTTTCCAAACTACATCTTTATCGTTTCCTAGAAAAGACTGAGTCTGTCTTGGGACCCAAAGGTTATGACCATTACTGCTTATTTAAAACTAATATTTATGTCAGCCAAGAGAAAACAAAAAAGCCACACATTTGTATATATGGTCTACTATAGCAGAGATTTAAACGCTCTAATACCGAGAGATCTTTAAAGACTCTCAATAGAAGTAATGCAAATCTTGAGATTTCCAGGCCTCAGGAGCTGTATTTCTTCTCAACTCACAATACCAGGTGTCCTGTTACATTTCTCAATACCCCCATGTTTACTGTCATGTTTTCTGTGTTTACACAGTCTCACAGTTAGGGCTGTGGGAGCACATTTTTGTTTGGGGTTGAACCAAGAGGAAAAAAGTATAGCCCTGCAAGAATATAACCTGAAACTTCACTTGAACTAGCACTGAACCTGAAATGAAAGGCTTTGTCACATAAGAAAACAGCAAGGACATGGTTACTTCAGTTTTCTTGCTAAAATCTCAGCCTGAATATAGAAATCACTGAAAAATTGTGGCTTTTCTACTGAACAGCAGTTTTACCAAAAAAAAACCAACTTGTTTTACTTGTTTGCAAATTATTTTGATACAGTACTTGTAATAGGAGGCAAAAAGTATACACTTCAAATGAGAGAAATTGACTCATTTAACAGGTTTTAAAGAAAAATGTTGAAGTTGCCTAATTTTCATTTGTCCCCTATAAACCTACTATAAATTTAATGTAAGCCTATTTTAAATTTAGTTTGATCATATTGAACTGTTTTTCACATAAAAAATTTCCCTGTTACATCCAGATTACAATAACCCAAGGAGGTTGATATGCCACTTGACTTTAGTGATAAGTAGGAACAAAAGCATGGTAGAATTTGCTGTACATGTAGTTACCCTAGTTTTTTGAGTCAGTTTCTGATAAGAATAGTAGTAGTATTTTAAAGGTAAAGGTGATTTTAAGGTAGTAAGTGTAATTTTAAAGTTATATTATTTTAAGGGTATAAATTATTTCTCTGTTGGAAAAAAATCCCGTATTTATCAACATTAGTATAGAAGGCCCTCAGATGTCCACATCTTATTCCTATATGAGTTGTGGGAGATATACAATATTTAAGTGCACTACAAAGAATAAAAAGACCATGGTAATACCACCTGTGGATGCTGGATCATGGTACTATTGCTTATTGAATACAGAAGTTGAAATAAAGTGTTGTTTCAGATCTGCTCCAGTCTGAGTGGTTTAGTGTAAAACATAACAATAATTTCTCAATCAAGAACTACAAAATTTTAGAAGTGTTGTTCTTCAAAACAAAGTTCCAACTAGCCCTTGCTTTCATTTGCAGTTTTGTGCTCTTTAAAATAGCCATATAACTGAATTAATATTAGAAAAGCACACAAAGGCAACTTTCCTATTGCTGCTGGTGTTGTAACCTTTCCTCTGAGGCACAGGACAAAAAGACATACCTTGTGTTTTCTCTCAAGAATTTTTATTCCATATGGGAAGCCTTCTTCCTCCAAAAGAAAACACCCATTAAGGGCCATCCATACGTGAAGATTAAGAATGTCCACCTCCACAAACTTAGCAACTTGCTTACACAATTATCTATGGATTTGTTTCTCTATTCTTGTGATTACTAAAAAGTCCGTTGTGTTTTTGCATTATAAGCAAGAAGCAAGAAAAAATTATCATTGGCATAACTCCAACATGATTTCAAAATTTCTTGAGCTCCCAGGAAGAGGACACTGGTGTGTACTGTATTTTAAATCCAAAGAGGGGTGTTCATTCTTTTCTGTCTGCATCTCACATGCACCTCAGGAGAAATATTACTAATCGGTATTAATTTAAATAGGATTTAAAGGCTTCGAATAGATCCAAATTGATAGCACTTTGGAATGGAACTCCATGTCCATGCAGAAGAGGTTACAGTAATCTCAGCATAGATGGCAATCCCTGGAGGAGCCTTCACTTGACATCCAGAGCTGTGATTCTGGCAGAGGTGATAAGGAAATGAAAGTTCCTTATCTCAATCTTGACTGCCCATATGAAAATGTATATTTATTATGAACTTAATCTTTTGGCTTTTTGCAAGGTGTACCCAAGAGTCAGGAACTAGAAGCCATTTGTGGTGATGTTTCTTTTGTGAGAGGTGGACATTACTACAGGGAAAGAGATGAATTATTAATACCATATTATTTCAGAAGAAATATTAATCAGATGCTAGTACAGATCCAATTTTTCTCTCTCTGTTATTACATTCCTACTGAGACTAAATGGTGTGTGCAGAGAGCACCTTATATTCACCCACTTCAGAAAGTAGAGAGACTTGGGATATACAAAATAAACCTAATTGGAAAGTGGTATATATCTTGTGTTGAAAAGCAGTAAAATAGTGTACATTTAACAGGAAAGGGTTTCACTTTTATCCTGTTTAAAAAGGGCACTAGGGTTTGAAAAGAGAGAGGGAGTTCTGTATAACAAACTGTTTGCAGCAGAGCCTGTCCCTCAGGGAACCTGCACAGATGGCCTCTGCAACAGCACCAGGAGGTCAGCAAGGTCCAAACTGCTACACGGATGTCATAAAATGACACAGAAAACACATTTAGGCTTTGAACAAGGACTTGAATTTCAGTAATCTCAATCCAGTTGTTCATTGTTCTATTTGACCCTGAGGAATATAAAGATGATTTCTCTCCTACATAGAGGTGAAGATACCTGATTTATGTATTTTCTTGAAATCTGTTATTAAAATCATCCAGATGCTTTTGAACTCAGCCGTTTTTCTCTAGCCCATCACTCTGCCAGGAAGTACCAGTAATTTAATCTGATCTAACACAAAAACCTATTTTTAATGACATGATGCCTAACTCCAAAGATCCAGAAACCACCATTAACAGATAGGAGCTCATTCAGCAGTTCTTAATCCCTGAAACACACACTAGGATGGAGGGTGTACCAGAGTCTTGTATTGCCAGCATATATCCCTGGTGTATATATTTAATTATCCATATAACCTGTGTGGTGTGTTTTCTGAGAACATGCCTTTTTTTCATTTCAATGAGCTAACACGCTGTCATTACAAAATGTAACACAACTTGGATTCTCTGCTTTATGGAAAAAAAGGGCAAAAGGAGAAAACGCTATTTTTTTCAAGCACTAACAATAAGAAATTGAAAATTTAATGTAGGTTATGTGTGCTGTCAACATCCAAATAATCTTCTAGAAAAGTTTGTGTTCTGTGTAACTGATGGCTTCAGAGGAACTTTGCAAGGCAAAAACAGATGCACTGTATGTTCCATGGGCTACAGATTTTAGGATACTGGATATGCAGCAATGAAAAAGCATTTCTCAACAACCAAAATTTATATGGAGGTAGCCACTAAGGTGTGGCTCTTGAAGGTCCCATATATCATTAACTAGAGCTGAGCAGTAAAGTTCCATTTTCAGTTTGAATAATTTTCTAGCGCCCTGCTACTGAAATTTACATGTTTCCTGCTACTGAAATTACAAGTTTCCATCCAGACAAGGTCATTCTAAGACATTTTAAAAAGTCTGTTCTTGATATTCCTCAGTACTGTGTCCCTCTGTATTCAACAGTGTAAGCCATTAAAAAAAAATTCTAAAATTATAAAGGCCTGCTTTCTTATCACTACATAGAGAAGGTTGATAATAGGTTGATTTGCTAGTTAATGATATTTGTATCCTCTCTGGTATTAGATTTAGAGATAGATGGGAGGTATCCTTTCCCTCCCACACAATGGCTGAAATTTTAGTTTTTCCCTTCTGTGAAGGAAAATATCCCAGGCATTTCAAAATAGTATGCATTTTGAAATACCTGGGATCTCCCTCAGAGAGAGGGAGAGAGGAAGCTTGTATGTGCAACCCAAACAACACATTGGGTTTATATACTTAGTGAGGTATAAAACATACAAGGCCAGATCCTTTGTCTGACTAGCACTAAACAATAGCTGTCTTCTTCTGAGATTCTCTTTATGTTGCCTACTGGAGATGTCACTCTTTGGGTAAGAAAGAGGGTTTCCAGTGGTCCAGGGAGACATTAGTTGCTCAGAACAGGGGTTAGAAATTTCTCATGAGACACAGCAGTTCTTGGTCCAAAGACTGTTTGTTTATCTGGGCAAACAGTCTCAAAAACTGAGTGTGAGAGAAGCAAGAGTTGGCTAGCACACATGGAAGTTCTCTTCGGTGTTTCCAAAGCTATTTGATATTTTTCTTTTTACCTGTGCCCTTGAATCTTTAATCCATCCTGCTGGTGGTCAGCCTAGCACTGCCCCCTTTGCCTTGAGACTGCCACAGAACACTCAAAAGCATCAATGGTCACTTAGGAAATAGCTGTCAGGCAGCATGGCAGGCACTGAAACAGAAGCCCAAGGATGGAACCTGCAAGGGAACCGACAAGTGGCACTGGTTTGTGAGGCCTTCGTCATCAGAAGTGAGTTCTCCTTCGAGTTAATTTGTGCCAGGTGGGATGAAAAACTTCTTTCTCTGAAAGGCACATACTGAGCAGGACTTCTCATTCCAGATCTTACCCGTCTTCAATGCTTGAAGCCTCAAGAGCTCCCCTGTGTCTGCAAAGAGCTATGTGTAAAAGTGTACTTAATTTTTCTGTTAAAAAAAAAAAAAAACAGAAAAAAGCTAAAGTAGTGGAAAAAGAGCCTAAAGTAGGCTACCAGTCACTCCTTTCATTCATCAGAAACACTTGCCATCAGATGAAAATTCTTCATGAGAAATATTAAATTTTGAAATTACCTCTACATAATGTACACTGTACATACCACACAGAGTTTGATTTTTAAAAATCTGATTTTTGTAGTGTAGGAGTCTCCACAAGCCCCTCAAATCTACTACTTTAATTTAATTATATGTGGAAGATGCTCAAAAACTCAGTGATGCCCATGTCCTCTGTAAGCCTCTTTCCTGGTTTAGGGTAAATTTTGGAGGAAACCTCTGACTGGAGTCCCTCCAAAAAGGAGATTCAAGTGGCCCTTCCTCCAACTGATTCAGGAAAAGATTTTCTCAGAGAAAAGTGGAAAAAAAAGTTTATTTAACAAGCAAAGTTTTCACAAACATGGGAAAATGAATAATATTAAACAGTGGAGCCTCTTGCTGCTCTGAAGAGATGGCAGATTCAGAGAGTCCTGTTGGTGGGGTGTAGCTCAGCTCGCTCAGTCCCTATCAGTCCCTCCAGTGCTGGAAAATGCAACATCCTGGGCCCCAGTGGGCCACAGGTGGGAACTCCCGGTGTTCTTCTGGATTTCAGTCCAGAGCAAGGCTGATCAGTTCCAAGAAAAAAGAAAAGCCACAGTCAGAGGAACTTCCCTGGCTCAGCTAGCTGGAAAAAACTAACTAAAGGTAAAGAAGAGCTCTCTCCTGTTGTCTGTGCTGCAGAAAACACAGTCTGGGAGTCTGGAATGCAAGGGAGCAAGTGCAGATTCTGATAAAAAAACTTGAGCTTCTTTTTCCCCCCACTTCACTCAGAAATCAGTTTTAAAGGTGCAGAAATTAATATTCAGCATAAACAGATGATTAGGATACAAGAATCATAAATTCATCCTAGGACAGTCTCTAGCACTCATCACAATGCAGACAATAATTCTGACTTACATACAACATGGGAAGTACTTGTAGTTCCTAGAGGATAGATTTATTTTCACTAAGGAAAAGCAGTTATTAAATGAAATATATGTAATATATTTATCCATTCAGTGGTTTTATTTATGTGTTTTGGTTTTTCTTTTTTTTTCCTCAGAGAAATTTAGGGATTTCATCAAGAATATGATCCTCATCTTCAGTTCACTATCAAAGGCTTGGCACTTTCATATTATCCGATCATGAATATGAATTAGACAGAAAATTCTCAGTAGAAGCCTGATTGATGCTCTTTGTTTTCTGATTTAGTTAAACTAAATATTTCTTTTTCTAAACAGCTACTATTCAAAATAATAAACTGTAGGTTTGCAGCTATTCAACCCAGCCAATTCTTATGCAAATACAGTAATGGGTCACAAGGTTAGCTGTGAATTGTGATCCCTTGTGCAGTTTCTTAAATGAGGGGCAATGCCAACTCAGCTTTGCTTAGCTCATTTACTCTGCATCTCAACTTGTAAATTAATCATTGCTGGCAACATCAATTTGGTTGTAATTAATCATACAGGGAGGAGCAAAGAAATTGCACTGAAGTGAGTCATATTAACAACATTATCTGATTGCTCTCAGTGTAATTTACTGGGATCCTGATGTGTGCATACAAGGCTTCTGGCTGGTACCTTGGCACAGAAGGAAATCTGTAAATTGCTGTAGAATACTGTATAGCCCAACTAGCCATACACACAGGTTTCTAATGAGCCCTGCTCTGACGCATTAATTTTGTGCCCATAATTGTGCAGGTTCTCAGTCCTTTAACTGTCAAACTGTCAACGAAGGAAAGGGACTTCTAGTGCCCCTCTGGAACATAATAAAAACCACTGGAGTCCATTCCCAGACAGGCCTAGGAGCTCTTGGACAGCGCCCAAAGGGAGCCATGAGGATGATGAAGGGCCTTTGGGTGAAGCTGTGTGAGGAGTGGCTGAGGTCCCTTGGTCTGCTCAGGCTGGAGAAGGGGACACTGAGGGGAGGCCTCACTGCAGGTGCAGCTTCCTTGTGAGGGGAAGAGGAGGGGCAGGCACTGATCTCTGCTCTGTGGTGACGGGGACAGAACACAAGGGAACGGCCTGAAGTGGTTTCAGGGAAGTTTAGCCTGGATATCAGAAAAAGATTCATCACCCAGAGGGTGGTTGGGCACTGGAACAGGCTCCTCAGGGAAGTGGTCACAGCACCAGCCTGAGAGAGTTCAAGAGACGTTTGGGCAATGCTCTTGGGCGCATGGTGTCACTTTTTCGGTGTCCTGTTCAGGGCCAGGAGTTGGACTTGGTGATCCTGACAGGCCCCTTCCAACTCACTGTGTTCTGAGACTCTGTGATAGCTCCACCCCAGTGAAATATTGCTACAGACAACAGGAAAAATCAGATTAAAAGTTTGTATTGAATTTAAAGTCAAAGTTACCTGAAGAAAATGAAAATGGGAAACAATTAACTAAGGATTTTTCATATTAGTTAGGACTTTTTTTCACTCCAAACAAAAGCAAATTAAAATATTAGATATTAATGGTCTTAGGAGACAATGGAAGAATTGGTCCTTGTATATTTCAAATAAATACTGTTAATAAAATGCTTAAGAACCAGAAGAACTTGAAGTTTCTTTACACATCCAGTTAACCTCAAAACAGGTTAATGATAAACAAAATTTCATTTTTAAAACAATTTAACTATGGCATAATTCTAATCTGAGATGTATATCTCTTTCCAGACAGGAAACAGAAAAGCAGTATGACAGATGATCTTAAACAATAAACCAAAAAAGTTGAAAGTGGAAGTCTAGAAGCAAGACAACTTCTGTTTTTCACTTTTACATGCATCCAATGCAAGTGTATGCCCACTCGAGCAGTTACTTGTAGTCTTGACCTGCAGCTTGAGGCTGTGCTTTCCCAGAGGGTGTCCAGCTTTCATAGGCCATGTATGACCGTACATACTTCAACAGCTACTTGAAATGAACATGCAGAGGAAGACTGTTATTTCACACTGCACCGTCCGTTAAATCTCTAAATAGGTTAAAATTAGTTTTCCTACTTGATTGATACTTGTGTTCAAAAGATATACCTTTCTTTAAAACCAGATTTGCTTGACCAGAGTTAAAATGTTAGCAAATCAGAAAGGTCAGCAATAAGTTAAATGGATTGCATGCCTAATTATATTCCAACTTTTCCAGTAAACCATGTGACCTACATAAACCTCCCATCTAATAATAAATGTGTTTCAACTAGGGCAATAATTATAGGAGGCCAATTAGCCAGTTACAGGAGGCTGTGCAGCAGGCCACTGGAAGAAACGATTTAATTTCTTTTGTTTTAACTGGAACAGCAATAGCAAACAGTTTTCTCCTACTCTGAAAGTAGTAAGTTGATGAAAAGTGGAAAAATCAGGTAATAGGGAGAATAAAAAAATGCCACTGATATTATACATTTTAATAATTTTCCTTGCAACCTAGAGACCTGAATTGCAGTGTCAGCCCTTCTAACACCTCTGCTGTGCCAGCGAGAATGAAGGGTGTGGGAAAGGAGTGATCTCCTGCCATCCCAGGAGCCCATCCCCTGAGGCTTGTGCCTGGGCAATGCAGCAGCAGAGGCAAGTCCACAGGGAAAAGCTCCACCAGCCTCCAGCAATCCACACTCGTGGAAGTCACAAGCTAGCAGTTGTATTGCTGTGTTTAAACTAGAGCCATTGGACTTACAAGTGGTCCTATGAAGCCAAGCTGAAGCACAGTTTGGATAGCTTTTCTTCCTAAATCTCTCAAATATAATTATCCATAATTGGAGCTTGATGTTAACTGAATTCGCTGCAAGATGTCTAATGAAGTTCAAGGCAGGCAAACATTTCCTGTGGTCTTTGAGAGGATTATTACCTCCATATAATGCAAAGCTGTTCTGGTTTGAACCCCTAAGACTGGTACAAAACACTCTTAATATCCCCGTTTTTTCAAAAAGTGAAATAGAAGTGACATTGCTTGCAATTTATTTGCACAAATGAATTTGCAGGATAAGACAGCTTTTACCCCAGCTGTAAGCCTTCAAGCAATGGATTATCAGTCTTATAAAGCACAGCTTCTAAATCAAGCAGGACACAACATAAAACAGTAAGCATAAAGAACTTCTACAGAGCACCCCAATTGTCCCAAGAGTGCTATCTTGTTTTTCTTCAGAAAGAGAAAAATGTGTTAATTGTAGCTAAATCACAGGACATTAGTCTCAGCTTAAAATGCACAGCTAAGCAGCAACCACAACAATGGCAGATATCCTCGTAGGGAGAACTTTAAATCTGAATGCTGAGACTGGCATTTGTACACATGGTAAATAGAAGTATATCAGCATGTCACATTCAATTCTCTAAAAATGATGCCTAAAACTTAGAAAGGACTTGTAAATGTATAGTGCTAATAACACCAACATTGTGATTGCGAAACCCATACGGGCCATTCACTAAAGGGTTGAACTTGATGATCCTTCTGGGTCCTTTCCAATTCAGACTATTCTATGATTCTGTGAAAATAAGTAGAATTAGAGTCTGTTGTCTATAAGACAGGCTTTATCTTGAGAGACTTAGCAAGCTTTGTCTATTTGTTTATCCAAAAAAGGCAGAAATAGCAGATTTATTTTTGTCTATTATTGTATATATTGCATAAAGGACAGAATTTAAACATTTAAGGAGCAGGGGGTTACAGATTGGAAGGACAGATGGAAGCCATTGCAGATAGTGCTAAAATCTGTGTAAGCACCAGGGAATAAACCAAAACCTTTAGAACAGCACTATGAAGTATGTCTGATGAGAACAGCGAGTGGTGTCCTGCGCAGACGATACGGATCAACACTGGCATATGCACTCTTGGGGTGGTTTTCATGCCAAAACGGGGTAGGTACATCCCTGAAAGACCTTCAGCCCATGGATGACATGGTCTGGAGCACAAACAAGAGTCACAGATGGAGTTGCACATGGAGTGTCAGAAATCTGTGAAGCATCATCTGGCAGAAAGAAGCCATGGGCCACAGAACACAGGAAAGCCACTGGACAAAGCATCTCAGGTTCCTACACCACCTTTACCTCCCTGGGTGAACTCAGATGCACTGAGCACAATTCCAGAAAACACTTAAAAACTTTAGGCTGAGAAAAGGCAACAATAAATGTTTCTTTAAGTACTTGTATAAATGCTTCTGGAGTTTTTTGCCCCACTTCCAACATTCAAATCATTGATCAGAACTTTATGTTTACTAATGATGAATCAAATGTGTTTCTCCAACTGAAGGCTGTTTTGCTTGTGACAACAAGCACAAGTGATAGCTGATTCAAAATGGCTCTATAGAATAAAAGGCATAACAAAATCCAATTCTGTTTTGCGTGTGACAAGGTATTGAAAAATAAAATTGTTATCTGATTATAAATGGCTTATAGCATAAGAAGGCATTACAACATCTTCACATGGCTGCAAGATATGTGCTAATCAAACACTAGGTTGGAAGGGGTATAGCAGCAAAGGCTTCGATTACTCAGAATAAGGATCAGAAAAATGCTGGTCTGCTGCTGTGCAGGATCTTGAAACCATGATCAGATGGAAGAAAATTATAGTGGTCCCTCTCAGGCTTTTAAATTCTAAAGTGTCAGTGGCCATACCTGAGAATAGAAAAGAGCACTAGGCAAGAAGTAGGCAGTTAGACAAAACCATGTCTTGACAGCAAAATCTTAAGAAATAACTCTTTTCCATTCTTCTGCTTCTCATACTCTTGCTCTTGCTGTGATTCTTTGGCTTACACATTACACATTTGTGCAGCCAGAAACACAAACTACACAATTTAAGCAATAAATTTAAAAACCCGAACCTCAAAAAATAATAAATACCAAGATCAGTGTAAATATTCCCCAAATATTTCCTTCAAACTCTACTACATCTTTTGAACTCAGAAGAAAGACTTTTCAAAGCAAATATCACAATCTCTAATAATTTTTTCATCATGTTGTAGCACACCGTTCTTGTATTAACCTTTCAATAAAAGATTTGTAGGTTTTCTAGGAGCCAAAATGCAGTTTTTGAAAGAATTTCAGCAAGGTGCAGCACATTCTGTAGCACTGAGATGAGAAGATGCAAGACTTTCCAGTATTTTCAAACATTTTCTGAGAGAATTTTTGTGAACATTTACAATCACACAAGTACCAATCTTTACTTGCTTCCTGCAGTAACCCTGGCTTAAAATCCCTCCTAATTATAAATTTATGTTCTGTAAATTTCTTAGAAACTTACAGAAGAACACAAACATTTTAATAAACTGGCTTTGGTTAGCTAGTGGTTTCACTTGAGAAACATGAGTATGATTTAAATCAACCAAACACAGATGTTAGAGTTAAAGGAAATCACAGAAATACTGTGTTTGCAATTGCATTAAAATACAAAACATGTGTGACTGGAAGTGGGTGCCTATGCATGGGACTATGCCACTAAAGCACCTTAGTTTTCCAGGGTTATTGCTGATCACCCCAGAGAGAGTTTTTTATACAACTCAGTAAACTAGAAATTATACTTGTAAGATTTGCAAATGTCCTCTATTCTAAATACATAATCAGCATAAGTGTATTGCATAATTTTAGATCATGAACACTCTGCCTATCTATAGGCAAAGTGTTTTCAAGACTTATGGTCTTGAAAAAATGAAAATACAACATATGAGTTACAAAAATATCAATTTTACCAAGCATCTCAAAATCAAACATTGCTAATCCTATGTACATCCAGACACTTCAAGTCACCAACTGTTCCTCAGCCTCTGGAATGTGATGGTATCATTATGGACATCATACATTCTTCAGAAGAACTTAAGGATATAAGTTATATTTCAATGCCTTAAATGTCTTTCCAGGTCATCTTGAAAATCACCATGTATTCCAAAAGTTTTCCTCTGGAAAAAAAACCTCAAAACTTTTCAAGTTGGATGCAATCTTTCAATTCTTAAAAGTATATGAGACCAATGATTAAAAAAAAAAGTTAAAATGTAGTAACAATATGAAAGAGGTATTAAAAGGACCAACAGGTGAGAAAAGGATCTCACAATTTTTCAAACAAAATTTACTTCAACTCAATTCAAATTCTGTTTTCCAAAAATTAGCAAGAAATTTTAGGAGAATATCTGTAATGAAAAAAATTTTCAGTTAACCTATGTATTGTCTGCCACAAATAAGGGGATAACCCATTTTTCAGGAAGAATTGCATGATAGAAGAAAATTCTTGAAGATGGAACATAAAATTGCAAGGTGAATTCTAATGCCTGTGATGTACTGGAATCTGTTGGAGAATGCAACATGAACTTGCTGTCTGCTGTGTTGATACATTGATATTTTTAATAATATTCATCAAATTTTGATGCCTTTGCTAGCTTTCCATCAGACTGTGAAAACCTTTACTTTAGATGCCAGCCCAGGGAGAGAAACATGATGGGAGAGTTTGTTTCCTCTGATGCTTTCTAGATCAGCTATGAGAGGAGATATGTGCAATAGGGCTCTTGCTCATGCTGAAATTTATCACTTCTCTTCAGGTTCAATTGAAATAATTGTCAGGTTTGGATTCGGAAGCCTTTTTTGCAGTCTTGAATTGGTTACGGGTTTGAGTTCTGTAGCTCACAACTGTAGGTGTGTCCCAGCACATCCAAGGTTTCTGTGGATCCTCTGTTTGCTGTAACTGACGGGTCTGTGCCCGCAAGGTGTCGAGGGAGGGAGACCAGGACACCAGATGGTCATCAACAGGTCCCGTTTATTGAAGAAAGCATCAAACACTTATACAGCAAGTAATAAGCTTATGAATATTCTGTAAACCAAGCGATCTATTGGTTAAACTATACCATCAACTCTTCCTCATTCCTTTGGGCCTACGTTCTCTATTTCCCACATCTCTCTGTCCACTTGTTATCATACCCAGCTAGGCCCAAGGACACGCTATCTTGCAGGTGCAGGACTTGGAATTAGCCACGGCCTTGTACTTTTCCAGTCTCTAGTCAGCTAAATTCCCAACAGCAAGGGACTGAGCTCAATGGCTAAGATGGTACCTGTGGCACCAGGCTTCTGCTCCGGCAGATCCACATGAAGTAGCATGACTGTACAGGCTCTTGCCATTTGCTATTTGATATTTCATAAGTTACGGGCACAAACTTGCAGCCACAGCCAGAAGAGTGTCACTGTACACATGTGTGTGTCCATTGTACAAACCCCAAACAACTAAACTTCTGAAGACTAAGGGAAAATACACCGGTGTACTTACAATACTAGAAAAACCCACACAAACAAAAAAACCAAAAAAAACCCCAAAACCTACCAACCAACCAAACATCAGAAAAACCCAACCAACCAAACCCAAAAACAATATAAAAAACAAAAAGCCAAACTAAAACCACAAAAAAATCCTCAAACCCAAATAATTAAAAAAAATCCCTAGATCACATTATTCTAAACAGCTTGATGTAATTATAAAGGACACAAAATTGGAACAATGGAGCAGTCTGCATAAGGAAGACTGAGATGTTGACATTGCAGCCCTTTCTAGTTTTTTTTTTTCTAGTTCAATTTTTTCAGAAGGTGTGTGCCCTTGGTTCTGGCAAGGAGAATCAATATTATGTATATTTCCAAAGAGCATTGTTTCCATGTATGACAAATATGTACTTCACCATTGAGGAAGGGTTGAAATTTTTTTAGGCTGTTATTAATTATTATTAATAATATGGGGGAATTAATTCATGAGTACATGCTACGCATTTCTTGAATGACTGCAACGTGCCGAAGTAATTCCAGTGCTCTTTCACTGACAGAGCTGAGAGAGAAAGTGTGTCCCTCTCAGAAATTCTCATTTTTGAGACAAAAATTAAAATTGAAACTACATAACTATAAATCATAAATTCCAATCTCCAGTGGACAGCTGGGGAGACTATCATGTTCTGGAGAGCAAAGGAACTCCTACAGCCATAAATCATCTGCTGAATATTTTGGGTTTAAGTTAGAGTAACAGCCAAAACATGACACCACTCAAATGCCCATTACATCACAGGAAGCTAATTGTCCTAAAAATATGCCTTTTTGCAAAGTCTTGCAAGTGGTGATGATGAAGTACCATACCCGCACTTTTAAAGCAAAGGAAGTCACAGGCATACAAGTCAATTGGTTTTCTTGTGGTGGAGAAAGTTATGTGAGAAGTAACTCCCATAGCTACTTCTGAGCAGGGACTGTCACGATAATGAATCTTTTAAAGAGGCACAAAATGATTTCTTTTTTTTATAAACCCACTGTGGTCTGTCTTTCTCTTATGGCTTGGAAGACAATTTTATTTTGAGTTCACTTGTGAAGGAAAATTAGTCAAGATTTCTACAAATCTGTGTTTCTGAAGACCAGATGGTACTGATTTGAACATAAGGAAAAAAAGCAGAAAGAATATCAGACAGTGGGGGAAACGAACAAACAATGCTTTATTAATTCCATAGCCTTTTATTAATGCTGATATCTTTTTATGTTTGAAAACCTGTATTTTTCAGCCTAGCTGCAAATAATGTCCTTCTTGTGTCATGTATTTTTCTCTTGCCTACAGCAAATTAGTTATACTTGATTTCCAAAAAGGTTTAATGTTATCCTTATCATCTATTACACGTAGTGGTAAGCCTTGCCACATATACCTGAAATTCTCTCTCTAAATTTAAACGTGAGAAGTAGAGCAGGTAGGAGAGTCAAAGAGCTATTCAGGTTGTCATTGCTGAGAATGTTTTGAAGACGGCAACTTTTTTCATATGTTTAATTGAACATTTGTGAATATGAGTACTTTTTAAAAGAAATTGCATGAATTAAGATAAGCATCTTATATTATTTAAAGACCCTAAATTATATATCACATCTTCGTAACATACCCAACCTCTCATTAAAAATAGTGCCTGGATTTGAAAGTAGCTGTCAAAATTCATAAGATTTATCCTGGAGTAAGTTCTCTCTCAACAGAAAGAATTCATCCAAAGCAAGTGTCTTTCTGTCTTTCTATCCCTATTCATCTTTGAAGATTACTATAATTTTATAACCTTCTTATCTTTCCAGATTATTTTTAAGATTCTTGATGGAAAATGTAAAACAGGTTTCATATTAAGTATATGCAGTTCCAGATGAGCTTATCCAGCCTTATTTTCTAAATGCCATGGATTTGCCTTTGCTTTAACTTATAGATGATATCATAATAAGTCAATTAGTGCAGAATTGTTATTTACAGGTTTGGGGATCTCCATATCTGTTGACCACTGAGAGGAAAACCAGTGAAAACCAGTCTTATTAATGTTTATAAATGAAGAGGCTTCATAGGTATCACCAAGCATAGTATTCCTACACAGATAAGCACTACCAAACTGTATCAATTACTGTGCTGAAGCATTCATTTGCAGTCAAAAACTGGGGTCCTTTTAGTTCTAAATATGAGAAAAAGTCAGAAATCTGAGTTGTATTTCCTCCACTGGCTGTACTTTCACCAGGCTTCTTACTCCACGGGGAGAGGAAAAGACAGAAAATGCTGCCAAAAGCCTTTTGGTCAACTACACAGTAGAAGAAGGGAAAAAGTGTTCCTGACCATTTAGTTAGTTGTCTTAAAAATACTGATATTTTGCTATGTGTAGAAACAGTTGCTGATTGAGATCTCACTGTTAACAGCTATGTTTTGAGAGCTGGGAGCAACAGAAAAAAATTCCATTTAAAATTTTCCTTGTCCATGGCTTTAAAATGTGAAGAACTGGCTCCAAAAACACACAGTAATGCTTGGTGATGTGTTTTCTTGTCATAAGTAAAGGTTGTAAGGTCGTGATGAAGATATCTAAGCTGTTGCTAGTTTTAAGTTCACAAATTCTAAAGCATATTGAGAGCCAAATTGAGTTACCTTCTGTTAATTGCAAGACTTTCTCGGTAAATAAGGGAGTTTATATTTCTTTGAGAAAATTAAGAGAAATTTTGTCACTGGAGGTTAGCAGAATTTGAGGAAATATCACAAATCAAAAAATCTCCTGTCATTATTTCTTTTCTTCAGGGCAACTATGGGCTAATGCTTTAGAACTTTTCCTGTTTGAAAAGTTTGTTTTTTTCCTGTTTGTTTACTGTGGCAAAGAGTTATCAGTATTCTACTCCAGTCTGAGTTGTAGTTCTGAATTACTGGTGATTAACAAGCGTCTGATGTTTAGCGGCCCCTTCCAATAACACAAATTATAAGTTATTTTAATGTTTTACTTACACATTACACTTTAATAACTTTCTGTTATAACAGCTGTGTCACCTTTCACACGCGAATATCTTCAAGGCCTCCTTCACTGCTTAGAGAGACAAGATGAAATGTTGACAATAATACAAAAAACCAAAAAAGTAACTTTAGTTACAAGTGAAAATAACAATGCAGTACAATGTGAGTCTTGAGCTTTTTTGATTATTTGGCTGGGGTTTTTTTGTTGTTTTTTGGGGTTTTTTATGATTGATGTTTGGGTTGGGGTATTTTTTGTTTTGTTTATTGATAAAAAAATAGAAATAAGCCAACTGATGTTCATATGACAAGAAAATGTCTGTTTTCTGCTCAGAGAAAATGACTGTAGAGATTCTGCTCTCTGCCTAACTATAGTGTCTGAATTCCTCCTCATGTGCAAAAGGTATGTCCACTGAAGGAACTATAGGAAATTGCATTTAATTTAGAAAATATGGTCTCTTTGTGTTTATTTATTTATTGTTCCAAAAAGCTAACCACATATGTGCATATTAATATTTTTTTAAACTAGGCTAGATCTTGTCTGGCAAAAATAAATGTGCATTTTGCTCAACACTGAAGATTTTCTAGAGATACATCACTGTAGGCATTTCTCTTCAGAAAAGAGAAAAAATTGTCACATGTCTTGCATGCAGTGGTGATTGCAATAAGAGCTTGGAATTTAGCAGACCTGTGTAAATACTCTCTGGAGTCAGCATGCTTGTCTAATAGAGTATCAGACAGATGATGACCTTTCTTCAATAGGAGGCATAAATTTTAATAAAAAGAGGCATTGGCTAGTGTATTTCTGCTAACACATTGTTTTAATTTTCTTAAAATCGGTAGAGGATGAGTAGATACATATATGTGTGCATATATGTGTATATATATATATATATATATAAATATAAATATATGCATACAAGAACATATCAAATGCTGCCCTAGGTTGTCATGTCTGTCTCCCCAGGGAGATGCATCCATGAGAGAGTTTTGCCTGTGGGTAGAAAAATCCCAGTGCCCAAGCACAGCTGATGCCCTCCTGGGCTCCTGGTGCCTGCATCCCTTGGGAGCAGGCACGGTGCCACGTGCCTTGCTGTGTGCCTTGGCTCCTGGGCTGCCCTGCCCAGTGATCCCTGCTCAACACCTCTGATGGATGTGCGCAGCTTTAGAGCTCACATGTCAGCGCATCTTTATGAATTTATCTCAGCCACATTTACTCTGGATCCAAAAAAATCCCTTCTTCCAGTAAAGCCTGTAGCTGCCCAAGCAGGCGATGGAAGATAGAGCTGAAATACCCCCAGTTTGTATTCATGGCACTTGTTCCTGTCCTAGAGAATGACAGCATATAGATAGATAGACCTTGTGAAATAAGGAAAGAATATCAGGTGGTACACTATGGTTTTGCACATTCTGCTCAGTAATAAGGATGACAACAGTGTCTCAAGAGCTGTTTCTCATTATCACTCTGTTTCTTAGTAAAGAATTGCATTACAGTAGCGAGTTTCAGCTTTTTTTTTTTTTTTTTCCTGCATGATGTTACATTACACCAAATCAGAAGAAATGTGACAGACATGGGGTGAAATCTGCAGTTAGAAAATTTTCACAACCACTGCATAAGAGATAATCTGCTTACTACTCTGTGTGTCCAACAGCTTGAGGAATGTCCGCATGCCAAATGTTGAGGGTGAGCTCACTTTTATTTGGAACTTATCCAGCCCTTTATAGCATAAAATTTCCAAGAAAAGTTGTAAAACAATATTATGTGAGATCTTACATGTTGTGGCCAATGCTATCGGAAGCACGACATAAAATGATGGATGCCAGTGAGGAAAAGGTGATGCTTGAAGATTGAACCATCAGCTCCCACTGAAGGTGGGAACCTCCAATATCAGGAAGGTGACAGTAGCACACTAAGTTTACCAAAACAGAGGCACTCTTTTGCAAAGATACTTGAAACTTTATTAACACATCTGTGATACAAAATCTCAGAGGGACACTCCAACTCACATGAACAACATTGTCTAACCAAAGCAAGTTGTCATGAAAAAAAATTACTTAATTTTTAAGACAAAATTTCAAACAGTGGGACTCAGAATAAAAATATGGACTTATATATTCATAATTTTCTTTGAACAGGATTTCTTCAAGCAATTGCAAACCATTCTATCTAGACCATATTTAAGACTTGTATTATGAAGTAGTTCTCAAATAAAGTATTAAGATTGAAAATTCTTAATTGGTGTCTTAAGAATAGAGAAGCAGAATCTAAATTCAGTAAAATTCAGGACTTCTGTTATTCCAGAAAACTTACTCTTTGTCCAAATATTGTGTGTACTCAAGCGTGAAACTGTATTCAGGGGTGATTATGGAAACTCATCTTTGGCTAAGAGACTACATCTAATTCAGCTTAAGACTAATGGGAACATTTGAATTATGAACCCCAAACAGAGGGTTCTTAATGACAGTACTTACAGACACTGGGCTGCATTGGCAGACAGATCTCCAATAACGCAGCACATAAAGGGGAGAAGGAATTTTTTTTAGAAAACAGACTCCTCAGGAGTCATCAAATACAGGGGAAAGCAGAGCTTTACACCAAACTGTTGATTAACAGCTGTAGTCAGTATGTAAATATATACTGTTGTATACTGCTAGAGATAGTTAAAGGAAAGAAACATTGAGAGAGCATTTTTGTTCTGCGTTAAATGGTAAGGAGAGGAAAAATATGACAATGTTTTTATAGAAAGGGTTTGTAGCCTGTTCTAGATAACTCTAATAATTGAACTATCCACACCTTTTCCCACGGTGTGTTAACAAGATTTATCTTAATTTGAAAATATTTTTTTTCTTTGCAACGTAACTTTCTGTGCTGCTGCAACCTCACAATCACACATTGCTTGAGCATTCAGCTGCTAGGGAGAATCTTACAGGAATACTGCCACATCGATTAGACAGATTAGGGAAGCAATGTTATGAAGAGATCATAATCTTTCACTGATTCCATTGCTGAGCTGTGGCCAAACACATAATTATGAAGGTGAAGTTCGTAAACCTTTATGTGCTTTTCAGAGTAAACGGCTCAGAAACTTAAGGAAGGTGATTGAGAGTAATCACCCTGTCTTTACAATGGGAAAATCATGGCTGACCAACCCAATAGCTTTCTACAATGAAATGTCTGATTTAACGGATGAGGGTAGCAGTGGATATTGTTTATCTCACCTTCAGCAAGTCTTTTGACACTGTCTTCCATCACATTCCCATTGAAAAAATGATGAAGTATGGGTTAGATAATCAGGCAAGGAGGTGGATAGCAAACTGGCGGGACTGCTGGCCTCCAAGGTTTGTGAGCAGTGCCACAAAGTCCAGCTGCAGCCCAGTCCCAGTGGTGTACCCTTAGGTCTGATCCTCGGCCAGAGCTATTTAACCACATCATTAATGACCTGGCGGGTGGGATTGAATGCACTCTCAGCAAGCTTGCACAAGATACAAAACCAGGGGAAATGACTACTTAAGGTGGTTGTGCTGCCATTTAGAGAAATGTGCTGCCATTTCTCACAATGCTGGAGAAAGAGGGCGACGGAATTGTCATTAATTTCAACAAAGAGAATTGCAACTTCATAAACTTTTTGTGGAATTACCCCAAACACTAACATCCACTGGCGGCCAACTGTCTGAAAAGCATTTTGGCAGAAGAAGACCTGGGTTTCCTGGTGGACACCAAACTGAACTTGTAGGACCGGATTAGAGATACATCTTGGTGTTTGGTCTGGTTCTGTGCTGCCCAGAGCAGAGATACATGGACAATGAAACACATCCAGCAAAGGGCCACAAAGATGGCTAAGGGCTTGGAGTAGCTGTTGTACCAAGAGATACGATCCTGAGAGACAACCTGCTACACCTGACCCTGCTTTGAGCAGGGAGGTTGACTAGACAACACCCAGAGATGCCTTCCAAGTCTGTACATGTTGTGATTCTCAGAGAAGAGGCATTTTGAATCTGTCTGCTGGGATGCTTACACAGGCTTCTCAGTAAAACAGAAACACCATTTAGTCCCAGACACATTATGTGGTGTTTTAAGTGCAAAAGAGGTGCCTGATTTTGCTTCTTGTTAACAAGTGACTGTGTGTGGTTTTAATGAATGATGGCAAAAAAGCAAATTATAATTTCTTGATGTATATTTTTTTTTGCACATACAATTCAACAGCTCTTTTAATTCAAAATATAATGAACAACTACAGAAAACAAAAATATTTTATACCAGCACTTTGCTAATGCCCTGGGAATCACTCCTTCCACCCACATGCTATCACGCTAGCATTATGGAAAGAATAAGCTTTTTGTAACACAAAGCACTGTAATTTTGAGACTTTTCAAGCAATGCATATGATCATTACAAAAACACTTTTCTGAAATACCCTGAATCACCCCATAATACATCCATTTATCTAATTTCATATTATGCTAACATGTGAGAAGCAGTCTTAACAACAGCAAAAAGTAAGTACTTAAGTAATTCAAAATTTCAGCTAAAACAAGACCTTTATAAATCTCCGTACTCCCCCAAAATAACGAGAGCCTTTACAGATACTCAGTTATTAGCTTTCTTGCTGTAACAAAAGAAATGTAGCTATTAAACCACACTGTATCATCCCTTCCAGCCCGACAAACCTTCTGTTTAAATATCAGCATCCAGAATACAAGTGCATAGACTTTGGGAATAAATCACTGTTTGCTCTGCTGCCTAGTTTGCTTTGGTGGCAATTTCATAGGTTCAATATTGGCAGGTGCTTTCTGACCTGGTTTTGGAGTTTGCAGCATGTGCTGCTGACATCCGTCCTTGTTATCATGATCCTCGCTTTGTTAGGCAGTGTGACAGTTGTTTATGCACTTGGATTTGGATTTGTATGTGCTTTTGCATCAAAACTCTCTGACTGAGAATAGTGCAGACACATAGATTTTCCTGTCACAGTTGCATTTCCTGGGTTTTTGTTCTGTTTTAAATTTTTTTCTTGGGCTGAAGTTATACTTCATATTTAATTTTGTGCTCATTTTATGATCGCTGAAAGAGGATTTGGCTGTTTATCTCAGACATGTTTCAAGGTGATTGTATTTTTAATTTATCCCAGCAAATAAGTGCAAAGCTACTCATTTTCTAGGACCATTTGAAAGTCTTTGGTTTTGTTTGCATAGCCTTTACCTTCTTTCAATTTACTTAAATGCTGTAATGCACTGCAGGATTCACGTCAAATTACAGATAATGTGGTGTAAGTTTTCTCCTTGTCAAGGAACATAATGAGTTTACCATGGGTTCCAGATTACTGGAATATCTTTATAATTCTTCTCTTAGACTCTTTCAATGGCAAACCTGTAATTAAATCTTAAGTATATTTAAATTATATGTGTTCATTAAGTTATAAAATATAATGGTAGCATTAATTTTGGAGAGTTCTAAATGTAATTTTTTTTGACCATAAAAATAGTAATAGATTACTTTTATAGGACTATTCATGTGTATAAAGCCAAGCATGTGCTAAAGTGTTTGCATGATTGACTTCTTTTATATGAAACATTCAGCAAAATTACACTTTTGTATGCCTGGTCTTCACAATTTTGAGGACTGTGAGAAATGCAACAAATAGGAATTTCTTTCCTCTCCAGGGGCTAATAAAAGTTAGCACCTGTCCTTAGCAGGCCAATCTGAGCAATCCTGGGAAACAATCATTGAACTCTGGGAGCCTTTTCTGCGCCACTTGGAAAGGAGTGTTAAATCAATCATAAAATATTTAAAACCTCAGACCAATGAGAAAAGTGTAGACTGTGAGAAGGGGTAAAAAAAGATTAAAAAAAAATAGAAGGCTGTTCATGCAGTCCTTAGTGGTCTGGGTCTGGATATTATGGGTCATTGTTATTATCACCCATCCTGAAAAGCAAAATCATCCCTCATAATGAAGGCATACACTGCATTTGAAGACAAACTACAGTTTGACAGAAAACTCTTTGCTTCTCAGCTGTCTCCATAATACATTCTAGTTAAAAATAATGAGACTGTTGATAAATATTTTATGAATATTTACCTGCAAAAATGACAAAAAGAAATGAGAATAGAAAGAATAGAAAGAATAGAATGTGGCACTTTGTTCTGTAGTTTATAAATTAGTAACATACATTTTGTTGTAGTTTTGTTTCCAAATCTTCTTTATTTCAGAAAATAGTAAAAATCAGCCACAAATGATCAGCCTTCTGTTGTGGTGGTTACTTTTTTCTATGACTGGAATACTCTTAAGGCTGGGTCTGGCTTTCAAGTGAGTGACAGTGAGAAATGAAATTCCCTTAGCCTCCAGATAGCCCTCAGTGATTCACAGAATTGGTGCTTGAGTATTATACAAATGGGCAAAAATTTTCTGAAACCTGGAGTGATGCCACCACTATGCAGCTGTGCTCCAGACATGGACATTACAATTCTCAAGGCTCATTCACCTAAAATATACCTGAATGGAATGAGTCCCCTTATTGCCCATTAGGTAAAAGTCTACCTAAAGACTGTTTCAAGATTTTTCAGGAACACAGCTATTTCACTATATCTGTTAAAGTCCTCTTAGAATCAAGCTGTTTACTCTGTACCCCATCTATTTGGAACTCCTGACACCTTTAATTCCTTGTGCTTTTTTCAAAAGTCTAACAGATAACCTGTCAGTCATACAGCACTCATGGTAGAGAGTAGGTAGACCTGTGATCCCCTCTTGATAGATGTCACTGATTTTGACTGAAACTGAGTTATTAGAAGTAGAAAAAAATTACAATTACAATAATTCACAATGGAAATTTTCAGTTTGTACCAAGGAAATGTTCAGTCATGGAAAGTATAAATTACTAAAACCTATGCCTAATGCCATATTTAAAGAACAGGGTCACGTTTTCTAACGACAGAGGACGAATTTTTTCTGCAATATGTCTCATTGATAAATGTTTTTTAAGCATCTGGGAAAACAGACGTGAAAAATATGGAACACGTGTTTTGCAACAACAGTAAATCCAGGAGTCCAATGAAAGTACAACTCTCACCAAAAATAACATTAAATCGGATACAACTCGTTGCATATCCTCTTTCACTTTGAAATAATGAGTTCTTTAACTCATGTACTCAGATTTGTGGCTTTTGTTGCTAGATACTTCGAGATTATCCTCACGTACCATAACCCCTTTAAACTTTTCAAGTTCCTTCCTAGTCTTTTAAAGGCGTCATGGAAAGAGTTGTCTAGCAAAGCCAAAACTTTGGCTTTGCTGTTTACAGATTCCTAGAACTGATACCTGGCAATAGCTGTGGAAATACATCTCTAAACATGGTCTCACTTTGAAGCTTACATAATTTTCCTGCTCATGGAAATTGTCAATAGTTTTCTGTCTGCTGTTTACATTTTCCCTCTTACCAGGGCTCATGTCTTTCCACTTGAGGTGTTTCCATAGGTATTACAGCAGAGGCATCCAGTGGGCCTCCTCTTCTGAGGGGAAGCTGTCACTCTCACTGCTGACACAAAGTACTTTGGGAACGTGTGAGTAATACCCACCTGCTTTACATACTTTACAGCAGAAACAGTGTTAAAAGTGACATTTACACAACTGATTTTAGGCACTGAATTTAGGATGTTAATCTCCCTAAACCTGTTACACAGCCAACAGAAGGAGGGAGTGCTTCACAGAATAATTCAGAGCAACTGATCATGGAATCATAGAATAGTTTGGGTTAGAAGGGACCTTAGAGGTCACCTATGGGAACAGTTCCAATGGGAACAGAAGAGCAAAATATGGACAGTGATGGACTGGGAACTACATTTCTGTCGATCTTAACATTAAGCAAATGCAACATTGATCTGTAAAAAGAAATTAGATGATTAACACACCACCAAAGTAGTCAAATTTTCTCCTGTATATAAACACTTTTATCATAAAGTACTCTAAAAGTTATTATTGGATAGTATTAAAAGGAGGCAGCTACTAGCTTTGGCAAGTATGTAAAATATAAATACAGATAATGGGAAGGACCAATGGCATCTGGAGTACCTGTAGCTCTACTTTAGCTAGGGAGATAATCCACATTCCACACAGTAAAAAGCAGAGATAGTGTGAAGTGCAGACACACAATTACATATGGAGATTTAGCAACCCAGGCCTCTATACCAGAAAGGGAAAAACAGTAAATATTTAGGAAATTCTAAGGGGGACAAAGGAATAGATAAAACTCCTTGAGTATCTCCAAGCCTATTCACTACAAAAATATAGGGGCAAAATCTTTACATCCTCAGATTTCTACTGGCTCCTTTTAGCTCCTGCTACTATCCCAAACTCAGCTGAGTCACTGCAAGCAACAAAGAACATTCCTGTGTCTGAATCTATGTAAGCCATGTTCTGTAATGGGGTAAGACCTGGAAATGCAGGTAAAGGAAAAATGGGAGCATTCTAAGCATGCACCAAAAAAATGTGTGAGGATAATTGGGAAGCCAGGACTTCTGATCACAGTGCTGTCTAGGTTCAGCCTCTAAGAGTCTAATTCTGCATTTTACAGGAAAGCTGCTGTGCTGGAGCCTTAGCTGTAACACCTGTGTGTTACCCATAATTCAGTCAGATGCAGAGCATGTAATCCATCTGGTTTCCTTTTCTCCTGTGCAGCTGTATTTATAACATTTTGTTGCATTTTCATCTTCTTTTAGAAGTTAAGCATCTGCTGTTATTTGAATCAATCCTGTTCCCTCATTCCTATTAAAAAAGAAAAATCTGAGTGTTTTACTTTACCTCAACTATCCACCTTCCTCAATATCAACTATCCACTTTGTCTACACATGAATATATTTCCCTAACTAGTAGTTTTAAAAATGTCTGTTGTTCATGTACATGTAAACACTCATAAGTAAGATGCTACCTAGGAATCAAGACGTATAAAGAAATGTTAGGGTCATTATCACTTTTTATACACCTCTGGGAAGCATTAGCAAATAGAACAGGTGGAAGGAGACACTTGAAATAAGAAGGTGCAAGGATTTCTGTGTATATTCTTCCTTTGTCTAGTATTTTTTGTTTTCTTGTTTTTGCTTTATTTTGTTTGTCAACTTCTTGAAACCATGAGAAAATTTGGAAAAGCAGCCAAAATTTTGATGACTATTCTAGCTAAAAAATACCTCCAAACCTTTTGAGATGTAACCAAGATTATTATTTCATGTCTTGCTTTATAATCTCACAGACTCATTTGTAAACACATTATATCTACCATCATCTATTACTTAAACTGCCTCAGATTTAATATGTGGTTTTCTTTTACGAAGATTTATTTGTCTTGTTGACTGACTTTTGATTAGTTCCATGTTGTTTTGAATTGGCTTAATGTTCTAAAGACTTTTCTCACTTGTGCATCAGTTAGCTTTGCTTCTTTTGTATCCTGCCACTTGCATATAAAAAGTGATGACATCTTTAATTGTATTTAAATCCTGAAGATAATTTGGTGTCCTCAAAACTGATTGCTTCTATTTTTTAATACTTAGCTTAGCTTTATAATTGCATATTCTCCATAGGAAATCTGTTTTGAATGAGCTCCTTTTGATGAAAGTTAGGTAAAATATTCTGCAAAGACTAGCAAACCAACAACATAAAGAAAACAATCTGTAGGGGGAAAGGAATTTTTTTCTCCCCCGATCTGGACAGAGTTGCTTTTTTCTTTTGTAACACACTCCATAGCATAATAAAAAGAGTATTCAAAGAACTAAAATTTTTTTGGATTTGTTTTTTTGTTCTGGATTTTGTTTGGTGTTGTGGCTTAACCCCAGCCAGCAGCCAAGCCCCAGGTAGACACTCACTCATCTTCCATCAGTGGGATCAGAGAATGAATGGGAAGTGTAGAACCTGGAAAAATGGGCTGAGATATAGACATATTAATAGGGGACAGCAAAATCCATGTTCACAAGCAAGGCAAAACAAGGAATTCCTTCACTGCTCCCCACAGACAGGCAGGTGTTCAGCCATCTCCAGGAGAGCAGGGCCCCATCATGTGCAGTGCTTATTTCAATAGACAAATGCCATGACTCCAAACATTCCCCCCTTTCTCTTTCTTCCCCCCAGCTTTATGTCCTGAGCATGATGTCACAGGGTCTGCAAATCCCTTTGGTCAGTTTGAGTCACCTGTCCCAGCTGTGTCTCCTCCCAACCTCTCATGAACCCCCAGCTTCTCACCAGTGGCAGCACAAACAGCAGAAAAGGCCTTGGCTCTGTGTAAGCCCTGCTGAGCAACAACAAAAACATCTCTGTGTTATCAACCCTGTGTTCAGCACAAATCCAAAACACAGCCCCATGCCAGCCACTTCCTTAGCCCAAACCAGCCCATTTGGATTCCTAGTTTGTTTGTTTATTTGTTTTGGGGGAGTTGGTTAAATTTTTTAAAAATTATTTTCTCTCTCCATTGGACCTACTTTCTTTGAGATGGGAGTTGTGAGAGTGGATAGGACTTTAGCAGGAAGAGTTTTGGAATATAATTTTTCCTTTTATGCACATTGTTGCTCAATTCCACCCTGGCATCGTTCCTGCTAGCAAGAGCAGAAATATCATTCCCTTTCATTAGCTTACTGTTCCCATTGCCCCTCTCTGTGCTTATTTTCTTTGCACTTCATGAGTTCTGGTACTGATCAGTTTTTAAGGGACCGGCCTGTTTTGAGTCTATATTATTGTAACAAAAATATTTGTCTTATGCTCCTCTGGTTTACGGAGAGACAAAGGAGCTGAATATCCAGACAAGCATGATAAGAGTTCAGAACAGTAAAAGAAGAGAAGGAAATTAAATATGAAAACAACAATAAATTAGCAAATTATGACGTATCACACAAAGTTTCAGAGGTTTGTTCTGTTTAAATATATGTGCTATAAATGACAGCAGGCTACACAGCAGGAGATTATACTGTCCGCCACCCCAAAAAAATCTCCATGCAAGAAAAACATTAGAAATAAGAAGTAAAAATTCAATGTCCCTGCTCCTTTCACTCCTTCTTAAAGAGAAAAGTTGAGAACTGGTTTAATTTTAAACAAACAATGTCTTCTATATCTTTTATTTAGTCTTCTAATTAGTAGGTAATGAATCAAATATTTATTATGAAAAACCCCCACCCAATTCAACTCACTCAAGAATCATCTACCAAATATCGAGCACATTGTTTAAGAGGTTGTCTAAATGACATATACACCTGTGCTTGATGACTAACCCTCCTGGCTTTCACAATATTGTTCTTCCACTCTTTTAATAAAGCCCTGTTTCAGAAGCACCCAGATATGTATCCCCTACTCAAGCTCTGTAAAGAACAGGATTTTCTTTTCTTTATATATGATTGCCATCAGTTCTGTGGCCTGCAGGACATGGTCCTTATCCCTAAAGTGTATCAGCCAATCAATAACTATTCAGAAGAGTACAGCAACTGCCTCTGTCTTTTATTTGTAATCCTCTGGGCACATTGAAAAAACTCTTGCTTTCTCCAGGGCATTCAACTGCAGGATTTCTGGTGGCCTCCTATCCAGCAGCAATAAAGATTTTTCTTCTCCTAGGTTCCAAGAAATGTGACTCTCGGGTATGGGCCCAGCCCCATGCGCAGCAGGATTATATTAAGTGGTGTGTGCAGCCAAGTAATAGAGCTGTTCATTTCACCCTGCCCTGCTTTGAGAGGCCAGCAACAACTTCTTTCACACCATACAACAACTGGCTCCATGAATATGGCTTTGCAGGCAATCTTGAATTGCAGCTTTATGGGACAGGATTTTAGCTACCTTTCGTCAAAAATCTTCAGGTAGTACTCCCTGGCCCAAGTATTGTTTTATGTTTCAGTAAGGCAATGGCATGAGCAAGAATATTTATAATAATATAACTTATTTAATTACTTATAATAATTTTATAATTATTTTATAATTATTTTTATTTAAAACTGTTTTTTAATAATTATAATTTTATAATAAAGTTAAGAAAAAGTTGAATTTGCATGTTCTATTTTACATATAATTAAGATAGTTCTGTTGAAATGTGGATAGAAATTATATTAAGATGCAATATCTGTAATTCCCATAGTAAGATGAAAATGGTCAGACCAGCTCAGGTTTATAATTTCTATACATTGTCTGTGAAACCTTTCTACCAAGAGAATAAAATAAATAATAAACAATGACTTTAAAGTCTGTGAAATACATGTGATGTCCATAAAAATGAAGTGATGGCACTACTTTATTAAATATATTTTGTTCTTCTGGAAATGGCTTCTGAAATTACACCCTTACAATTTCTTTGTCACTCTGGAGAATTCCTTTCCAAACCAGGGAAACCAATCCTAGTTCTCCGGAGACATATGGAAATGTTCACATCTTTGACCAGATATCTTGTTCTGTTTTCTGGACCCCTAAGCACTTCAGATTTAATGACTGTGAAGAAATGCCTCAAACTTGCTCATTTTTGTACACCGGTCACTGATATTAGCAAATGTAATAAAAACTGCAAGAAAATCTGAAATCAGGTGTGTTTCACCTCATTTGGAATTTTTTATTGGAGGGCTGTACATCTCCAATAGAGATTGCAGACATTGCTTTTCATATTGTGGTACTGTACAAAATGAAAAAAAAAAAAATAATAACCCAATAAATTTTAAAGAAGCAGGATATTTCTGCACTTTACAGAGGTAAGGGAGTGCTGGAAAACCCAACATTTTCTGTGAGTTATCAAATATTTACTTAGTCCTACAACATCGGTTTTGGGATAAAGAATATTTTTCCAGACTGGTTTCCATGACATCTATGCTCGTTATTTCCTTTAGATTTACTAGTGTGTCCTGTAAAGCTCTAGCAAGAAAGTATGCTAATTCACATCTCTAAGATAATGAGTACTGTTAATAATACTAAATAATGTTGAATGGATCAATCACTTAACAGTTAAAATTGGGAATTGAAGTACCTAGGTATGGAAAACCCTCAAAGGATTTTCACAGCACCCAGAACCCATGCATTCCAAGCACAGCTTCAGTGTGGCTTATTTAGAGACACTGTGCCTTTGTATTTTCAACATATTGCCTTATTAATGTAACCTTAGGACTTGAACTATATGAACTCTCTTCACTGAAACAGAGAACCACTCAAGGCATAGTCGGGTTAGGATTTCATTGCAAAGTGAAACATTAAGGCATTCAGCAATCTTGAAGGCCTGGCTAACGTTACTTCTCCCACACACACCCTCCCCTTAAAATAAAGGTTTAAACCAAATTTTAGCGGCTTAAATCATGGCTCCCTAAAAAGAAGCAGCATGGACATGGCAGAGATCTAGACCACTACTGTTTAACCTTGCTCAGGACTTGCCTGTGTGAGCAGGACAATAAAAGGCCAGCAAGAGAATGACCTGCTAAAAATGACTGAACAGGGTGTCACTGTGAGAGATATTCTGGAGAAGCCTTGCCCAAACCAATACAAAAAAAATTGGATTTGTGGTGGGAAAAAATTCCCACAAAAATATGGGAGAGGCTCCTTCTTCAATTTTCTTTTGAATAAAATTCAGATCTTTCCATGAATTTGCCCAGAGGTCAGTGCTGCTTTTCAACTTCTGTTTCAGGTTGTTATTTAGTGAGAGAAAAAGGGGTGGAAGAATTTATCACCCACAATATCATCATGGCATAAAATATTCTCATTCTGCCCCTCTTCCCTCTTGTACAGTTTTTGCCATACAGCACTTCACTGAGCTCAGCTTTCTTTAAGGAGAAAATAAAATAAGGATATGTGTTTCATTAAAAAGAAAAAAAAGTAATTTTTGCCAAATTTTCAGAAGCACAAGATAGCTGGGTGTTCCCAATATTTGACAAAAGGAGGCTGGGTGGGGAGTTGAAGAATAAAGTTCCAATGAATATTACAATCACTTTTACACAGTAACATTTTTACCCGACATATTCCATGTTAGAAATTATAGTGCCATAACAACAATTTCAGACCTATTACCATCTAACATGGGTGTGAATCATGCAAAGACAAGCATCAGAGACATTTTTAAAAGTGAAACATTTTTTCTCCAAAACATGCAGCATTCTGAAAGTTGGACCCTTTCCCTCCTCCCTTACTCAGTCCTTCAGCAGAAAAACCCTTAATATTGAAACTGGTAGACAAGGAACCTTTCAAATACACTTGGGTGAATCTACATGAATGCACAAAGATGGTGTGTATCTAAAAGCAGAACTGACTTCTGTAATAAGTCCGCCAGCTTAAAATTTAGGCGCTATTTTAATGGAGACAAAATTACCACAAGCACACAGTAGCTAATTTCCTAACTGCAATAATGTGGTTATTTGCCATGGTGGCCACAGGCGCTGCATTGGTCCACATTAAAGACTAAGAAGTTAATAATTTGGAGTTCAAAAGAAGAAAAATCTGACTGGTTTGCTTTTGAGTTACAGGATTGTAAAATTTATTTGAAATCACAAATTCAAATTTTTTTTGAGGCTTTAGAACTTTTAAACAAACACATTTATATTTATGCATCTATTTATTAAATCTTTTCCTGCTTGAGACCACATATGCTTGGTATGTGTAATTTATAGGTCAGTTATGAACTTCTATAAAGAGGTGTGAAATGAAAATATTGACAGCTGAGTTTGCTGGCAAAATTATGACGTTCTTCAAAATAAAGGTCAAAACTTTGAAAGTCATGGATATTCCACAGCTCTAAAAATAAACAAAAACATCTGAACAAGTGTTGGAATTTTTTGAAGGTTTTACTTTCTTTAACTCAACCATTTATAAAATGATACCATTTCCTTTGCCAGACAGGCAATGGTCTAGTTTGCTTGTTGTTCTTTCCACTGCTTTTTTAGAAGTATATAGAAAATACAAAATCAGAAAACAAATTTAAAAAAAAAATCATATGTTGAAAGGAAAGCTGGAACACACGGATGTGTGATTTTAGGAAAGCAAAGATCAGAGCCCAGTTGACAAGTTCTCTCCAAGACTGGCTGTGAAATTAGGACAGCTGTAAGGTAGGTATGAGCTGTCTGAGAAAGAAATCAGAAGACTACAGAGAAAGGAGAAATAACTACCCTTACCAGCAAGGATCTACTGAAAAAAATTGCAAAAATGTAGGCTAGCTTAGTTCCTAACCTCTGCAGCTCTCAGCAATGCCCTTTAGCTTTGTGAGAAATCTGATAATCAGAAAATAGCCTGGGTGAAAGTACAGTGTGTGTAAAAGAAGGAACAAGAAATCTTTTCCTGACATCACATTAGTGCTGGAAAACAGACACTTCAACCTCAAAGCTTGTGGGGCTGTACTGGGGCAAGACTTCCAATGTGCAGAAAAGCCTCATATGGAAACTTGTAGAGCAATTCTGCTGTTTCCCAACAAAATGGAGCAGCACTTCAAGCAGGCGTGTCTTTAGGAAGCAGGATGCCAGCTGGGACATCATCAGGGTGTGTGGTGGGTGAAGGCATTGGTTGGAAGGGTTAAACAGAAACTTCTGTATATATTTATGGATCTGTTAAAACACCACTTGAAATGAAATCACGGCCCAGTGAAATCTTATGGGATGTTTGTCTTTCAAGGGTAGCAGGTCAACGGACCAAATATGTGGACCATGATCAGTTCAAGAATGTTTTCCCGGAAAAACATGGGGTGGGATTTACTGACCCAGGAAATTCCTTCCAGTTTCATGCTCAGCATGGCCAGAATTTCATCCCTGGCTCCCAGCCATCCTCATGTCAACATTTGTATTTGGTTTTTTTATTAATTTAGATTGTTCAAGACAGAGTCAGATGTGTTGTGGCTACAGCTTAAGTTGATTAAGAGGTCACTGTCCTCATCTGTTCACCCCCTCCTCTGTCTTGCTTCTGCTCCCTCAGCTATGTAAGCACAACTGTATAAGCAGTGACATCTCCAGTTTCTCTGAAAAAAGTGTGGCAATACAACAAAAAGACTAAAATATATGCAGCTTAGAAGAACTTATTCTCAGCAGTTACAAGTGCAGTAAATCCAGAATATCTGAACCAGCTGCGAAAGTACAAATGCATTCACTCATCTCCTAATCCAACCAATTGCAACACACAAGAGTATGTCTGGCCTTTCACCAGGGTCACCTGATTTGGGTAGGAACAGTGCTTTCAAGTGATATAAAGAATTCAGAGATACTGTGTGGTGATTCTGGCGTTGGTTTAGTGTATCTCATTAGAGGACTGAGATGTAAAGTGTTTTTCAACAGTGAAAGAGGGCTTGGTGAATGCATCTCTCCCTCCACTCTGCCAACGCTGAGAGGTGTGACTGCAAAACAGGAGCCAAGGGGCACCTGCAGAAAACTAAACATGAGAGCATGCAGTGATTCAGGTGCTCATTTTTACCTCAGCTGCTGAAGAACATTATTAGGAGAAACACATCTCATGCAATACTAAGATCCAAGCCTAAAATGTATTCCAGGACTTGATGACAGAAGACAAAACAGGACATCAGTAAAGCCTTGAAATTTACATGTTTTCTTACTCAAGTAACAAGTCTTAAAAATAAATAAAAAAGAATCAAATTGGTGTTTTTCTCTGCCTTTTTTTTACTCTTACAGCAAAATTTCATCTAGACATTAAAGTGTAGTAAAATTACAGAGTAAATCAAAAAACACAGGCATTAGTCTAAGCTCAAGGAAATAAAATCAGACAGTTTTTTTTTTTTAATCAAAGAGGCAACACTGAAGTTGAGAAATGCTTTTACAAATCATACAGCCTTAAGTGCTTTGGTAAATATTTTCTGGGAATAGTCTAGAATCTACATATCAGCCAAATGGAAAAAACCCTGAAAGCATTAATCAATCTAAAGACCAGGTATGATCAATCTAAAGACCAGTTGTCTTGTGTTAGAATAACCTGTGGCTGTTTGCAAAATGGTTGAAGACAGTAATTATCAGGAAATGATCAGTACCTGAGAAACAAAACCATTATGAATCCTGATGTCTAAGGATTCATAGTAACTCAATGTTAATGCCCAAGTAACTATTCATTGTTTAATTACTATCTGTGCCAATAGTCCAGAAACTCGTGTAACACCTAGTACATCTTCTCTGGGTTTTGTCAGAAAAAACCTTGCTAAGGTTTTTTCTTTTTTCAAGCTTACGTCTTGCTAAGCTGTCAAAAAGATCTCATGGTCTTGCATGAAGTCACAGGAGCTGCCAAAAATTGTTGGAAAAGAAGAAAATTGTCTTAATAAAAGCCCTTAGATCATAGCTTAAAAAGTAATTTTCAATAATTGGGGGAAAATGCTTGTCTGACAGAACTGAAATCAAACCCCTTTTTTTAGCCATACAGCAAATAAAACATTACCACTAACCATTACACCAAATTTACTGTGCCCATTCAGCATATCTCTGACCTAAGAACTAGACAGAACAATTGAAAATCCCAGAGAGTGTCCCAGGAAGGACTTTGATACCCAGAATAGCACTCAGCCCTGGTGTCAGTTTGGGTCTTGGGCTCTTTACAAGCACTCACAGAAGAATGACAAATGTCTGTGGGTTCTGATTTTGGAAGGGGACTGAGAACCAACTTGTTGCACAGAAGCTACAGAGGGACAGCTGTTGTATGGAAATGACTTTTAGTTAATGGGCATAGCTGACAGACCACAAAAACTGGCAAATTATTTCATAGGTCTGACTGAGAAGAGAATCTGAGGACAGTTATGAATGACAAAAGAGATCAGCAGGTCAGCTTTCATTCAGATTAATCCTTTCATGGTAGAGCCTTAACTGCCCTTCAGTAACTCATTAAGGCATATAACACAAGCTGATCCCACATGATTTCAACATCAACTTTAAAATGTAATGAAAGTAGGGATGCTGTAAGGGAACATTGCAAGCCATAGAAAGACAATATTACCAACTTTGAAAGGCAGCGTTTTATACCCACAAATATTTGCAAATACAAAACTGAGAGTAGCTTTTCAAAGTTGGTCTTCCTGTGACGGGTAATAAAATTAAGGAAAAAAAAGGCCTTCTCCCTTCTGCATCCCGTATTTTGCCATAGTTTTGTGTTGTTTCGACCGTATGCAGCAGTATGTTACAGTTCTTCAAGTTTTGAGACTACCTCTTAAAAACTCTCCCTCCCTTTGCAATCCACAAGACTCTGAGATTGTCCATAAATGAGAAAAATTGAAAACAGCACAATGCACCTTCTTTGAATAAGAAAGACTCCATTGTATGGGTACTGATCTGAGGTGGGCGTTGCCTCTGGTAGTTGTGACTGGGATTGGACTATAGAGGAACTGGAATCTTTCAAAACAGACAGTGAGTTCCAAAATAATGGCAATGTGGATGTTAATGTGCTCAAAGGTGTAACATTGAGAAGTAAAGGCAGGTCGAAAAAGTTAGGAGGAATAAACTTAAATGAAAGGTAAAAAACCTAACCTACCTTTGCGTGTGTCATTGTACTATATTCCATGAGGATGTGATAGTGAATATAAACCCCAAATAAAAAAATATCCCTACCTCCTCCCCTCTAAGTAAATCCTGTAACACACAATGCAGTGTGGAAATTTCATTCAGATTCATTACCTTGAATAAACACCACCAAAACCTGCTGGATGATATCTGGAGAGAGAAAGGAAACAGCTAAGCTAAGTATCTTCAGGGAACAGGGCAAATGAAAGGAAGTTGAAAACAAAAAATCATTTACCTGCACTGCCAAATAGGAACAGATGGTGAGATCCAAGGGGAGATAAACATTAAAGACTGGAAACCAAGCAATTCATCCTGCCAGCTTTCAAAGATCCAGTACAACAGAAAAATCTAAGTACCATATAATATCAATGTTAAGCAACAATAAACAAGACTACAGGGCAGGTAAAGCGGAGTGAGCATGCTGAGAGGAGGGAGTTGAATGCTTTCACAAACAAGCCCATGAAGGGTTTTTGAAGTCAGATTGCAAGGAGACTCCAAGCAGGAAAAATTAAGGGAAAGCATGAAGAGAAAAGATGAATTGCCTGGTAAAGTGTATGAAGCAAAACCAGTCTTTTGCTGAGGTAAAAAGCCATCTCAGAAACCATTTCAGAAAGCTCAAGAAAGCTCAGAAAAGTGTACTACTTTTGAATTTCAAGGCAGTGGATAGCACGGGAAGAACCCTAAATTCTTTTATTAAAATAAATTCTCTAATATAAACAAAAAACATTTGGTTAGTGCAATACTTGGCTCTACATAACGATTTTCAGCCCCTTTAGCATAAATGTTGGCTTCCTCCTACTAAATTCTTCTGGCCCATGGAGTACAGATGTCATAAAGAACAGGTCCAAATATTTCAAGGACCTCTCACAGCTGCCATTTTGCTCTAAGTGCAAGATTCCTGTATCAGAGTGCTCCCTCTAAAAGCTCATCAGATAATCTGAAAAGCTGCCCTGGAAAGATCCAAGTGTATTAAGAGGACATTGTGGATACTGTTGGAAACTTGGCTTGGCACTGACCAGCCGTATCTACTCCTTTTCTCCTCCCTTTTGAATTTCATTGCAATACAAAGCAATTAAGACTCCAGCCCAGGGGCTGAGTCCACCTGGGCCAAGCAGGAGGGAGGTCTCAGACCCAGCCTGAGGGCCAGGGTCAGTTGCACCAGTGACCAGTTCCACTCCTTGAATTTCTTAGATTGCTCGTATACTTTGGCCAACACTTGGCCAACACATATATTTTATCTGAATATGAAAGAGTCTTCTAACTCAGCAAATTGGACTCAAATACTTGAGATATTTAGAGGTTAAGAGAATAGATAAGAGTTAGACATAAATATGGTGTAGTTATAAAACAGTGGTCTGTAATCAGTAAGTCTTTCTGTTTCCTTGACAAATCAAGATAAACAGTTAATTCCTTGGCAAATCAACAATTACAAATAGAGACCTGCAGAAGGTTTCATGTCTAGCAGCTGGAGTGAATACCAGCTACATTTTGGAAATCTTAAATATTTCTGATTGGAAATTAGATATAAGAAAAACAGTAAAGATAAAATAAAAATGTCCTAGATTCCCTCATTTCCAAATGAGATTTCCTTCTCCATCTTAAGCAGATGGCCAAACTTCAGCCAAATATAATCTCCTCATAGTAGCACATGTCCCTTTATTCCAGGTCCTTTATTCCTGACCTCCTTTTTCAAACATCCAGCTGTTTTCAAGAATCAGGATGTGATCAGGGCAATCTCTGTGTCCTCTTAACACAGCTAAATTTTCTTTTGGACCAGTGAGATGCCCATTATAGATCGAAAAGATAGGATTTTAGATGTTTTCTGCACTATTGTGGTACGATGGCAGATTTATCAAGAAGAGCACTATCAAAAAGGCAATTCTTGGTGGTCTCTCCTGGGAAGGCTCTTTCCTTTGCTCTACGGCATCTGGAAACCCCTCCTAATTTGATGTTCATTTGTTTCATGCTTTCCTCTCTACAGTGTGAGCTTTGATATTTTTTTCTGAGGAAGGAGATTTTGGCAGGAGTTAGTACCTTGGGCTGAGAACAGATAAGCTCATCTCTTCCCTGAGCTAAGATAGATTGGCTGGGAATTTAACACCTCTCGGAAACAAGGACACTCCACAGTCCACAGTAATATTAAACATTTATTTTATTATTTTTATTACCATTAGAAACTCCCTGAAGTTTCTAGTGATAATAAACTTCCTAAGTGATCAAAAATCTACAGAAATCCATGTGAAATTATAAGGAGAGAAAATTTTGTCTGCAGTCCCTGAGATAACATTACAGATATTTTTTTTCTAAACTTCCTTGTCTCCTTGATTGACTTTTTGGCAATTTTCAGGAGATTATGCACTTGCCTTTTACTCATAGACACTCTAGATCAAAGCATAAGAACCCACAAGTGAAATGATACAACACAACTTGATTTCATGATTTTTGCCTTCTCCCACAGCATGAATTTTTCAGTGTGCTGAGGCCACAGCCCTAAAAGCCCTAAAAGGCTGTTCTTTGGCAGAACAGAAGGGGTAACCTTGAGGCAGGAGACCTGAAGTCCCACTTGCCATCAGGGATTCTAACTTCCCATTTACAAGCAGAGGCAAAAACATCCTTAACACAAAAAAAAAAAAACCCTGGAATATTGTGGCAAAAAAAGGTAGCAGGTGTCTGACAAAATTGTTAAAGGCAGAAATTCTCAAGACCTTTTTTACTTTAATGTTTATAACTTCTGTGTAGTATTAAAATTTCATTGTAATCACATACACGGATTTCTCTTTAATTTTCACTATAGGCTTCTCTCTCTGTTCTGTGAAGTGGAAGATAACAATATCACATTTTTGGAATGCCCACTCTGGAAAGCTTTCTGGGAAGTTTGCAAAAAGCTGAATTATCAGCCTCTCTTTTTTAACACTTTTTTTTTCTGGGTCCCTTAAGTTTTCTCTGTTCCATTTTTATACCTCTTTTATTGTGGCCTGCTCAATCCAAGGTGAGCAGAAATCTTCATTAGAACAAAAGAAGATTATACAGTTATTGATAAAGTTTAAACTGTTCTGAATAACCCCAAAAGACAGAATGAAGTGAAGAGGGGGAATGTGCTCACGGAATGGCAGATTTTACATGAGATTTAGAGAACAGAATTATATATGGGCACTGATGAGGCTTTTAGTAGTAGCAAGGCATCATTGTTCAGATCACTGGTCACATTTTCTAACTCTCCCTAGAAATCTGCTTATCTGCTGCTTTTCATTTCTAAATAACCTTAAAAGCTCACAGCTCCAGCTGCCCTGTTTAGGCAGTATGAAGAACAGCACCAGTGTTGGTAGAAGTTGTTTGTTTTAATCTCTCTTTCTGCAAGGAAATTATCATCACCAGAGCAACCATGGGCAAACAAAGAAGGCAGTCTCACAGCGGCCTCCTTGAAACGCAGCCCTGTGTGTGTGCGCACACTGTGTGCATGCATCCAACTCACAGCTTTTCTACATCAGCTGTTTGCAAGAGAGAAAAGAGCAAGGAAGATTTAAGCGTTGGTTGAAGCAAGGATTTTTGGTACACAAAGAAAAACCTTTGCTAAGGAAGCACTCTGGGGTCACCTTTGCTGCTGCCTCTCTCCCTCTCCTTGTGTGTGTCAGCTCCTCAGCCTCTGCTTTAGATTAAGTCAAAACTCCAGGTCTGTAAATGGCCTGGGGGAGGAACGTGCTCCCATTTCCTTCTTCTTGAGATTCAGAATTACAAATTAATCTGCAGGAAACAATTGCTTGAGAAATTTAGAAGTGGTGTGGGCAAGAGTCTGCACATTTCCCTTCTGGTAGCAAGGAAGAAGAAGGGGAGGGAGAAAAAGCAGGAGAATACTGGGCTGCTATTGTGCTGCTCCAGCCACACTGTATTGATAGTGTACATTTTAGCTTCTTAGCAAGGTTAAGCATGATAATTGAAAATGTTCATAGCATTGTAGTTCTACTCATGGTTCCAAGACGATGAAATTATCAGCTATTTAACAGCCTTTTTATGCTATTCTGACTGCAGTACTTAAATCCATACCATAATACAAATGCAATACCTGTCACTTTTTTTTTTTCTGCTGAGAGATGAGTGGAATTTAATACTGGCTTGTACAAAAAACTTTCTTATAGGGCAAATACCTTTTTCTATTTCGATGGGGTTACAGTGGTATCTGAAACCCCCCAAATTAAATCTGGCACCTGTTGAAAATATTTGGCTCATAAACTTGTAACAAAAGATGTCAAATGAAACATAGACTTGCACTGGAAAGAAAACATTTTCTGTCAATTGAGCCTAAGCAAAAATACTCTTGATGTTTCCCACACCACAGCTTTGTGCTGTTTTTTTTCATTTTGTGTTATGTACAGTGTGGGCAGCATAATTTGATGTAGTGAGAAAACGAACAATTTTATGCTAAAGCAGATTTGTCAGAAAACGAGTCAGTTTAGAAAACTAATCCGTTGCAGGAAAAGCCTTCAAAAGGAGATGTAGTAGCAGACAGAATGCATAACAGTTGACACTTCACTCAATCCAAAACACAAATATTTGAGTAATATAATGACAATATAAAAAAAAAATTAAAATTGACTATCCACTCCTCCACTCCTCAGGATCCATCAGCCACTGGGGGCAGGTGTTCAAAAAGAATACAGAGACTATTAGGAGCCTGTTTTCCACAGTGTTTATGAGAGCTCTAAGTAAGTAGCTGGGTTCTCACTGCTCTGGTGCTCAGAACTTTTCTGGAAATTTCAAGGGAATTGGTTTCAACACTTTTCAAAGCTTTTTTTGATCTCCTGAAGAGTATATAGAAAAATTTGTTCTCTTTTTAAAAATAACATGGCAACAACATGAGCACCAAACTCACCCATTTCCTCTGTGACTGTGATCACAATAATAAGTAAAAGTTAATCTTTCATTTGCTAAATCATTAGATACCTCTTTGATTAATATTTGTCAGAAAAAGTTGTAAGAATTGCATGGCACTAAAGACAATGAAAGACAATGTGTTTATTTGTGGATTTAAGTGCAAGAAAATGTGGTGGAGAAAGGAAAAAGCAGAAGGATGAGACCCTAGCATCTAGGAAAATAGCAATTAGGGTTTCTGGAGAAAATTTTTGGCTGCATCTGCAATACTATTTTAGTACAAGGAACAGAGAGGTTTTAAAATTAATCCCTTGAGCTTCCCCACTTTGCTTTGGTCCTCACAGTGGTTTCTGGTATACTTGAACCACATTCCTCTCAGAGAAAGCTGAGGCAGAAGTTCCAGTCCAGGTGCAAACCTAAATATGTCCAGCCTGTTGCAGGGACACAGACGCGTGAGGCAAAGATTGTTGCTTCAGACAGCTTTGAGCCACCTGTTATGAGGTACTGGGTTTGAGAAAACAGACTGAATTTAGTCTGACTAAGAGCCACAAACCATATGGGGAACAAATACTAGGAACTCAGCATCAACTACATTAATCTATTGCTCCACTCCAGTTGCATCAAATTACTTTTCATGTAGATATAACATATTACCTTCAAAATATGCATCTTCCCATTTAGGTCTGTCACCTCTGGCCAGAGTTAACCAGGAGGCTCCTGTGTAGACAGACTTCTTCCCAGTCTCATGCTGCAGTTTTCATTTGTAAAGTTGAACTTTTGATTGGATGGACAGTTTTCCTTTCTATATCTGATGTGTACACCAGGGAATGCAATCAGGAGATTTCTATTGATTGTTCTCAAGCAATTTAGTTCTGGTCATGGTTGTACTGGATTTGCAATTATACTGAGGAGAGGTATTATTGACTCTGCCTAGTAATTACCAGGCTGACATCAGATTTTGTATAGCTGAAACTAACTTACATCTCTCTGACCAAGTTACCATAATGACATGCTGTTATTTTTTCCCCCCTAACCAAAAGCAAGCTTATCATTTTGTCTTCTAAGGGAAATGTTGCATGTTATTCCTTTAAAAAGAGTTATGTCTATTTAAAGAAACAGAGAATGCGTTTAACCTTAATTAGAAAAGGGTTTGGGGTCTGAGATATTCTCTAGGTGCTAGTACATTTCTAGAAAAACACTGTCAAGGCTTACACAAGCCAAAGAAAGTTAGACTGACTTATCTGAAGAAGTTTAATAACATTAGCTGGACTTCTCTGAAGGCTTGTCCTACATCCTTAGCCACTGCTGTCACTTGAAATGCTCTAAGAGTCATACTGGCATCTTTTCTTCCCAGGCTCAGTGATAAAAATGAGAAAGACTGATAGCATTGGAACTCCAGACACATAATTGTGCCCCTTTGTTCCACAAAATGTGGGAAAAACACATTCAGGACTGGAACAACTTCTTTTTATGGTCATACCAGAACTTTTAAGTTCCCACAGGTATTTGTAATGCACATACACATTTTACCAAAAGTAAACTAGATACCAGTAAATAAAAAAAAAGTATTCTCCTCCATAGAAGTAATGAAAATCAGAAGCTGACACCACACATGACATTTGTTTCTTATTACTGTTTGCTTTGCAGTTACCAACAGAGTAATTCCAAGTACTTCTGAGGAACAATAGCTGGTATAATAAGTAATCTCTGTTTCTAAGCCCTCTTTGTGCATGCATTTGTAAAGGCATCTGAAGGACTGGTTTGCTACTTTATTTGACCAACTTCTAGCCTAAAGCACAGGGAGATACAGGAGGGAGTTTGGAAGTGGACAAAGACTGAGGGGGAAGGTGCCGTGTGATTGAAAGCAGCAGAGCTGATCCCTATGCAAATCCCAGACAGCAAACACGGCTGTGGATGACGAGGCCTGACAACTGCAAACACAAATGCTCCCATCAACTACTCAAGCAAACTTCGTCTGCCCCAGTCCCTCCCAGCCCCCTTCTCTCAGCCAGAGCGCATTAGTGCTCAAACACCTCCTAGCGCCTTGTGAACAAGGCAGCAGCACCTCCACTTTGCACTGAAGGGCCAAGCTGCTTCATTTGTTCACTCTTGTGGTCAAGTTCAGGAAGCTCCTAAAGAATGCAGGCATATTTGGCCTGTCAACAAGCAGAGCAGGTGGATCCTTCTGGCATCAGCCCTGGATGTGGCATGGGTTGTGAATGCTTCTCTGGAGCACAGGAAAATTGTGACAGGGACAAAGGAGGTCCTGCAGAGAGCAGACCAAGAAGCAGCCAAGCTCCAAAGAAAAATTTGGCAGGCGTGTTTGCTGTTATTTAAGTTAACTACAAAGGAAGTCCCGGGGGCGGGGAAAATCTGGAGCAGTTCCAGCATGCACATGTGCTGTGCTAGGAGGAATAGGAATGCCAGTTTCCAAAAACATAACATACAGGTATGTGTACCCAAGGCACACATACACAGACATACATAACAACTCACTCCATCTTCTTAGAGCCAAAAAATAGCTTATGTCTTGATCCCATATTTGGTGCTGCTGGGGATTTATTGTTAATTTGGCCTACAACTTCTTGTAGTAACAACGTTTGTGTATTTTTTCTGCTGTATCTGCACTGGAATGGGAGTGACCAGAGTGGGAACTTCTCAGATGGTCTTGTTTTGAGTGTACACTCCCACAGACACTCATCATCTGTACAGAAATCTTACTGATGTTTTGCAACTCCTCCCTAGAAACACCACGAAGTCAAGGCTGTGTATAAACCTCAAACCACCCTTTTTCTTTCTTCCTCTATGGCAACCTTTATGAGTTTGCACAGAAAAGCTGATAAGTCTGTCATCTCCTTGGGTAACATTTTCCAAAGTCTCTAAAATAGCTTTTAGAAATAACTTGAACAAGAAGGAATAGAGGTCTCATCACAAGTCAGTGGCTGTGTTCACACCAGCAATTTTCTTGCTGTAGCCGAACTGAAACAGTGAAGGAAGGAAATTGCAGCTGAGCTCTTTACGTCTTTTATAATGAAGTGCAGTGGGGGACAGGGAGGAGATAATTTAGATTTAAATACTTGTGCAAAATACTCAAACCAGTCCTGCTTAAAGCTGCCAATATAGACATATACTTTGGGATCCTTATAATCTGCACACTTAAATTGTGTAGAATACAAGGTCAATTTACAAGCGCCTGTTTGCACTGTGAGAAAACAGATGAAGTGGCTGCTTCTTGTAATACGCAGCTGTCTGCTGCAGTAATCCTGGCAGACAGTCACCAGAGTGGGGCATAAAAAATTCTTAGTATTTTTAGTGAGTGGCACCAGGATGTATCTACTGTTTCAAGAACGCAGAAAAGCAGTAAAAGGTTACATCATCTAGTCTTGTGGGACCAAAGATGATCACCAGCTGAGTTTCTCTCATAATTGCAATGTAATTGTAATTGTAATGAATAAAATTAGCTTCCTATAATGTGTCTATTGTTTCTCAAACAGCACAATGTAATCTCAGTTGCTTGCAATTTTTTAAAAACACAAAATATACAGGTACCACATACTCTGAAAAAAATTTGGAGTTCAACAATGTTACTTCTAGAATTTAACATAGTTGAAACTAATTTTACTATAACTGTGAAATGTACTGAGTGCACATAAAAAATGGTTTTCCAAGGCTCATAACCTAGCTAAATCAAATCAGTTTTTTTTTTCTTTTGGGGCTTGCAAAGCACATGTGAGCCCATTATGGCCTCTTTCATTGCCAGGTTTTAACTTTCAGCTTCCAGATGCTTTGACTGGGGAGCTGCTTGACATAAAATAAATAAACAAATAAATGCAAGATCAAGTTAATGAGTAAAGTGTACTCTTTCTGTTCTTCTCTGGTTTTGAGGCAGCTTTTCTGCATATTTACTCCTCAGGAAATATTGTTTTTACTGCAGAGAATAATATTGTGAAATGCATAACACTCACTGAGCAATTAAAATTGTTTAGGCTAGGTTTGTCATAGTCTACATCAATAATGAGGCAATGTCTTTGTGCACTTTATATCATACAGTAATTTTCATTATTTTATTCACTGTTGCTAAAGAACATAAATAAAATATTCCTGTCCTTTTTGCTCTGGTGTCCCAAGAAGTCAGCTCTACAATAGTTCGACACAAATACAAAGTTATTTAATGAGTGACATAGAGAATTGACTTCCCAACAACCACTTTCTCTTCTTTCCCAATGTAATGATGAAGTAAGGGTGGTATACAAAAGTAGGACTAACTGGAAGATCTTGAAACCAGAGCAGCTCAGAGGCTACAGTCACTGGCAGAACTCATGGAAGAAATGAACTCATAATTTCAAGGGAAATTGAACCTAAACAACTTGCACCAAAAATTAGAATATAGCCAAATTGTAAAGTATAGTTGGAAGGGCTGTCTAGTTTCTATTTGCTGCTTGGATGTGCTTAGCAGTTTTTCAGATGGCCCTGGTCTCTACAGGTGAGATTTTCAGTTAGAATTATCAGACTTAACATTCAGGCATTACTGGTAGGAATTAACACTGAAATTCCCTCTTGTCGTATAAATAGCAAAAGAAGCAGGATCTCAAACACTGAATCCAGTAATCACTCTTTTTTCCTTCAGTTATGTATTTGTTTATTAGTAAAGGAGGTGTCCATTATGTAACTAGGATTTTCTTTTGAAGTTTGCCTAATTTTCACTTGACCAGTGAGTCAAAGTCTCTTCTTAGCTCCATCAGTGTGCCTCCATTGCAATGCTGTCATGTGCCTGGCAAGCTATGCAGGTTTACATAAAATTCAGATCAGAATTTGGATGCAAGGATTTGGCTACAGGAAAAAAAACAAAAAGAAAATTTAATCTGCACCCTGAAGTAATTTAACTTTGTTATGCAGACAGATATATACTTAAATCTCCCTACAAAATTATTTCATGTACTCATTTAATTGGCTGTCTCGTAGTCACCTATCAGTCACGTTAATCTGATTTTCAAGCTTATCAAATGCTTAACCCTTTGAAAGAGGTACTTGTTTAGTGACCTAAATTCATCTGTACTATTGAGACAAAATGCTTGAAACAACTTGACTGGACTCTGAAATAGGGGGTTTCTGTTCTGCTAAATGAGGCTGGTTTTTTAGATGGTGTTTGCAGAAGAAGAATTCTGTCCCAACCTCTCTGATCATCTCCTAGGAAACAGTTTGCAAGAGTAAGCCAGACAAAAGGATATCTGGAAGATGTCCAATTTATGTTCCATTATAGGTGTGCATTCATATCCATTTGTGTAGATGTGCAGAGACAGATCTATGTACAAATGTGTGTACTTTAGAAAGAGACAAGGGATTTGTGGATTTTGTGACCATAAATGCCTCTAAAATCATCCGCTGTGTTAAGTTGCTCTGAGTTCTCACATGGGGAACTGGGAGGCCAGAGGTTGTCTGAACCCGAAATGTTGCTCTTGTCATAAAAGCTCAACTAAGCAGAAAGCTGGGAACATAGCTGTTGACAAAGATAGAGCCGAGAGCTCCACGGCTTATCCTTAATTAGGTGTTGGCACTGGCTCTTGTCAAACAAGGGGAAAGAGTGTATGCTGAAGCACACTGACACACACAGACAGCACCAGTCACAGTTGGAGAGAATACAAAGTGCATTCAAGCTGGCATTGAAAGGGATTTAGATAAGTACTTGAGGTAACAAAAATCGAAAAAAGAGGATGATAGCAATGGAAGCTTTAGATGAATTGCAACGGAGTGCACCTTTATTACAGCTTATCAGTCTCCAGACAGCAACAAACCAGCCTTCCTAGTGCATTTCTCTTCTTGGTCTTTTGGATTAAAGGTCAAAGTAACTCAAATTTATATGTTCTGTCTCTCTTGCTGCTTGCACACATTCAGCACACATCTTTGTGAATTGGTATACCAAGGATGAAAGCTTCAGCTCCTTGAGTATAACAAAGGCCCTTTCCTTTGTCAAAGTGGCTCTGTTTTCCCCTTCAAACAATAATTGTCTGGAAGAGATTGCAAACAATATGATATTAAAAGGTCACAATAGTACTGCTGGAATAAATACACTTCTGGCAGTGTGCCAGGCCTAATCCCTCTTGTCTGGAACCACTGTTCTATTTTATAATCATTTGACATATTCAAATAGCTAATATGTGGGTTTATTAATAATACATATAGGCAGTATCCTAACATACACAAAAGCTGTGTGTTTTCACAATGTGTATAAGCACTTCAAGCAATAAGCTGTGCACATTTAGCTACCAGATGGTAGTTCTTATCACAGATAAAAGCACATATATGTTACTATAACTACACCCTCAAAAAGCAAATGATAAGAAAAAATACTCTCCACATCACAGCTTACATTATCCCTCTACTTAGGCATAAAACAGCATATGTTTTACTGCTGGGGAAGTGTAGTACTTGAGAGAAAAATATGATTGCAGAAGTGAAAAAAAAGGTAGAAATTCAGTGTGACATATTTAATAGGGATGTTGAATGAGGGGTTTGTTCAGTGTAATAGTAGTAGAGTGCAAGTGTTGTGATTAATGCATTTAAACTCTGAACTCCATATGATGGGCAGAAGAAGATTTGCCCAGCTCAATCCTCCAATCATTTATATTTTTTAGTACCATGTGAGCTTCACGGGAGGTATAACAGTAAATATTTTAGGGAAATAATTTTCATTTGGGTATTGGTAACTCCACACTCAACAAAACAACAAACCGAAAACAAAGGTAAACAAGTATGTTTGATTCACTAAAAGCAACAGGACCAATACACCGATTTGTCCTTATAACCCAGTCTACATCCATTACGAAGGTTATTAGGAGTTCACAACTTCGTTTTCCATATGTGATATTTAACACTTCCCATTACAAAAAAAAAAAAAAAAAAAAAAGCAGGTTACAGAGGCGACCATTTGCACGGAAAGGCTCGTCTCCCCGCAGAACGCTGCATCCGCGGACGAGCAATCTCGAAGATGTTTTGCTGCGCAGCAAACGCAGGCGCTGGCTCGCCGCGGCTCCCGCCCGGCCCCGGAGGGCGGAGAGCGGCCCCGGCCCGCGCTCCCTCCCCGGCCGGACGGCTCCGGCTCCGGCTCCGCCGCGCTGCTGGCGGGCGGCCAGGCAACCTCCGCTTCCCGACGGAGCCCTGACTCCATCTGCTCCCGCAGCGCAATATATTCCACTTCAGGTCAAAAGCAGGGAGCCGGCAGTATTAACATTACACTAATCTGTAAAGACATTTTTGCTAGGCTAGATGGGCTAATGTTACACAGAGCTTTTAAAGGCTGCGGGGATGAGGAGCAGCAGTAATTGTCAGGGGAAGAGACAGTACGCAGAACACAGTCAGAGATGACAATAGATAGAGCATTGTCAGAACTGAATAAAACAATTACTTGCTGGGGAGATTAGAATTTGAGTATGGATACAAGCTCGCAACCAATTTAATCTTTCAGGCACTTAAAAATAATTGCAAAAATATTTTCCCTTAATTGAAAGGAGAATCCTTCAATGTCACATTTGGGAAAAAAAATGGGATATGGAAATAGGTCAATCTCAGCACTACCTTCTGTAAGAGATAAACTTCAAGTATTTCAAAGGAACTAGGCTTGTTCCTTGAAAAGGAAACAGACGTGTCTTTTGTTTCTGGAAATCAATATACACTACACATTTTGCAGATACGGTGGAATTGTTATCAAGCACTTTTGAAGTATACATTTTTGTATTTTCATTTTTACAAGTGCTCAAGAACACACTACAGCAATACAATAAAAGTAGGTTAACAGGGAAAAAAAGAAAAAAACCAGCAAAAAAACCCCAAAACAAAACAAAAAACAATCTCAAAAAACAAACTGCAACACGTTTTTCAGTTTTTCTCTCACACATTTCTAAGAAAGTAGTTCAAGAATCATGCCTTTAGGCACATCAGAAGCCATTAAGAAGTACATTTCTGGAAATCATAATGTATAAAAATTCAATTTAGGCTGCTAGACATTTTCTTCTGAGATCTAAGGAAAAAGATATTTGGCTGGAAATGAACCATCTGCAAATCCACACAATTAAGTATATGACTGTGTTTTAATAGACTTCAAACCATGTGGCACTGACATGAAAGATAACTTAAATAATAGAACAATAGAGATTCAGTAGATGGAAGTACATTGTTCTTTAATTAAAAAAAAAAAGCTAAAAATCCATCACAGTAGCGTAACATTTCACACATGAAATTACAGGCTTCATTTGTATTTTGCTAGTTATTAATTTCTATCCATATTACTCCTTCAGCTGCATCTTAATGAGCAGATGTTAAACAGTTACTTCTTTATCAGACCTGATTATCGTCTCAGAAGTTTGCCAATTGTTACTATTTTGCAAATGGGATTATGTTCTTGCTTGTGAAATAGAACTCTGCGCTTCCCCTGATCTTATTTTTAGTTACATGTATGTAGCACACGTGGCATCGATGCACACGCACAGGCCGCCACCCAAATTTGCAACTCAGCCAAAGGAACGGTGGTCAAGAGGGATTTTGTCTGGTGGGAGAGTTCTGCAGCAAATCCACATGAAATGCGCTGACCTCCGCCCTCTCACCTCAGCCTCTCCATGCGTTTTGCATACTAATCCCTGCCTTGGAGAGGCAGCCACTCGGTGGGGCCTGGAGAGGCAGCCCGTTGGAGGGCAGATGACCCTGGAGAGGCAGCCCCTTGGAGGGGCAGGCAGCCTTGGAGAGGCAGCCCCTCGGTGAGGCAGGCAGCCCTAGAGAGGGGCAGCCCCTCGGTGAGGCAGGCGGCCCTAGAAAGGCAGCCCCTCGGTGGGGCCTGGAGAGGCAGCCCCTTGGAGGGGCAGGCGGCCCTGGAGAGGAGCCCCTCGGTGGGGCAGGGGGCCCTGGAGAGGAGCCCCTCGGTGGGGCAGGGGGCCCTGGAGAGGCAGCCCCTCGGTGGGGCCTGGAGAGGCAGCCCCTCGGAGGGGCAGGCGGCCCTCAAGGCCCTGGCGTCTAGGCCCGGCCCTGGCACAGGCTGCGGCCCCACCGTCCCTGCTCCTCTGGCGGAACAGGCAGAGGAGAGAGCTCAGAGCACTGTAATTGCCTCCGTTATAAAACATATTCACCTGTTATCCAAAGCTGAGCTGAATCACATCAGAAGTTATTAACAGTGGCTGTTTTCATGCCAGCTTAATTTGAGCTGATGCTGCTGTTCACTTAGCACAGATGAATAGGTGTGTAGGACGAGACTTTAAACAGAGATGACACCCCAATGAATATTTGCTAGCAACTGTACTGTGGGGAGATGTGCTGGAGAACAACAGACAATTGTTAGAAGCAAGTGGATAGGGGTGAAAGGAGGAGAAAGGAGACACTGCCATCAGTATCTGCTGACAATAATTTTCCAGCCTGATGTCAGGCTTTAACAGCTAAATCATTTTTTTCAATTAGTTTCCACAAACATTGGCAAACACAAGCTGACTTTTTGTGCATACACAATGGTGTGAGAAAATGATGCTGCATCAAACGTAGCCAGAAATATGCTACTCCGCCAAACAGGCATTAAATTTTAATAGTCTGCTTTCATTTTCGCTGCAGTGTGCTTCAAGATGATTATAAATTACAGCATTCTGCTTACTTTTGACTAAATAAGGCATGTTTTAGCATTTGATTTAGAAGTAATGTGTGCCTGACATACGAAACAAATCTTGCAGATGCAATTTATCACATGGTTCTCTATGCTTCAACAGAAATTGCTGTACTACCCAGTCACCTCTTTGATGAGTGGTTATGACTTAGATGTGGCATTTAGATAAATGCGTTATTTGAGTCAGAATAAGGCCAGGATTTACCTGTGACCTTCAAAACCAAGGGGGCATTCCGCATGTTTCACTTCCAGAACCATTAATCAAATACCTCATCAAGGCTTAGAGGGATGGGGGCCCTAAGTACAGAGCCTTTGTAAATTAACTTTATTGAGGAGCCCCTGCAGGTTGCAGGTGAACAATCCTTGACCTTCCTGCTTTTGCACTCCCACCTCTGCACATGTGGTTCACATACCCACAATTCGCCCAAATGCAGAGGGGAAGAGCAGTGAACATGCTGGCTGCAAATCCCAAAGCAGATCCAAATACAAAGAAGAGTTCCTGCCAGCATGGTCAGAAACAAGGGGGTCCAAGCACAGTTGCTAATTTTGGCACTAAAACCATGCTCAATTTTGTAAAAGGTTCAACTAGTGCTTGGATTATTTACAATAAAACTCATAATTTTGACTCCTAACCATTACTACTGACCCGTTGTATCCTGTCTGCAGGGAGAGAAAATTACAGTGTAATAGCAGAAGCATTACTGAGGGTTTTAGATTTGTCTTTTTTATCAGTGAGACATTAGAGATAGCAATCCAGGCTAGTAGCCAATGTCAGGGCATTTAGGTGATTTTCTGATATCTCTGAGGACTGTTTGCCTAATGAAATGGATCAAGGTGCCTCTTATAATCAGTCCTCATACTAAAGGAACAGGAGGAATAAAATGGTCTGTTCAAGGATGTGGGGATGCATAGCAGATCCACAGATGTGCAAAATCTGTTGAAATGCTAAAATTTTGGTAGCTGTAGTTTTAGTATTCCTGTGAGGAGCCGTCTCTCATTCTGAACACTTTCCCTGTAGAACTATGTACCTTTTCTGAGCACTTAACTCTATTGGTTTTGTAATTTTTAAATAATACAGTCTTATTTGATATCCTAAAATGTGGTGCTATGTTTACATTTAAACTGCTGAACTGTTGCACTGGCATGATCTAACTTATTACAGATAGAACTGTGGGGCTTAAATAGTTGATAAACCTTTTGAAACCTTTGGAAGAAAACCTTTGGAAATGTTAAGTGAGTCATATTCATATTGTGCTGGCCACAAAAGAACCCACAGAGGTTCCTCCTATGTGTTCTGTCAAGCAACATCAGCTACAAAAAGCTTTCATTTTAATAGCTTTAATTAAAAGTATGTGCTGATTTCGAAAATTGGATACATCTATCTGTTCACATAAGTGAAATCTGAGCAAAATTGTGAGATCTGCCTTTTTCAAATTGTTTCACGTAAAAAGGGATGACAACTCTTCATAAAATATTGAGTGGTGTGTGTGTGTGTGTCTAAGCATTAAAAATGTACATAGCTTCAACAAAAGGCAAATGGAAAAAATACAATGCCTCAGGTCAACATCTTCCCCTCTAAAGTAAATGGGTCACCTTCAGAGGAAAGGTTCAGATGGAACACCATGAGGTTTTTTCTTTTTTTATGCCTACAAGTTCTCTAACTTTTAGGAACAGAGCAGTGCAATGCATTGTCTACCTCATACCTTAACAGCTGTGACCAAGGCCAGTAGGAAAGCAGGATTAGGAAAGGGAAGCTGCATGCCTTTCATGGTCTTGCCTTTCTGAGAGCTCCTATAACTTTTCCTTCCCCTTATTACCTACTGCTCAAGACCCTGCTTTTGGCCACCAGAGAGGCAGAGGGAAGTGGACAGGCAGAATTCACTTCCCTTTCAGGATAGAGAGTATACATTTCCTCTACTGTGTCTTTATCCCTAAGTAGACTTTGCCTCAACCTGATCATTTAGAAAGTCCCACCCAGGAAGCTCTGTACATTCTGTGTGCTCTAGCATGAGGGCTGAAAGTCACAAAATGAAGAAAGGTGGTCTTGGAAGTACTCAGCAGCATAGGAAGTGAAGGCACTCTTCTCTATTTCTGAACTTTGCCCTACAGAAACATAGAGGCAATGCTAAAGGTCATGTATAAGCAATAAAGGACACCTAGAAGAGTGAAATAATTTTGAATCTGAGTATTTTGTTATAAGTTCTTCATACACCAACATACATCAGAGGGTTATTCTTCTAGCAGATAGCTGCAGCAGTGACCAGGGAATATTTTGAAATTTACAAATTTATTTTAAGTCTCTGACTTTCTTCTAGAAAGACAAACAAGCAGAAGAGACCAAAATTGCTGGAAATGTAGTTTTACCAGTGGAAGAAAGAAGGTTTCAAGGAATGAGACTGAAGGGGAAGAAGTTTGCCTAAACTGTAGGTCAGGTTTTAGAATGACTTACAGGTAGGCACTCCAAAAAATCTCTGAGTAGCATACTGTGTTTTAATGCAGATCAGGAAAGTGATCAGGAAGCAATTAAAAGTAATTGATTTTATAGAACAGATAGTTGAGGAAGATATTTTGCAGGGAATAATCTTCTAGAAAGAAAAATCCATCCGTCTCAGCTAACAGATTTCTTGGAGTATAGCAATATGTTGTTGCTAAAGGTACAATTTACTTGGGCTTTGAAAAAGCCTTTGACAAAATGACTTAATGGTAAGAACAGAAGGGTTAAAACACTGCCAGGAATTAGAAATATGTAAACAGGAGGGAGGGAGGGAGAGAGGGAGAAGGAAGGAAGTGTCGGAAGGAAGTGTCGGAAGGAAGTGTCGGAAGGAAGTGTCGGAAGGAAGTGTCGGAAGGAAGTGTCGGAAGGAAGGAAGGAAGGAAGGAAGGAAGGAAGGAAGGAAGGAAGGAAGGAAGGAAGGAAGGAAGGAAGGAAGGAAGGAAGGAAGGAAGGAAGGAAGGAAGGAAGGAAGGAAGGAAGGAAGGAAGGAAGGAAGGAAGGAAGTGTCGGAAGGAAGGAAGGAAGGAAGTGTTGGAAGGAAGGAAGGAAGGAAGGAAGGAAGGAAGGAAGGAAGGAAGGAAGGAAGGAAGGAAGGAAGGAAGGAAGGAAGGAAGGAAGGAAGGAAGGAAGGAAGGAAGGAAGGAAGGAAGGAAGGAAGGAAGGAAGGAAGGAAGGAAGGAAGGAAGGAAGGAAGGAAGGAAGGAAGGAAGGAAGGAAGGAAGGAAGGAAGGAAGGAAGGAAGGAAGGAAGGAAGGAAGGAAGGAAGGAAGGAAGGAAGGAAGGAAGGAAGGAAGGAAGGAAGGAAGGAAGGAAGGAAGGAAGGAAGGAAGGAAGGAAGGAAGGAAGGAAGGAAGGAAGGAAGGAAGGAAGGAAGGAAGGAAGGAAGGAAGGAAGGAAGGAAGGAAGGAAGGAAGGAAGGAAGGAAGGAAGGAAGTGTCGGAAGGAAGGAAGGAAGTGTCGGAAGGAAGTGTCGGAAGGAAGTGTCGGAAGGAAGGAAGGAAGTGTCGGAAGGAAGGAAGGAAGTGTCGGAAGGAAGGAAGGAAGTGTCGGAAGGAAGGAAGGAAGGAAGGAAGGAAGGAAGGAAGGAAGGAAGGAAGGAAGGAAGGAAGGAAGGAAGGGTGGGTAATGGTCAGTTTTCATGACAGGATTGCAATGGAATTCTTCATGTTTCTGTACTTGTATAAGACTGTTTTCCTATTAGTGTTCTGGGGAGATGGGTGGGAAAAGAAATTACACAGAGCACAATTATTTAGATTAGTCATCACTAGAGAAGGTTAAGAAGGTCCAAAGGGACCTTACAAAACTAAGCTAAATAGGCAGCAGGGCTACTTACATATGAAGCTGACAAAAGCAAGATAATGCAGATAGGAAGGAGTAATTAGAAGTAATCAGACTAAATTAATTATAAACATCTGGGCATCTCAGCAAACATCACAATGCAGAACTCCACACAATAGAGCCATTGAGAAAGCCAGCAACATTTAATGCCTCTAAGGGCTTTTCCTAGGCACATAGATGGTTAGGGGCAAATTAACAAACTGTCAGCTCATCCTGCCCACAAGGTCTGCTCAGATTTCATAGTTTAAGCGTGGGAGAAGGCTTTCTTTCTTCTGCCTTCCCTCCAATCACCTCCCAAGTCTTCAGACATTAGGGCAAGCTATACCCAGAATCTAAACAAATACATTTTGTAATTTAACACCCAAAAAAGGGTCTTAGGAGCCACACAGGATTCCAACAAGTGTAATTAATGTCAAGTTGAGTACAAAGTGGTGTTGCCCTCCTGCTGCCCTTTCCACCTGCTGCCCGTCTGGTGTTGCCCCCCTGCTGCTCCATCCACCTGCCGGCTGTCTGGGATTGCTCTCCAGCTGCTGCACCCACCTGCTCACTGGCTTCCTTGGAGTCATCTGGGGCCTGCCACGCTCCCTCAGTGCCCCAAACAGACTGGGATGGAGCTGACACCACAGCACGATTGTGGGGAGAGCATGGGAGGGCTGTCAGGGGCTGCAGGGAGGCAGGTGGTGGAGGGAGACTGTGTCCATTCAGCAGCACCAGCAAGGTCACTCCAGCCATGGGAGGTCCAAGGCAGCTGCAAGCTGCTTCATCCCCAATGTAGAAGGTTGGCTTAGCCTTCTGTTCAATCAGGTTTCTTCTTTCCAATTCTTGCATTTTTGCTGGAAGGGAAAGCAAAGACCATGTAGGCAGATGTGCTGATGAGGATTTAAGATATCTAGTCATCATCTACATTGTATCTGGTTTCCAGTAAAGAAGTCAAAAAACTCAGAGCATACTTAAAAATAAATGCTATCCCTTTCGTACATTACAGTATAATGGTCTACTTCCACTGTGGATCAAAGCAATCTCCTACACTATGCTGTTCATTTCTCATTTCTCTGAAAAGGAGGATATCTTTTACTTGCACAGTTTAACTTCTGCATTATATAAGTGAAAGAGAGCAGAAAATCAAGTCACAGAATTCCCTTACCACATACAAAGTCATGTTTATGGCAATGATTAAGACACTTCTGCTAAGCCCGATATATATTTAAATAAATATAAGTTGTATTTTACTATAATGGGACTTACTATTTTTATTTTAAATCAGAAGTTCTTTGAAGTTAACCATTTGATTTAACTTCCTTGATCAGAGTATCAGTATGCTGGAGTCCCTTGGAATAACCGTGGATAATCATGGTTTGTATCCTAATATAAACACAACATCAAAGAGTAAGTGAGTATAAAAGAAAAATACAAATCTTTTCCTTTCAACAAATATATGTCCTTGGGAGAAGGAAGGCCTCCTGATTGTTGCTACTCTTAAAGGCAATAAATATAACCACATGATCCCTTTCTACATGCTATATGCTCTCACATATGTTTTCTGTCACTCCATAAACTCAGTACACGGTATTTTCAGCCTACCAGTAGTATTCCCACTCATTTGACCTGAAACTCAGCAGGAAATAAAACCCTCAGTTAAAAAAAAAAAGAATGGAAATGAAAAGCACTCTCTGTCAGTCACTATAAACAACGGGATTTAGAAGTGTTTAGCTGCAAACCTATTTTAAACAACTAGAATCACAGCAGCTAAGACTAGATGGTAAAAAAATCTCAGATGGTGATCTCCTGAATATAGAGACCTTTGTAATCTTCAGCATACTCTTGTCTATCCTAGGCGTAAAGCTACTGAAAAACTGGAATATCCCATGCACTGCCACATGACTTAGCCATGTTTCTCCATCTGTACTTCATAATCTGCACTAATTTTTTGTTTGCTTCCAGGTGACACCCATGAAAAGCTATCTTATTACATCTGATTTAGGAACATATAAGAGAGACAAATGAACTTGTGAGTTTGTCATCCAGGCTGGTTCTTTTAAACCGCTCTTTCCTATCACGTATTTTGTCTTTTCCGTTTATCTGCTTTAGTTGGAAAGAGTGTGTGGAAAAAAACCTTGCGATTCTTGCTTGAAGATAACACCTGAAAAAAACCAGGCATTTAAAAAAATACAGAACAGAAATAGATGGTGGTTCAGGGTCGAAGATGGATGAATATCATTTGTATTTACAGTTGGGAAACTGGAAGCTCAATCATGATGGACTGGTAACTGTCAATGGCACTCTAGTATTGTGTCCAGTTAGTCTTACAAAAGTTTCAGGTGATGCTCTCCTGGAGGTAATTAATTTTGGGTTTTTTTGTTTTCTTGTATTCTTAGACTTGAAAAATGCTGAAAAGCTGTTTCAAGCCTCTTATTCTGTCCTCATGTTTAGCACCACGTGGGCTATTCACATTTACATATGGGAGTGTTACAGGTTCTCTTTATCCTCGTTACAGAAAGCCTAAATTTATTTACCCTGGAGACATACTGCAAAATTTAAACATCAGGTCAAGCTTTTTTGATGGAAATTCATTTTCCTTCTGCGTGATAGGAATAGGAATCCATTTAATTGACTTGGCTCTGAGAGCATTATTAAATTTATTTAAAAAGAAAAAGTTTTTACATCAGACAGTGTCAGTATTTTATAAATAAAATAAAACTTAAATTTTAGACAGAAAATTTCACAGAACCAGAGAATATTCTGAATGGGAAGGAGCCCACAAGGGTTATTCAGTCCAGCTCTTAAGTGAGTTTTCTTTACAGGGGTCATACCCACAACACTGGTGTCATCAGTACCTTGCTTTAACCAACTGAGTTAAGTACCATGTAGTCACTAAAAATCTATTCACATAAAGCCCATTCCAGGCAGTATGACATATAATACTTTAGCAACTGAAACATTTTATTCTCAGGCATAGATATCAAATGCCATCATAAGCTAACAAGGGGGAAACACTTTGGGAAATGTTTCTATTTTTCTTTCATTAGTGAGTGTGACAGGTTGAAACACAGCTTGAATTTTTTCTTGAGTTGTAATGGAAAACAAGATCCGTAGAAATCAACAGACAAATATTACAGATGAAGTGTTAGAGTTTGAAGAATTTTCTACCATATTAACTACTTTTAAAGAAAGGCTAGAAAGAAGTATATTTTTTTTTTTAAGAAAAGCATCTATCCTTCTAGTTAGCAATCTTTTTCCTCCTTTAGTGCTTGTATGGGAAAAGCCTCCTGGAGCTGGACACTGCCACTTTGCCTTCCCTGTAGCACCCAGCAGCACTGGAAGAAGGCAAAGTCTCTGGGCAGGAAAACATCCTCTCACCCACTCTTCTGTAAGCAATCCTTCATATTCCTGGCTGCCACAACTCTGCTCATCTGCGGCCCTCCAGTGTGTCATATTCTCATTCAGTGTCAAGGGCATTCTGTGGCATACCCAGCCAGGCCAGGGATGTATTTGCCATATTTGTCCCACCTCCTGCTCCGCAGCAGCTCCATGAGCCATGCTGGTGCTCCGTGTGTACACTCCATTACGGTTAGCTCTAAGACAGGGGAAGATCATGCACCCTGCTCTTGTCAGGTTAGTGATTCCAAAATGGCAATGCTTTTTAAAAATATGTCAAACTATATCCCTTTTTTTCCAAACAGGGAAAATGCAGAAAGTAAGTTTCTGTCACAAATGCCTGGAATACACAGTCTGAAGCAAACCACACAGTTTCTGTGGCTTTTTACTGTCCTACTTTGCTCAATGACCTAGCGAACTGAAGGGAGCTTTTTCCTAATCTACCAAGCAGCTGTCTCCCTTTCCCCACCTCCAACTCTTCCGTCATTTTACTGACTTGAAGTTATGGGAGGAAAATTAAACGTGAATAAATGAAGGTCTTGGCGTTCATTCTGGATGTTATTTGCTAGCAGCAGTAAAAGGAAAAAAATAGAAATAGGCTAGGCAGTCTAAAGGGAAAATGTGGAAATGACTTGTAACTAAGAGGATGTGACCCTCTGCATAATTCATAATCATTAGTCTAAGTGACACTTCCACAGCATGTGCAGTAGTGCTCTCCACTACGACAGGTCTGAGCCCAAATGGCCCATTCAGCAGCAGTCTGTTTGTGATCAGATTTCCCCGAAAGACAACTCTCAAAGCTTTATTTGCTCTGTGTACATGTATATGCATGTTTGGTTGGTGTTTTTTTTCAAGTAAAGATGCTGTCTCAGCTTCACCATGTGTGCAATTTAAGGTTTGCTCAAGTGATGCTTTAAAACTGCATAAAGGCAATTCTGCTGTGCCTTGGAGACAGCACTGCTGTAATGTTCTGTGCATACATCTGCATGATTTCTCAAAGCTAATTCAAATTTAATGCATTGATAATTCCTTTTCTGCAGAAGTCACCCAGCAATAATCTGAAGGTTACAGAATTATCTTCCAGATCAAATAACACTTCTAAAATAGTATAAACCAGGAGGCAAGATTATAATGGGTAAAATTAGACTTTCAATGAGTCACTACATCCTTTTTACAATCCTAAACATAGCAACCTGGTGTCAAAAGTACTTTTAGAAGTGCAGCCAAAAGAAAGGTATAGTTTTTAAATCAGCTGCAAGACATTTACAGCACTGTATTATCAGAAGGACATTATACCAGGGGTTTGAATCACTGGGAACTTAAGGAAGCAGGACTATTTATGTGTTTTGGTGTGAACAAAATTAGGGAATTTTGTTATATATATAATTTAAACAAACTATGAACACTATCAAAACTGTTTATAGAAAATGTAAATTATTCGCAGTTAAATTTTGATGTAAATTGAGCCTAACTGAATGAACAAAAAAATTATACTCCTCTTGGGGTTTAGACATCACAGTACTAATGGATCATTAGTTTCTATTTCATCCATCAGGCACTTATTGTAAAATGTAACCATGTTGGACCACACTGAAGTAGCAAGTTAAATGGGTTTACTTGACAATGACCATTCTAAAGCAAACAAATCTTGTTTCATTTGGGACACTCACATTACAATTTAGTCACCAAAACCCAGAACATGATGAGCTGAAATGGACCCACAAGAGTCACTGAGTCCTGGCCCTGCGCAGCACCATCCCCAAATGTCACACCATGCGCCTGAGAGCACTCTTCAATGCCTCTGCACTCTGTCAGGCTGGTGCAGTGTCCGCTTCCCTGGGGAGCCTGTTCCAGTGCCCAAAAACCTTTGCCTAATATTCAAACTGAACCTCCCCTGCTGCAGCTTCAGACCAATCCCTTGTGTTCTGTCACTGACACCACAGAGCAGAGATCAGTGCCTGCCCCTCCTCTTCCCCTCACGAGGAAGCTGCACCTGCAGTGAGGCCTCCCCTCAGTGTCCATCAGGCTGAACAGACCAAGGGACCTCAGCCACTCCTCACATGGCTTCACCCCAAGGCCCTTCACCATCCTTGTGGCCTCCTTTGGACATTTTCTAAGGAAGTTTTTTATATTGTGGCACCCAGACCTGCCCCCAGCACTGGAGGTGAGGCTGCCCCAGAGCAGAGCAGAGCAGAGCAGGGCAATCCCCTCCCTTGCCTGGCTGTGATGCTGTGCCCGATGCCCCCCAGGACATGGGGGCCCTCCTGGCTGCCAGGGCACTGCTGGCTCATGTTCAACTTGTCATTGACCAGGACCCAGGTCCCTTTCCATGGCATTGCTCTCCAGCCTCTCATTCTCTTTTCTGTCTGTACCTCCAGGGTTGCCCCATCCCAGGTGCAGAACCCAGCACTTGCCCTTGCTGTACTTCATACTGTTGGTGCCTGCCTAGTCCCCTCATTTGTCAAGGTCTCTCTGCAGGTCCTCCTTGCCCTCAAGAGAGTGCTGCTTAGTATCTTGGCCAGTCCTGTGTCCAAGTCCTTCATGGAGCTATTGAAGAGCACAGGGCTGAGCATGGAGCCCTGTGGAGCCCCCAGTGACAGGTCACCAGTCTGGTGCCACCCCATTCACTCTGACCCTTTGTGCTGACCCCTGAGCTACTTGATCACCCACCATATGATGTGTTTATTCACCCAGTCCTACATAGGCCCATATTTGACCACAAAAAAAAAGGAAGTATAAGGATATAATGACATTGCCAGGGCTTTTTCCTGTGCTGTAACTGGATTATTACAATTGTGCTGTACCTAGCTTCTGTGGTTTAGTTATGGGATACATGTCAAGCCAGAAATAAAAACAAAAAATGAGAGGTCATGAGAAGCACATACTTGAACAGTATGGCATACTTGAAGGTACAAAAAGTAGTTGCTTTTAATTTGGGCTGTGTTCTCTTCTCTGATTTTTAAAGTAATACTTATTTGCAGACAAGACTAGAAGATATTCCAAAATGCCTTCCTCAAACCTTGCTACATATTTTGAAGATTACTGTAGTTATTCTTTGCTTTTTCCCATGCATTTCCACAAAAGAGATGTTGCATCTTTCCAGTGCTTCTGCCATTTTACTTGTTGCAACTTACAGCAGAGTTCTGTGGTGTATGTAGACAAGACACTTTTTCCACCTTTAAATACTGCAAAGAATATTTAGGGGGACAGTACCTGTCATTGAAAAGAAATTCTGATACCTATGCTGAAAGGACCAGAGTTTTCAAGGGAAACTCATTTCAGCTGCCTGCTTCTAGAGTAAACTGTTTTTGGAAAAAGAATCGCAGAACTGTCAGGGTTGGCAAAGACCATCTTCAGGATCATCCATCAATCCTGCATCACCACAGAGGGCCCGCACAGCATGAAGCCATATCCTTCAGGGCCACATCCAGACATCTCCTGAGCACTTCCAAGTGACTCTGCCACCTCCTTGGGCAATTTATTCCACTGCCTAATCACTCCTTCAGTGATTTTTTTTCCTAATATCTAATCTGAACTCCCTTGCTGCTAGTTAAGGCCTTGTCTCATCCTTTTCATTGAGACATGGGAGAAGAGACCAACCCCACCTGGCTACACCCTCCTTTCAGGTAGCTGTGGAGAGTGATAAGGTCTCCCGTGAGCTTCCTTTTCTCCAGGTTAAACAAGCCCAGCTCCCTCAGCCACTCCTCGTCAGACATGATTTCTAGAGGGAAAGAATGAAAGAATTAAAGAAAAGACTGTTCAAGCCAAGATACAACATTGTCATGGGGTGTCTTTAAAGCTTCTGAAAAGCATATTTGATTCTAGGATTTATCTCCAGGCTTCAGAATGAACACATATACAGATATGTTTAAATCCTCTTAGACTAATTGAGAATAACATGAATAAAAAATCCCTCCTATCCATTCTCTGAAAGAACTGATGTTTCCACGACTTTGCTTTCTTTAGACAACATTGATAATGACCTCCAGAAAAAAAAATCAGCGTGTCAGTTACCATATTACAATAATAATGACAGTAAAAATGTTTCCAGAAAATTTTGATGAGTACTCCTTAGAAAGAAAAAAACCTCCTCCTTGATTCTTAGATAGACTGTAATAAGTAAAGAGGAATATGAGAGTACATAACTAACATTCCTTCCTGTACATCACTTTTAAAAATAGACATAATTTCTATGACAAAATTTAGATATTAATTTTTTGCCAAATTCCATAATGTGGGCTTTTTTTTTTTTCAAGGGATGTATAATTGTATGAATTGTGAATGTCAACAAAGACTTATTGCTTTGAACATGTTTAAAGGGAAGTGTAATGCAATTTCATATAGCAAAACCCCTCTGGCAGCTGTTCCATAAAGTCAATTATATTGCTGTATGCTCTCAAGTAGACATTTTTTATAGTCAGAGAGAATGAGGTGAACAAACATCTCTGTAGTGATTGAGGACTGACTTTCTTTAGTTTGCATCACTTGGAATAAAAGAGTCTTGCCTAATGAACTGAAACCATTTATCACTGAACAATGCAGGGCAAGCATTACTGCTCTATCATCCTTCAGAATAATTAACAAAGCAAACATGACCTGCAGTGTTCACCAGGACTTTTTGGACTTCCTCAAAACAATTACAAAAAATTCAGTCTTCATACTTTTAAATGGTGTATTAAAAAAGGTCCTGAACAATGAAATAACTACAAAGATGACAGCCTGGCTTGTTAATAACAAAGAACACCTGCTCTAACCAATCATTCGATGTCAGACAAACTCTTCTCTGGTCCTGGTCTGAGTCTTATACCATCTGTGTATTTTCTCTGGAAAATTCTATATTTGCATATGGCAAAGGAGAGATGTGCTTTTCTATGAAAGGTAATTAATCATTGTGTGTTAGATGGTGCAGCCAGGGGTTCAGGGCTAAGCTGGTGTGCATCTGCGAGGCAACTCCTTCCCAGATGATGCATGGAGAGTGTTGATGAATCCACCACAACTGAGCAAGTCTTTCCTTGGTTCAGCTTGACTCAGCACATAGTGCTGCTGCACAGTTACAGTGGCTTGCTGAAATGGGGCCAGTCTGGGGTACCTAATCTGCTTTTCCTGTATCTGGCACTCAAAAAATCCTCAATTTAAATCAGGTTGCAGGTTGTTTTCTCTCAGATGGATATCCCATAAATATTAGTGAGAGAGACATTTGGAACTGGTTATTTATTTTAGTTGCACTCTTAATTACATCTCCATTATGTAACCACACCATGGGCTTGCTGCTTCAATTTCTGCCCTACTCAGGCCAAGTTACTTCAAAAAGACATCATTGCACTAAAAATTCCCACTGTTCCCTAGGTGTATCACAATCTGTTTAGTGCATACAAGTCTCACCACACAAATTTGTAAAACTGATTTAGTAGCAATGACTTCTAATGCTAAATAATTGGGCACCGAAAGCTTACTGAACTTACCAGAAGAAAAAAAGAATCAAGTATTTACAAACACTTGTCCCACTGATAGAATGAAAAACTATCCGCTGTAAGTAAAACCCATTAAAATTTAGATTAGGTTAACAGTCCAGTTTTACACCCCGAAGAAAAACATATCAAGAAATGTTTTAATCACGATTCCTAATAAAAGCCATCTAAAATATATTTTCTAATTCCTTTGCACTTATCTATGTTATATGACGCTGCAGAAGTCATGCCCAGTGCTGTAAATAAATAGATTCACTTAAGTGTCTAATCATTAAGCAAACACTAAAAAATGCAAAGTGGAACAAGATAAATATTGCAAGTTCCTCTGATCAAGCAATATCGGAATTATTTTGCTACCAAGAGAGAAAATATTAACCTTCCTCAATGTGCCCCAATTTACCAGCAACTTAGTTGCCTCTGCTTGGTGAAATCAATTAATGACTGCTCTGTGTTTTGTGAACATCTAAAAGCTAATAAGAAAATTCACAACTGCAGCATGTACGTATGTGCACGTACATGCTGCTTGATGCTCTTTGCACTAGCCAGCAAAGGCTCAGGAACCGAGTGCACTAAGTGGATAATATTACTGAGAGTAGCAAGGGCAGAGCTGAGGGAGAAGTAATCTGGCATATTGTGTGAGAAAATCACATTATTATCCAAAAGTAAATTGCTTTACTTGCCCAGTACTCACAAACTCTATCCCTGGATAATCATCTTCACACTCAGATGCACTTCATAGCTTGTTTACTGTGTTGCACTGGTGTTTACTCCTCAAGTTTATTTGATGTTGGCCATTTGAAAACATTATGATTTAAATTAGTTCCTGTAACTAATAAGCATATGTTTCATGGGTGTTCCATAAGAACAAGGAAATAAAAATATTTTGGGGTAACATCATCTTTTTAGAAGCACCCTGGAAAATAGAGAACAGGATACAAAGACTTATTCTGAAAAGCAAGAACTCAAAGGAATTAACAATACATTATAAAGGTTTTAAAGACTGTTCAGTCATCTTAAGTTAATGATTATTCCATCAGAGCTAAACCTGATATGTATGAGGATTCTGAAAAAACCCTAATTGTTAAATAGTTAGTGAGGTAGAGGAAACTATGATGCAGCTCACTTACCAGTTCATAGTGCATGTTATCATATCTGCAATAAAAATTTCAAAGCACTAAAGAAAACAGCACTAATGAACCACTAAACAAAACAGGTTGTACAATAAAATAAGAAAAAAAAAGATAACAAAAATCCAATGGCATTATGTCTTAAATGCTGGGCAGTTGGCCGTTTTCACTCTCTAAAACATCAATACTTCTACCTCTGAAGACTCAGGAAAGGGGTCTCAGTTTTTCAAAAGATATGCCACTCCATTCTAAAATTTTAGTTTCCCTGAGTACGGAAATCTCATACTGAGCTCAGCATAATGATAGAGAATAATATTGGACATTAAATGTATGGAAGTAGAAAAAATAGAATATCAGAATTCTGCTCCAAGTGGCAAAGAAGATGTCAAAATAAAAAAATACCTGTAATTGGAGAGAAAAAAATGTTACAGACTTAAACATTTTGACCCTCTTGACCTTTCTAGTCAGGTCTGTGTGTTTGTAACATTGAAGTACTTTGGAAGTACCATACCTATGTTTTGTCCTAAGTTTTGGGGTTGGTATATTTGCTTATTTAAACAGTAGGCATCTAAAAACATGATCTGCATTTTTCAGTTTGTGATGCACTGATATTTTCAATACCAGAGCTTGTCTTAAGAAATATGTTTTTTAGACAGCGTGAGCATACACATGGCAGGCTGTGGAATGCTCCACGCAGATACTGTTTGGAACAGACTGGGAGGAAGCCCTCAGGCTCTGCATCTGCCTGTGGCCTCATCTTGTCTAAAGATGAGGAGTAGACTATGATTTGGTAGAGTCATACTATTCATAAATCTTTGTGATATCTAGCTTGAGATACTAGCATTTTCCAGCTTCACAAGTGTTATGAAAGTTAACGGAGGCAATGTCTGATCAGTGACTTCCATCAAAACTCTTGCATAAGAGCTTTCCACTCACATCCAATGTACCTAATTCTACATGCAGAAGACTTGAGAATGTACCATTATTAGGATCATTACATCCTCTGTTGTTTTAAGATCCTTGCAATCTTGTTGGACACCAGTTGCTTTGTTTTCACCAATTCTCAGTGGCAAAACTTCATGCCCATTCTCTCTACATATAGACAATAAACATGAAAACTCTAAAGCAAACAAAATATTCAAAATTTATAAAGTTAAAGTCTCCTAATTTTGTGCTTGAATAATAATAAAAATATCTTAAAATAGCTCTTTAGTACACAATGACCCTTGATTACACTTTCAAAGTCTGCTGTCTGCTTTTAATTTTTTAAAATTCTGGTTAGATTTGAAATAGTTTTAAAAAATAAATTTCCTAGTTAAAAGTTTTTTATCTTGTATTTCATCGTACTTTAGAAGCACATTAATGATAAATGACTATTCTACAGTGTTTCACAAAGCTGTCTATATCTTACTGGTTATAAAACTTCAATTGATTCCTAATACACAATTTCTGGTGTCAAAACTAAAGTCTTGGCCATGATAAGTAAGGTGTGTGTCTTTAAAGAAAATAATAAACTTCAATTTTAATAACTCAGCCTAATAATTTTGCTTCCATAAATGGTCTCATAATCTGGGACCAAGATGAAATTAGTAGCTAGCATGGAACAATTTCTTTTTCTGAGCTGAAGTGTGACTGCAGTCATACCTCTGCAGATAACTAACAGAGAGACCAGTACCCATTGTCTATGTGCTTCGAAGATCATTTTGAACAGAGAAATTTTATGGAACAAGGAAGATAAGCAGACTTTTCTGCAAGAGCTAACATGAACCTCATTGTGAGTTATTGAAGTAAAAAGAAGGGTTAATTTCACAGTTATGTTGGGAAGGCTATCTATATTTTGAATTTCCCTCCATTGTGGCAGAGCTATGTTTCTAAGGGAAATTTCACTTACAATACTTCCTGAAGCTTCCAAAAAATTCTGTCTTCGTCTTTCTGTGGTGTGATTTTTTCAATGCCAATAATGAATTCATTTATTCAAAAATGAAACCAATAAAATAATTTCTTTTGAGGTATTTCTTTAATTTTGTTGGTATTACTGTGTTTTCAATATATCTGTTTTCAAACTACAGATATTCTTTCAGATTGAAATAATTCTTTGCCTCTCTGCTGAGATGCAAGGAAGCTGTGCCTTTCTGTAAAGCTGTGATAGTAGAAACTTAGGGAAAGCCCCTGAAAAAGGACAACTCACTGACCCTGACCTATGGACAGCCAGGAATTCCTGCCCAATTTCCATCTCTGGTGCTACATTCCAAGCAATTGCCAGGTGGAAAGATTAGCACAGGTCAGTGGATGCCTGTAAGCAAATGAGATGCAGAAAAAGCTGCTCCCTGACATGCATTACTGCAAGTGAAAAAAAGACACGTGCAAAATCCAGCAGTACTACTCTCCACAAATAAAACTTATTATACAAAATGTTTAATTTGGCTGAGTGTATCTTAATCCATTTCTAATACCACAAATAACATTCTCATAGTCGATTATGGGGACAAACAGTTCTTTAATCAATTTAATAAACATAATCTTATTAAAGTAACTCTTGAGTCAACTGTAGACCATGTCCTCAATTAACCTGAGTTCTGAAATAACCAGCTAAATAATCAGACATCAAAGAGGCAGCTGAATTCAAACATAAGCCTTAGTGTTTGGATGGTGAGAGAAAGGAGAGAAAAAGGATTTTCTGGCAGATGTAGTTTAGCTGGTTTAGGTTGGTTTTGAATACAAATAAGCAACAGCATTACCCACGGCTACCTGCAGGAATAAAATTTATTCTTAAAAAAACCCCAAAACCACAACCAACACCAGAACATATGAATTTTAATTACTACAGAGCCACTCACGTCTCAATATTCTCTCCCCTCAATCCCTGAAGCAAGTAGTTTAGTTACTTTACCCACAGATTTCTCAAGACACAGATTTTCTCTCAGTGATCCTGTTGCAAAGGAATTTATGTCTCTGAACAACCGAACTACTTGTCCTGTTTATTTTCCATTAAAGCCCTGTCCAAAAGGACAGGTTTATAGACAAGATAACACAGAACAGAAAATAATGTCTTAGTATGTTAAATAATTACTCATTGCACAGTCACTTCTTTTGAGGCCTTCTAAAGAAGCTTTCATTTACTTTGGTTGCTTTGCAAATCAGAGGCTTCCTCTGGTCGTTGGAGAGGGGATGATGAAAAGAGATGAGAAGGAGATAAGAACTGCAGTGGAGAAAAAGAATGTGGATTGTGATACTGCTTTTAAATGTCCCCCAGTACCTGGGCTGAGAACTGCCCCATAAGGAGAACAGAGATGGCCCAAGTAATCTGTGTGTTCAAGAACTGCTAGTCACTCTATCCACAAACCAATTAAAATCTTATTAAAAAACTATTTCCACACTTACCCCTCTTCTTCCACATCCTAATCTGAACTACATATTTTTGTGTTTATTAAAAAGTTGTGATTACTTTTTATCAACTCAATTTCCTTACATATTACAAATGCCTTTTGTTGTAAAGAAAGTAATGTTCAGACTGTAGTCACAAAAGACTGTCTTAGATATCTGTTGATACACATTTTAGTTTGCTGGGCCTTGCAATAGAAGTCAGGGTGTGCGCTGCTAAGGGGGAGCACATGCAGGCAGTTGCAGCTTCCTGGTCAACCCATGCTTTTTTAGACCCTTATAAATGCATAAGGATTTTGTCCTTTCCAGATCTACAAAGAGGGTTAGATTTGGAGACAGAAAATCAAACATAACTTTAATATTTCATTATTTCTGCAAGCCAGTTTTACTAAATGCTTTTAAAAATTACTATTACAATTATGGTATCACGAAGGGAAACAATAAACATTTTAAATTATGAAGGCATGATCATTACCAAGGTTTAAAGAGGAGATCAGGGTTTAAGTCAGGCATTTCTAACAAGAACATCAACAAGGTTCATTAACTACTGTTACAGCTTTCTGAATATGGTAATTCACATAAAAATGGATTTAGTGACATGAATTGCTCATTACTTTCGGTTTGTGTTTAGGTCCATAAAATATCATTGTAAATAAACACACTATCAATAAATTGTATAAGTAATATTCTAAGGGCTAAGATGGATGAAGATTCACACTGTTAGGTATTATGCATTTATATCTATGCATAGACACAATGCCCCAAACCAGGTGTTCTGTATTCATTAATCTTCATGTGGGTTGTGCTCTCTCTTAGATTGCCTCATCTCTTTTTGTGCCAGAAATTTTAGCCTCTGTTATTCTTTCCTGCACAGCTATTAAAATTTTTTATTTACTTTTTCCTTATTATCTCTTTCTTGCTATATTCTACAGAATGTGTATGGTTTAATTTAATGTTTTAACTCATTTCAACATTCTATCTCAATTAGGTTTTAACTTAATAACATTAATATGAATTTAAACCAGTGTCAAGTAGACCATGAAATCTATGTAGGGATTCTAATTCAACTTTTGAAGAAGGCATAGTCCAGTTGAATTTAAACACACAGAATAATTCCACAAATCGCTAACAAATAGATAGAAGTGTTCCCAAAATAATACACAGACTATTGCAAATTAGCAAAGAAAGCATCTTGGTCTGCCTCACTATTTCAGGAGAAGAAATTTATCAAAAGGAACCAACAGAGCTCTTGTTCTTTTGATCCCAGGCTGGATCCAGGCCAAATATTTAGCAGCAAAATTATGCTTTAATAAATTAACTGATGAGTCAGAGGAAAGGTTTTTGGACAAACAAAGTCCTTAGATCTGAAAGAAAGTCAATCTATCCTTCGGTATAGTGAGAGACTGGAAACAGTGATTAATATTACTAATTTAAATCCAGAACAATTAGTATAGTTGAAAGAGCTAGCTATGGGAAGGCTATCAGTCCCCATGGGACTAAGAAAAGTGTATTTTGTCATTGTTTCTAGAAAGATGAAAAGTTAAATTCAAGTTATTATATGGCAAACTAATGTGCAAACAAAAATTTTTCCCACTGTTACTATCAGTAATATCTTTAAAATAGGATTTAGAGATGCAATTAACAATTTTATTAGCTATTTTTAAAGTATTCTTTGAAATACAGCAGGATTGGTGTAAATAAAACCAAAGAGATGAGCATTTTCTATAGAAAAAATGCTCTCTTTGCCAGAAGAAAATGTAACCACTTCCAGTTTTTGATGTTAATTTTCTCCAGTGTGCAATACCTTTCTGGTTCCACACATATACTTCCTACAAGTGTGTTTCGCTTTGCTGAATAAAGGACCAATACAGTCTAGACATGCATATGGGAACTACGGGGTTTTTTCTGGTTCTTCCATAAATATTTCAGTTTAACTCTGCATTTTCTGCTTTGGCTTTGTAATATTGTCATATCTGAAATGAACAATTCATTAACAGAAAATATGTTTCTACATGAACTAACTTCTCTTGCTCTTGTCCCCCTCTCAAGAGAAAACATTTAAGCATCTCACTTCATCTTCTAGTTCCCTCTGCTACTTTCTCTCTTGCTGTCTTCTTTTTGATATGATCTTTCCCAAATAGCCATATTTTTCTGTATTCCATCACTGAAACAATTCTACCATTCAATATACCATCCTCTATTCAAATATTCGAATTTCTTTCTTTTCACCTCTCAATTTCTGACTCAGATGCTTTTCTGGTTTGTCCTTTAACTTTGGTTCCAACTGAATCCTGTAAATAATAATGGCAACACTGGTTTTGCTAAAAATAACTAAAACATCTAGACAAGCCAGATAGAGCCACGTCTCCTGATCGTTAGATAAAGCTTGTGTCCCCACAACCACAAAGCTCAAGATGAAACCTAGCCGGGTAGAAGTAATTTTCAAAACAGCAATACCCAGCACCCACAAATCTATGTGGCTGGAGTAATGCAGGTTATCCCAGGCATGAATCATTAAAGGGAATTAATTTAGATACCTCACAGAAGTAGTCAAGACCTAAACATTTCCAGAGGAAGACATCTCTCTTCCTCTTACATTTGAAATATTTAATCAGAAGAATTGCTTCTTACTTCTTCCATAGTCATTGCATGAATTCATGACCTATAAGTGTCGGAAAGGAAAAGTTATAAGAAAAAATTCAAGGTAACAATTTTGTAATTTGTACAAAATTTGCTTAGTTTTAAGCATAGATAAAGTTGCCACAGGGCTGAAATTATGCCCTTTAAAAAAAAACTTACCCTATTAGCAACATAATACCACATGACACAGAAAAATATAATTTCTTAATAACTGAAAAAGTTCTAGAAAAAGCAGAAGTTTATTAAAATACAAAATGTAATGTATACTATTTACATTTACATTTTACCTTACTATTTACATTACATTTTATATTACATTTACCCATGTGAACTATCTATATCAACTATAAAAGACTGAAAGTAACTTTTATTACAATACAATTTCATGTAACCATTTTCAGTGACACCCAGCTGGGCTAGTGATGTGCATACAGACAAAAGGAAATCTTCTCACTTCAAAGATCTGATGTTTAACCTTGTTTAAGGAGAGCTATTTTGCTGTAAAAAATAAACATACTGCACCATTTGATCTTGGATGCATAAAGCAAGTAGCTAAACCATGTAACAGTCATTATAGACGGATGCCATTGTATTAGGAAAAGCTTTTCCTCCCCACTGGGTTCCAGCAATTCAAGTGTTATGGTTAAAAACTAACACCAAAACAACCACCAATCTCAAAGTCTGAGGAAACCTTCAAGGCCCTGCACCAAATGAGATACTTGAAACACTCTTCTGTGCTAATGATTCTAGTAGGCACAGTTAGAGGGGAAGGTAAGGAAGACTTTTCAAACATGAGCATATTACATGAAAAGCTGCATGCTGAGTGAATTAAAGAGGCCCAGGAAGACAGAGTTAGCACTTTATTGCATCTTCATCTATTTCCAAAAATACACTGCAGCCAAAATTCTGTTATAGGCAAAAGCATTGAGCGCATCCTCAGCAAATTTGCAGATGACACCAGGTGCAGAGACACTCTTAAATGATGGGATGTCATCCAGAGGAACCTGGATGAGCTTGAGTAGTGGACCCATGGAAATATCATGAGGCTTATTAAGGCCAAGTGCAAGGTGCTGTGCCTGGGTTTGGACAATCTCTGTTATCACTCTAGGCTGGGGGATGGAGGGACAAGAGCAGCTGTGCCCAGAAGGGCTTGGGGGTGCTGGGGGTGAGGGGCTGGACATGACCCAGCCATGGGCACTCACAGCCCAGAGAGCCAAATGTGTCCTGCAGCCAAAGCAGGGTGGGCAGCAGGGTGAAGAGGGGATTCTGCCCCTCTGCTCTGCCTTGGTGATTCCCCATTGCAGTGTCCAGCTCTGGGGTCCCACCACAGTAAGGACATGGACCTGGTGGAGCAAGTCCAGAAAAGGATCAACAAGATAATTAGAGGGCTGGAGCCCCTCTCCTTTGAGGAAAGCCTGAGAAAATTAGTTTTTTTTTTAGCTTGGAGAAGAGAAGACTTCAGGGTGACCTAATTGTGGCCTTTCAATTCCTGAAGGGAACTTACAGGAATGCTGGGGAAAGAGTATTTGCAAGGGCATGTAATGAAAGGATAAGGGAGAATGAGTTCAAATTGAAAGAGAGTAGTTTTCAATTAGATATTGGAAAAAACTTTACAGTGAGAGTGGCAAGGCACTGGCACAGGTTGCCCAGAGAAATTGTGGATGCCCCTCCCTGGAGTTGATCAAGGACAGGCAGGATGGGGCTCTGAGCAACCTCATCTAGTGGAAAGTGTCCACACCCATGGCAGAGGGGTGGGAACTAGATGATCTTCAATCTCCCCTTCCAAAGCAAACCATTCTATGTTTCTATGCCTCTTTGATAATAATGTTTAAAAAAAAGAAAGAAAGAAGAAAATTGCACGTCATTTCGCAATCAGAACACAAATAACTGCATTTTTCCCCATTCCTAGTGGTTAGGCAGTACTAGTAAAAACATTTCATTTGCAAATATTACTGTAAACACACATGGTCAATTTCATATTGCTTCCAAAATGTATTCATAAAATATGTTAATGGCAGTGCAACACAAATCCTTTAGTAGATGCTTTATGGTTAAATAATGAAATGGTATCACATTGTTTGTTTATGAAAGCATTTAATGTTTTCCTTTCAAAGCTCCCACAACCAATTTGAAACAGCTAAATATTTCCTGTTTCTGAAAAGCAGTTCACCACCTCAGGTCCCAATAAAAGATAGTCTAAACTGACACTACATTCAGAATAAATTCCCACTGTACCCAGCATGCCAATATCTATTTCTTTTTGCTACATTTTTCAAAAAGCTGCTAATCTATGTTGGCCATTTGTGCTGAGAATAGAGCATTTATGAAAGTTTCCAATTCTGTTTGGATTTAAGCTGCTGGTCTCAGTTTACAACATCCAATGAAACCTTTTGTACATCAAAAACCCTTTGTAGATCAGAACCTAAATTTACCATAAGGCCTCTCTTAACAAGAAATCATTTGACTATATGCCTACTGTGCCAAAAATGGAGTACAACTCCACACATTCTTTTTTGCTCTTAATACAACTGGAACACTGTCACTGACTTGGCCAGATCAAACACAGATGCCCAGACATAAAAGTCACTCAGTCATGTGATGGTCTGCCTTTCAAATAAGACATAATGAAAGTACAAGTTAAACAAGTTGGGTCATGCATGAATTAAGTGGGAAAATTCACTGTGAAAAATGAGTCCCCAGATTAGGGCTTTTAGCATCTAATCTCTTAGAGATGAATTCTGAATAAGAATCATAATTTAACCATTTAGACAAGAAGCTATCAGGAAGTATTTATTACAGTGACAGGCTTGTTTGTTATTAACTACCTATTAGAGGTGTATTTGAAGTTTTGTTGGGAAAAAATTTAGATAATTTAGATCTTCTGTCTACCTACACAGGAAAGGAAAGCTTTCTATATGCTTTAGTGCTATAAAATTTCAAAATCTGTCTCAAGATGCTTTTTTTTTTCCAGAAGAAAGACTGAACATGGTCATCTTTGATACGCGTGGATATTAGAGTCCGCTGCTCCCCTGACAAGAATTACATTAAGAAACCAGTTGAGGGAATGGAGATGACTCCACCCACTGCTCTGAGCAACTCTGGAGGAGGGGTGAAAGCCATCCCTTGCCTCGATTCTGCACACTGGATTGGACTTCAGCAATTTCATAGCAGATATCAAACTCTTGCCTTTAAACAAGAGTCCGGATAAGTGAGTTTTGAGAGCTGGAAGCTGAACCTTGGATGTTCAGCTACTTTAAGGGTGACAGATTTTTTCTTCACTTGAAATTAGACCAAGAAACAGTGCTGTTGCAGGTGACAGAAAGCAGCTAGACTCAAGAGCAAACCCTGTGTCTCTGTCCAGCTTCCACTTATCAGCTTAATCATATTTACTTTGTGCAAGCTCACTGGCACAGGAATAGCAGCATACCTGCGCTGCAGATTAGCAACGCAGAGATCACCTTCAATGGTGGCTGCAGCTAAAGAGTTAATTGTGTGCGAATTGTGTGTGGATGTCAATCATCATCAGCCAGTCAATCATGCAACTAATTCCTTCAGGGGTCACAGTTGCAACAAGGACAGCAGTTGACAGGAGAGCTGACAGACTGAGAATCCTACCACCTAGGTAACAGTTTATGCATACCAAGTCACTCATTACACAAACAGATGGCATAGTCCATTCAGCACAGGGTAAGCCCTTGGGCATTTTTGACATTTTAACCAAAACAATCCTTTGAAGAACAGGGTGAAAAAAAGTCTCCATTTTTGTACTGCCACTGCATTCAATTTACCACAGCAAAATGCTTTTGTCTTTCTCCTTCTCTTTCCCACCTTCACCACAAAAGTCTTTTGCCAGCAAGAAATGAGAATAAAATGAAAGCAATTCAGATTTTTAAAAATGTTATTTATTTAATTGACATACAAATTTATGCAAGGATACGTAAAAGTGTCCTGCATGATTATGTCTTATTAAAAAATTTGCTTAAAATTGATAGTAGAACCAGATAGCTCCAAACATTTTTGTTTGCTTCCCAAGGAAAAAGGAAAATAAGTGAGAAATCGTTGGAAAAGGGTGTTAGCTAGAGAAACATTGAAAACTAAGTAGCAACAAACCTTTTGAAGACCCTAGTGCAAAAGCAAGAAGTCCAGAGGCTGGTCAGAAATAAATGGCCTTGTGTATATTTAGGAACTTGTTGGAGAAGGCGGATAGCCGTTACCTGGATCACAGAATTAATTTCTTTTCTTCCCTGCTAACTCAAAACCACCAATACTCAAGCTACGGGAAATAAATATTTAGTGTCCAATACCACAAGCTGTTTCCAGCAGCCCAGTTATACTCTTCAACAACTGGCATAATACCCAAACCAGCAAACTGAAGCAGTGCAAGCAGGGGAAGGGACACTGCTCTCCTAAGCCTTGCAGTACCTAGGCTGTTCTGGGAAAGGGAGCCCATGACTCACAAACCCACCAGAAAAATTCATGAACGTCCAGTAGTCCCTGGAAATTTCAGCCAGCTTTGGATCTATCAATTTTTCTAAATCTGAGTATCGAAGTTGGTTGGTTGGTTGATAGCTTGCTTGCTTGCTTGAACTTGCTTGCTTGCTTGCTTGCTTGCTTGCTTGGTTGGTTGGTTGGTTGGTTGGTTTTGAGCTTTTTTCTGTTGAGTGGAAGCTGCTGCCCAATGAAAACTTTGGCCTGTCTCAAATATTTCAGGGAAAAGAGTAAACATCTGCAGGAGTCAATACATGTCTTTAGAGAAGGAGAAATTCCATGCTACTTCTGTAATTGACCTTAGAATGTCCAAAACCAAGCAAATAGCATATAGTGCCAAAAATCAACAAGAATAGATTATGTTCCTTTTTTTCCCCCCACTATTAGCTTGATAACAGGACTATTTCAAAGTGCTTTTGTAGGCTGCAGAGATGGTGATTTCAGAAATAGCTCAAATCATTCATTATCTTCATATTGTGCCAGTACTGAAGAAAAATACTTCAAATTGACTTGGATTGCTCCTCATATTTTCATCACATCCATCACATTAATTATAGCTATAGTTTGGGGATTTTTTTTGATGTTCTTTTTTCTGCTACACCAGCAGAAAATAAAAGACCATATTGCATTCATGGACTTTCTGCCTTCAGAAAGCTGTGTACAAATACCAGTTGCAGCCAACAGGACTGCAGTGTAATGTGAGCTAAAGGCAGTTTCATGATTTAGTTATTTGCTTAGTTCTCCAATATTATAATCCTGTCACCTTAAAGTGAGGCTTTTATAGCACTCTGCAAGTGAAGGGCTGACCTTCAAACTGTTACAATTTCTATGAAGTTTATATACATGATTCAGAGAAAGAGTTGATAAATCTCTAATCAAGTTATATAAACAGGTGGCAGATATACCTGACACAAACATAATATCCAGTTAAAAGCTGGCTAGGAGCGTGATATCAGCAGTGATTCATACGTGGAATAGTGATACTGAAGGTTCATGTTAAGAAAGATTTAAAGCATTCTAATTCTTCGAACTTAAATGTTCCAAAAAGTGAAAATAAAGTCTAAAGGAAACAGACAAAAAAAATCTACTAAAATTCCAAAATGACATAAAATATCCCAGATTAAATGCAAATTATGAGTCACAGTTGCTACCAAGACAAAACATTGAACCATGGTATCAGTTTTCATCAGGCAGAGCTTATATATACTAAATAATATACAGAACATGGAAATCTTCTTCTGGAAATTTAGCCAAGAAAATCCCCTATAAAAAGAATATTTTTGATTGTTAGAAATTATTTTTTTCCTCTTGTGCAGTTTTGGTTTGATTTGGATCCAAAACAGATATTTAAAAAAAATTAAATTTCTGATGACCTCAGAATGGGGCGAGTGGGCAGCAATTCCTTGCTGGCCACATCCAAACTTTCCTTCCAAGGAATCCTCCTCCCTTCCTGGGATCCTTTTTGCTGTCGAGACCCCACTCATGACCCCTTTTGGTGCCTCCAGCCCCACACCCACCACTCCAGAATCTCCCAGGGGGCGCAGGGACACTTTGGTGGCTTTGGGAATGGCTCCTATGGGCAACAAATGATTGAATGGGAATGATTGAATTTCCTACAAGACATTGGGAATGATTCCTTCATTCCCATTAAGAAATGAGTGCTTTGTTTCCCTTTATCCCAAAGATCTCAGATCCTGGTGACAGCCAGGGCCTCTCCCAAGCCACTGTGACTCAGAACTCTCAGAACTCTTCAGCTGTTACATCAAATAGATGATACCATCAGATGCCCTACCTGTAACCACAAAAAATTGAAGAAGACTTTGAATTTATAGATCATCTGCTGAAGGTTTCCATGGACAGTTTCATCAGCAGATTGCCTCAGACAAGGAACAGTATATTTCTCAGTTTTGTTGCCACAGGGTGGACCCTCCAGGTCATTCCCCAGAGCCAGTGATATGACAATTAAGAGATAAATGAACAGTAGAACCCCTTCAGACAATCAAAACAGTAACAACAAAAAGTCTTCCAAGATTTCAGCACTCACAGAAGACAAATAAAATTGAGAAAATTGTTATGTGTTTGAAGTGAAAGATCAATTCTCCAAATAAAGATGCTCTTCATTAGGTTCAGTCCTGCCTCCTTGAAGCATAATTGTCCAATCTCGTCTCCAAAATAGCACAAAGAGCTTCTTATGGATCTATATGCAATACTGTTCTGCCTTTCTAAAAGTATTTCAAAGATAATCCCCTCTATTAAAAAGTGTTCTGAGAAATTATTCAAGCATGCTCCTAATATAAGATACCATACTGATTTTTCCAAGTATAGTTCTTACTTGGCTACACCTGCATTGGTGTTGCATCCACATTTAAAAAGGAGAAAAAGTGTTTTTTCGTTGATACACCTTACCTTAAATAAATTATGAAGAGCATAGGGTTTTTTCCTTCTATCCAGACTTCCAGACATTTATTTTTGAGTCCTGTTCTATCACCTTCCTCCTTACTCACTTCTAATGCAGCTTTTTCCTGCTGGGGTAGCCAGGGTACAGGCTCCTGGAGGGAGGCATAAGGAGGTGTATGTGCTGTGTTTATGCTTGCTTACTTCGTGCTTTCCTTGGCCAAGGCACATTAGTGTGAGGATGGATGTGGCTCTAGATGCACCTTGATACACTCACTATATATTTTGTGTGCCATGATTATAAAACAGGAAGGCTCAAACACCCATCTGCAACAACTGTAGCATTTGTCAGGTAGGCCACAGAAGTGTCCTGGCAGAAAGCGTCAAGTTTGGTAGTAAACCAAAAGAGCTCTGCAATCACTGACCCTTCAATTTGATTTGTTTTAAAACAAGAATTAGTAAATATGTCCTAAAGATGTAAGAGTCAGTGGAATAGATGTTCTCTGAGAAAATATTTGAAAAAAGTCTTCTCCATTATCTAGCTCATAGCGAATAATTTTCTCCAGTCTTTGGAAGCCTGGTCAAAGACGGGAGGCTAAACTGAGATATATTCTAAGGTTCTGCCTCTGAGGTGTTGTTTTTGTTCAAAATTGCAGGTATACAAGAAGTGACAACATTGTAAAAAAGAAAAATGTTGAACTTAAAAGTTTTGCTTTAAATCTTTCAGTAGATAACATTTCTTCACATGAAATGCTTAATTGAACAGCAGCTTGCATTCTTTGAAGTTTGCAAAATGATTTAATGTTTACAAATTTTAGAATTCAGGAAGGGAGTGGAGGAAGGAAAAGAAAATAGCTATGCAGTGCTGTTTGTAGTAAATTCACACCAACCACTAAACATACAAATGGAGAGCAGTTTAACTAGTACGAAAAAGAAGTACAGCTGGACCCCAAAAGAAGCTTTCATAATTACAGGAATGATACTTACTTTTCAGAATGGGATAAGAAATTAACAAAAAAAAAAAAAAAAAAGAAAGAAAAGGAAAAAGAGAATTAAAAAAAAAACCAAGTTCTGCTGGATTCATTTTGATATACTAACCTTGCCAATAAAAATGTTTAAACCTCAGTTACAACTCCCTGGGGAATGGCAGCTATTATCCCCCATTGAGTTGGTGCTTACCATACAGAGTCTGAACAATTCATACAGAAAAATAAACCATAACGTTCCTGTTTATTATTACTTTAGTTGAGAGGTGCTGACATTAAACAGTTCTGCACTGCTGCTATAAATCAGCATGCTGTGGATGTTCTCAGCATGGGACTAGGGCTCCCTGGTAACAGCTCTCATCAAGGCAACCAGCTGTCAGAATTCTTCAAATTAAACTGTTATTACTGCAGTATTCATTAGTCAGTTACTGACTATTAAGATATTTTTATATCTGAGCCATTGACATTGGATATTGCTTTTTAATATGCAAGTTATATATAAACATGATTAAGTGGTTCATGTGGGGTTGACAGTTTCTATTATAGCTTGATCTCTCCTTTTCAGGGACTATGGTGTTGGAGATAACATCCTGGTCTATACTTAAATTAAGTTTCTATTTAAAAGTCTTGTATTTCTGCTGTGATTGATAAGCTGTTTCACCAGGTACCACATTCATATTGCAGAGGTACAACACAATATAAAAAGGATGTACAATAGATTGTTTTGACCATAACATAGAGAGACAAAAATTGGTAATTTTAATTGCATTGCTGTCCACAGTAGATTCTGGTCATTTTGTTTGTGCAATGCCTATGTACCTGTGGCTGCAACAAAGAGGAGATTCCAATCTTTTAATACACGCTTTAATTATTTTGTGTAACAATGTAAATCATTTAAGTAGGAGCATTCTTAATGTTTGAACAATTTGGGTTTTTTTTTCTAAAATATTGATTTCAAAATACCAAAAAGCCTTTTGATGTAGGCTATATCTTTTGATTCCAAATAAAGGTGTGAAATTTCAAGTTTTCCCACCTTTCTCTGCATTTGCATGTTTTGGAAGTACTCTCTATGCTGGTAATTGTTTTGCATCTCAGAGATATCTGCTTTGATTTCAGATTATGTTTTTGGATAAATTTCCAATTTAAGCTAAAATATTGGTTTGATTCTCTTTCAAACTATGCTCCTTTTTCCATGCTATGTGGACATTTGTGAAGCACTGCAGAATTTACACATCCCTACTTTAGGGCTTTGTTTCCTTGGCAGAGCTTCAGGCTTTAAGCCTGGAAAAGTCAATTTTGCTAGCAAGTGTTGGCAAGCACAGGAGAGGACTGCTGTTACCAGTCTGAATGCCTCTAAACAAAGCTTTCCCCACTAATTCGTCTCCAGAAACTGTTTCACTGCAAGCAGTAACTAAGGCATCACAGCATGTGTATTTCACTGCATCATGTGAAGCACCTCAGAGCTGTTCCTAACAAGGACCATGTCATAAACTTACACAGCAACCCTCTGATAAAAACTTTCCTATTGGTACAGCTAGAAACCTGGGAGAGGGTCTCCTAGTATAAATTTTATAGTAGTAAAAATAAAAGCAGAATCTCATCCAGCATCTTATCCACTGGGTGTTCACAACCCTAAGCTCCATGAACCTATTCACGTGCACCCGGAAATAAATGCTCTCCGTGGTTGGTTTGGGGCAGCTCAAAACCCACTTTCTTCTTCTCCCCACTTATCTCCAGCCACACACCAAAGCTTCAGAAGAAGAAAAACACCCTGGGAAATCTTGTGACCATATTTTCCCCACTGGAAATCTACCATTACCGAAAATTGTAGAATTACTAACATCAAAACCTAAACAGTAGTCCTGAAAATTCTTGTAATGGAAGCAACTCAGAGAAAATACCTTTCCAGAATGTTTTATAGGGGGGTGTTTACATAGAGTTCTTGGATTACTTGAAAGAACTAATGCTTCTCTGTGGTCATTAAAGTCCTTCAGTACATGAGACAATAAAGATATTTGTACTTTAATTGCTCTTTTGTAGGAGGTTAACTGTAGAGGAAATCAAGGAGGTCAGATTCTTATTATCTTCCTCCACCATTCCCCAGCTCTTGACAGTTAAACCCTGGAAGCAGTAAAAAAGAGAGCATTAGAAAAATTATCCCAGGAAATAAAAAGTCAAGATATGTTTTACGCATCAAAACCTCCACTTGAGTTATGTCACTTAAGATTCTAAAGGAGTCTCCTCCTTCATAAGGAGTTTAGCTTTCTGAACAGCTCTGAACATGGGTTGAGAGAAGCAAGGTTTAATCACTCTTGGGGCAGAGACATGGAGACTTTCTCTTGCAGTTGTGCTGGTGTATGCCAATCCAGATTGGGGTGCTTCCATCCCCTCTCAAACTACTAAGGCTCTCTGCTCAGTTATCTTGAAGTAGTGCAGATTTACTTTAGTAGAAGCTTCACATAAAACCAGGGCCACTTAATTATGACTAACGCCATTGTCCATAGCTGGACACTAAAATAAAAATAATTAAATTTTACTGGAAATTAAAATAAAAATAATTAAAATCTACGCCAATAAATTTCACAAATAACTTACAAACTTGTCAATTTTAAGTTGCTTTTAGACATTTTCAAAATGCCCTTTGGCTACAGGCAGTGAAAATTATGATTATAACACTGAAGTTCCAGCAGCACACTACCTAGGAAATAAAAGAATTTTTAACATAGCTTGAAAGAGATAGAGACCCGAAGCTTCAGAGTGGAAGAAAAAAAAGTCTAACATACAGGGTAAAAAAGCTGTATCCAGGTAGTTTGGATTCAGTATAGAAGTTTACCCCACCGGGAGCAAGTGTACTGCCAGCGAGGCACAGATGCATGATGAATGAGACAGTAAAAATGTGCTTATGGAAGTGTGATGACAGTTCTGTGTCCATAAGACATACATCTCCAAGGTACACTTGTGCATCTGTTATATATTTTTGGTGTTGTTTCTTTTTCAGCTTCAAGTCATTTGAGAAGGTGAGAATATATGCCCAAAAGGCCATTAAGAGAGAAAAGTTAGCAGAGGCCATAAGGCGACAACATGAGTGGCTAGAAAGATTTATCACCAGAAGAGCAAAAAATATTGTAAATACCATAGAAGACTCTGCAGTCGAGGAAGGCAGCTCTGCTGCTCACTCTCCCATTACCTCAAGGGTGAATTATGTTTTCCTCCTTATTGTGCAATTCCTATAACTCAGTAATACTAGTATAACAGAGCCTGGTGATTTTTTTGACACGCAGTAGCATCCTCTCGAGTGATGACTTTTCTTTGTTTTTTCCCATTATGGTTGGGACTGGCAAAAACTAAACGTAAGGCTATATTTCCTCAGCCAGAATAGACAGGTGCAAATATAAGGGGAAGAAAACATGAAAAAAATGGCAATCCTCCCAACAACCAAATGAAAGTGTTTCAAGACATTGCGTGTTGCTATTATGCAGCATTTTATGATGGTTATGCAAACTCTTAAGTTTTACTAACAAAGTTTGCTCCTAAGGCTTACAGCATTTAATATTTTGTGGCTCTTAGTCCTGCATGACCTCTTCTTTTCATGCTAATGAGTGAGTCTTTAGTGCCTGAGTTAGTTGTTTTCTGCTTTCTGCTTTGAAGATAGCAAATACATGAAGAGCAACAACCAGTACTATGCTGTAAAGTTCATCTGAAGCAACAGGAAAGAAGACCTTGGCCTCCAGAGCTTAAGCAGAAACTGCTACAAGAAATGAAAATTTAGATCAAATGATACAGATGAAAGGGGTTCAAAAAGAAAGAGAGCATGACAACAAAAACTCCCAGCAAAATGACACTCTGGATGCATGGAATGTTTTACAATGTAAAGAATGGAAAGTTCAGTAGGCATTACTGACCAAAAGATAGGCTTTGAAGCTGGGCAGCATGCTGAAACACTGCTGAAGAGCCGTATTCCTCCATGGGGAAAACATGTAGGGCACACACAGGACCTCAAAAGGCTTGGCATATCATCACATCAAACTAGATGCTACTTAAAGATAAAATTGAACTTGTGTACAAAATAGGTAGCTGCCCTTGGACAAAGAATTTGTCTAGTCACAGGCAGCTATGAAATCTTTTTTCCCACCTGAGGCATTTTTCTTTGCTTTAGCAGTAAGCAAAGTTTCTGTGGCTCCAACAGATCATGCTTACACAGAAAATGTTTCATCAGCCTGAGCAGGACTATGACAAATGCTGTTGGTGCTGTACAAAATAACCATACTGTGCTAAAGAGTCAGATCCTCTAAGTTAGTGTATATAAGAGTCAGCTGTTGTTCAGTCTTCTTCATGCTAAATAAATGCAGCGTGTCAAAATAAGCTCCCCCCACTGCCTAGACAGAGAAAAAATTTAGAAACAATATTCAAACATTTAATTTTATGGGAGATTAAACCAGAAAAAAAGAGATGCATTTTTGGAACTTACAGGCTAAATTTGCATTCCAAGGTGCTCACAAAAAGCCAATACTACTTTAAGACAGCTTATGTACTCTAGCTGCCAAAAGGAAACCCCAAAACTTTTCTACAGATTTTATTTGCAGATATGGGAATTTAAAATCAAGCACAGGTTAAGAACAGCCACCAGTTTTACCGCAGCTGCTTCGAAGTCTTAATGCATACCACATGGCCAGTAAATCTGAAAAGAAATTGGCATCTCTTTCACGCTGCACTCACTTTCCCCTTCTCATGTTTGGCAGAGCTTCTCTCCTGGAAAGCAAGCCATAATACTCTATTGTTGTGAAGAAGCTGAAAATATAAACATCAGCCTTCTCCTTCATCAATTAAGACAAGGCAGCAGAAAACAGTACTGCTAACTGGGAGCTACAAAACAGAGAATAACTCAACCACCAGTGACTGCATTCCTGTGATATTTATAGGAACAATGAGAGGAAGAATTTTCATCTAAATGTTTAAAAAACTCATTTTGATACATGCTTTCTATGTTCTGGACTTGATTCTTTTACTGATATAAAATAGTCTTCAGAACTGGATGGACTGTACCCCACTGCAGATTTCAGGTATTTTCAGGGAAACTATGTACTCAGAGAACAAAACTGTGAAATTACTGCTGTCTTTGTACAAAATACTAGCAGGTAGCACAGTGACTAAATTCAGTGTGTTTTCATAAATTGGATCTAAAATGTTTCAATTACAGATACTAATTTTGAAAAAAAATATATAGCTTAACTATTATACTAAGGCCTGCAAGACCATCTTTCTACTTTTATAAGCTATGAAACACGCAGATGGCAATAGTTTCAGGAAACTAAATAGTAGTTTTGCTATAATGAAGTGTTAGAGGAGGTCATGTTGAGAAAAAACACTTTAGATAAGCCAGCAGCAGTTCCAATGGTCACTGAGGGAACCTGGCAACCAGATGTGTGAAGTCACAGAGCCTCAAAAAGGATGAGCTGGTTTAAGAAAGAATGGGATTAGTACAAGAATTGAAGACGTGGGCTTCGTAGAACAAAAAAATTATTTTGTCTTTCAAAAAAAAAAAAAGCATATTACATCAATCACAGGGTTTGTCTGATATATAAAATATAGACAAAAGAAAATTCCTGACTTCCTTTAAGCCTATGAGAGACATAATGAAGATACAAGAGCACTGAAAGATGGCTGTGGTTTATTGTCAACACTGAACAACAAAAAGTTACATTCCTTCAAAGAAGAGAGGAAAAAGAATTAATCTCAGTCTTGGCTATCAACAAGACTGATGAAATTGTACTTATGATCAGAATTCTAGCATATCATGTGTCCACTTCATATTGTGTATACATCCTTAAAAACTTGAAAATATTTACCAAAGCTGAACTAGGCTGGGTTTTGAAGGGCTTTACTATGTCAGCAAATTCTCTCTGCCAAGAACTGTAAAAGTTTTTCTCCTCATTCATAGACTGGACTATGAGGTAAATTCTTCCCCTACTGTCTTGAAGTTCTTTCTGGAGCCAGTCAGCAAGATAGCATTGAAGTCATAATAAAACAAAATTTTTTTCAAAAAATACAGAGCATTGACACATAACAATTGTGCAGTCTTGTTAAAAAAGCAATCACCAAAGGTGAAACGATGACTCTCTTTTGTTATATTTTTAACTTGTGCCTCTGTGCAGATTTCATGGATTACAGTAACATTTCCACTACTACTTCAAATTTAAGGTGATTCTTTGTGATGGGACACTTTACCGGGAAAAGATACGCTGGAGAAGCTATGAACTAAGAATTCTCAGAGCTGCTTACATGATGAAATTGCTGCCACGTCTGCATTTCATGGTGCCACTCTTTTTTCATGGCACGTTCAGCCAAAACAGCATGGATTTTCTAAATTTAATCTTATAATAGTGGTAGCTGTTCCGTATGAACCAGATTTCTGAGGATCAAAATCACTAAAGTTTCATAGAGAAAAAAAAAAGTGAAATATTTGACAAGAAAGTGCAAAGCAAAATGACTATTTTATTCCAAGGGACTGGGCTGTTCATCCCCTTACAACTCAAATTTTCTTAATTTTAGGTACTATTCCTTCTTACTCTGCTAAATAAAGTACAAAAAGCAAGTCGGAAGCATATATTTTGATATGATACTATTTACTCATTAGGAAATTTCTATTTTAATTTGAAAAAGTAAGCTAGAAAGTAATTGATGACAATGTTTGGTTTAGTTAACAATTAAATGGAGAAGAAACGGTGTGAGTTTTTCAGAGCTATTTTAAACAGCATTGACAACATGCTGATCTCACTGACATCAAATCATATTTCCTAGAGAATATTCCAAAGTTAAGATTTCATCTAGACTTTTTATACTTCACAAGGTTAGGAACCTGTTCCTTACAGTTCATCACTTGGGACGTGGGACTACTCATTTTCAAAGAAACTGTTTCTCCTTTTAGAGACGTCTATGCATGCCTGCTGTTTGTTTGGTTGCTTAAATGTGGCCATTCTCGGATGACTGCTTAGGACTCTCTGCTGGCTCACAGTAAGTGAAATCTAATTGAAGCCAAATGATTGGCAACCGATTCTGTGTAAGCCAAAGCCATTTGTCCGGTTCTGGCTGACACAGGGTACTGCCTTTCTTCCCCATGTAACAGGGGAGCAAAGAGGGTGGGGGCAAAGAGAAGGACAGAGTCACAACCTTCTGAGCTTCCTCAAAGTGTGAGAATACTATTTTCATTGAACACCTTATGTTTGAAATATAAGGCAGTAACCACGGGGAAAAGAAGCCCTCTGTATAATCTCTGTGCTGCTTCCATGAAGATTGACTGCGACTTAAAATAGCTGGAGGTTATTAACCCTGTAAATCTTACTGAAAGAAATTCCAGTTGCATTCAGAAAAATCAGCATATCATGAATCTGACATAAATTACAGACTTTCAAGTTATGTTTGAATAATTAAATCATTTATTATACCCCAAATGATAAATCTGACCTTACAACCCACAAGTCCCCCTCCCCCCACCTCCACAGGAAAATATTTAATAATTTGAAAAAGTCCCTCTAGTCCTTCAGTTCAACAAACTGATTTTTCTCTTGGAATATTTTAAAGTTAATTGAACATTTTTAATCTATTAGTAAGAGTGAATCATTGTGTTGAAAACGTTATGGATAAATAAAAGTTCATCAACACTCTTTGTAGCAGTTGGAAAAATATTATGACTTTTCGCTATAAAATACTTCTAATTTTTGCCAAGGCCTTAACATGATGATACTTAAGTATGAAATTAACCTTACACCTGTGCATTTGTTGTCTACATTGTTACTGTCATTTGAGAAATAAGGTCCTCAGAGGACTCATGGTTAGAGGTGCGAATTAAACACAAATGTTTTAAGGAATGCCACAATGTTGAGTACAGCAATAATATACAACAGAAGGAGGGCTAGAAACTTTGTTTCTAAATAATTTATCTTGAGCAGAGGTCCCAATAAGCACTGTCACTTTAGCGCAAAAATAACTAGATGATGTCCCAGAGACTATGGGATTAGAGGGGTATAAAAATTCCTCCAGGTGAGAGATCCTAAGACTCACCCAATTACTTTTTCCACCCATGCCATATTCACCAATGGCATTTTGCTTTTCTCCCCTGGAAAAAACTGGAGGGAAAAATAAAGAAACATCTAAAGGTGTTACAATGAGCATAAGAGATACTGATAGGAAAAACAAAAAGGTCTAATTCACTGCAGACTCTCCCCCTTTGTTTTTTCAGATTCAACTAGAGTAACTGAGACGTATAATGTCTAGCTATACTTTAAGTCCCAAAAAAGTAATTTTCAAAGATTTTTTGTACTGTCAAAGTTATGTGAGTCGTATGAAGAAGAATTTTAGGATTATGACTCAGAATCTTATGGAACAATCAAAACTGTAGGGGTACTGAAACATCAATTGGACTAATAAAATCAAGTTGCATACACATTCTGTTTTATCAGCTAGTAAATAATAGATGGAACATATCTGGGAGCTGCCCTTTTAAAAATTTCTAAACTTTTAATGCAAAACTAATTTAGAAGAAACCTGAAATGTAGTTTAATGATTCTCTGAAATGGTGCAAGACTCGCCACAAGTGTTTGAGAGGAACAAACATTTGGAAAATGTTGTCTAATCACATTGCATTTTGTTGGACTCTTCAGAACTTTTTGATACATGCAGATCCTTATTTCCTATTTCAAAGTTTTTTAAAAGAAGACAAACTTGGAATGAAATCACTATAAAGAAATGCATATAACAAGCGCTTATGTTCAATGAATTTATATGCAAAGAATTGTTCACAAGAAAGGAGGTTGGCAAAATTCAAAGTGCAAACAGCAAAAACAACTTCTTAATTGTGTGTGAGACTTCACACCACTGGGCAGGTAAAAAAAAAAAAATTACAGATAAAACTGAATTTTACACACTTCCACACAGTATAAACATGGAATTTTTAAAGATGTGACCTATCTCTAGAAGCTGAGTACTGAGTCATCAGCTGTGTAAACACTAGCTTTAACATCTTGCTTCGACCCCCAAACTTCTTGTTTCTTGTCTATGCTTAAAAGCATAGAGAAGACTCAAATGCCTGGGTGAGGTTTTTTGGCTTTCTAAATACAAAGCAGATATAAATCTAAGCAGGTCTTGTATTAAATAATTAATACTAGTATTTTGGGCTTCTGCAAAACTCAGCTCTCTTAACTGCATGCAAATTTGTTTCATTTTCCACCATGCTAGAGTTAAGTGTGAAATCTATCACACAGCAAAAATGTGGAAAACATAGATGAAAAACAATGAAAGACTTGATGTGTAGCAGAAGTAATCACTGTGAATTATCAGAGTGGATAACGCTTCAAAAATCAGTAAAGGAAAAACGTTACTCTTTTAAAGTGTCATATTACAACAATGTTTTGCTGAAAACTGTTGTCTGCATCCAATTTAGGAAGGCATCTGCTCATGTTTGCTTAAAACAAAAGGGTGGTTGACTTAATGAATTATTTACAGGCATGCAATATGGCAACAGTATCATTATGAACTCTCTCCTAAGATCTCCTCTGGCTACTCCTGGCAGGGTGTCAATTTGCTTGTTTTTATGGTAGGTGCAAGAAATTATGGAGCTGTTCTCTGAAATGAGATTCTGCTATTCTGCTCACTAAATGTTAACAAAGTCAGTGAACAAACTACACTACTACATTGCTCAGAAAAGGTTTATTTCTTAATAAAAGAACATTGTTCAAAAGCATAACAAAAAATTTTAAACAAAAACTTTCAAAGTAGGTGTGCAGAGATTTACCACAAACAGGTAGTTTCCTAAAACAACCAAGTTTTAGAAAGTCACATCAGATTATAAGTATCTTTTAAGAGGAATCTTTTAAACACAAGGTTAATTTTTCATGCATTATCCTTATTTTACATCAGCATAATCAGGGCCTACCTGGATGTAACGCCAGCATTGAATAATTACAGAAAACAAGGGGGACAACTATTTGGCAGCAAGAATTCAGAAGTGTGAGGATTTCTTCTGAAAGGCATTGTATGCAGCTTTCAAACCACGTGGGCAACTGAAACCTCAAGACCTCCTTTTGGAGAGGCCACAGTGCCACTCAATTTCAAGGAATAAGTTAGGGAAAAAAGGGCTAATGGGAGTACCCCACACTTGCTTTACCCTCCCAAAGAGTTACCAACAGAGCACTGCACAAACAGAAGAGAAGAATCAAGTGGGGATTCCCCAAAGCTCTGCTCCCAATCTCATACTATTTCAGTCACTAATGACCTAGATAATGGAGTAGAGAATAATTAGTACATTGGAAGATGACACCAGGCTAAAAGCAGTGGCAAGTGCTGGAGGGCAACTTTAGAATACAAAATTATTCTGACAAACTGGGTATATAGCCCAGGGGAAAAAAGGCCAAAAGAAAAAAAAAAAGAAAAAAAAAGAAGGATTACAGAATATTATTCTTGGTAAGAACAGTCACTCAAATGTGGGGCAGGGAACAACTGTTGAGTGACAGTACTGCACAGATAGGCAGGTCCTACTCAAGCATAAGCAGAACATGAAGCAAGAGACATCTCTTTAATCTGCCTCCAACTGGTCTGCAAAAGAAGCCTAAAAAACACAGCTCACAAATAACCAACTAATTGTACTGTTTTGTCTTGAGGAGCAAAAGTAAGGGAGAAGGAGAAGGGAAGAAGAGCACAAATCTTCAAACCTTTGCATACTGAAGTAGTTTTCATGTACATGAATAATCTAGTTTAAAATTAATATTCCATTTATTCAAGATATTAAAAAAATTCTATGGTAATATTTAATTTATAATTTATTAGATAAGAAATAAGAAAGCTTTATAACAGGTATATAATTGAGCTTCTTAGGCACTCATTTGAGAGGACAACAGGCCAGAAGCCGTTAGAACTGAGTTCATATGTTGTACATAATACATTGTACATAGAAATTAAACACTGAATAACAAAAAGTTATTTTGCTCATTTCATGGCAACTCTTTGCTCAGAACATGTAATACAGTGGTATGCCAGAGGACACACTGCATCATCTTTCCTAAATAGTTTCTTTCCCCACCTCATACGAGAGAAGGAAAATACAGAAAAAGAAAAGGAAAAAAAATAAGGGGGGAGGGAGATGAACTTTCATCTCTTTCATAAAGCCTGCAGATCATGGAAGCTATATTATTTTCAAGTGCACCTGTTTGTGGTTGGTTTAATAAGCATAGCAGTTTTACAAATTACCTTTGTGTGTTCAGGTAGGGTGATAAATGGATGTTCCATACTAACAGAGATCTCATTCATCTCATTTGGGCTCAATGTCACTTGCTTTCTGACCCAAGCAGAGTGTTTGTTTCTCTTTGTTTTAAGTCTTCTGGGAAGTGTAGCATTTCCAAAACAGGTCTAAAGTCACACAGAAAAGATTTCAGAGAGGCTATCAAGTTGTACATAATTGGTTAATCTGGACAGGTTCTGGGTGACATTGTGTTCTCTGTGCTGAGATCTTTTGTCTGAAGGGAGACAAGGACAGGAAAGCTGGTACTTGTGTGTGTCTGGCATCTTGAACTGCTTTCCTCTGCATTTATTACACCCCAGCTATGTAGTGTGAGAGAAATTGCAACTGTGCTTTTCCTTTGGGGGACAAAAACCTGTGAACTTGACAAGCCTATGGTCAGTTTGAAGAGCATATGAGTAAATGGGTATTTTCCAGAGCTATGAGAGGGCTTTAACTCTTTTAAGGGAAGCCAAGACCAGGAGCTGAAGCGGAATATCTCAAAACACAGGAAAAAAACACCTGATTAGCCCTTATTATGTCTCCAAGGATTGCCTTTTTTAAATGTTCATGTGCAGTCCTAATGATATGGAAGTTTCTTATTCTGTTATTTAAAATTTTCTTCTGAATTCCCTTTGGAGGAATCTTCCCTTAATTGACTCAAAAGGCAGATGTTCCACCCCCCAATATCTACAACTTAAAGACACAGGTTTTAATTGTGCTGTATAATATGTTTACCACTGTCATTTCCCCGTTATATTAAAAAAACCTTTTTGAACATAAATATCCCAGAGGTTTTCTACCTTCAGAGAATAAGGAAGAGATGAGCTGCATTGTTTACTAGTATTTCAGCACGAAGCTGGAAGGACATCAGGACAGTTATAAACATAGCATGTAATTTTAGTTAATTTCCCTGCCTTATAAAGATATGTTTCCAAGTAGCACTGCTGATAGTGTGTTTGTAGCAATGGTAGATTTGGCTCAATTTATTAAGTGTGAGTTTAGTTCTTGCGGCCTTCAGCAATTCCAGACTTTCTGCTTAGCTACAGACAATGTAATCGGTCTTCCCCTTACAACAGTGCTAAGCTTGGTGTTTGAAAAATACATTGTATTTATGAAGAGAGAGGAAGGAGGACTAAAGAGAACTGTTTGAGAATAACAAATTAAATTGTCTTTATAGTTAGACTGCAATCCTATACGTTCTGTGCCATTGTTGACTAAAAGACAAGATCTGTCTTCAGTGAGGGATTACTTGATCTGTCTTCTGACAGGTTTCTTGTCTACACCACCAGGGTCCTGGGATGACTGTCGTGCAGGGGCAATAAAAACATCTCGGAGTATTTGACAGGGGTAAGCAGAGGTATGTGGCAGGACATTAACTACTTAGTGGGTTGGTTTCATTGCTTTCACCAGGTTCAGCAAGGCTTTGCAGCCTGAGAGATGCCACAGCCAGCCTACAAAGACAGCTGCGCTCTTGGCACTTGTCCTTCCGTGAGGGTTCTGCCCAAAGCTTCTGCAGCCTTATTTATCTGCTCACATATATGACACTCTATTAGAGAATAAGCTTTGAACACCCTCAGTCACTTTGTCCAGCATTGTGCTGTTTGTTAATGAATAAGTTTCCAAAATGTTGTATTTTTAAACTGACAAAATAAACACATTCAATTTTCATGTGAGGCTAGATGTAACACATCCAATGGCTCTGGACCATCTCCTGGATATTGTCACATTAAAATACAATATCTGGTTTTAGGCAGGTTTCCCCCCCCCCCGCCCCCATTTCCTTCACCCAGCCCCCATTTTGAAATTTCCACTGGAAATAAAAGGCATTTTAAGCTTGAAAAAGCTGAAAGGCCTGACGATTATGGAAGAAGAAAACATTAAAGTAATGTTGTAATGTTCAGTTGTGCATGCTGCTGTCTCACTTATTCCCATGACATGCGAACTGAGGTACCAGCGCAGTTCAGAGGGCGCAGGGGTTTTAGGAGAGAAGGTGGAGACAGTGCTGGCTGCTGGTGGGAGCTGCCTGCACACTGCCAGGGCTCTCAGCTCTGGTGCAAGCTGCAGCTTTAATCAGGCAATTTTTCCTAGTCTGCTGTCTAACTTCAGGTTCAGGTCAGGTTCAGGTCAAACCGAGAGAAAAAGAAGCGGAAGTATTCATGCACACACAGAAACACAAACAAACACAAACACAAAAAACCACACACTCATGCACCTGTACTCCTCTATCCCAAAGCTCACATTCCCCCATTTTCACAGATAACAGGGCCTTCCCTGGCCACAGCCCTTCAGGGTCTTCCTGGCCTGACAGAGTTTGCCATGTCCCTTGGGGCTGTGCCTGTCCTGCGGTGTGTGTCCCATGGCTGCTGTCCCTCAGGAGCTCCTGTCTCCCTTTGGCACACTATGTCCTCCCCAGGGTGCATCTTTAGCCCTGACAGCTGTGGCCTTTCTTAAACACAGATTTTCAGGATCTGCCTGAGTTTCTCCAGCCGACAGTCATGGATCAGGGTGGGTATTTTTGTTTCTGTGTCAGGGTCAGGGGTGGCTCCGCGTACTTGCCATGGGTCCCCTCTCACACATCCTGTACTGCAGTGGTGCCCACCTCTTCAACCTTGTCTCTATTAGTACAACCTTCTCTCTAAGAATACAACCTTGTCTCGAAGAATGCAAGCCTTGAGGGAGCCCACTCTGACCCACATCAGAAAAAGTGGATCCCTCAACAGAGCTCTGCTCCATGTTTCCCAAGTGTCTCCTGTTTCCTGGGTCATTTTGTAACAGTGGCTGAGGGCCTTCCCAGCTGAGGGCCCTCCATGCAACTGAACTTTCCAGGAAAATAAATGAAACTCTGTGTTTCCTCATCTTACGCAGACATTTTGAAATGAGTACATCCAGGGGGAATGTCTATATAAGCCCAGGTCAGTACAGGGAGGATGGCTGTTGATCTCCATGGGAGAAGGCAGGGATGCCCCTCATTTTCAAAATGAAACCAGCCCCAACATATGCTATCAAGTTTCTATCTACCATTAATCATGTTTCTTGGGAGTCTTGAAGAAAGTGTGCTCTGGAGAGGCTGCCATAGCCCCAAGCTGTCTTTTGTCAGTGTATCTCTCTTCACATCTTTATTTTGACATGATGCATATAAAGTTGCTAACAGTAGCTAATGATTTGAACATTGTTTTAATATTTATTGAGTTTATTATCTCATAAGCTGCCGATACTAGGTTCCAAAAATGTAGAAATATATGTGAATATTATCATCAATCAAAAAATATTTAAAAGTAATAACTATATCATGAATATGAAGAAAGGAAGTCATTAAATAAAGCACAAGAAAATTGTATTTTTGTATGCTCTATATATATTTCTGTACAGAACTACATGTTAATTAAAAAATAGTTAAATTGTCCATCACTAGATGCTAATGTCCCATAGTTGACCTCATAATTGCTTGTAGATGCCATTTAAGGCATGGGTACTGTGAAGTCAGTTAAAAAGCAAATGAAGTTCAGAAAATATGAGGCTGGTTGTGGCATGTGAAGGAGGATGGAGATTTGTAAGGGAGATGTGCAACAAAACAGAGGTGGTCGGTAATAGTGGAGGACAAGTATCACAGATGAAATTGTAGAAACTGAACAGTGCAGGTATCAGAAGTTATAACAATTAGTGTGGAAGAAGATCTGGCACCACTTAGGAAATTTCTGTGCAGAAAGCATTACATGCCAGGTATCTTGTCAGCTAAATGTCGTAAAATTTTTTAGAAAGTCTAGGTCTACCTCCCAAATTAATCACAAGTCACTTATTTATGGTGTTTGATCTCAGTTCCTAAATGTATGAGAATGATGTAATTGAGATTGATCTCAGGAATAGTATGATATTATTTCTATTTTGTTGGGTATTTGTGAGAAAATGCATTGTGAAATGTATGCATAATGTAATCATTTTCATGAAGCTTTCCAGACTGAAATTAGCTTTCTACAAATATTACTAGGAAAGTCTGCTGCATAAGTATATGCACAGTCTACTTGCAAAGGAGGTCAGGTCTTTGTCCTGTCTTTTTGAAATGCAGGTATGAGGATACTCAAATAGGTCAGTTCTTTTAATTCTTAAAATCTGAAATAGTCACAGAAATAATGAATAATTTTAGCTTAAATGTCCCATGGATGCCTTCTCTGCCATTGTTTTAATGTGAACTATTATTTTCTATATATTCTAGGAGTCCAGACTATGAAAAAAGCAAAAAGGAAATGAAAGATGAGTCTGATAGATGAGGCCATTGATCTCAAAGGTTGTTTTTTAAGAGAGAAGGAAGTTTAATTTATGGGCAGAATTGTTTTGGCACCACAGTTATTTTACAATCAGTGCTGAGTTCCCAAATTTTCTTTTAATCTCTGTTGTTACCTTAAGTCATTATATGATAATGCATATATCATATGTAACATATAATTTACAATAGAAACCATGTAATGAATGAAAATTAAATATAAACTGTCCCATTTTGATGACTGCAGAGAAATAAGGGAGAGGGAAAAAAGTCACAAGAAAGGGATTGATTCCTGGTAACAGCAAAATCTTCCATATTATTATTCCCAGACATCACTGAATTTAAAAACATCTGCAACTTAAAATGCAACATTGGATCTTTTTTAAATAGTAAAAATTGTCCAGACATTAATGCAGATATGATATAGGTTTTTACGATTTTAGTGGTTTCCTGATTAGCAATAATAATGCCAGATTTGAGGATATTTTATCGTGTATTTATTCTCCACCCGTGCCTTTTAATAAGGCTACTGACAGAGTCAAATTGTCTTCACAGAGTACATTGGATTCAACTTCCTGTACTAAAGCAAATGTGGCACATGGGTTTCTCTTAGTACACTGCAACCCTAAAAGTCTATTGGAGAATCATGAACGTTGTACCCTTTCTGCTCCTACTGAGATGAAGACCATTATCAAGAGAGAGAAAAAAGTGTTCAGACACTCTCTGGAATTGACAAATTATAAAAAAAAAAAAACCTCAAATTGTTAAAGTGAACCTAATCCAGGACATTATTCAAACCACAGATGGTTCTGCCACTGAGTAAATATACTGTATGTACTAAACCCGTGTCAAGGAGTGAAACTGCACTGCCTGGAGTCCTGCTATGAATGTGTTACATTAATCAGCCCTGCAGCCAAAATACCATGCAGTGCTGTTGCAAGTTAGTCCTGGGAATGAATAGAAACGTGGTATGTGTAAATGGCACTGCCTAAAGAACAGCTCTTGCCATATTGAATATATTGTTTTTCAGGGAAATAGAGTGGTCAGATGTGACATCAGGTTTATTTGCCCCTCTCAGGAACAGCTAAGTTAACACTGAGAAAAACTCTCTGCAATGATATAGTGCAAACATTATTCATCATGGCTTGCAGCCAGACTACTCATGTAAAGTATATTTTGAATTTTAAAAAAAGGGTATAAAGCTTATTCCTAAGAATACTAAAGTGTAAATATTAACAGGACATTTCATTTGAATGCAAAAAATAATTAATAACATGTTGAAATCTTCTATTGAGGTAAAGACAGAGATTGACTTATATGCCTGTATTCTGACCTGTTACCAAATGCTAATACTCTCAAAGGAATCTTCACAGCAAATGGTGTAAAGAAAATCAATATGTCCAAACCAGAGACACGGTTGGTACCCAGAAAATGAGAATCTTTATATCAACAACTTCTCAGAACAGCTTCCAATAAGTACAGAATTATTCTCATGAATTCATCAAGGAATATGAAGACTTTATCTAGGCTTCAATGGTTAAGAACAGGAGAGACAGCAGTATATCCTCATAAAGATTATAGTCTATGCCCTGTTCAGAAAAGGTCTGCACCAGCTTACAGGTACCAGAAGAACTAAACAGGAGAGCATAACCCTGAAGTTGAGACTGTAGAGGAAGGGAGACAGAGCAATTAAAATCTTACCAGAAAAAAAGAATAATGTCTTTCTCTTGAGATGTAAAGAGATGAATTTTTGACATCCTGATCCACCTTTCATGAAAATGTAGAATAGCAAAGCATGCCTCTATTTCCTTCTAAAAGAAAATGTATGTTCTTTCCATGTTTCCACTCAGAGTTCACAAAAATTCACAGTGGACCAGACTGTGACACAGAAACCAGTCATGTCAATCTTTGGTCATTAGGACATGCTCTGTTGCACTTCTCCATTCCTGAGGATCAAAAGACAGCAACAAACAAATTTTGAGGGTTCTGCTCAGGAAGGATTCTCCTACAGTCTATTTTGAATTGTCCCACTCACACAACTTAAAGCTGAGGTCAGTTACTCCATCAATCAAAACCACAATTTCTTTGTGCTCTGAAGATCAGAAAAGTCAATTGGGATAACTCGGTCTGAGTCTGCTAGCAAAAACTGCTAGGAACTTTTTGATTGTTCTACAAGTTGGTGGAGGATTTTTGTCTTGACAATTTTGTGGTGAATTAGCAGTAACTTATAGATGTACAGAAAAAGAAATATATATTATCCCTGAGAAAGATTTCACTATGCTAAAACTGTCAGAGAGATTTGCTCCTTCAGGATTTCCAAGACAGTTTTTCAAACTTAAGACTTGATTCAAATAAATCAGAAAAAAATGTGATTACGTTTATTTTAACTTCAGCTAATCTTACCTGCCACCAAGTGAGTTCAGATTATCAAAAGATTCAAAGTAGATGTTATCATATTTTTGTTTATTTTTTGAACGGCAGAGTTATCGCTTTTTGCTTTAGCAGAGAGGTTATGTTTTCATGTTTTCCAATATTTCCAAATTTCACCCCACAAACTTGCTGTAGGAAGAGTGAAACAACTGTTTAAAAAACTTTTTTTGGTGTGTTTTTTCATCCTACCACTTATTTGGAGATATTCAAAGTTTGTCTGAGCTTGGTCCTGGTCCAGGTGATTCTGTCTGAGCAGAGGGACCGGACCAAACAACCTTGACAGGCCCCTTCCAAGTCTAGCGATTGTGTGATTCTGTAACACAAGAATTCAGAGTGTGGATCCCTCAACGGGTAGCCCACGTGATAAAGACCATGGAACTGCTGTATTCAAAACACCCCATGCGGAGAAGATATCTCAGCAAAATTATGTTGCTTTTGTCAGGCCAGTGGCAGTCAGAATCAGCAAGTTGTGACCGTGTGTCTGATAATACAACAAACTAAACATGGGCGGAACAGGAATGCTCCAGAAAAGTTGTGCAATATCTAGCAGAGTTGGGGCTTTTTGTTAGTTTGTTATTAAAAGATATTTCATGTGTTTTATCTGTTTCATTCTCTGCTACAAAGCCTGCTACATTATTAAAAACTGATGTTCTGGGTGATAGGAGAAATGCATAACCTGTAAGAGAGGTGTGGGAGTGAGGAAAACATTTTTCAGGGATGGTGAGTTTCATAATGTTGAAGCTTTTATCTTCCCGCTTCAGCTTCCTGATTTCTTCCACAGAGGTTACATATGTAAGCCCTCTCTTTATGATTTTGTTTATTTGTTTTTGTGGAATTAGATAGAGCACTCTAATGCTTGTTACTATTTAAAAAAAGCAAACAATAAAAAGCAGCTTGAAAGGTCAGTACCTTTCTCTTAAGGATTAATTCCTTTTCAGTTCACTGTATTACAATGAATGTCATACATTGATACAGCAGTGTGTAATTAAAAAGAAAACTCCTGATCATTTTTTATTTCTGCAGGTTTTTTTTTCTGCATTGACATGCCCTCCTAAAAACAGGAATTTGGGAGGAAAGATCTATTTTGCACCCTTTTCCTTTAGGAGGAAAACCCAGAAAATATTACAGTATTAATAAATGTATTTGTGCTTCAATTTCTTCTTTTCGTGAAACTGAGAATTTTGAACATCAAAAAAATAATTGTGTTGTTCCCTCAGATTAGCTCTCTCTCTCTGAAATATACTGTGCTAGAATGTTAATTGAGTTTGACATAGGCACGGATATAAAATGCATCATGCCACTCAACTTACCAGCAGTGAAACTGATTACCAATTATAATCATTCTCTGCATGGTGACAGCATACCAAGATGGAGATGTTGAATATTTCAGTTTGCAATATTATCTGGGTTGTTTAAAGTACTGACTACGTGTCCTGAAACCAATAGAGGTAATTGGTATGCATGTAAGAGCTGGCAGGCTGAGCACATCACTTATTTATAGAGTCTTTTGATGTAACTCTGTGGAAAAAAAATGTTAATAAAACATGGTTCAAAGGAAAATTTACACTCACCATTATAATATGACATAAAGTACAAATTATTGTACCTGAATAACTGTTTTCTAGTGAATAATGTTCCTTTTTCCTTTTATTGAAATAGTCCACTGAAACCTAACAGAAGGGGGAAGGGGAACACAAAGAACAAGAAGACTATTAACTCTTTTAATTTTGTGATGCAGCTATCTGGAAATTAAGATGCATACACAAGATAGAGAGTGGAAAATCACTGGGTATGTCATTGCTTTCATAACCTTCTAATTTGCTCCATAAATTGGTTTATGGTCCTCTTAGGGCACGTTCATCAACAAACTTCATGTCAACAATTGATATGAGGCCTGAAATGGACCAGAAAACAGGATACAGGAAGTAACATGGTGACCTCAGTTGAAAGGCAATGAGCCAGTTAAATTAGCCTTCATGTAAGTCCTTCTACTGCAAGGACACCAGCAATCCTTACCTCTTTTCAAAAAGGAAGATAACATTAAACTATTGAGAGAATGTTTATGGAATGCTTTGCTTTTGTCAGAACTACTTGTAAGCCTGATTGAATCTATGCGGAATGAAAACATTGTACCAGAAGTAAAAAAAAAATCCCAAACTTAGAGCTTCTAGACACCACATAAGAAAAGACATACAGTATTTGCAAATGCTGGTAAAAAGCAGTTTCAGTAAACTCAGAATTTATTTTCTATGAAGTGAGTGGAATCCTTAATACTGGCAACAAAAGGGAAAAAGGGATTTGGGATTTTAGGGTGTCCAGGCTATCTCATTGGGGTAAGATACTATATAATATTAATGAGAAATTGCATTTAATCTTGTCATTAATCACTGAATTCTTATGTTCATGCCTAGTGGTGGCAAATTAAACTTGACCAAGCATTGACCACTGTCATTCCCACAAAGCTGACCACTTGCATTTCCTGCTGTTAAATGTTTCACTGTGGAAACTCAGTGCCCTGGGCATGTATTTTTAAAGGATTTTTAGCATTTCATGTAAGCTGAATAGCACATTAGTAGTGCATTTTGGTCTTTAATTTCTGCCCTGTGATGCCTGTCCGTCATGAAAATGTAAACTCTGCACAGGTACAGAGTTTAGCTATTAATGTCTCCCAAAAACGTCATAGCACATCAATGCCCTGAAGAGAGGCAGATTGTTCTATCCTGGTAAAAACAATGAGAATCTACAGAGAATGAATTCCCGTATAGCACTCAGGTAGTCTCACTGATGTGATTTAAAGACTTCAGTTTTATGTAGCATTGAAAGCTACAGCTGCCTGTCAAATAAACCTGTTGATCTTGTGGTTGTCTGAGGACCTTCCTGATTTCATTTTGGCTTTATAAAATACCCAGGATCACTTCTCAACTCTACTTTAAATGTTAAGTACATCCTCTTGAGATCATAATTTTGCCTGAAGAAATATTTATTTACTTAGAGCATATTTGCATGATTAGAGCATGAGGAGAAATATGGCCGTGAAATGTGAGTAAGGCCAAATTCTCTTCAAGGTGACTGCTATCAGGACTGTAAATCCTGCAGAAAACACCATGGATTTGAGGTGGGTAAGAAAAAAAAATAAGTTCTCCTAAACAGTATGTTTCTTCTGGGCTAACCAAATTCATGTTTTATTCATAAAACACATAATATAGTGCTTGAATGTAGAGCATTATTTCCCTGGAGCCAAAGTCCTCAATATATGTCAAGACACAGGAGGAGGGAAGAACACAGAATTGCACATACTCTTTTCCCCCCTCCATGTCCTTCCGTTCTCCTGAGTGCTTTTTGGAAATGTACCTTGGGATCAAGTGCAGCCCAAGAACACTGACAATGTGGAAATTCTCACATGGGGAATTGTCCTCCAGACAAGCAAGTAATCAGCCTGTTTGCACCCAAACTACATCTGTGTAGCCTGCCTTGGCAGGAAAAGCTCTAATCAGCCAACTTACAGGTCAGCTTCTCCCAAGATCCCTTGAAAAATGTGTCCCTATCAAAGGTGGGCACTGATCAATCACTAGGACCCAGGCATGTGTACCAGGAGCTACTGCAGGCGTTAATTTTAAAGAGGAGACTTAACCCAGTGGTGGAGTTAGGCCAATTTAGGCCAATTGTTTACTTCTGTGCATGCGACTGAGGCCCTCAACACTTATGAGTTACAATATTGTTTTGTTAATAACAAAACTGAAGTGAAATAATCTTTAAAGCTGTTTTCTAATATTATTTGATCAACATGAAGGCTTACTTTTCAAGCCATCAGTGGGGGTGAGATCAAGTCCCATTTACTGATTTCTGAAAGGCAACTGTTCTCCCCTCATCCAATCCTTCACAGTGCCACACCTGCTCAAAGCAGACCCTTAAGGTAAACAGAGTTTCTACCAGGTGCCCAGTACTCCAAGCCACCTGCAGGTGTGTGAGTTTTGGTGCAAAATGCAGGGGTTTTTATGAGAAAGCCGCAGGGTCTCCACAGCCTAATGTGAGGTGAGGCACAGGGCGTGCAGGTTTGGTGTGGCCCAGAGCTGCAGATGGCTCTGTGTGTAGAGGCAGAGCAGTCGGCCTCTGCCTGATGCCCAGAACCAGCTGAGTCCAGTGCAGCCTCCTCATGAGTGCCAACTTTCAAGTCTGGAACTATTTTTTGAGCACCATCAAGGATGCAGCTGTCAGGAGGGGAAAATTAGGTTGATTTACCCTCAGAGAATGCTACACTAATTCAGGAAATGCACACAAAGGACATGAGAAACAAACATCAATTAGAAGAAGAAACATGAAAATATCTTACAGCATCTGCCCTGCCCTTTATTATTATTCCAAGTGCATTCAACCAATCATTCCCTCAGACTGCTTCATTATTAGCAAATTGTAAAACAAATATCGAGTATTTTTATCTTCCCATTAGCAATGCTGAATCTCATTTCCTTGTCTGGAAGATTTCCCTGACTGCCACAAAGGGAAATATCCTGTGATGGCTACCTCATTCTAAAATATGTCTTTGAAAGAACATGAGGTGCAATTTAATCCTTCTAATTTTAAGAAAAATAAGAAAGACGTAAATGAAATGACAGCAGCACTTTTATTAGGGTATTAAGGTTTGATCTGAGTGTTGAAAAGGCGCAACAAACCATTTAGTGAAACACCACAGAAGTAAAGAAAGAAGGAAGAAAATACAGGCAGCAAGAGCTTCTTTTGTTTATGGTTTGAAGCGTGCTGACAACAGTTACTAAGCTATTAATATTGAATAACATTGCGCTTTCAGAGGCTGCACATTTTGTGGGAAAGAAACAGGCTCCTCAGCAGCTGTTTTTAGCCCATTTCTAGGTGATACAGAACACACCTAGTCAGGTCATCAGAGACTACATGTACAAAGCTCCTGAAGAGAGGAGGGTCTGTGAGCACCTCGTGACCCTGATCTTGCAGGGGCCCGGCCAGCAGCTGCTGTGCAGCCTGCATGCAGAGGGCCCATGCTAAAGCAACACTCGCAGGTTGGGTACCTCTGTGTGCAGGAAATTAATTTTCTTCCCTTTGATGTGAGCTTCTAGTGGAAAACACAATGCAGGCAAAGTGGGGAAGCTGAAGAAATTTTTTTCTGTGTAAATGTATCTAATTAGCAGTCAGCAGCCACTCTCCACCCCATATCCACCAGGGTTCTTCGTCTACTTCAAGTGTCTTTTTATTCATAGGGAATTAAGCAAGGAGAGTCCTTGTGCCAGAAAAAGAGGCAAGCAAACACAAAAGGGAATTAATGCACAGTTCTCAGAACTTAATTCAAGTTCTGAGTGATCATGCTCAGACTAACATCTTGTTCCTGTGGAATTACAGCTCCCTATATAAATTGCTTACCTCTCATGGCCTAACAGACAAAAATCTTCATACAAGAAAACCTTCTGGTAGACATCTTGTTCTGATAAATCAGCTCATTTTTACTGTTATTGTATAGATTGTATTAACCTTCAGTACAAGCATAAATATATTTCTGAATATGTATTTAGGTTTAGTTGTTGGTATTGTAATGTCTTCTCTGCTGGCTGTGCAGATCAATGTTTGCTTGCACAAGGTTTGTTTTGTCACTGAAATGTTGTAACAAAACAGACAAAACAAAACAGACAATCTGCACCCCTGAGTAAGCATTTTAACCACAGGTAAGCAAAAGATGGATTCTAGTATATTTAATTCCATAAACTGAAAAAAAAAATAATGTAGTGGTCTGTAATAAAAAAGAGACAAATTACAAATGTTTCACTATTGATTCAAAGGACTGTAATTTTAGAAAGGTACTTTCAATTGTGCCAGCATTATAGATCCTGAAAATAAATGGATTTTTTCAGCAATATTGTCTTCCAAAAACCTACCTCTCATTGCTTGCAATATTTTGAATAAAACTGAGGTAGCACAAAACTTTCAGCAGATGGTTCAATGACTTTTTTTTCTTTACTAATCATAGTTATGAAGGCATTCACTTCATATTTTATTGCATTTTCAATGGATATAGAAAATATCAGTCTGATAATAACCTTTGTACATCATGCTGCAAATTGATTTTGATGACCTTTCACTCTCAAATAATTAGGCTTGATGCACATTCATGTTGTTCACATTGCACTGAGACTGCCTACTGCACTGAGCTGTGTAAATTTTCCCCTTTCCAAAATGTTGCCTCTTATCTTTCATCACTGGTTTGTTGCTGTTGGAGAACTTAGGACTTTTTTCTGTGAAAATTACATGTTCAACTTAGCTTGCCTTTACATCATACAATCATAAGGGCTGGAAACACCTCCAAAATCATTGAGTCCAACCTCTGACCAAACACCACCACATTAACTGGTATTAGTACTGAGGGCCATGTCCCTTTTTTCTGGAACCCTTCCAGCTATTCTCATTCCACCAGTTTCCTGGGCAGCCTGTTCCAAAGCTTGACAAACTTTTCAGCTACAAAATTCTTCCTGATGCCTAACCTGAACCTCTCCTGACACAGCCTGAGACCGCAAGATTAACAATTGTGCTATTGATATTTGGTGTGAAAAGGGTGAAAATAGTTTTTCCTCTATTCGTAAAAGAAAATTAAAAAAAAAAAAAACTCAAATAGTTTTCTACTCATTCCTCTGCCTCCCTCAAGCACACTTCCTCCTCTAAACTACATCTCATCGGGATGGTTTGGTAATTCAGCAAAAAATATCATTTGGTCCTCCACAAAGTCCATATACACTACATCATAATCACTGTAGAAAACACTGTGATATCCTGGAAGAGGGTGATTTCCAGAAGCAAAAAAGCGCCCTGGACAGAAACAAAGCATTGAGACACAACACATGAATGCTGCTGTCTGGAGTGGAATCTTTTTCCTTAGACATTGGTTTCTCTAAAAATAAATGTGTTTTAGGGAAGAGCACCTGTTACACCAATACTCAAGTACATGTTCACTATACACTGTGAATAATTAGAAATTTCCTGAATATGAACTGCTAAAAATCACATAGTTGAAAAAGTAGACATACTAGAAGGTGAAATAGTCTTTTAGTTGAAAATTATAAAGTAATTAAAATCCCCATATTAGGTTGCAGGCAACTAATTAATCCTAAATAAATTATTCTAATCCGGGTTTTTTAAATCTTTTGACAACAGATGTTGCTTATATGTTTAATTTCCAACAAATTAATGCCAGTAACAGATATAATAGGATAAGAGCTAGATTAATACATATCAACAAGTCAGTCCTGTATCAGGAAGGAGCTGTATGGACAGAGCAGCCAGTGAATCAATGTAGCTTCTTTGTATGTTTGCCTTACAGACATAGAAGACATGGGTCTGCAGTTCCAGAGCTGTGCAGCCAAAGCCCTTTGATCCAACCTGTCATAAGCAAATTGATTTGCAAGTGCAAAAGAACATGGAAAGAAAAACAAAGAAGAGAGAAAGAAAAGTAAGCAAACAATACTGTTGTTTTGTAAAAGGTTAACAAGTTTAAGCTCCCTGTAAAGAAAGATAGAACTGTCTCTGTTGACATGTTCTGATACCAGCACAGGTAAATTCTATTAACTTCAGTCCAACAAGAACATTTTTGTATTTCTGGTAGGAAAAGAAAACTAGAGCAGCAAATGAAGACCTCAGAGGATAAAAATATTAAAGCCAGTCAAGCTGAACAGTTACACTCATATTGAGATATTTTTACTATTAATTTTATTGTTGTATTTGTCAGAAAAGGAAACCTCCAAGAGAGGAAGAATTCTGGAACACAGCCAGAATGTGTTTACTATCTTATGAGCAGGGTGGAAAAGAGCTTTCTATGTTTCTTGCTGCATAAGATTCACAAGGGCAGGAACTTTGTGTTCTCCTTTATTCTGTACAGCTATCGGCATAGTGTCAGTTCTTAATAAATAATAAATAAAATAATGACTTGAAGAACATAAAAAAAGATGAGTGGGAGGACATACTAAATTATTCATAATGTTCCCAACAATGTCACTTTCCAATTAAAGTGTCATCCTATCGTCTGTGTGGGTGAGACAACAACCTTCATCTCACACAAATGTGACAGCACTAAGAGCAGAAGGATTTTGTCATATATTAGTACCTATGGTGTGATAAAACATTTAGAACAAGTTTTCAGGAGTGGAGTTTTTCTGTAATTGTCTTGCCCATGCCACTGAAATTCCAGCCATTTTTTTTCTGTCTGAAATATATGGACTACAATTTGTCAAACAATTTATATAAAAACTTGAATAAAAGCTCATAAGCTGCTTAACAGATCTCTTTTTTTTTAAGCAACCAACACAAATCAGAAATAATTTTAAATTTAATAATGGCTACATCCCTACCAGGTTCTCTCTACTATGAATCCACTGAATTTGGTTTGAAGGAGCTGCTTCTATCCTGCCTTGGTGAACCAGGAGCAGTGTGAATCCTTATGTCACAAGTGCAGTCCAATTTATGCCCCTGTTGCTCAAGGCCAGTTTATTCATATTAGATGAAGTGAAGCATAATTTGTCTCACCAGCCTCTGCACTCTGCAGTGCACATCTCCCTAAAGCCACTGTGATGATTCCCCTGCCTCTTCCATGAGCACTAGGATCAGCATAACCCATACAGCCCGGGTTGTGCTCTGCGTATCTCCCTCTGGTCCAGAGGTTTCCTTGGTCCTTACAAAGACAGCAAGCAACATAGTGAGAAGGCAGGAAAAGCAGGTGAAATCTATGTGCTCCTCCAACCCTGAGGAAAATGTTCAGGCAGGGATGTTACTGCTCTTCTCCAGTGGTTCTGTTCTGAGTCATGCAGTGTTAGTGTGGCTCTCATAGAGACACCTCCCGGAGCCATGGAGCAGTACTACAATAAGCATGAGATCCAGTACAATAAATAGTAATTTTCTAGCTATCAGAGACACAAAAGTTGGAACACTAAACCCTGAAATATGCAAATACAGAAAACAAAATAGAGCAGTTCGAAATGTATGTTGTTTAGCCTCATGATTCCCAAACACATTTTACCTGCTCAGAGTACAGCATCAGCTGCCGGTACTTAGGAAAGATTTCTGGTGTTAGATGACTGTGGGCCAAACTGTTTTTTGTTTCTTCTCACATTTGTTCAGAGATTTAGACTAAGATATGAAATTTCCTAACAGCAATGCTGTGTTAATTTGAGTATATGATTCCCCATTATATCATCTGTGTAAAACTGATTAGTTAATTATATAGACAAGTAAATACAGGTCTGCATAGCCAGATGAAGAAATATCAGTAATAACAGTTTGGTTTAATTGACAGTAAGCACGAAATAAACTGCTGAAAAATTTAAAGGACCAGATTTTAAAATTTACTTTACAGCTGAAACTAATGCTGAGATTTAAGCACTCGACAGATCTGTATAAAATGTTATGGATAACACAAGTATGCAGAATATTTACCAGATCTTCTTGTGCATTTAGAGCTGAGATGATGGACAAAGCCTTTAAGCTGTCTTCTTAGAACATACTGCACAATCACTTCATTCACTTTGTCAACAAGCTTAGGCTTGGTGAATTTCAACAGAAAAATGCTGGGTAAAGCACTGCAGACCTGCGCAATTCATTTTGTGGCAATTTTCTTGAGGCTGCCTCAAGACTGACCTGCTATCTTCCTTGTCTTCGTATCGTTTTCCCATCTGGAAAAGTCTGAGTCCTGTGGTACACTGGGGAGTAGGTGATCTGAGGCTGCTGGAGCATTCAAAGATCATAAACAGTCATAACTCCTAAAATCACCACCCTCCTGCAGTCAAGGTTAAGAGTAGTCTACACAATTGGTAGAGAGGTCAGTGGTTAAGTTCAACTAGTATAAATACTGAGAGATTTTTTAAAACTTTCTTTGTTACCTCAGACTTAAAATAAGAATTGCATGTTTTAGATGCTGCTACCGAAGATTATGTTAAAAATTTGGAAATTAAAGATTTTAGACTTTTATGGCCAGTGGAAAACATCATATCTTTTGGGTTAATTTACTAATTTTCTTGCTCTAAAACTGAAATATATCTGCATTTACAGAATGCCCGAAAATTTGATTAATATAGCAACTATTTTAGCAGTCTAACCCAAGGATTTTTAATCCAAAAATTTGAAGAATTCATTTTCAATAGAGAGAAAAACTTTCTACAAATTTGAGAAAGGCACTAATTGGTAAAAAAATCTGTTCCACATAAGTCAGTTCATTGCCATAAATTAAAAACAAAGTAAAAAATTCAACAGTCTCACCCTTTACCTTCCAAAACCAGTGCAGGAATTAAAAATAACACCAGACTTTGAAGTCAAAATTTCATAATTAGTCTTTGCTCCCTAAATAAAACTCAAAAAAAACTTTTTGAAGGGAATAGGAAATGCTGGAGTTAGATGTAGGGAAGTAAAAATATCCCCTTGATGTCACTTTAGACAAATGCTAAAAATAACAGATTATCTAGAAAAGTAAGAAACAAACAAAAAATGTAACATCATTAAAAGAGATACAAAAAATAAGCATCTAAGAAGGAGTAGATGATAATTATAATCAGTCAATAAAAGAAGGAATAAATAGTTCATCATCATGGTAAAAACATACGCTAAGTAAAACTGAGTGATAATAACTGTTATTATTCCCAAGGGAGGTAAACTCCCAGATAATTATATTTCCAGTGGTACAGCAGTTATATCTATGCGTGTGTATGTACACACACACACACACACTATGAGATAATGACAAATATCAGTGACAAAATAAAAGAAGGCCACACATTATGGTGAATTAATTATGCAATTGTGTTTGGAAAATTCATCTTTTGTTTACATGAAAAGTTTAGGATTTCAATATTTTAAATCCTTCAACTGGACGACTACATTTATTAAAAATTATTTTGCTTCATAAAATACAGAAATGAAAAACATTTTTCTGCAATCTATATTTATTTGTAATACTCATACATGTAACAGCATTCTACTATTTTGTACCTATAGATCTCACTTATCAAATCTGGAGTAGTGTACTTTACAGGTGTATGAGAGAATAAAGCCTAATAAACTCCTGCTAAGTCCTTTGTAAAATCTTTGGAGACTCCTACCCCTGCACTCTCCCTGAAGTCCTGAAAAGCTTGGGGAATTGCTGAGTTTGTGGAACGTTTCACTCTGGGTCGCTGATGTGATTCAAGCCGAAGTCATCAGTGGACTAAGGATCACTTCCATCTGAGGATGAGTTGTGCTCCCCTAAAACGAGTTGCTAGCTTGTTTAGCAGTTTCCTTTGAGGCAAGGATGACGAGCACCATCTCAGCTGACCATCAGATCTCGGCTGACAATCTTTTGGTTCAGTCTTAGCTGAAAAGGCTGAATATCTGACCCACAGACTAATCACTCCAAGACAGAGTGGAGCAGTACTCAAGCTCATTTAAAAATGCCAACCATTTCTCTTGTGTAGAAGAGATGAAGATCTTTTTCTCCAAAGCTATTTGTCTCTACTATATTCGTGAAGACTATGAATGAAAAAGAGAATAAAGGATTTATGTGACTGTATACTCAAGTTGTTATTAAGGGAATTTTCTGAGAGAAAAAGAATGTTATCTTGTATTCTTGTTCTGATTCTCTGGAAATTAATACATCCTGATTCGGAAAAAAGATGAAATAATTTTATTTAATCACTAGAAATTAATGTGACTGTGAAGGAGACATTGGTTTTGGTATGTCCTGTAGGGCTATCTCTTCTTTGAATATAAAATCTGCATTTTTTTAATTGAATGACCTTTTCCAATAATTTTCCTCACTACAAGGGTAGTATTTCAATTCCTGCATTATTTACATTATTTACAAACATCTTTAAAGAGCCTGTGCTCCTGTTGACAGTAACCTCTGTGAAATTATGGCAATTTCTGATTTGTTTAAATTTCTTTTCAGCTGATAATGGAACTCTACCTGTATACAAAAATACATCCACCAAGTAATGAGATTGGCTTTCTATTGATGGTCTTTCTCAAATAAGGCTTTTCTCTATATTTATATAATCCCCATTTTTATGGTGTCAGACAATCTGGGTGATTTCTAGCCCTGATCCTCTTTGCTCCTAATCAGCACTGTTTGCACGTGCCCATAACAGCAATCCATCTAAAAATGCAGTCCACCTCAGTTTATTCCCATTTCTGCTGGCTTTAAGTGGCAAAGCTTTCTAATTTACTAAATAAGGAAACCTCAGGTCTGTGAAATAAGAAAATCACATTCCTATGAATTAGTCCTCTTCACCTGACCTGGGTGGGACTTTTTTATGCTTCTTTAAAACCACACCATTGATGGTTTACTAATATGTTTCTCCAAATTACTGTTCTACTTATTTGTTTGATGGGTTCTTTGCTTGTTTTTGTTTGGGTTCTGTTTGTTTGTTTTGGTGATTTTTGCTGTTTTTTTTTTTTTGTTGCTGTTGTTGATACCCATGTAAAAGAAGCCATACATTCAGAGCACATTTTTTTTTCTCATGCAGCATGCTGTATAGTACAAAATCAACTACTGCTGTTGTTCATCAGTTGCCAGTCTTGAGTTAAGATTACTTAATGCTTGAGTTGACAGACTGGTGTTCTGGGGTTCCATTTAATTTATTGGCTGAAACAAAAAAACTGCTGACTGTTGTAGCACAGGATCAATCTCAAGCCTCTTATTCTGCAATACACCCATACATGTAACTACTTTTTCTTGGATGGATAATTATTACATGCGCAGGATATCCTCCTATCACCAAATCTGAGTCTGATATTTAAATTACTGTTTAAGTTGCTAAAAAAAAAAAAGTTATTTTTTAGCTCTGATCATTTAATTGTGAATTTTAAGAACTTATTGGATATGATAGGAAAAGCATATGTTCCTCGCTACTGTTTATATTTGCACAGAAATATCTTCTTCTAAAACTGGCACCTCTGAGCAGTCCATTTAAAGGGCCTACGCTGCATGCTGAAGTGTGTGTTTGCTTAAAAAAAAAGGGAAAATTACTTGTGTTACAAAATTTATATTGTATGGATTCATGGGATGACTAACAGGAAATGTTGCAAAAATATCGTTTTTATCAAATGTATTTTTAAATTGATCTTACATTGAATCAATCTGATGCAGATAAAAGGCAGGGAGAATGGGATGGAGAGGGTGACCCATGTAGAATTAATTTTGCCTTCTAGAGATCCCCATGACTGCACACAGTTCAACCCATTGTGGCTGTTCTACAACCAAACTTTTGATGCCCTAATCAGTATCAAGAGTGGAGGCAGGGAAGAACCACAAAATTAGGCTGAAAACCTTTGGTAACGCTACCTGCTCTCTAAGCTTGGCTTTGTGGTGAATTAAAGTAAAAAAGAAAATAAAAACAACAGCAATAAATAGAGAAAGCAAAAGAAAACCAAGAAAATAAGCAAAAGAAAAAAAAATTAAAGAAGGGAAAGCTGAAAATATTCCCTCTAGAAAACAGCCTTCTTGATTCAGTTGCTTATGTCTTTTTTATTCTCTATTAATAAATCAAAATATCAAAACACTCCTGTAGACACCAGCCATGGGTTCCCCAAGGGAAAATAATGTTAATGTTCTGAATAAATAATATTTCCTTGTAATTATTATAATCAGTAGTAGTAGTTGTAGTAGTAGTATGGTTTTATAAGGAAAAAATTCCAGAGATATGTATGCAAAATCTCTTTCTTCCTACAAGCTTTTGGGACTGTTGTTCATTCATAAAAGATTTCACAGTAATAGCAAAAATAATCAAATGAAGAATTGAAGAATTTCTATAAAAGAACAGTGTAGGCATTTAATGTTTGCGAGTTAGAGACATTTATTGTTCTTAACACAAACATTTGGGAATCAGCCACAGAAGTGTGAAAAATATTACGCAATAGCTAATATCAGCATAAAAAAAGAAACTTCTAACTTAAACATGCTGTGGTTAATGATTTAAAATACTATTTACTATTTAAGTGCTAGTGTACCTATATCCATATATATTAAAACCAAAGACATTTACAAGTGGACAGTTCTCCTTTTGGAAGGTCTCATTATATTCTCCACATTAAACATTGGTGTCAAAGGTTAATGAAATACTCCCTGAACAGAATAAACTATGTGTTCAATTATTCTTCTTTAAATTATTAAATTATGTTCATCTTGATAACACCTAGATCTTTCCAGATCTTTGGTTCACACTTCGATAAAAATAGCATAGACTAACACAGTTATGCATGGTAGAATGAAGTTTAATGGAAAATAAAAGAATCAAAAAAATTCAAATATCCATAACGGGCAAAAATCCAAGCATTATTGGATTCAAAAGATGAAGATTCTTCACAAAACACTGAGATTTACAGCTTCAACTGCTCATAATTTGCTTCAGCTTGTTTTTTGTAGAGTTGTGTCTACCTCGTACAAAGCTGAAGGAAAAGTAATATGATTATACACTCACTGGGACTGGGCAAAAAGGTGTGATATAAAATGAAAAATAACTGGAAACTTTTTTGCAATATACTGTTGAACAAACTTGCAATATTTCTATCTTGCATTAGTAAAATTCACTTTCTATATTGTTTCAACTTTCTTTGTCTCCGCACTGGGGGATTTGACTGGAATGGAAGTACCAAGTTCTTTTCCTGATTTTCTAAGCACTAGGAAGTGAGAGGGTTGGTATATCCCTCTTTTTGATATATTCACTTTATCACAGTGACCCTTGGTGTTGAGGCACATTTCCAGTAGGGCCCCAGGTAAGGAGGTAGGCCCGTGTAGCAAACTGGCATGCTGGTATGTCAGAGGCACGGGGCTAGTGTGAGGGGCAGGAAGCTTTTCCATAGCAGGTGCATCAACTGGTTGTGTCGGAATCATGGGTAAGAAGCACGGATTCTCAGGAATCCTGCTGATAAGAGCAGGACTTTTATGGCTAGAATGACAGGGAATAGCTCTTGAGGGGGGTTGAAAAGGCTTGGATTGAAGAACAGAATTGTAGTTAGCGTGTTCATGAGTATGATGTTAGCGTACTCGGCTAAAAAGAAGAGTGCAAAGGGCCTGCTGCGTACTCTATGTTGAATCCAGATACTAGTTCTGATTCTCCTTCTGTCAGGTCGAAAGGGACACAATTGGTCTCAGCTTCTCACCTTCTTTCAATGTGACTCTTTTGTCATGGAAATTAGGCAAGCTTTATACTTCTGAAAATTTGGAGGCTGATTTAAACCCAAATCTCCTTGCAACTTTACTGCTTCTGGTAATAACAGAAAGGTAATTCAGCAGCTGTTCTGGCTTCTCACAAGATGTGTACCAAGTATCAGTAAAAGTTACATCACATGTGGATGTGGTTCCCTGGAGCCTGCTTTTCACCACTGTGAAGCCCAACACTGTCCAGGGGTGAGCGTGCACATACAAAAATACAAATGTGATCCGGGCAGACACTTACAAACGTGACCAGACTTCACCCAGCAGAGGAGCTGTGCCACCTGCATGGTGTTTTTGCAGGATCTGTTTCAGAGGAGATTGGAGGAATTCGGGGCCTTGGCAAGAGTATAATGTTTGGCAACTAACCTTGGCTAGCAAACAATTGCCTGAGCAACTGTTTCTGCAGCAATTCTGCATTTAAAGCATGCCTCCTAAGGACCTGATCACAAATTCATTGTCCTGAAATTCGAGGGCTATTCAATGCCCTCCCTGGCATTTAAGTAGATAACTTTTCCAGAACAAGAGTTTGAGGGCAGCTGGGTCCACCCTTATGGTTCACATTCAGTGCTTTTAAGTAAGTTGTTACCTCTCATCTTGAATGACATTACATATCACTCATCACTATTTGTCAGAAGTTGTATCAGTATCTATACAGTAGCTGTTGCATTTCCTGGATGAAAAGTCTCAATGTTTACCTTTAAAATGTCAATCCTTCTGCACTCCTAGCATTCACAAGCCTGTTTATCAGTTTGCTCTCCACTGCCATGGAGATGTGATCAGAATAAATGAAGCAAGAGGTACAATTTACAAGGAGGAAGCTGTAGCCAAAGTCATCTGCAGGTTTGTATTCACTGGCCATTTCTTTCAGGGATCCTTCAGGGATCCTTTGCAGTGATAGCAAACTGATTTAAAACTAAGATTTAAAGGTGTCAGAATTTGTCCATTTAGGTGACTGAAAAAAGACAGGCCAGCAAGAGAGTGATGTGGCCATCACAGCTCATGCTATCTCCCACAGTAACATCTCTATTCAGACAGCACTATACACAACACATGGTGCAAATCAAGAAATAATTTGAATCATCAGTGAAGGCATTCAAGGTGCCTGACTGACATCTCCAGCAAGCAGAGGTGCAGGGAAGGAATGGATCAGATGGGGTTGCTTCATGACCTGAGAAAAATTCTAGGTGAGCTTGTGAAAACCAATTTCCTTACTTAAACATCACTGGAACAGTCTCCTTCAAATAAAGGGAACACAACTTTCTGATGTCTTGCTCTCAGATTATATTGCACATTTCTGAATATGAACATCTAGCATTTTGGATGTGCTACTTAACAAAATACTGACTGACTTGATCTTCTTCTGGTCATTGCCACAATATTTGTGACCTGATCATGGAAGAGTGCAGCAGAGAGTAATCATAATCTTTAACATCAGTGTATTAACTACTTACTAGTGATTTGGAAGTTGTCATCATAATTCTCTGATAACAGTTCTTATATCTGATTTGTATTATTCCTAGAAAATAGCACATTTGCTTACGTTTTTTACATAACTAGTAAAGCAAGTATTGCATCTCAGATTTGCGAACTGAGTTGAAGAGTAAAATGCACCTTAAGAATGAAGAAGTCTTAGCAACAGTGACTTTCACAGGCTATCTACTCAAAAAATCGATTGCACTTGCATTTTAAAAAAGTGTCAGTATTTGAAGCAAGCCCATAGATACAGAAATGCCATCTCTGCTCTATAACCTGTTGTCTATGGCAGTATGTTTTGAGTCTGATAGGGGGAGAAAAAAAAAATAATGGCAATCAGTAATAAGTGAAAAATTTAAACTATTAATTAGTCCTAATATTAACTGTAGGTTATACATACCTGGTGTAATATCTTCTAGGGTCTGTCTGCAGGTGCTATGGACTATCTGTCTATTTCTTTATTTCTCTAGTCCTCTCTCTCTCTCTCTCTCTTTCAACTTGCTAATGTACAAAGGGAAGAGAAAGACCTCAGAAGCTGTATTCTACCTCTGCAATTAGTACCCTACTCCAGAGCTGGACAAGACAAATAAATATTGAGTCGCAGGGGCTGCCTACCATGGCAGCTGTAAACACAATCCTTCTCATCTAGGGCAGAAAACTTTGGCAAAGAAAGCTTCTGTTTCCACTGTGTCCTCTCCTCTCACTAAGCAGAAACACAACCTCTGAAACTGCCAAGCCACTGCCTACTGAAAGAGCAGCATTCACTAAAAAATAAGAAAGCAAGAATGTTTTATTTTGATCTACAATCCATGCTCTGCCTTTCCTCCACACTGTTCATACATATGCACCACATGAAAAAAAAAAAAAACACATCTAGAACAAGTTCCTTTTTGTTGTTCATATGTGTGAGCACAGGCTTGATCATCCAAAAGAACGAGCAGGTGGGACACAGCCGGGGTCTCATTCATTAAATTCACACAGTTTTTATTCACTGGCTCCACTGACCCTTTGCTTGGAACATTTTTGCAAAGTTCTTGTGCCTTTGTGACTACATTGTTATGAGATTTTAAGGCAGCTTACAAGTGGGATATTCACAGGCAAAAACCAGCCTGTTTTCTGTCTGTTATTTATCACAGCCAAACCAGGAATTTGTGATAAACTTTCACACTTGCACATTCTCTTCCACCAGGGCTGGAATATCAGGGAACAGTAGTACGTCATAAATGTTTTCCATCAGTAGGTACCTAAGGCTATAATTACTTGTCCTAAACTGGACAATTTATGTGGATTTATGATAAGGTATTGTAATGCAAACTGTGACTGAAATTTGATTTTGATGTTGCAGAGAGAGAGGGGAAAATGTATTTTCTCAGGCAGAGTGATAATTAAACTTGGGAGCACGGCAGAACAGCTGAATGTAATGGATAAGTAGCTGCTCTCCTGCAGTTATATATTAGAGTATTAGTGATTTTAGAAATGGTTTGCTATTCCATCAGTGAATCCATTTGAATAACTGAATTTAAAAAATTATCTAATTTCATTATGAGTCTTGGGGACCATTTTATGATGTCTGCTTTTAGCTCTATGTTAACAGCCTACCTAATTTTTCTCTCTTTCAATTGAGAGGTGGTTTCAAAGGTTTTTTGACTTTTACATATGCACACATAAGATACTTCAGAGCACACTAGGTAACTTCATTCCGCAGAGGAACTCATTAGTGGCCAATACACAATATGTCACGATAAAAGTATATTTGAAAAATAATGTAGTCCAAAAAAAGCAACCACTTGTTCTGCTCCAGAGTCATTGTTAAGCCATGTTTACAGGCATTTCACTGATTCAAAGTATTTTTGTCATACTAAAATAGGAATTTAGTTTAATAAACATTAGAATCCCCCTGAGAATATGAAAATTCCTTTGTAGGGTTTTGAAGTGAAATTTTCAAATTTCAAAATCCAAAGCACATATCTAGAGACAGGAGCTACACAAATTAATAACATATCTAGATGGTGAATATATAAATATATTTGTTATGCATGATATTAATGTCCTTTTTATGCACAGACATGCAGCTGAAAAATGGCGATTCAGAAACAGAAGAAAGCATCCACTTCCCAGTATGAAAAAATGGGAAGGTTCTTTCTTGATTTTAAACAATTGAGAGGAGGAGGGTGAAAAAAAGGATAAAAATCCAGTTCTTAAACTCTGGTATTTTAACAAGCTAAGACTGAGAGTCTTTCGTAACAGATTCCTAATTTGTTCATTTTACACTGTCTAACTAGATCAAAAAGCAGTGTCAAATGCCCAAAGCAGTGTTTGTCAGCAGTTCTTCTAAGTTTCAAAGCATCTGAATAGAGGAAGACTAGTACCTTATTTCCAAGCAGACACAGGATGGCTCTTGTTGGCAGCCCGTGGCTGCAGAATGAATACATGCCATGAGTACAGACCATTTGTCTGCTGATTACAGCAGACCCCGGGGGAGCTGATGTTAGCTCTCATTTTCACCTCTCTCTCTCACGCAGTGTCTCCTTGCTGTGGCAGTCGTTCCTCCCCTCCTCCTCCTTGCCTTCATTCCTCACGGCTTTGATTCGATCTGACTTGGCAGTGGTATATTTAAGACTGTTTTCCAAATTAAGATCAGGCTGGGATGTTTGAAATGTGTTGACTTGCCTTGAAGGTTAACACAGAGAGGGGGAGAAAAAAAAAAAAAAGTGTAGCTATTCTCATTTGGAATTCAGCACTGATCATAATGAATGTACTTGGTATTCATGTGCAACTCACATGTATTTCCCTAAGAGCGCTACTGTAATTTAATGCTGCTACTAAAAATATTGGGGGTAGAGGGACACTTAAAATAAAATGTCATGAAATAAAAGGAAAGGATATACCTCGTGTCTCTGCAGCAACTCTGTGGTTTGCCTGTTGTTTTAATACTTGATTTATAAGCTTTCTCTCCCATCCCCCACTCATTTCCATAGAATTTTCTGAGAGAAAAGATGAGAAATATTCTTTTACTGTGCTAAATATGTAGCCTTATGATCCTTATGATTCAATACTCTCTAGGGCAATGGTGATGTATGTGCTATCAAATTACATGGATTTTACACACCTATTTTCTCAGATATCCAATAAGAAATGTGTACTTACTGCAGTAACCTTGCATTACTCATGCTACACTTTGGAGAGACAGAGCATGCTGCACCAAGCTCATTCCGTAGCCTGTCATCACATTTTTCTCACCTTACAGTATTTAAAAGAAAAAAATCTGTGTTATGCTCCAGTACATAATTTTCTGAGATCCCTAATTAATATTTAAAATAGGATAAATGGCCATATTTTTGTGGCGATGGGCTTCAGAACAATGCAGTAATGTTGTACAATACACTGGCTGAGAATAATTTCTGCAGATGTAAATTTGACTATTCTGCTTTGCTTTCTTTGTGCGAACCGTGATTGTGCCTGGCAGTTTTCTCCTCTTTCATTAGGTTGTCATTGCTGGAGCAACACAATTAATAGCAGCTTTTAAGGTTTAATAATGGAAAAATCTAATTACATTCCAGTGTTGCTCTTATAATAATTCCAGACCCAAAGCCTGTGTCCCTCTACTCTTCAATGATTCACATACCTATTACTTTCTCATCTAAAGCTTTATCAGAGAACACTACATTTGTGGCCTAAAATCAGGAGTTGCTTCAGCTTGTCAGCACGACAAAGGAGTCACAAAAAGTAAACAGAAGTGAGGTGCTTGCACAGATGTGGGAGAGTAAGAAGGGATGGGATGTAAACCCCAGTTTCTCTGTTGTTAGCAATATCTTGCCTTTTTCAAGTTTTCCTCTCTCCAGGAGAAAAGCATAAAATGTAATTATCTATTAATGGATAATGAATAGATGTCTGCCTATTTCAGTTATGCTAGAAAAACATGCAGAGAGTCTGATACCATGTAAGACTTACGGAATCCATTCAGTGCCCTTAAAGAAAGCCCCTAAATCCCTCTCTACGCAGAGGAAAAATGCTGGACATATTGGAAATGCTCTGATAAAGAATCTATCCTCTTCAGTTGAGGAATATAGGAGCTTAAGCTAGATCTTCTACAGCAGGTCTCATTCTGATATGCTAGAAATGTGTCTCTCTGATTTTTATGGAATTCTTGTTAGGAAAGCAGCCTCATTAGGGACCTACACAGTGCTTGGATACATAAGGTTGGAATATTGAATTCTACACTCATGATCAAAATAAAGCAAATACTTTAAATTGTTGACTTTTTAATTAATCATCTGTACAGGCATGAGAGGAGATGAAACTTTGTTATGATATACATTCTCCTCTTCATAACTTACGTTTATTTTGGCCAAATGAGCTATTTACATTGCGCAGAGGAACAACCAGAGGTAGTATGTTTGTTGTAAGAATACCTGCATGCATTTTATAGACATAAGTAAACACTTTAGATAATTTCCTTTTTTCTTTCTTTACATGTAAATCTAAAAATTAAATTATAAAATGCATATTATAAAAATCTAAATTATAAAATACAGCATAATTACATCCAGCTTCCTTGTGACAACCTGGTGAATAGGTCTTGAAAAAAAATTTTTTTCAGACTAATTTTACAAACACCAAGAATATTTTGGCAGCCACCAAAGTTGAAGGCAGGTTGATATATTTTTCCTAGTAGACACATAACAAAAGGATGTGAGGAAAGGTGAAACAGTTGAAAGTGAAATAAGCCCCCACATCAGGAAGTAGGGATACAGCAATATGTTACTCTCTCAGTAGCTCCCTGTGACTTAGAGGAAGCTGAAATGATGGGACTAAGGTAGTGAAAGTGTTGTGTAAAACCTGGCTTCTCATATATTTTGTTTAGAGTGGAAGGTTTGGCAACTGGTGTAGCAATACATGAGCTGAGTGAGCAGAGACCGTTCCACATTGAAAAAAAAGAAGACTTTTGAGAAAAGGCAGCTTAGTCTATAGTGTAGTCTTGCAAATGTTCATGATCTGAATATATATAACTGCCATTACTTTGTATATGCCAACTTTGGAATTAAATTACTGTTCTGCTACATCTACTGCACTATGAAATGGAATATTCCTTTGCAGACTATATTATAAATGTTATCCTTTAATATATACAAAGAGATATGTCACGAAAAGAATATCAGCTGAAGTGTTAATAATGGAAGAGACATAATGAAAATTAATCGCTCAGTTATAAGCTATTTTTTTCTATTTTTTTACCTACACCAAGCTTGTCATTTTATCATCATTTCCCCTTAGCTATTACCAACGAAAGCAGTATTGCCCTTTCCATGTCCATTTTGAACACAGTATTTAGCTGTTTGTTTGGTTTTTTTTAGAGTATGTGATGAGCAAGAATATTTTTAGATACTAAAAAGGACTAAGCAAGTGCTGAACCTGCACCCAATGATAGAAATATCCCTGAAAACACAATTGAACAACGCAGAATAGCAGGGAACAGTACATGGAACGCAGAATAGCAGGGAACACACAATTTTCAGGTAGCATTAAATGGTCCCCTCATATAAAAAGTGGTATCAGCACACTGTATTTCCTTGTCTTTGTTGCTGAAATCATTCTTGCATTTGTTCACTTACTGTATTTATGTGATCTGCCTTAGTTTTCATGTAAAAATTTTAAGGAGGAATTATAGCTTCTTAAAATATCCTACCCTGAACACTTTGTATAAAGTTGTAGTAAACTACTATTTTATCCTACATTATTCTTACAAATTAATCTGAAAACATCCTTTCAGATGCAGGAAAATATAGAGAGTATCCATCTAGAAATTCAGAATTCAATAGCTTGTAAAAGAAAAGAGGAAAAGATTAAGCTACACATAAAAATGTTAAAAGTGTTGTGCTATACTGGAAATTTTTAGTCTTAATAGAATATATATTTAATTTAATGAAATTAGGGTTAGAAAAAAGAAAGCAATTTTAAAAATAAATCATTAAGAGAATAATTTGCTAATTAAAGTGATGAAAAAGAGGTTGCTTGACCCTACAGACATATATCAATATCCTCAATTTCTTACTTATGATGAGGGAGCTGAGTAGGAAAATAGTTAGATTATACTAATCTACTAACCTAAGGGACTGAGTGAAGAATTATGCAAGAGTGTAACACATTTGTGAGAAGGGAATTATACATTTCATGGTACTGAAGAGCTTTAGTTCTATTACTCACTTCCTCCCTATAAATATGCTCTTTGGTGGTATACACAGTTCTTGAAGTCTTAAGCTGGAAAAAACTAAGTATCTGCTCATCTTTAGGCCCTCATCTGTTCTTTGGACTTCATCAGATCTCTTATTTCAAAACGTGCATGGGTTTAACACATTCATGGATCAGAGCCTTAGTAAGAGGCAGCAATTTTTCTGCTGGTGCTTTCCTGTTAAAATTTAAAGATCAGATAAGCAGTTTGAGCAGTCAGACATCCATTCTGTTCTCCAGAGGAGCTGTTGCAATCTGACTCTGCAATTTTGCGCTTTGGTGTCTTGGCCTGTATTTGTCACCTTACAAAGCAATGGCACCCCATAGTAAGAAGTACTGTGTTAAAATATAGCTTTTTTTGGGGAAAAATTAGACTGCCAGGTCAGTGTCCAAAGAAGTTTAAAAAACTTATTGATAAGGATAGTGTAATGTGCATTGTTTTACTGGTTTATAGAGAATAATTCTAAATTTCAGGTCCTTAGTGAAATTTTTCCTGAATACCTCACTTGCTAGACATGTAAATCCAACTGAAAACTCCCCATAAAGCATGCCTTCATATGGTATGTGCTATTCCTTGGCTTTGGTCAAAGGAAATGTTACCTTATCTCAAGACAACTATAATTAATTTTCATATGTATTTATATATATACCTAAGTGAGAAATAAATAAAAAATACAATTTTAAGACTGCATGAATTCTCTTGTTTCAGACTGCCAGATACTAAAAATTGAAAGAAAGCTTCAACAAATTGAGTTTGCACCTGTAAATCTCCAAAGTCCCTAAAGCATATGACTCAGTTTAAGTTGTACTGGTCAATGAAAGATGGCAGAAGTATTAAAGAAGATGGAACCATAACAATAGGGGAAATGCTAGGATCTTCAACATTCTCCAGAGAAAATTCTTGACAAAAATTATTAGCTAATATATTAAATGCCTATACCCACAGCAGAATTGCTAAAAATCCTCAGTGCCTTTAAATGTCTTAATGCGTCTTTCCTTTAGGTTTCATCATGATACACACAAATGACAGTATAAGTATGAATCATGTTAGGTTAATTCATTACTAATTTTAGTATATTATATAAAGTTATTTCACTCTGCACAAAAGAGTGAATTTATTAGTCTTCATAGAAAGCATATGGTTTGAAAAAGAAAAATGTTATTGGTGAATTCAATTTTCTGTTCAGAAAATCTGGACTTGCAGAAGGGACTCAGCCTTCAAAAAAGGCTTTGACACCATTCCTCAGTTTCCAGGAAGGGGTAGATTCTGAAACCCTGTAATATTTACTATCTGTTTTAATGATCCAAAAACCTGTGCTGAATCAGAGGTAGAAATGTTAAGGTAATTACTCTGGAAAGTCAGTTTAATGAATGCCCAATATGTGAAAGCATTATTTCTGTAATCTTTTCTATTGCCTAATTTATCATTTTTATTGTTCATTTACCTATGTTATATAGTTCTGGTATGAATTATATTCTCTAATATTCGTTTTTCTTCAATATGACTTGTTAGATAGCTATTGAAAAGATCCTCTTTAAAGACAGACCTTTGTACTCAAGAAAACTTTGAAATATAATATAACTAAATATAAATCCATTCCTGTCTCAAGATTTTTTGGAAATTTTCCTGTGCTTCTTACTAGAATTAGAAGAAATATCTATTTGAATGAGGCACTTTTTAGCTTTCTATTTGTTTTGAAGCATGGTAATACTATTCTTTGACTTCCATTATCCATTCACGTCTTCATTTTGTAAAAATTATCTGCATCCATAAATATGTTCACACCAGTAATTTCTCAGCTACTTAGCCGAAACACAACCTGAGATGTGTGATAATGCACACAAAAAGGATTGCTGATGACATCTAGTCCTGGTGCAATGTGTTAGTATGATATAAACACAATACTTTCTCCTCAATTCTGGTATAAACCAGCTTAGATGATGGAGAAAATCAGTCTCACTAGGACTACAGGAAATACCAAAGAAAACCCATCTCTCAGTGTGATATGATTCAGAAACTATATTTGGAAGAAGATTACTGAAAGAAGTTGAAGGAATTTTTGGGGATGACTCAGTTTACATTTTTCTAGGATAATGTTCTCTCCAAGATTAAAAACCTCAAAATACCTTCCTCAGACACATTGAATTGAAATAGCACAGATTATGTTAGACATTGTGGTAAAGAGAAACATACCTCCTCATATTTGAATTTTAATGGTTTAACCAGGTACTTGGTCTGAAACAGGCTGGTGGGTAAATGTCAAGAAGTAGGCAGGCAACTTTTAAGACAGTGGTGGAAATTGAAATGAAGTGAAATAAAATACTACTGGAACAGCCAGAAGAAAATGGAGGGAGGGGGGTGGGGGAAAGAGTAAACATGACAAATATTTTGATATCCAGAGGGTTCCTTTGCCCTCATGGAGTGATCAGAGCATGGCCATACACTGTCTTTAAAGCCAGTATAGAGGCCTTATATTATCTGGTACAGCCTCAACCTTCCAGAAGGGAATCAGGTCACACTTATAACTATTCCATATCCCAACTGGTGCAACACCTCTGCAGGAAAACTCTCCACACCCACAAAGAAAGCAGGGAGATTAGTCAGTGCCCAATCAGGGAATTAGAGCCTGCCTGGCACATTCTAAGGGGGAGAGTGATCAGACCTTACTCCTATAGGCTCATATTGGCAATTTTAAGGCAAGGGCTGAGAGCCCCAGTAGTGACTGAGGGTTCTGAGGCTGAGGAGGAAGGATTAAATACAATGAAGAGCATACAGGGCACTCTGTGAGATGGAGAGGAACGATTTTGTATGGGTTTGCATAACTGCTGAATTTTGCACTTTTTAGAAACATGAAGTAATTTGAATCTAAACCCAGGACAGCATTACCTCTATAAAGGGACATCATGCTGGGTGAAACGTTGGTGGTGTGGAAAAACCACCAAGACCAACTTCTCCCTATTGCAACTATGTCAAGGCTCAAGCCCTGTTTATCTGCCACAGATGTGTGGCACCCTCAAATAACCCACATGAAAAAGAAAGCAAAACATTGATCTTTACGGAAAATATTCTACCAGAGGCAAAAATTCACAATCCAAAAATCTGAGGGATTCATTCACATGCACCTAGAAGAAATAAGGGTTCAGCAGGAATTGGTTTACACTCCTGCAGGAGCCTTTAATAATGAAGGAAATACCACTTGAATTATGTTAATTATGTTTTTTGATACAATACATAGTGCTTATGTATAAAAATAAAAATACATTTAGAGCTTAGTCTGTCCTTTATTGTATCAAATTAAATCGGATTTAATGCCTAGTTGTGTGTCATGCATATCAGATCCATTTGTACAAGGCTGTACAGTGTGGAGCCAGTTCAAATGAATGAATAGCTTTCTCATTACTTCACCCTATTCTGCTGTCTCTTTTCCTGTCCTTTGTAATGTAATGGAGGACAGCTGTGGCAGTGAAGTGAATATTAACTAACCTCAGCGCCTCAGCAGATTGTGACTTAATCCCTGCAAATACCACTAAAATCAAAATTTAATTACTGTCAGCACAGCTCTGTTAATGCCTGAAAAATATTTAACAATTAGTGGTTGGCTTAATTAAGCAAACTGCCTTTCACAAAGCAACCTGAAAAGTTTTTCCCTGTATTTTATCCCTCAGACTAATTAGTCTGATGTAAGCTTATAGAACTTCATTTACTGTTACTGAGTCTGTTATACTACTGATCCAGTTTCTGCGGCTTAACAGTGTTTAATGGAGGAGAAATTGTTAAAAGAAAAAAATAAAGATTCACTGAGTAATGCTACTCCTTAAAAATAGAAAAAAAAAATCTTTTTTAGTAAAACAGAACACTTCATTAGTTGTTTACTCACATGAATTTAAGTAGATAAAGTTGCCTTAGCTGTGATTATATTATTTACACTAGTTCAGTATGTGTTGAATGGACAATGTCTTGTACCTCTGTAAAAAGAGAGGATTACATCTAAGCCTGGGGAAAAGGCTTGGCCTTGAGTCGCCAAGACATACATTCAGGTATTTGTTTTGAAAATCTTGGATAAAAAAGGAGAACTAAAAATTAAAAGGTGATTCACAGCTGACTTTTATAATTAAGTCTTGTTATTTCAATTAACTTGATGTAGCTTTGATCTTGCTTGTTTGTACTGTTATGGTACAAGATCCATTGCTCTTGTTTCAGTGATTTTACTGAAGTTGCACTTCTGAAAACCAGTGATTACAGACAGGCTCTGCTTCCTTTCTGATAATGGAACTTTTGCAAGAAAATCCTGTAAAATGTGGCTTGGATTATAACATTTTCATCTGGTATCCTAGAAAAAAATACTGTTCCACAGTTGAAAGAGCAAGATACACCACTTCAATGTTTGAAATATTTATTTGATGACACTTTTCTCCATACTGTAGCGGCTAGCATAGAGTCGTTTAACAGGGTGGCAGATGTTTGCCTGAGGACAGTTAAGTACAAGCATATTAAATTTTTCAAGGTAAACTCTTACAGTTATTTAGCTCAAAAACTAAGAGGTACAAAATTAATCCATACATTTATGAAGTGTATTAATATGTTTGGGGGAGTGGGTATAATCAGCTTAACAAGAAAGGGTGAATTCCTTCACTAAGGACCATTGTCTACACAGAGAAGAAATTTTGATATATTTTTCATCCTTAAAAATTTGCAATTCATACAACTGCAGGCAACAGCTAGAAATTCATAGCATTGGTTTGAGTCTACTGCAAAACCTTTCGAAAAAAGTTTTTCATCTACATAAGTATATCTCCTTCAAATTATTTGGAATAGTAGGGACTGTAGGTTTACTGCTGCACTAGCTAGAGAGGAAGTAAAACATGTCCAAGAAATGAGATTGCCTTACTCCAAGTATACGAAACCAAAATACAAAACTGATTTGGACTATTTAAAATCTAAATGTTTTATCTCTTTCACAGGTCCATCTGTCATTGGGATTTACAAGAACATGGTTTGCCTCTCTACTTTATTAAAAAAAATGGTATAATGCAGTGTAACCAAACCATTTGCTTCAATCAAGTATTCGTATTTTGCTCCATTTGTATATGGTTTTTCTGTTTTCAAAGAATCATAGGATCACAGAATGGTTTGGGTTGGAACTGACCTTAAAGATTACCCAGTTTCAACCCCCCTGCCATGTGCAGGGACACCTGCTAGATCAGGTTGCTGAAGGTTCCATCCAACCTGGCCTTGAACGCTTCCAGGGATAGGGCATCCACAATTTCTCTGGGCAGCGTGTTCCAGTGCCTCATCACCTTCACAGTGAACAATTCCTTTCTTACATACAATCTAAACCTACCCTCTTTCAGTCTGATGCCATCACACCTGGTCCTGTTACCACATGCCCTCATTAAAGTCCCATTTTCCTTTTAAGCCCTGTTTAGTACTGGAAGGTGCTATAAGGTACCCTGGAGCCTCCTTTTTGCTGAACAGCCCCAACTCCCTCAGCCTGTCTTCAAGAGCTGAGGTGTTCCAGCCTGGCCATCATCTTCATGGCCCTCCTCTGGACTAATTTCAACAGGTCCATGTCCTTCTGATGTGGGGAGCCCCAGAGCTGGTTGCAGCACTCCAGGTAGGTTCTCTTGCATGTGGCATAGCGGGGGAAAATCCTCTGTCTCTCTCTGCTAGCCACAATTCTTTTGCTGCAGCCCAGGCTACAAATGTTTTTCTGGGCTGCCAGCTTGCATTGCTGGGCCATGTTGAAACCACTCATCAACCAACACCCACAACTCTTTTTTTTGGCAGAGTTGATCTTGATCTACCTCCAGCCCAGCCTTGGGATTACCCCTTGTTCTTGGGATTACCCAGGTCCAGATGCAGGTCCTCACACTTGTTGGATTTCATGAGGATTACACTGGCCTGTGAAGCTCTCGAGCATCCTTTCCCTACAGCACTGATTTGTGCCAGTTTGTGTCACTGGCAGACTCGCTGAGTGTGCTACTGTCCCTGTTGCTAACAAAGATATCACAACACCAGCCCCTGAGGAGCACTGCTCATCACTGGTCTGCAGCTGGACATTGAGACAGGCTGGACATGGACTGCAAATCTGTGAGTGCCATCACACAGCTAATTGTTTATCCAGCAGGTGATATCCATCAAATTTGTTCCTCTCTAGCTAAGAAGAAAAGGATGTTAAAGCAGCTGAATCAGTAAAAGCTGTGGTTTGTGAAATAAAAATGAAATTACTGAAAAGGTAATCTCTGTAAGACACTTATGCATAGTTTGCTACAGTCCAAGATAATTGGCAGCCTTTGCTTCTGGGGTCGTGGTGAATTGAGGATGGAGATTAAATTACCATTCACAATACTGGAGAGGTGGTCCATTCATGTCATGTCTTGAATACTAAATGTTGGCTGAAAAATGTAGAGAAGCACCCAGCACCTATATCAATTCTTTCTGGGGAGTAATTGAACTTATTATGAAGGAAAAAAGCAACCAAATTGCATTACAAATCTGAAAGCAGAGTAAAGGTTTTTTTCAGCTATCATAAAAAATGTGCTCTCAAATATTTTGCATGACATTTAGATGGGCTTCAAATGCTTCTTTCTATATTATCTGTTTCTCTGTGAATGCACACCTGTATTACTACTAAGCAAATGTAGTTCTTTCACCATCAAGTTTCATTCTTGCTTTATGGTTGCTCTTTGAAAATGTGTAAAAGTTTTCTTTAATGATACAATTAATCCACATAAAAGGTCTATTATGCATATTTTATTCCAAAAGCAATTCTTTCTTTTTCTTTTTCTTTTTCTTTTTCTTTTTCTTTTTCTTTTTCTTTTTCTTTTTCTTTTTCTTTTTCTTTTTCTTTTTCTTTTTCTTTTTCTTTTTCTTTTTCTTTTTCTTTTTCTTTTTCTTTTTCTTTCTTCTTTCTTTTTCTTCTTTTTCATCAAAAGCTGAAGAGTTTCTTAATGGTTAATATACTTAAATGGTCTTTATATTTCAGTGTACAAAAGCAACATACGTTAAAAAACAAGCAAAACTTGATCAAATTTTATTCATCTCAGAACCACATCTCTCTCAAGGGCCACTTACCTATGTTTTCAGAAAAAGATCAAGCCATAAGCTTTACTTTCTACTAGGAAGCACACTTGTAAATCTCTGGATTAGACCTTAGAAGGAAGGTCACAAAGTAGGAATTTTTTACTGCTTTTCCCTCTCTTGAACTGTAATCATTATAGTGTTTAAAAAGCCGTGGAAATTTCAAAACTGAGTTCAAATAAACTTGATTCTGTCTGTGCATACATGTGCTTACTTGTGTTAAATGTTTCAAGGTAAAATCCTGTATTCTGTAGCACCCACAGTACTCTTACTGAATCAAAAGGGAAGTGTTAGTATGTGTCTTAGGAAAAATAGTAATCTCTTTCTTATGTTCACTGGAATATTTATTTAAAATCTATGTCTAGAAGCACAACTTGTGCAGATTAGCCTAACACTCATTATACTAAAATTTAAAGCAGTAAAACTCTGCTTCATTAATGTGCTGGAGTACTGTCATACAGATATCTGTAAACGTCTCTTTCCTGACCCATGGAAAGGGCAATATCCAGACAGGCTGGAAAGCAGGAGAGCTACATTGGGGTTAAACAGTGATGTATTGGGATCCGCTTAGATGGAGCTGCGTAAGAGAAGGCAGCTGTTCATAAGAATGCAACTGCTCTGATATCCAGGATCACTTTGATCCTTAGTGAAATTTTCAGAGTTGTAGTGCTCCAGTTTATGCTGGGATTGATGAGTATCAATAGAGGGGTCACAAAAACACCACTACATTTTAACACTCAATCCTGATTGCAGTACTATTTTCTAAATGGGAAAAGGAGACCTGTATAACAATTCAGATTTGAGTTTAAATAAACCAAACCAAACAATCTTCTTCTGTTACCTTCTCCTTCTCCTATACTGTGCTGTGACGGTGTTCACAGGGGTTTTCAGATGAGGGAAGAGACGAGGATTTGACTCCATGTTTCAGAAAGCTTGATTTATTATTTTATGATATATATTACATTAAAACTATACTAAGAGAATAGAAGAAAAGGTTCTCCTCAGAAGGTTAGCTAAGCTAAGAATAGAAAGGAGTGAATAACAATGGTTTGTGGCTCGGACAGAGAGCTGAGCTAGCTGGGCTGTGATTGGCCATTAATTATAAACATCTAAGGTGGGCCAATCAAAGATCCACTTGTTGCATTCCACAGCTGCAGATAATCATTATTTACATTTTGTTCCTGAGGCCTCTCAGCTTCTCAGGAGGAAAGAATCCTAAGGAAAGGATTTTTTATAAAAGCTGTCTGCGACACAGTGCTTCTTCCCCTGATGAATCAATATCCCAGCCCCTGATAAACTTGTAGGTTGAAATATATTGAAAACTTAACCATAAGGTAACAGGAGTTTTCCACTTCTTTACCTTCTCAATGAATTGCTGGCTCTAGATCTTACATTCCTTTTCTAGCAGGTATTGATGCCTTGGACTGTCTGCCTAGAACAGAGGCTAGACAGAGTTAGAGAGTAAAGTATTAATAAAGGCATTTAATAAAGGCATTTATTAAAGGCCTTTAATAGGTCCCCTTTGGGCAGTGCAAAAGTCTCCAAGAGGGGCTACACCTGAGATATGGATGGCGCTCGTGAGTTTTTCAGACGGATTAAAGTTTGGTCTATTTGCATATCAGAGGTCAATTGTCCAATTGCAGCTTCAGGTAATGAAGACACACACCCAGGTTGCTCTCCCCCAGTTCACTTCTGTTTGTATTTTTTGGGGCCTGAGGCAGTGACAGTGACCTTGGCTCTCAGGCCTGGAGGGATTGTTTTGGCTGAGCAAACAGCGAAGAGAGCACAGAGAGGTCAGAGTTATATATTAGTGCAGTACAGGATCTGAAAATATAAAAGCTAAAATTTAGGGCGTCATTGTAAGGTGTTCCAAGACATTTGCAACAGCAAAAAAATCCACCCCAGATTTTAATAAGAAATGAGATAGCACATATTGACAAAAATTAGTCTATGTCTGAGTCTGAGATAAATTTTGTTGCAGATGAATTTTGTTAGCTTTAGTTTTGCTTTTAGTTCTATTTTATTCTACCTTCTCTGGCATTTCCCAGTTGGACAAATGAGTTTTTGGCTCATGCATATATATGCTAACACAAGAGATTTAAAAAAAAACAGCTCTGGACCTCTGCAAGCTGGCAAATATAGCTAAATAACACAAATTAATAATATTACAAGATTTCAATAAAACAATCTAAAAGGACCAATTATATATATTATTATAAGTGCATCTTTAGTACGAAGAAAGAAACCAAAGGAAGCTAAAATTGTTGTAAAGCTAAAAAATAATATTGGCAGACATCAACTGTTGTACAGAGGTAAGTTGAAAAAATATGTATATACACATTCACTTTGTATCTTTGTCCAATCATGCACTCTACATATGTAATAGGAGGTTTTAATGACTATTGCAAAACACTAAGTAGTAATTAGGAAATCTTCCAAGCCTACTCAGCAAATTAATAGGTCTAGGAAACCCATATTGGAATGAGCTTATGGTTGCTTTTTGTGATTAGTTTCTGTGAACATAGCAGGCTTTTGTAAATGGCATAAATCAGTTTAATATATAACAGAATGAGTTTAAGGCTACAACAATAATGTTATAAATCAGAAACATTAGAGTGGGCCATACTGAAAGCTACATTTTTTTCCATGACTCTTTGTATTTGCAAACACAGTCAAAACTACATTTTTTTCCCAGTATGGCATGTTTGAAAAAGTCATTGTTCATTAATGTTTTGCTTGTTTTGTAGTGGCATTATTACTAGCTCAAATTAAACTCTTCCTTTTGTGCTACATAACCAATCATCATGCATCATTTCTTGTGCATTTTTTTTCTGTCATTCAGAAGAAAGCAGTATAATAAAGAAGATATCAGTAAAGTGCATTCTTCACCTGACATCATACTTCTAGACTCCATGCCAATAATTTTTTTACGCATTATGAAGTGGATTATTAAGAAAAATAAGGAGTAGCCATTTTGTAATACGTGAATTATTTTTACTTCTGGCACAGAGCTACCTTAAAAATGTAACTATGTACTAAGTTATAGAACAAATAATGTCAGGAACATAATGGAAGAAATTTTTGAAGTGTAATCTTTGATAGCATCCAAAAAGACAGTGAAAGTGGAAAAATAAATTATTACACTGGTGTTTAGAATGTGTCATGTCCCATTGCTTTATAAACTTTTAGAGGTCATAAAGTGGCATCTATGACTCGATCTTGGGATCAATATGCAAATTTTTAGAACAACACTTTACCCTTAACAAAAATTGTCTTTAATGTATTTAGGACGGTGCAACTTCCTGGAAGGTGTTCTTAATTAGAAACAACTAATTCTACTTCACTGGATATCAGAAATATTTCAAAACCACATAATGTAAATAATGGTATGAAAATGGAATGAATACTACTAGATGGAATGAATATTACTGACTAATAGGGCCCATTCAATTTCTGATTGCACATTAAAAAAAAAAGGTAATTTGGCAGGTTCCATTGTTTTAGGAGTCTTTTCAATTCTCCTCTAAGCAGAGGTACAGAAAGGTGAATAAGAATATTCCAGTATAATTTCTAACACTGTGGGCAAACTAGTAGCATAAATAAATTTTCAGAAAGAAACAAATCTCCAAGTACACTTTCCAGCATAAGAAATCCAGATAATTGTTGGGTAAATAAATGTTGTGCATTTATGAATTTCCTGTCTTTGGTGCTTTGACAAACTTAGGGTTCTTGAAAAACAATAATTTGTGTCAAAGAAATAAACTCCAGTTTAATAAAATTTTTCCTTCAGAAACTGACCTTCTGTAAGCCCTCATCTGTAATATTTGATGATGTTATTTTTCACAGTTATGAAACATCCCATGTTAGCTCTTTCAACACCAGGGTGAGAGCTCAAACTCTACTAGCAAGAGTAAACTGTATCAGTTTTAGGCTCAGCTTGGAAGTGATATATTTTATTTTTTATTACTATGAAAGTGAACCCAAAACATAACATGGTGGAACAGAGGGCTCTAAATAGAGTTGTGCACTTACAATGAAATGTGAACTACAGCTTTCATTAAATATGTTGTGATTCTTAGTTTTTTCAGAAACTGCATTCATGTCATCCAAATGAAGCATTATATAAACGAGTCATTATGCCGTGATTTAGACTACTGTATCTTGGATATGGCCAGACTTTGGCCAGACATTGGATATGGCTTCTATCAAATGTGCTTCTATCATGCAACAGGTACACAGGAAATGGCTACCTCGAATTTCAGAGACAGCCCTTTCTGTTTCCAAACCAGGCACTAAGACAGGGATGGGGGCACAGGAAAGAACAATTTGCAAAGACACTTCGTTTTCATTTGCACTTCACAGCCCCTGGATGTGAAAAACTGGGCATTAATAATGTAAAGGGGCAGAAGACACTTTAAGAAACCGAAGTCTCAGAAGTTTCAGTCTCTGGGCAGTACAGTGTCATATCTTTTCCCAGGCCTCAACCTTTCTGAGCTCAGACTTTGAATGCATTATACATGCTTCTGACAAATTTCCCCAGCATATTGACATCAGGCAGGCTTCAATGAATGAAACATTTTATGAAACCAAGAAACTGATGCTGACAGGGAATAGCAGAGTCTATGTGATCATAAAACACAGATACAGACATCTGCCAGCGAGGTCAAAGTAAAGAGGAGACTACTTTGATGTCACTGCTGAGAGCATCATGAAGAAAGGTGGACACCTAGATCCTGTAAATGTCAAGCTATACTCATCAATTCAAGAATAGGGACTGATTTGAATGCTGTGCAGTTGTTTCTCACACTAAAAAATCTCAACATCAGATGTAACAAATAAACAAAAATCAGCATGGATACTAGTATCAATTAATAAGAGTCATGAGGAATTTTTATTTGGATCACAAAGAACATGAATCTGTTTTAAATTCAGGCTATATTTCATGTGGGAAACTTTCTTCAAGCAACTTTGTCAAGTCTTGCATTGACTTCACTTTTCTAGGATGCAATCAGGTGCAGGTCATAGAAATATAGTGCTAGATGTGCCTTTTGAAATGCTTTGGGCAGCTAGGATCACACAGGCTTTGCGCCCATGGGTCTGCAGCCACCTCTCTGAAATGGCCAAAGTGCATACATCTAGTTTGCTCCCCGTATGCAAAGGCTTTCCTTAACACACCGTTCAGGTCATCAGCCAAAAATCCCAAAAACCTATGAGAGATCAACACTGAGAGTGGCCAAAGTGTATGGTGAAGGAAATGAGAAAACAGCATTTTCCTAGGTCCACAGAATAAACAAGAGACCACCAGATAGAGTTCCCATAGAAAGTAGGTGAAACATTGTGTTTCAAAGAAAGCTGGAGAAATCACAAAAGCCCAAGGCACTTCTAATGAGAAAAGATTCCTTCTTGTCATAAAATCTTGCTCGAACCCTAGCTAGGTTCCTAGCACTCTTCAGAATACCAATACACTGTCTCTGACCACAATCAATTTGTGATGCAAAAGAGCAAAAACCCATCCCTCTTGAAAAAAAAAGAATCTGTGTATTGGCAAATATCAGCTAGGTAGGGACGAGAGAGGTAGAAAAAGAGGAAATTGTAAGGAAAGAATTCCTTTCTTCCTTTTCTGCTTCCACAGAGAACCAAACATAGATATAGATATAGATATAGATATAGATATAGATATAGATATAGATATAGATATAGATATAGATATAGATATAGATATAGATATAGATATAGATGATATAGATATAGATATAGATATAGATATAGATATAGATATAGATATAGATATAGATATAGATATAGATATAGATATAGATATAGATATAGATATAGATATAGATATAGATATAGATATAGATATATCTCAAAAACAGAGTTATGGGAGATACTTAATTATTTACCTTATCCTTGAGCTATCTTTTCATTGGAAAACCATTGGACCTTTCAAAAATACAGAATGTGTGTGTTTTCCCACCTCTAGTTTCTAGTTTTGTGGGTTAGGTATAGCACACAAAGAAACGTGTTTTTATTTTCCCATTATCAGAAGACTCAAATCTCTCCTAAGAGTTAGACCTTTGAGTTTCTGTTTAAAACCTTTGCATAGAAGTGATCAGAACCACAAAAAATAATACAAAGATAATTTATTTTGCTGACTTGTAGTTGTATGTAGCTGTGTCTGTTTATTACACTTTACCCACCTTACCTCCTGCATTAATTTTTTTTCACAATTGAATGAATGCAACAATTCTCAGTTATCCCATGAGCTGTATGCTTATAGTGTATCATCACTGCAATTGATCAGGGCTTTATTGACAAACCTTGTTATTAGTGCTCAAGTACATAAGTTTTCATTTTAAACACTGAACATTTTTCTATTCCTTATTTACAAGGTCATTCTATACTTCTCAAATGGTATTTTCCTAAGAAATAATAGCACATGCCTGCACTTTTCACCCTGAAATTTGCAGCCAGTTTTTTGCTTTCTAAGTTGAACATTTGTTGAGGATTTCTGCATGAGAGGTAGAGCAGAGAGCCTGGTAAAAGTGCTGGTCCCTTGCTCCTGAGCAAGGGAGATGGAGCCTAGTGCCAGCTCCACCCGAGCAGTGGGGCCAGGAATGCAGACATGGCCACTAATCCTGTAAATCTTAGTATGAGAAACATCTCTAAAATGTTGCTTTTCATATATGAAGAAATATATAAGTGGGTTTAAACTTAGGGTTTTGGATTTTTGGGGTCTTTTTTGGTGTGAGTGCAATTAATACAAGAATAAGTAGGTTTGAACTTCTCTTTCTGGGTTTAGGAGAAGGACATAAATGTATTATGATGTTGAAAGTACACAAGTGTGGAAAAGAACAGGCATGATGGAATCATAAAGTCATTAGGATTGGAAAAGACCTTCTGGATCATCAAGTCCAGCTGTCAACCTCATACAGCCAACCTGTTCACCTTTACACCAGGTCCATAAGCACCATAAGTACATATTTTTTGAACACTTCCAGGTGGCAACCATCACTTTGCTGGGCTGTCTGTACCAATGCTTTACAACCCTTCTAGGGAGAAAATTTCCTTAATATCCAATCTAAACCTTCTCCAGTGCAACTTAAGGCCATTTTCTCTCATCCTGATGCTGGTTTCCTGAGAGAAGAGGCTGACCCCCACCTGGCCACACCTTCCTTTCAGGCAGTGGCAGAGAGGGATAGGGTCCCCCCTGAGCCTCATTTTCTGCAGGCCAAACACCCCCAGCTCCCTCAGCTGCTCCTCAGAAGAGTTGTGCTCTAGGTCCACACGCAACATTACTGCCCTTCTCTGGTATACCCACTGGACAGACTGGTGGTCATTAAACATCCTCTGAACTGGACCACACAATTTGGAGAGGAGGGCCATCATGCAAACAAGGTTTCTAATTCCTTACCCCCAGCTCCTGTACTCCCAGTCCTGTCCCATTTATACATTCTTTTTTTTTGCTGCCAGTAATGTGACAGTCAGGCTGCATGATCTATCTACTTCACCTACACGTATTTGAAATCTACTTAGTCTGAAATAACCTTACGAAGTAGAATATTCAGAATATTTTAAAGAAAATGCCAAGCCACCAGAGACATAATTCACCCCTAAAGATATGCTGTTGCAGTTTTCTTTTTAGTTTCTTCCTCCCTCATCATTCCCATCTTAATAGCCATCATCTCCATCTTATGTGCTGATTTACTGTAGGACACTGTAGGAAGTACTTTGCATTAAGATAGATTAGGTCCACTTTATTAACCCTGTCAAAGAATTCAGTTATCTTATATAAAAAAAAAAATTATTAAATTAGTCTCACACAATCTACCTCTGGTAAAACTCCACTATATTTTATTATTTTCTTTTGCTTTCATGCACTTGGCTCTGCTTTTCTACAAAAAGATTTTAAAGCTTTACACAGTACTGAATAAAATCTTCTGCATTACAAAAAACGCACCCTTCCTCATACCACCTTTGCCCTCTTGGTTAAAATGCAGGTATTAATCTGCCATTGCCCCATTCTAGCTTTTATTAATATGTTAAATGTCTTGGTGTGACAAAATTTTACGTTTGAAATTTTTATTAATGCTTCCAATATTCTAGTTTCTACCCCCAACCTCCAGTTCCCAGTGCTTCTTCACAATGCAGTGTAAATTGGGCCTGCATGTTAGAGGTTGCAAAACACTCATTCCCATTTTCTGTACAAATTTCTGCTATAATATCCATCATTCACCAATTGAAAGTGTGGGCTGTTTAGTGAAAAAGCATACAGAGCTGTAGGAGATCCTTTTACACAGAGTGAATCAACAAAAATAAGATGGAATCTGGCAAAATTTATCTGCCAAATTTTCTCAAAAACCAAAGGCAAGATTTTGCAAGACTGAATTATCAGAGAGTCTCATAAAACCTACAAAGAGTAAGAGTTAACTCTACAGCAGTGATGATGCATTTAGCTGTTACAGATTTTCTGTCCAGAACAACCTCTTTCAGACATCTGTGGCAGGCCACTTTTTGACCTGCTACCTACTTCACAGACACATCGTGAAGCTGGGCCAGTTTTATTAAAAGGTTGTGATACTCACTTCACAGCTCCAACCTGAAATAATTATCAGAAGTTATATGTGTCAGACTGATTTGCAGTGGAGAATCAGTAGTGTCAGTAGAAAATATGAAAAGAGACCCTATATGTATTTTTGACCAGCACCTTATAATGCATTATCTATAATGAAGATAAAAATCACTCAACTTTTAGTCTAGCAGCAAGTGTATACACAGATAAAATATGGTCTTATAGATCTTTCAAATGAAGGACCTACTATCAGTAAAAGTGTTTTAAATGTGGGCTTATATACCTTTTTTCCCACATTTCTTCTAATCTAGGTCAGTAACAAAAAATTATTGCACTTGAGAAGGAGAATAATCAATGTATAACATGCAATATTCGGGAAATTAAGATAACATATACTTCTGGTCTTTCCAGAGTCACAAACTGCAGTGTATTAGAAAGATAAATATCTGGAAATTAATCTAAACCAAACTTTTATGTAGGATTTTTCCCCCATCACTTCTAAGTAATTTACAAAGGATTTTTATAGAGTTCTTTTCTTCCATGAATCTTCAAATGTCATCATCATATTTACAAGCTCCTAAAGGATTATAAACATGCAGTAGATTGATGTTAAAACAGTGAGACACAATCTTAACATTTCCCTACAGACAGTTATTTTCACTTACTTACAAATTATAAAATTAATATGTCTAAATCAAAATTTCAGTCCTTCCTAATTTGCACTAACCATGAATGAATGAATGAATGAATGAATGAATGAATGAATGAATGAATGAATGAATGAATGAAGAGGACTGAGAATAAAGAAAGGTTATACATGTACACTTCCCTCACAGCTGGAGGGAGAGTACAGACCCCCAGCATGGCTGGTCCTAAAAGGACACAAAAATGCTTAAAGCCTATATTTTTCAGAGTGTGCCAAAATGCATTAGGCTGTGCTTCCGGCAGTTCTGGATTTTCCTGTAATGGGAGATAAATATTACTGCTCCTTGTTGATCATGAAGTTCTATAGGGACTTCCCAGGAGAATGATGCAAAGAGCAAATGGTGGATTCTCCTTAGAGAGCATCCTGACAGCATTGGCCTGATCAGAAATCAGAGAAGAAAGGTAAACTATGTTTCCAGGTGAAAGATTGTATGCTGAATAGTTTAGTCATATCAAGCCTTTGCTATGCAAATTGAGGTCAAAGAGAAGAAAAAGAAAAAAAAAATTAAAAAAAGATTACAGAAGAGATATGGACACAAAATTCTCAGGAACAGGACAGGATTGCAGCGCTCTGTATATTGGAATTACCTCTCACATGTCACCGTGGCTGAGATGGGGGTTAGTGACCTGCACAGATAGCTGGTTCCTGTAAGCACCAGTGGCGTTGCCATCACCAAAAGAGGCACTAAGGCACGCTTTTCCCTGCACTCCCATTGATGATGGCAACCTGGATATGCACATTTACCTGTGTCCTCATAAAACAGCTGGCATTTCTTAATTACAAAAAAATCAGAAGTATTTAGAAGTGTATTGTACTTAGAAGTGATTGGAAGTATCAAGAATCCAAAATATTATGGCTGCAGTAAAATATCAGGCAGGTTTCTTTTTTGATCATTTCTTGAAAAGCTGCTGGGAGTACTGAAATTCCAATATCTAGTGGCAGCCCAGCTCAAGCCAGTGCTGGCTTTTGTGTCTAGGAGCAGAGAGGGAAATGTCCCACTTCAGAGGAGGAACAAGCAAGGTGGTGGCTTATAGGAGCTGAGACATGGCTCGTGTTGGCATGTGAGGCCAGACATAACAGAGGTGCAATATTTTATAAGCACAGCACCATCCAGTCCTGCTCATACTTGCTCATAGGTTCTAACCTGATCATGGGCAGATTTGATCCCTGGTCATTGGAGTCTCACAAAACTTTGGGCTTTCTGAACATTCACAAAATAGTCTTGAGATGTCCTTGATGTACTTGCTTGTTTTGGTTTTAAATTGTCTTTGAACAATTAAGAATACAAAGAAAAGTGCTTTGTAGAAAAAAGGATATTACTGACATGAGCTAGTACACCAGCCAGGGGGAAAATATTCATAAATGGGAATTTCTGCTGGGATCATTCTACTGGCTTCAATAGCATGGCAAACAATTATAAAAAAATGTACCTGAGTACTCACCCTCAGTACAGAGACCTGGAAAGAACATCAGCTGGTCTGTAGCCAAAAAAACAGCAAGCAATTAACACAGGCTGGAGATATCTTCAGCCAACATCAATTGCTGCACATTGATACTCTAGCTTTTACTTATCTTTTTATACTCCAAGGCAAAAGGTAGATGGGGTTGTCTTGCTCTGTCATGGTGCTGCAGAAGTAGTTTTTGACCAGCATAAGATTGTGCAGGCTTTGAAGAAAGGACAAACATTACTATGATGCTCCACTAGCTTTGCTGGGCTGGACTTCACACAATGCACTGTAGAAAGCATAAAGCATAACTTGATAGAAAGCATCTGACATTAAGAACTATTTCCTTGAGTTAATTTTTAAGGTAGATTGTTAATTTATTACATATTCTTCATACCTTTCCAGACTGGACAATCTGTTGCAAAGTAGGCTATAAATTCAAATATATGACTTGGTCTTCTTAAACATGATTTCTAAAATCCAGGACATAACTAGAAAGATCAAGGCAGAATGAAAAAAATATGAAAAAAGAGAAGGTTTCTGACAAGATCTGACTACAGAAGAGCACAACAGCTGTAAAAAGTCTTTGTCAGGGCTTTCTCTTCAACAGTGTCACACTTCAGTAAAATAGAGAGGTACAAAAACATATCTTGCAAAGGCTGTGAAGTGTTAATCTCACATAGCATTAAAAGTGTCGTGAACAGCATGGAACAAGCAGTGTTTGCTCAGAGCAATTAGTAGGACCAAGGCTAGTGAAATCTCAGAAATGCATTAGCTTGTAAAGTTGAAAGAAATAGAAATTATATTCTAGGGCTTGTTTCTGTGGAATAAGGAGGAAAAAGTGTGTCAGTCTAAGTTCTCAGTAAGTTCAAACTATTTAACTATGTAGTTGCCAAATATTGACAGTACTTAGAAATTGTACTTAATGGAGATTTAACCTCCTCTGACTTCATAGGAGTCCCTTGGACAGAAAGGGAAAAAAAATGACAGATTTTCCAAATCACTAAACAAAGGATAAAATCAGCATAGTTTCACTTTTTAAAGAAATAGAAAAGATACATGATACAACCAAAACAAGTGAAATAGACATCAATTTACTATTTATTTCTTTCCTGTGGATGCTTGAATATCTCCTATTTCAGGACATCTATCCTTCTTGAAAGCATTTCTTCATTGATAAGGAAATTGGGCATATGTCAAGAGCTTGCTATGGTTCCCTAGATAGCAATGGCTTCTAGATTTGGCCATAAAAATTTTTTTCAGTTCCTCATTTCAGAGCAACCAAGCAAACACTACCCGATGGTCCAAAGAATTTAATTATTTGAGAAATGCTTTTTCTGGAAAGCAGAGTTTTCTCATTAAAAACAACAAAAAAAAAGAATTTTATGTTTAATGGTAGAGAAAAAAGACTGACATAGTTAAAAAAGCATGGTCCACTCCAGGTACAGAAATGATCTCACTGATGGACATCCAGTCGCATGTGTTCACCTATAGAGTATAGAGCAGATAAAGAAAGGCAAATGATTTGAACAATGATTCTAAACATATTGTCAAGAGACAGTTAAAACAAATGTAATTTCATTAGAAAACTACCATGAAGTCTAGCGCCACTATGAAAATACAGTTCTGCCAGGGCTAAATAATCTGTGCTGGAAGCCTGAAAATGAAATCACGTCTTCTGTCTCTAACTGGATCCTGAAACCCAACTGCATTATTTATTACTCAACTTCTTCTGAGGTCAGCATTTAGAGTCTTCTTTCCAGCATTTCCCAAACTCAAGTCCCTCAATATAATATCTTTATTTCCATCTAAAACTGCCCACATGACCCACAGAAATAAAGTATGTGAGCAAAGGTAAAAACAAGCCCTATGCTACCCTGGAAACCTTTCCCAGGAAGTCTCACTAATGCAAGGCTAGTAATGGGATAGGCTCTGATTAAACAAAATCCTGTCCTCTCACACGGGCTCTGTAAAAAGTGTCTAGCCATCAACCTGTCCCACATTTTTCTGTCAGGATCTATGATTTATGTCTGCCAAGATAAGCCATTTTAATTTAGCAGAAAAACTTGTGCTTTCTCAACCTTTCCAAGATGAAACAAAGCCAGAGCTTTCTACAGATGTAAACTTATTATTACAATATTCCTGTCGCTGTAAAGTAGTGAGATTAATACTATTAAAATAGTTTCAGCTATTGATAGAAAATCTGCAAAGAAAATCTCGCTTGATTGTTTCTAGGGGATTGATTTTGTGCTTTCACAGACATTTTAGTAAAAGCCAACAAATGTCCTGCATGCTGAAACAGAATAGCTTAAGAAACTATTGTTGAATATTTATGACAAGAATTTTCAAATGAGTAGTGGTAAGTTTTTAACAAAACTTGCTGCTAAGAATTTAATATAGTGAAGGAAGAAGACAACATAGGCAACTACTCTGATTTTAAATGTTGAAATAATTAATACAAACATTAATATTTCCAGTTAAGAGTTAGTGAGACACCTTTTTCCCAAACCAATACTTTGCAGAATATCTATTAATTTAAAATATAATGGTATATCTTAAAAGTTTGTAAACATATTCAGTAAAGTCCAAAGAGAGGAAAGAACTGTAAGAATACTGAGGTACTGAGTAAATGGAAATGCTTGCAGGTTGCTTGATCACAGTTTTTTGGTCAGAAGAAGATAACCTGGGATTTAGACTGGTTTCATTTGATAGTTTTGCTTAAAATACTGCTGTAATATTCCAAGCAATATATTCTAACCTGAAGCATATTTCTTAAAGAGGATTAAATAGGAAACATTTATCATTACAGAGTAGGTTCATTAACAAACTGGCTTACCCTGAGGACTGATTATCCAAAGAAAAAAGATACAGAGGTCAAGGTCATACACTTGACAGTAAAAAAAATTTCTGTGACATGCCATTGGCTCATCAGGTTCAAGCATATGAAGAAACAAAGTATTTATTTAAAAGGGAACGACTACAAGCTACTAATTTAAATTCTTTGTGAAACAAAACAAATTAAAACCTAGTGTATTTCAAAACATATTGTTTTAAAGGAAGTCTTAATCTGTAAATCAGTGGTGAATCCTTATCTGGAAAACCATTCAGAACCCACATTCGCATAGGATAAGTTTAGGTAAAATTAATATGATCTTCTAGAATGGCCTTGAAAATAACGTTTTCTTGGTGGACAATATATAGAAGGAAAGTTTCTCTAACATGAGATTGCTAAAAACCAATTGGTTTCCTCAACCAAAGACATGAAGGCTGTATTCTGTAAATACACTAAATATAATGTATATCAAACCTCACAGAGGAAAAACCTTGCTTTAAGCTAAAAGGGAATTAAATTGGCATAACTCTACCATGAGGAGTTCATGGTGACCTAAAAATTCATGTCCAAAGGAGTACTCACAAATAGCTGGGATGAAAGCAATTATCAAAAAACAATAAGTAAAAACAATTAGAGTGATGCTTGAATGAACACGGTTTCCAGCAGAATCTGGAAATGCAGTCAGCCCTCAGGAACTCCCTGTGTGCTGACATAAATTCCCTGGATTTTCTTCTTTCATGTGTTTTGTGTTGACCCAAGAAGACATATTCAAGTGCTCATATATTTTTTTTTCCAATTTATCTTGCAAAGTGAATGCCTGCAAAGCAGATATTTGCAGCAGGATAGTAAAATGTGCATATGTCTCCATGAAGGGACTGCATGTGGGGCTGCACAGAACTTCAAGCTTTAGATTACTTTTCCTTGATCTATCAGCTCAATTTTCATTTTTAGTTTTGTGTTCGTTTCATTTCAAAGTCAATATGGATGCCACTACATTTCAGAACTCTTAAGAGACTGGTGTTTCATTATGTCTAATTCAGGAGTTTCTTTACTTTCATGCTTGTTAATAACTTGTATTGCTGTTAATGAGAATTCTATTTGTGCACTGATTTGAGAACAGTCCTCTCAGATATCATGTAAATCGTTTTACAGATGACTGGCCATTGCTGACCAGCTGAGCAAACTGATATTCTCATGCATTACTTGTCAGAAATTGTATTTCGACTAGAAAAAGATATTTTAAGAGTTCTGAAGGGCAGGGTAAGGGGCAAATGAACAATTTAAATTAGGATAGGAGCACCACAGGTCATCCTGACAATGATCACACTTAGCCCCCCTGAAAGCTGCTTGAGCTGCACAGCTCATACACAGCTCATACACAGGGTGGGACTCACGCCCAAACAGAATTTATCTGCCTCCTGTAGGCTAGCTAATCTGCTCCATCTCTAAAAAGAAGGAAAAACACAGGGAGTAAATCTCCACTTGGAAATATTTATACCTTTTTCCAATAACTGGTTGACCAGTGCAGGATGTAAATTTTTAGTGTCTAAAATCATGAGCTGAATCACACCCAGAGTGTGGGACACTTTAGGAGAAATGTAGGACACTTTGAGGGGGGAGGGGTCCTTGAGTGCAAATTAGCTCTCTCTTTTGTTGAATGTGTTGGAAAAAGAAATCTAATTATTCTTTTTCTGATTTAAATGATATAAAAATGTGTTTCTAAGGCCATAAACCGGTAATTTCTGAGTCAGCAAATGTTGATCTGAAGGCAGGGGATTGATGGAGGAGTACATTATCGAAACTGGAAATCATTACAAGGAGCTGTTGATGTTCTAAAGGCATGTACTTTATGCAGCATTAGCACAAATATTTATAGCTACAGTACTAGAAATTGGTAATTACTGTGGAAATAATCTAGATTTCACTGCAGTAGCCTTACACACTTTTTCAGTAATAAGCTTCTATGTTCCTTTTTCCAGCCAGAGTAGAAGTAGTCCCACAGCAGGACATAATGCTACTTTCTAATAGAGTTATTATTTTGCTATTTTGCAGATAGGACACAGCAGCAAATTGAGCAGCAGTTGTGGGAATGCTGTTTAAAAATCCCGAACAACCAACCTTTAACCTTGTGATCTGACTGCCCTAAAAGCCTGTTCATCATCTCAAGCTTGAATACACACATAAGGCTTATAGTGAAACGCGAGCCTATAAAATACATGGAGGAAAACAAACTTTGCTGCCCCAGAATGTGGGAAATACTAGCAGTCTCATGCACAGCTGTTGAAATTATAAAGAGAACCAGTGCTAAGACTGTGGCCATGATACTGAGGCTGAATTTTCAATTTGATTCTTTGTCTGTGTTAAAAATAATAAATGAGCAATTACAAAAAGAACAATAGATGAACAGACAAGGAGAAACATTGCACAGTAATTAAATTTCCTTCCTGAAAAGCACAAGAACTTGCGTATATGAGATACAAATTAAATACTTTTTCATTCTAATGTGTTGGCCCCTATTGCTTTGTGATTCTTTTGCTTCTCACACCTTTCCTTTTTGACTATGAGAATACTAAAACCAGACATCTTCATTAAATGAGACCATTATAATGAGAACTCAAATTTCCTAAGTCATTATAAAACTTCATAAATAAACAGAATGATCATGTGAAAACAGCTCCAATGGCAATTGAATTTACATCAGAGGTCAAAAAAAAAGGGAGATAAAAATATACTTGTGATAAAAACATGCCTGACTTAAACAAAATTGCATTTTGTAGCAGAGTGATGTCTAGTTTTAAATACTTTTCTTCTGCTTCCTGAATTTGAATGCCTTAATTCCTATCAAAGAGAATCTTGGAGATATGTCTACTTGTAAATATATATATACATACACACACACACACACATATATATACAACATACACATTATGGTTTTGTCTCCTGAATGTGATTCAATGAGATTTACTTCAATGAGTATGTGAGTCCTTTTTCTTCTCTTCTTTTCTTTCTTTCAGCCACACAAAGAAATGACGCCCCAGTGAACTTTGTCACCAGGTGGCTTTTGCTTTATTTAGTAGCAACAGCTACAGAGCTGTATTTGGTTGGGTTTTCTCAAATGCTGCACTTGTTAACACTCGTCAAACAGAGAAAAAAATAAAAGGGTACATTTAATTTCTTTCTCAGTATGAAAGAGATGTGCAAAGAACCAGCATGTTTCTAACTAGGCACTAACAGGTACACTGCAAAACACTTGAAAAAATTGGGAAATGAAAGCATTCTAGCTGAAATATAGTCCTTTGTGCTTGGCCTTTTCATGCATAATTGTCAATATGCTAGTGGGAAGAAGTCATATTACCCAACTGGGATCCATTTACAATGAGACAACCAAATAACACGTTTACAAAAATGTAGTACTTGTTTTTGGAGAAAAGAATGTCAATCCCCTGCTACCAAAGCTGAGTGGAGGACAAAGTTAGTGAATCTTTTCTCAGTTGCAAAATTTATGTCAAATTTCTAAGGCCAGAAACTACATCAACATAAGTCACTCTCTTTAATTTGATGGGTGAAGGAAGGATTTTCAAACAGCAGGTTTCTCGTTTTAGTTTTTATTTTAATCAGGTAAATAATGAGGTGGGGGTAGAGTTGCTTAACCAGGCCAAAGGAAGAAGAAAGCAGAATCATCTTAAAACACCAATCCTGGATTTAATAGCCTACAACAAAACACTAAGCAGGTCAGCTTCATGGTTCAGCAATTCCTAAAAGCCCTGTCTACTTCTCAACAGCTTATCGGCGGCCAGTGTATAAGATCTCCCAATGAGATCTGATTTACAGCACTAAAGGGTTTTGCTGCAAAAATGAAGGGCAAGAATGGCACAGTTTTCTTGTACATTCTGTCTGTGCACACGTATATATTAAGAAAATCCCAAACCCTCAGAAACTAATTTGGCCCTCACGATAAGGATCTCTTGCATTTTTCATTGACATAAACAGGTCACAAAGCCTGGAAAAGCTTACGCAGAATTCAGCAGCAATCTGGTTTGCTTTTTTCTGGGTCAAAGTCAGAGTTTATCTTGTTAAGCTATCTAATTGAACACAGCCCATGTGATACAACAGGACTTAGTGCATTAAATGAGGAGGCAGTGAGAAGTGGGGGATGCATTTATTTCTGTATGGTGTTGGAAGGATACAGCTTCCTGTAAATACCTAAATTAGCTTTGAAATGTCTATTTTTTGTGGCTGGGAAAAAATATGTCCTACTTCCATAGTGCATTTTCTCTACTTGTAAATACAGCGTCCAAAGCTAGTTTAGCATATTGTGATTGTGAAATGAAATACAATAAGCAAGCTGAACATATCCAGATCTCCATTTGTCTGTGATAAATCTGAAATAATTGCATTGTTGCTAGATGAACAATGGCAGATTTTCATTGAGGTACCCAAGATCAAAAGCAGACCTCAAATGTCAAGTGAGTTAAAACCACAAACAGCATGATTTAACACATAGTTGCACAAACCAGGCTGTGTGCAGTTCTCAGTAAAGTGAATTAAATATAATAATGCTTATAGTTTCCTAGTACTATTGGATTTGCCTTTTTACATAAATGCTTAAGTTATGATAAAAAACAGAGCTGTGTCAGTTCTTTTCAGTCTCAGCACATTTGCTATTAGCATAAGAAATGCTGCTTATGGCAGAGGCAGCCGTGCTTGAAATTTCTGAATTAATGGATTTGATTTCCTCTTGAGACAAACCATCAGCCTTGCAGTAATGGAAATAGATATAGTTGGTAAAACAAATAAAAAGCTGGCATGCAGATAAAATGGGTTTCGGTATAAAATAGTAATGTTGTAATTGAAGTGAACAATTACAGGGTTGCTCCCAGGCACAAAAGAAATACCATGAAAATGAAGTAATGTTTTTGTTAAGTATAGACATTTCATGAAACTGTGGAGCTGCAGATGTCATTGTCTGGGAAAAGGAAAACTGTAGTTATTCTCTTTAGCTAAGATACTCTTATAATATTTTGCTAATTTTAATGATAATTACTGAAGCTAAATCTAAATTTTACATGGGTAGAGGGGAAGCAGAGTAGGAGAGCAGACCTTTACAACTGGTACAGAGCCAAAAACCTTGCTTGCCTTTTGATTTTGGCTATTAGGGATCAAACACCTGCAGTAAGAATTTTTGAAGGACAGCGAAATGGAGACAATTTTCTGTTGGTAGAAGAAAGCATCCTTTGTCATGGCTGCAACACTGGAAAGCCAGGCAGAAAGGGAGAAATTCTGGCCACACTTGGTAATCAGCAACTGGAAACTATGAGGTGCCCCTAAGGAAACAGGGAGGAAAATGCTCAGCATCAGATCTCTTTACCAAAGACATTTTCTCTAACTGGGTCGCTCTTCTGGCTGGCTTTCAGCTATATACACCACTGGGGAAAAGCAGGGACTTTCAGCATATGAAAGCCTTTCATGTTAACACGTAAAAGTAAAAGTAATGAAGCAAACCAAAAGCCACCAATGTAAGTGTCACCTCAAATCTGAGAGTGCATTCATTAACTCCATTGCAACAAAATACTCTGCTGTGTCCTATATTTCCTCTTGCTTTGTACACGACAGCAAATGCTCTCATCACAAATGTTTGTAGAGATGTATTAATTAACAAATCACAGTTAATGTCTTGACAGTCAGCAGAGCACAAAGCTCTTCTCGCGGCGGGTAAGCCACAGCAAATGCTGCGCACTCGTGTTTCTGTCACCAGGATTTGCCTGGACACCCCTGGTGCAGCCCGTGGCCGATGGCCTCACACCTGTGACGCCAGTGGCTGACGTATCTCACGGCTGCACTGGCTCAGTGGTCCCAGGTGCAAGTTTTCAGGTGTTTCACGTGCCCTGCCAGGGGTGACCGTGATGAAGCACAAGGCGCTGGTGAGCAGGCGCTGCTCAGGCCCCAGCCCATCCACCAGGGTCTGGCAGGGACCTTCTGCAGGGCTGGGTCACTCACCAAAGGAGGCAGCTGGGCCTTCCCAAGGAGCCTTTCATGAGGAGACTCTGAGAGTATTTGACTCTAAGAAATATTTGTTAATATTTCTTAGTTACTTATAAAAGCTTCCAGTATCCTGCATGGTGTTTAAAACGCACAGGTAAATTTTCTATATGTAAAAGCATTTTCCACTCTAACTACTCTATCAGGCTAGATATAATAGCAGTCTACTTACATATGTCACTCTTTAGTGCTCACACTGAAATTTTACTGCTTTCTTCACATTTTTGCACTTATATAAATACATCCACATAGTTCAGTGGATTTCTGAATCATCAAGTGTTTCTTTTCCATAAGGAGAATTCTTTTGGAACAAATTAATGACAAATACACAATGGTTTAAATATATTTAGTGTTTTATTTTGTGTTTTAAAAACTCTTCTGAAAAGTTTTAGATATGATTATTTGCACCCACAGAATACAATATATTATACCTAATCTGTGGAGGAAATAAATGTCTGACATAAAGATTTAAATCTTTATTTTTCTCCCTTGACAAGGTGGCTGGTGACACATAAACGTACTTTTTTTTTCTTTCCTTTTGACAGAGTAATAAAAATCTCATTATCTCTGAATAGGCAGCAATTTCGTTATCTAATCTTTTTACCAAAAGGTTAGTTAATTAATCAGAAACAAATCCTGATTATTATTTCAATAGAATTAGAAAGACAAATCACCAGAGTACGGCTAAATAGGGCAGGCCTGTGGTTTAACCTGCTTCATTTACATCCAAGTACAATGATTGTCAGAAGCTCGCAGTGAGCAAACAGCCCCGAGAACATAAGCCAGCAGATGGTTTTCTCTAGTCGCTAGCCTTTCCTCTCCTCTAATGCCTCTGATCCCATTACCTCACTGAATCTGTTACCAGGGTAACTGTTAAATTGCTGTGAAAGGCATGGTAATAAAGTAACCTGTCACACTGGCAATAAAAGCAGCAGAATTTTCCTGTTCACTGAACTTTTCAGCTCATCAATACTCACTTTATGGAGAAATTCACCACTACACACAGGTCAGCTGCAGGAATTGTTTGTGAGGTTTTTGAAAAGCAAATCAAAGTTCATGTAAACATGGGAAAGTTATAATTAAAAACTGGATTCAGAAATGCACACAGAGCTAATGCTTTGCAATTTGCTGCAGAAGGTTGGTAGGAGATTAGAGATATTCAGGGTCCTTCTTTTTTTTAAAGTATGTTCTATAAATAACCTTTACAGCCAGCAGGAAGGCAATTAATCCAAAATAATTTTGGTAGTGTTTAAAACCATAGCCTCCATTGCACCAGGTTGCTTACTTTTAGCAGCTGTACTCTGACCTACTTGTTAAAGTGAATTTTTATCACAGAATAATCTAATGCCAGAAGGATTCATTTAGAAGTGTTTTCCAGCATTTGCCTACGTTCCATTGTTTTACAGACTTTGAAGCAAACTTGATATCTTTAACAGTTTTTTGGTAACATGTGTCTGTTTCCATTAATAAAACCTTACTGAATGTAATCCTACCGAGAAAAAAATGCATATGGCCGCTGCACCAGTCCCAGCTGAAAATGCTTCTCCCAGTTTTCTAATGTAACACATCCGGCTGCAACTTTAATCAAAAAAGAGTAGAGCAAGACTTCTTTTTTATTTTTTTTCCCCTAGCAATACAAGGCAAGAGGTTTTTCCATAGGGCACATGCACTGTTTGCCACTGATCAGAGCCACATTTGAAAATGTCATGTGGAAAAACCCTCCTGACTTCAATTAGGCTCACAAGAAACTGTAAGAACATGAATGAAAACGAGAGTGCATATCTAATCCTTGTTATTAGCCTTTTGCAGACTTTACACTTTCAGCTTCATTTGGTAATGCCATTAATTATGCAGCACTAACCTTGGAATATATTGGAGTTTGCTTCTTAAGATAACTTCTCTCTCAGTCTCTTTTTTTTTTTTTTCTTGTTATTATTATTATTTTCTTTTAAACTTGCCGACACTTACAGCTTGTTATGAAAAATTGAAAGCATTTCTTTGACTGACAGCAAGCATGAGCCTGCAGTACATATTCCAGCTGCAGGCTACAGAATGCAGGAGGTGCCTTTAAATAGTAGGCACATTGTATAGTCCTGAGAGTATGGATTTAAAGGAAAGGTTCTGGCAAATGAATCTTTGCAGAGATTATGTTCAACCTGCACAGAGCCACAACCACAACAATAGTCCTTGTCAGTCTGCTGCTGACAGGCATGGGATGATTTCACAGTCCTGAATAAAGCCACATTTGTGACTTCAGTAAAAATTCTCAGAACACTGGGAGTTGTTTGGGGAGGAAAGGACACAATGATGGTTCCAGCGCACTTACACACAATGTCGTGTGAGTTACTTGCACAGGCTAAGGCTCTTCCAAATTCTGGAAATGTTTATAAGAAGTCTGTATGAAGAAGAACAAGCTGACTGCACAAAATATCTGCAAATTCAAAGCCTTCAACCAAGAAACACTTATTATCCACATAAAATAAAATCATTTATGCTGATCTATAACCTGGAATTTAACTGGACTATTTCTGAGATTTTGGGAACTAAACCTCTCTAGTATCTGGTCTGTATAGTAGAGTTATAGAGAAATGTGGAAATATGTCCCCAAATAAGCCAACATCCTTGCCCTTTCCAAGAGACTAGTAGGGGAATCATTGTTCTCATGAGATCATTTTGCAGGTGTCAGAATTCCCAGTAAGATACTCTGTGCAAAATCTTCATTTTGTGCTCTTTATTTTTATATGTGTCAGGAAGGATTATATGAACACAGTTTCAAAGAAAAATTGTGGTTTTAATAGATGCCATTGTTTTAATTTAAAATTTACTTTAAATTGTGTGCGTACTGGGTTGTTCATGATTACACTTTGGCAGAATGCAAACATAAATGAGATGTCAACATGGATAAATTCCTTCCTTTGAAAACGTTTATGAATATTCATGAGCAACATTTGTTAGCTCATTTTCCCAGCTCTGGTTCAAATGCACAGAGCAGGGTTTCTCTGCTCGGCATCAGCCTGTATGGAAAAGCCTTTCTGCTGAACAGATTCTCTTGGTGTAAAGAGGCACTGTCTTTGGATGGTGGCTTTCTACTCCAATTTGATTTCACCATCCCTGTGGCTGCAATTGCTTATTCAAAAACAATCCAGAGTTCACACTGAGCTAAATTAGAACTAGTTCCATTTATATTGCCGCACCTTGGGTTTTCCTAACTGAAAACTTAAAACTGAAGCATCAGAAATTAAAAATTGTGTCAGAAGAGAATTAAAGCTGCTGTTGTGGAAGAGAAAAAAAGACAAGTAATTGTGTCCCTCTTTCCACCAGATGTTGTGTCCTTATTATTGTCCTCCTCAATAGCATGTTGTGACTAGACTTGCTATACAGTGTAAACCCCTTTTCTCCTTGGATTAAATTCAGTTCTGTGCAATGGAGCATCATGCAGCCTCAGCACCACACAAACCTCACGCTTTCAGCCCTTGTGTGCCGCACAGTTCTTGCACAGGCTTTGCACAGGTGTGGATTGCACCTTCCAGCATCTGTTCCAAAGACAAGTGGCAGTAAAAATACCACAGACAGATAGACACACCATGCACTGCAGGAAATTTTCCAACCTCCCTGACTAAAGTTAGTTTCTGAATGCCACAGTCAGCCATAAAATCTGAAGGGTTTAATTTACAAAAACATCCAGGCATTTCCCTCTTCTGGTGAGGTCCATACACATGACCAACAATTTTCTACCACTCCTAGCTTTGTGACAAATTAAGCCTCAGATGCATTAGAACCAATGTTTTCACCCCATCTCCTCCAATTTTTTAAAGTTTCTTTTGTCTTTTTTCCCCCTGTTTAAAATAGCAATATTTTCCATGCTCCATTTCTTTCTCTGAACATTTCTCACTGTCTGTCAGAGCTGCCAGTATTGAAGTCCAAGGGAGAAAAAAGAGCGTAGAAACAAATTTAGAACATATTGAACTGCTCTTTCATTGAATACTTTATAGTGGGCCGAACTTGAGAAACAGATTCACGGAGAAAAAAAGTCCCAATACTGCTGCAGGTTTCAATAGAGTTTTATTGATTTGCATCAGTCGAGTAACCAAACTGCAGCTATTTATCTTGATGGAGTGAAAGAATTGGGAAGGACATCTGTCTCTCAGGGTTACCATATGGTTTGTTTGATCTTACCTGTATGTATGATTGATCCTGTGTGCTTATATTTAATGCGTCTCTCATTCTATGACAATGGAATAGTGAAAACTGCCTCTTCCTTTGTTTTCTCTTTTAAAATTTTGCACTGTGTTCCCTGTATTGTCCTTTTTCCATGTAAAAATTAAAAATTTACAGCTCTTATATCCAACATGGACAATTATGTACAAACATCAATCCTATCACTTACTCTGAAATAAAGCTTTATGATGCAAGCAGTTTTTTGTAGTCCTTCACACTGCCAGAGACGATAGTGAGGATAAGAGGGGGGACAACAAAAGCCCACATCAACCCTGAATTTTTGATGTCGCTGCTGTTTTGTGCTGTGATTTCAGGCTCCCTGAAGAAACAAGATGCATCAAGCCGTGCCTAAAACATGTTCTCTTCAAACATTGGGAATGATTATTTCAGCAAGTTTTAGCTTTCAGCAGCAACATATGTAGCAGCAGCTGTGCAGTAGTGCTTTGAGGCCATGAGTACTTTGGAACACATAAGAAAACTGTGACTTGCATGTCAAGAGCAGGAAAATTATTTTTTTCCTCATTCAAAATTGTGCTGAGACTTCAGAAGCTTAAAGGACTAAGAAAGTAGCTTACTTCACCCACTTGGATCCAGTGATCTCCCCTCCAAGAATTTTAATAGATTCTTTATATAAATATATATATATATATATATATATGTAAAAAAATTGACCAATAAAAATCTCCCACTATTTTGACTAACTGGTTTGTATCAAAATTTCACACCAAACAAAAGTGTCTTTGATCCCCAGCTAACCTCTTTTCCTCTCCAGGTCTTTCATTCATGATTTTTTCTATTATTTTTCTTTCTATGTGCTACCAACAGAAAATCCATGGTCACAGCCTCAAGATCAAAGATGAAGTTTAATCTTCAGATTCTGCTGCTTATGCTCATAAACCACTCAAGCCCCAATCCTGCTGTCTGTGACGGTGACAGAATCCTTGATTCAATTATAGGTTACAGTCAATGGGGAACATGTTTTAATCTGTGTACAAACAAAGGGATAAAACAGAAACATGTACCATTCTAAGGATGATACTTTATTACACTGAGACATCAGTCAGTGTTGCAATAATGCAGGCTGGGTTCGGAAAATGGATGAGATTAAATTGTCTGCTGGGCTATGGCTGCCTCTCACGTACAGAAATGCACTGCTCTACTTCTCTGTCATTTATCTGGCTCACAAAGACTCTGATCCACTACATGTTGTGTGATAGCACAAATTTCATGAGATGAAGGATTCCCAGAATTATTCAGGTTTAGACCATTATCCTAAATATGATAGGATTTTTCAAATACTATTTGGATATGAGAAATTATTCCGAGGTGTAATTCCATTGAAATAATCAACATTTTTGCTTTAGCATTAGTATGCTCAGATATCAGGGTGTCTGGAATCCATTTCCACATTTGCCAGTGACTTTTTAACACTCAGTGTTGAGTGCTTCTTACAAGGTAAATTTAAAAGAAAGGTAACTTTGCAGAGAGCTGGCTGGGCTGTAGTGATGACAGCCTTCCACCATGGTAAAGTAAAACTCCTTTATGAGTATTGCTGACATTCCCCAAGCTCCATTATTGTTATTCCAGTTTCAGAAAACACTTTAACACATGCTTTATTTCAAGACACATGTTTCAAATATCATGGGATTTTGGCATTTGTTTAAGTACTTTCACAATATGATTAGTTAAACAGTGAGGGAGTGAGGGAGTGACAGCCATGGAGAGAAAGAATAATTTTGGAGCTGACAGTCCTTCCATGTATAAATTCTTAAATTTAGCCCACCCATTTCATTCCTTCCTTTTTTACACTTTCCACCCCTCCAATTGTGGTAGGCTGAGTGCTGTGACAGCATTTGGGTGACGGCAAGCACAGGAACAGAAGAAGTTTCAGAACAGGCAGAAGATTCTCTGTGCCACTTGCTTCAGCCAGTGTCTGCCTCTGCCCCATCCATTACTGAGTGCAACACACTGGCCTGTTAAACAGAGATTTTTTCCATTAAAAGAGCTTGTCTCTTTTTTCTTTTTTTTTTTTTTTTCACCAAAAAAAGGTATATTTGCGTTGTTGAGATTTCTTTTTTTAAAATATGTATTTCATTGTATCAAGTGATGCTTAATAACTTGACATTACTGTGTGGCACAATGAAAAGCAGAACAACCTCTTTTGGGAGGGAGAGTGAAAAGTCTTGGCATGATGTGAGAGCAAACAGCGGCTCATTTTTGTATAAGTGCTCCCATCACTTACAAACCACCAATAACCCATCTTTCAACTACTGCTATAATTTTAACACACCTCCATAAAAAAATTATGTGATATCTAATGTGATTAAGCTTCTTAGCTTGCACTTTATTAAATCTGTGTCTTCTTCCTGTCATTTTCTTTGAATAGAAGTTATATATTACAAAAAAATAAAATTGTTACAGATTGATTTAAAATATACAAGAATGAGTTTGCAGAGAAGAAATAAGGCATATCCCCTGAATAATAATGTTTTATTCAGCAAAAAGACCTTTCAGAGGCTGCATTTCTCAAGAAGATCCTGAACTTCTATCAAGTTACAGACATTTCACTCACCAGGGGAAGGCAGTACAGAAAGATATGTGAAAAAACAAAAATTTACTTCTCACTGGTGTAGTTAGAGAAGGTTGAGAGGGCTTCCTTTACAGTGGGCCCCATTTAAAAGCCAGCATTTGTCAACAGGTACTACACAGTTGTTTCCTGCAAAGCTCTGGTGCTTCAGAAGCTGCTCAGTGACAGGTCTTGGCAAACACTGACTTTTAAGTGGCAACCAGTATAATTACAGCATTCATGAAAGCAAGAGATGAACAGCATGGACTGAAAAGGAGCCAGGTATCACATTGTGTGGGCAAGGGCCATGCCTGGCTTCCCACACCATGCTGCCAGTGCCACTCAGCCCAGAGCAGCAGGGTGCCTGCTATCCCCATCCTGCGCTGCTCCCAAGCTGGAGCTGAGCTGTCAATTTTTATTTTTTCTTTTCCCCAAACTTCACAGTGGATTTTATAATGAGATGGCTTTGAAAGAATAAGAGGTCACCCAGCATCTTTGCATGCCTAACATAAAAGTGAAACTCATTTAATCTGCTCTCTTTCTGTTCACATTTTTCTGTGACATCAAGAGACTAGGAGGCTCACAGAGATGGCATGAATCTGGTGGATGTAAGCCAGGCTATGTATGTCTTAAAGTAACTCATTTTTCAATAGTATCCATTTGCCAGATTTATTTTCTTCTTAAGAGGAGGATGTAATTCACTATATAAGCTAAAGTTCACATACAAACTAAAATTCATTTTGTCATATGAGCTAAAATTTTATTGGCATTAATTTTAAAAATTGCATTTAAATGAGTCCTATTTCATATGCAAAGACTAGTTCTCGATGCCAGATCTAATGTTATTCATGCATTAGTGTTATCCTTGTCTGTTCCTCATATGTTGTGAATGTTTCTATGGTGCATAGGATAATGAAGAAAACTGGTTTGTTAATGAGGAGTATCTTCCATGCTAAGGGACTTAATTAAAGCTACATAGACAAGAGGAATTTTAGCACTTCATTCTTTCACCACACTATGAATGTAGTCTGTTGTCATATTAATGTTCAAAATGTGAGTAGTTGTACATCTGAATAGTTTCATTGAAATCAATGGGCCTAACTCACATAAGTAAGGTCTTACAAAGCTGGAATATATTTATATTCATACTGAGACCATGGCTTCCTTGTTCATTGTTTCTTAACTTGCATTATTAATGTGCTGCTATCATCACTCAGTTTCACTGAGGAGTATCCAAAGAAAGAATATGAATCAGTTTCTGTAATTTTTGGGGACTCAAAGCTGTCACTTTAATGCAAATATTAAAAGTCATCTGAAATAAAAACAATTCTCTGAGATGTAAACTCATTGTTTCATCTATAAGTAATTATTTTCCTGGCAGTAGGGAAAATGAAAACTAAAATATTTATGGCTCCTCATATCACTGATTTCAGTGTACTCCTACTTACCTTATTGCACAGTACACCTTCCCACATTTAACAAGCCAAACATGCATAAGAAAGCAGTGCTTACACAGCACTGAATGTATAGGGGTTTGTGAATAGGTTTCCTTTCTGCAGAGATTGTGTTGTGCATTCACATTTGGCAGCCTTTGACAGCCAGTTGTCAGGTGAAAGGAGCAGGACTGTGTTTAAAAGCTTTGTTTTCTCTGATTCATCCAAATGTTGCCTGAAGTACAATTTTGCCCCATGGATCTATGTTCCAAGGTTACGTTGCACACATAAAACATGTGCCGACCCTTTTTGTCTGTGCCATGTATGTATTTCCTCTGCATGAGGGCACATATGATCATGAAGGTCTGAGCCATAGTCATCACATTGGTGCTGCCATCAGACCCTTATGTTAATTTATATGAATATAATACAGCAAAGCAACAGAGCAACACGACAGGCAGTGTGCCACCACCTTGGAGACCATTAACAGTAAAGGTGGGAATATAGCCATCATATTGCCCAATTAATCCAGGCACCATCCTTTTAAAACTTATTCTGTAGGACTCTTTTTTTCTCAAAGGAAAAAGAAAATTTCCACAGTCGTCTCTTTCCTCTCAATTTCAGTTCTGAAAGTCATTGGACAGAGTAGAAGCAAAATGATGGGAAACAATTTTGTCTTATATTTTTGTGGTCTGCTTCTCCCGGTTAAATATACCTTTGTCTCCTTTCCTAGGGAAAGAAAAAAAAATAAAAAAAAGAGAAAATAAGATGAGAGAAGATGAGAGAAACAGCTGAGATAAAAAGCTATGATAAGACATGCAGGAGTAGTGCTACCCAGTTACCTTTTCAGGTGAGATTATGAAAAATAGGATTGATTAGGTGAATATACATGCAGATATTTTATTGTTGCCTTGTATTTTCAATACTATAATAATATTTTGACTTTATTATTATATTTTATGATACCATTATTATTATTATTATTATTATTATTATTATTATTATTATTATTATTATTATTATTATTCAAATTTATAAATTTAAAAAAACAACACTGTACAACACCCCACCGGAAATAAACAAAATATCTATTCCTATGTTCCTGCAACATATCAGGCCAATATATTAGGGTATAAGACTAAAACAAGGGAAAATTGAGGATAGATTAAAAATAATCACTCTAAAAATCATTGAGAAAAAAAGCCCAGAGTGTAGATAAACAGGAGATGGAATTTAGGACTAGGAGATTTTTATAGACACTTTAAAGCTTTGTTCAAAATGGTAACTCTGTCAGTATGTCTGAATAAATGACATACCACAATTCTGCTATTTTTTGATAAAGAACTAAAAGTTTTCCCATGGTTCTTGAAACTGATCTCTTTGAAAAGTTCCAAGAGCAAAGCTACTGTTGAGCAGACCTGTGTCTCCCTCCACATCTTGCTGCCCTGGGAAAATAATAATAATAATAAAGAAACACTTCTTGTAGCACCAATACAGCAATCATGCTGGGTCATGAAACTAATTATGTTTTGTGATGGTGGAAATTCTCCATTTCTGTGTGAAGGGGCTCCGCTGCATGATAGATGAATGTTGGAAAGGCAGTACATTGTGCTCTTTCATCTCTGTCACTGCATATTTATTCTAACTGCTCCTAAATTATTCATTTTCTTTAAGCAATCAATATTAATAATCTGATTTGCTCCCTGGCATTTTTAGTCACACTTCTGTTTAACTGACTGTAAATAAAGGTCACTTGGAGGCTTCCTGCTGCTGTTCTGAAGGTCCTTGCCTAATTAATTCCCAACACTTTTTTTCCCTGTGACTCTGATTAGCACTTGCAATCAAGTTCAGCAATTAGCTGCCTCCTTGCACAGTGATTTGCTCACTCTGCCTCCCTGTATAGAGCTACATTTGGTGTCTACTATACAAAGGCAAATGGAGGAATTTAAATGTATTTGTTTTCTATGACCATGCAGAACAGGTCAGATTTGTCACTGCTTGCACATAACCTTTGCCCACCTACATCATAGCTCCTAATCATCCATGGGGCCCTGAAAGACATCATAAACATAATGAACAGCCTCACCAACAGCCCACTTGTGATATGCCTAATCCCAGACTTGTGAATCAGCAAACACCTACAGCACATTAAATCATTCTTGGTTATTTAAGAACAACTATGGTTCAGCTTACATAAAATTACTTGTTAAAAAAAGGGTTGCTTCTTATTTAATGGATTTACCTCAGTCTGCCTGGGGCCTACGGACAAGCCCCAGATTTAAACACCTTTGGATGCTGGCTTCCAGTCACAAGAAGACACAGATCTTGTCTTAAACCTTGAGAAATAATAACCTCAATGAACTCTTTTCAACCTTTCATTCAGAACCACAGAAAAGTTGCTGAAAACATCAGGACTAATTTAATTAATAAGTTAGACTCTAGTAAGAAGGGACGTCTAATTAGTAGTTAAAAGTGCCAGAAGGACAACCTCCTCCAGGAGCCTCTTCTTCAGCAATTATGTCTTTGAAAAGCAAGAAGAGACAGAGTTACAATAAACATTACATAAATACCATAGGCATTCTTCACAGGCTTTTCAGTGTTCTCCTTTCTTATTACTGCACCCTGGGCAACAACTTCCACGCAATAGTGTTTAATGAAGAATTTCTGCAAAGAAAATAGGGATTTGTTTGTAAGTTCATTGATTTGAATTATTCTAATTCTGACTCCATATGGATATTAATTCAGACAGAATTGTTTCCATTGTCTGAGCAGAAAACTAAGATGTATGCACAGAGAAATCCTTCTATAGCTGAAGTTTCTCTCAATGCGTTTACACATCCAATGAATCTACAGACAGATTTTAAAAAGGTGATAGAACTGTACCTCTGAGAAAGATTGGCATGTCAGTCCACAATGTTTTTGTTAGTTTTATTATTTTTTTTATGCATCCCTGTCCTTGACAAGTAAGCCAACAGTAGGACTGAATACCACAACCAGAATGAAATTAATATTTCTGAATACATCTTTAAGACATAGTCAGACTGTAAGGAGGAGAATAATAGGTCTAATTTCTCACATATGGGCATAAGGATTTAAATTTTCACCTACCTTTCACAACTCATTCCAAAAAAATGTCAACATATTTCATTTTGGGCTTGGAGTTCTTGGAGCTTAGGGAAGTTTTGTATTGGTGGGTTTAAGTGCCCGGAAAAAGAAATGGATCAGAACTTCATCTGGTTACTCTTTACTTACAATTTACTAAGCATATAAAAGCAATTATTTAAATCACAGCCCATTTCTACTGCTAACACCTATAGAAGCTCTCTTCTGACAGCAGCAAGCCAAAGCATGCATGCCTTAAACAAGCAAATTTTCTTTCTCCTTTCTGTTCTGGCAAGTGTGCTCACTTAATCTCACAGGGGATCTGTCAGCTTTCCCCAGCTCCAAAAGCAATTCTTTAGCACTTATTGGAAAGTGCTGTAAGCGAAAGGCAGCAAAGCTGACTGGTGTTTGCACGCAGAGACAGGCAAGCAGAGCCCTGAGTCACTCTGCCTCTCCTCGTGGGCTGCACGAGATCAGGGCTAGAAGTAACAGTTAAATCACTCTTGGACTTACCACTTAATGAACATAAATACACAAAATATGCCGTTTGTTGGCATGATGATATTGCCGTGAATCATTATATAAAGCATACGGTGCTTTGAAATGTAGGCATATAAACATAGCGGAGCACTTGTATGGCTGTAAAACTCACACACTCAAAACAGATCACTCATTTCTAGGTGGCAACTTTCCATGCTTGGTTTCATCCAAAAGTGAGCTTGGAAAAATTAAATTTTTTTCTTTTTACTTATTTGAGATTTAAGACAATGAAAACTATTCGTTTGAATAAAAATCCAAACCTAACCCACAAAAACCAAACAGAAAACCCAGCCAATAAACCAATCAACCAAATAAAAAACCATAAAAAGGCAAAACAAAAAAACTCTACAACCTTTTCTAAGGAAATAAATTGCAGAATTTAATGAACTGTCTTTGCCTAAGAAAATATAAGAGGGAACAAAGCTGCAGTTATAGTGTTGCAAATGTGCAAGTGTTTGGTTAGACCCTCTGTGAGTTTTTGTTCAGTCAAAAATGCATGTGGTGTACATGTCTTTCCTTCACCACGCTTCCCTGCAGCCACTCTGAAGTTACATGAGCAGAGAACATGGCAACCGGGTCTTGCTTGTTGAGTGTCTGTTGCCCAGAATCACATATCATTACTGTTTTCTCTATAGGACATAAAGTATCCATCAGATTTGGAGCAAAGCACTCACGTTAGAAAACATGCTGCCTCTGTAACCTTGGAAAACAGATTTAGCTCCTCACATTTGTATAATAGTGTTTATAATTAGTCATTGGGGAGGTATTATTTATGAAAGCTTTCCTGAATGTAATGCTTTGCAAACATGTAAAGGATTAAATGAGCGTTTGTTGCCTTGTGCTTGGAAGAACAAAGCAAGCTGTATGGGAAGAACTGTTTTCCTTCTGTCCCAGGTTTTGTGTCCTTCCTCTGAGCCCAGTGTGCACAGCATTGGCTGAGGCTGAGGAAGCAGAGGAAAAGCAGAAGTGATGGGTGGTCTGAAAGACACTGTCTACACCACATCCTTTCTTCATACATGTAGCAGTTATTTGGGAGGATGCTCACTGACATGACATTTGAAACCCTTACTCTTTTTTGGGAGTTCACTTCCCACCAAAACATGAATCAACCCTTAGATTTACTCTCTTTGTGCCTCAAGGACAACTTTAGACTACTTAGTGTGAATTTTTCCATGACATATTCCGCAACAGAACATTTTACCTATCACCTAATATCACATGAAATTTATGGAACAGGCAGTGCAAGAGCAGCAATCTAACTGCATCTGGCAAATATTTGTCCTTTCTGTTAAATTTTTGAGGCAGTTGATTTTTGCCCTCCATTTGAAGTAGTGGCAGCTCTGTGATACTTTGTATATTAGGCATGTTTGGAAAGACAGGCCTTAAAAATTGTATTTGATGAGGTGCTGTCTCCCAACATATCAACTGAATCTAATGATGGTGACCAGTAATCATCATTATTGAACTGAAGCAGCATTACCTCAAATCTATCTGGCAATAAATAATGCTAATGCTGATTGAGGTGGTACTTTTAACGTGGCTGATATTTTAATATATAAGTTGAAAAATGGAGATGAAAGAGGTTTGTTGTTGGTTATGTTTAAAAGGTTCAAGATTGTTTTGTTCTGGCAGTGTTGAACAAGAACAACTGAGTTTATGGACTGCCCTGACACCTACCTTGAAAATGAAACGAATGACATTATCTACAAATTGAAATTATTTAAAGTCCATTAATATCTTATGTATCCCCTACAATTTTCTCTTTCTCTCATATATATTTTTTCCTGAAAGAATAGAAAAAGCTTCAAGAACTTAAATGCCAAAAAAACTGTGTTCATATAGTATTGAATTTACATGGTGAGCTACTCAAATGTCAAGAAATGCCAAAACTAAGGAGAAACCCACAACCAAATGACTGTTGTACTTTGTGTGTGCAAGTTATAATACTCTTCAGTTACACCATCACATAGAACAATGTAAGTTATACAGGAAAATAGAATATGAATGTTCATCCTACCCTGAAGTATGAAAAATATTTGGATGAGTCAAGGAAAATCGAACTTCTTTGTGTTTAATAAAAAAGAATTATAGAAAAAAAAACAAGGAGGAGAAGGCTTGGCCTCGCAGGTCATTCTCATGAGAGAGCACCGACAGTTGTGGCCTAATATTTTTGATTCCACTGTTTTTACTGATGAATTAATGGTAGCTGTGTGCAAAGTTTGCAATATTTTGCATCCTTGTCATTTCTGCACAAGAAATTAGAGCATACATTAATGCATTATTTGCAACTCCAATGTCCTGTATTGGACAAGTAGTCTGAACTGCACTGGATATCTGAAAACTTGCTAATCAGAGGATCACAAAGAAATGCCCCTTTCTGAAGAGGAGTCCAGTAAAGATACCTAATGTGTTCTTCTCTCCACAAAATCCTGAAAGCTTCACAAAGTTTCAATGAGGACCAATTACAGATTATTATTTTAATTTTACAGATGGTATTGTAACCTAGAGTCACTGTCCTGGGTAGAAGAGACATCTTAAGTCTGCACAGTTTAAAACACTTGAAAGATAGTCCACACAAAACCTTGTTTTTTCCTAACCCCACTGACTTGAACATTAGGATAAAGTGGAATGTGAACAGGTATTAAAAACAACGATAAGAAAATAAGCACTATCTATTGCTTCTGCTAATGTAAATGCAGGAAAAAATATCTTCAACCTTGTGAATCTAATTTAAACGGAGTCAAAACAAATAAAGTGGGAGAAAGTATTTTAGGAATGGCAGGAAGTAAAGGTAGCAGGTATCAAGAAAACTGTACTATGATACTCTGTGAAAGAATATTTTGGAACTGGTGCAATAGAAGAGTGATGAAAAACATATTTGTGAGCACCATTAAACCTTTCATAGATGATCCTACAGTACCGGGGCACTCTAACATATTGTGTGAAGATTAGTGCTAAAATTAGAGCAATATGGTTTCTCCCAGAGAACACAGGAAATTAATTCTGCTCATAACAGTTCAATGATTATACTAAGATCTCTCTGGTTCATTGATTTTGGAATAAATGCAGAAAGTTCACACTCACAGAATCACGGAGTTACAGAATCACAGAGTTACAGAAATTCTGAGTTGGAATTAGCTCTAGAGAGCTAATTCCCATGCTCAAATGGAGCACCTAGAGCTGGATGCTCACAATTGTTTCCAGACAACTGCTGAATATCTCCAAGGATGAAAACTCCACCTTCCCCACTTTTCTGGGCAACCTGTGCCAGTGCTCAGTCACCTTCACAGTGATTTAGTGTTGATGTTCAGCGGAAGTCTCCCATGTTTCAGATTCTGCCCATTGTCTCTGGTTTTGTCACTGAGCACAACTGCCCTGGGTTGACTATATGATGCTTTTATCCCCAGTCGTCTCATTCTGTTTATGTTGAATAATAAGTTTTGCACCTTTAAGAGTGTTCCAGAGAGTGAAGGGGGAGAGAGAAGAAGCGCGCAGTTTGTTTTCAGACAGTGCACTCCTCCTCCACATTCCTGCTCCTGGACTGTGTTGTCTGCGGATGAACAGACAGTGGGACAGAGAGCTCTTCTTTTGCTTTTTAGTTAGTTTTTAGCTAGCTGAAGCAAAGAAGTTCCCTGGACGGTTTTTTTATTTCCTTTTTCTTTGGACCTCTTGAAACTGCTCTGGACTGAACACCCAGGGGAGCACCGGCAGCTGCAGCTGTGGCCCACCAGGCCGGGCTTGGCCTGCGACAATTCCAGCACTGAGGGACTGATCAGAGACTGCGTGAGCTGCTGCTTGAACCCGGGGTTTTCTTAGTTTGTCATCTCTTTTAGGTGGCAAGGGGTCTCATTGTTTGATATTGTTTTGGTTTTATTGTTTAAGAAACAGTTTTTTTCCACGTTTCTCCAAGGAGGTATTTTTTCCTCCCGGACCAGCTGGAGGGAGGGGCTGATTGGATCTGCTTTTCCCACCGAAGCTCCTCTGGGGGACTCTTCCCCAAATTTGCTCTAAACCTGGACAAGTATGTAAATACTTTGATGAGATTCCCCCGAACTTTCTGTTTCTCAGGTTAAACATTCACAGTACTCCTAGCCTTTCCTCCTAGGAAAGAGGCTTCTGTCCTTTCATCACCTTGGTGGCCCTCCACTTGGCTCTCTCCAGAAGCTCCACCTCTCTCTTGAGGAGTCCAGAACTGGACACAGCATTTCAGGTGAGACCTCACTGAGGATGAGCAGAGGGACAGGATCATCTCCCTTGATCTGCTGGCAATGCTCCTCTGAATGTACCCCAGGACACATTTCACTTTGGCAGCAGGTCTGCTCTGCTGTCCCACGCGGTGTCCACCAGGATCCCCTCGGCCGCTCTGCAAAGCTGAGTGTCCCCCTGCATATGCTGCCTTCTAGGGTTTCTCATCTCCAGCTGCAGGACTTGCACTCAGCCTTGCTGAACGAGCTTCACCAGGTTCCTGTTGGCTCATCCTCTCAGCACTTTAAGGTTGCTTGGATGGCAGCACAGCCCTGTGCTCTATCAGCCTCTCCTCCCAGTTGGTTTAATACTCCTTAGTTGGAAACAGTCTAACTCTCAGTTGAATTTTAAAATGGACAAAGTGTGATGTGATTTCTGCATATGAAATTATCAGGAGGCGGTAGCAGTGGAGATAACCAGACATACATTAATTGAAACCCTCCAACTCTTCCCTCGCAGGGGGGTATGTACACAGCCCTGTTTGAATCCAATCCTATCCAGATTCAGCATTAGATCCTAAAGCACTTTAGTCACTCAAAAGTATTCCACAGTTCTCAGAGGAGATACAATAATGCTGAGATCACATCATCTGTGACACAGGGTCAGGTGTAGACAGTTGTAGGAAATATATCCATGTGCAAGCAACTCCCTGATATAATATTAAAGGGACATATGAGAGATGGGAAATCTCAGCTGAAGGTCTGTTTTGCTCTTCCCATCCCACTGCTGTTGACTCTTACTTCTCTGTGGTATGTTAAATGTGCTGGCAGCTGGGATTACCCTGCTGACCCAGCTCTCCCTTCCTAGTGCTTTTATGAAATGCATGTTTACCAGACCCCAGCAAATTCCACTCTCAGGAATGCAAGGACAAAGAATAATCCCTGAAGGCTTGTGACAGAGCAAAGCAAATGAAATCAACAGCTAGCAAGAGGGAGGACTCTCATGACTTTTAAATAAAATGATTAAAAATAAATGTATGCTTTAGAAGTGAACCAAGAAGAAGCGGTCATGATTCAGTGTGGAGGAAAAGACATTTGAGTTGAATGCTCTGCACAACATTAAATTCCATTTGCATACATGGCAGAAACATTATAAAGAATACTAGAATGAAAACATAAGAACTCTCCGAGTAAAATTCTGTAGCCAGGACATATTCAAAATCAAACATTAATGTTAATAATGTTAATATTGCTAGACATATGTGATTTTTGATCATAACTTTACAGATCTAGGAACTGCACATGGCACAATCTATTGTTTCTATTGCGCAGTCTCAATTACTTCCTTCTGTTTGTCAATATTCAAGTAGATCCAACTTCAGCGACAGAGTCTAAGAAGGAAACATCAACTTGAAGAGCATGGAGAAAAATTGCATAGCTACAAAAGCAGATAATCTGTAAATGACAAATTAACCCCAAAAGATTTCCCACAGCAGTGAGAATGAAGGTGTTCTCTAAATGCAGTATTTAATCTATTCTTTATGTGTTAATTTTACAAAAAAATCATAAAAATCTCTTCACTTTCAACTTTTTACAGTGGTATCTCACCTAACAGACATATATGGCTATCTCGAAATATTTGATATATGATCTTGAATGAGAAATTAATATACATGATTTTGAAATAATTTATTCAATGATCTTATATTGCTTTTGTTTAAAGCTTTTATAGTCAGTTGACAAATATTTTTCATTATTTTTTTCAATCCTTGATATTATGTTGACTATTGTGAAAATTTTCCACTTTAATTTGACAATCATAGTAGCTAAAGATGAAGTTTTCTCAGTCACTGGCCACATAGACTGCAGGTAGAACCCTCAAGACCATCTCTCAGGCCTGTTTGGTCTTCACCAGAAAAAATCATGGATTTTCTCATTTTCCTGAATATTTTAAGCATGATATAAAAGGATTTTCACTTAGCTCTTATGCTCAATCAGACATTCCTTGTTATTACTCTGTAAAATACTTAAACAAATTCAATCTTTGTTTCATGAATCAAGTTTTTAACATGTGACATCTCTGAATATATAGATAGTAATAACCACCAAGCATCTGGGAGACCAGTGATTTTTGCCCATTAAAGCTTTTTTTGTAGCTAGTGCATTTTATAATGAATAAGTATTTTCTTCTTTGTGGCATAGATAGCCTAGTTCTTTAGCATGTGGATTTTAGAGACAGAAATGGTAAAGTACTTCTCTTTCTACTCGTGTGAAGGAAACAACATTTTAAAAGTAGATGAGGTGTGAAGTTCTGTTCCAGTGCTCTATATTCACTCTTGGCTTTGATCTACATAGGCAGTTTGGATTGTGTGAAAATATATAAACCCCATTGTGACAAGTGAGAACTACTGCAAGTGCTTTTTAACTTAAATATTTAAGTTAAAGCATGTGAAATCTGCTAAAGGCAATCTGTATAAAGGGGGAAAAATACTCAGGGAAGTTCAAACTTGAAAGTGTAGGAAAAAAATTTGAAAAAGTGGGCATTCCAACATGCTTAACTAGCACAGTCCATATTCCTGTTTCAGAGACAGCTGTAAAAAGTAGGAAGAGAAGGTGAAACCCCCAGAAGTAGTATCTTTTTCATAATTTTGGCTTTTAAAATGGTTGAAGTTTGTTACAGTGTGCAAAAACCCTTTCTATTCAGTTCTGCCTTCTTTTTCCTAAGCAGATAATGGTGCTGTCGTAAGTCCTCCAATCCACTCACAGCTCCTAATTTTCATCTCTCATCCATCCCATTCATGCTAATTTCAACCTCGCGATAAAAAGTCATCAATCAACATTGCTGTCTTCGTGCGCCTCATCTATCCTAATAAATGGAGGGAGCCATTCTCCTGACCATTCCTTGGACTCTTCTCCCAGAACATCTGATCCAAGGCTTTGTGATTCTCAGGAAAAACAGTAATGGCATAATTAATAGCTGTAGAAGGTGCCAAAGGCTCATGGAATCTCTTTTGTCCTAATGATTCCTGTCTTTCTATCTGTAACCCTCCAAGTGCTCATTCCTCAAACTTACATGCCTTCTGAAACATCTAAGAATGAACATCATTTCTCATTCTGCACTTTTTTTTTTGTCCTGTGGACCCAGCTCACACTTCACTTTTCATTTTTTGCTTCACTGACCACATGAATACTCTTAAATCTATTCCTTAATCTCTTACAATACATAAAAAAAATTCTCATCTTTTTCTCTCAGTCTCAGCCCAAGGGTAGATCTAGGATACCTCCAAAAAAGGCAGTAAGGGTTTCATTTTCTTTCTGACTGTATTTATCCTGCCTAAAAGCCTTCTTACCAACTTTTTCACTCTCTATCTTTAATTTATGTATCTAAATTTTGCCTTCAAAATGGAAACCCCTCAATTTTTACAGCTTTTCTGTGTTTTGTTTCCCTCTGTGAGTTCCTAGTACTTTATTGAGCCAGTTCAGCTCAGGCTCATCATATTCCTCGTTCCTTCAGGCCTGTTTCATACCCCAGCTCTCTTCCTTTTCAAATCATTCAACATAATATTCTGCTCTGAAATATTTCATTTTCAATAGGTTTTGCTAATAATGTAAAGACAGAAGAATTTTAAAAAGGAGGTATAGCAAACCACATGGATGACTTAATCACTTAACTGTTTTCCTTCTCATGGTACCCTTCTCCCTTTTGTTTTCACATATGTTTCTAATTAACGTAATATTAATTCATTTTCCCATTTCATCTGCTTACACGAATTGCATATCCTCCCTCCTAAAAATTTATGTATATAGCACAGATAGATGAACTGGTATGGTTTTCCATCTAGTCTGTAGACTATATTGATTTCTATCCACATTGCTTATTTTAGGAAAGAAAAAGTGAATAATCTTTGGCAGATCTTTCTAGTAAGCAAATCTCAGCTACTCTAAACTTATAATAATTTGCACACTAATATATTCTGTAGATTTAAAGGACAGTGTTCTAAGATGATTAGAATTGACTCGTTTTTAGGGATATTCCAGCTGACCTAATTTGTGTGAGCAGGGGTCACAATTAAAGGATAGGTCATTTGACAAGATTGTCCTTGTTCTCCAGTGTTCCTAATTTCTGAAAACAGCCCTTGGAGATGGGACATAGCCTTTCAGCAGGGGCAAGAAACCAGTAGGGCAATCCAAGTGACGGAGCACAGAGTGGGGAACAACACCATCTTTGAGAAAGAAATTGGTTTTTCAAAAGTACAATCTTGAGTGAAAATATTAAAAATAGTGAAAATACTAAAAATAGTAAAAATATCAAAATATTAGAACATGCAAATATTACTTTCTACAAGAGTTCTTACAAAGTTTTATATCCATCTATATCCAAGACTATGCTTTTAAGTAATTTTTTAGTCAGTAAACAATTTTTGAGATCATACTGTATATATTGTTTCTAGAAAGGGTCATTCAATATTCCAGCCTTTGAATAACGTTTGCTACAGGTTTGCTACCAAGAGAAATACTTCTGTCCTATTATCATAGTTTCTAAAAGTGCACACCCTCTGAAATGTTCATCTGAAAGACTTCCACACAATTTTTTGCTGTATTATCAAATAAAAATAATTGCTAGTTACTAATTGCTAATAATAATTAGCTAGTTACATTTAGAGTTTTAGATTCTGGTACTTTGTCTCTTTTTCTGGTTTAATATCTAGAAAGGAAAATGGATAAAATAGAGGAGCATTCTGCATACGTCACTTTTTGATAATATTGATATCTTCATAATCACATAAATAGACATAAATATTTACAAAATTAATTACAAGCACACAGCTATTTTAAAACTATTCTTAACTGTGGTGAGATTCATAGTAATTTTCTCAGTATTTATTAAAATACTGAGAGAAATATAGGTTATTTTCACTAATAGGCCTGTAGTAAACAGCAATTTAACTCCGTTTCCATATTTTATCCTCTTCTGTTGGTCAATCTAAAGCAACTCAAATGAAGGGTGGCCATTTAGAGACACTTCAGTTCCAATGTAGGAAAAAAATTACTACACAGACTTAGATACAATGATATCCAGACTTTATCTTACAGACATTAATATGGCTCAGATTATTCTATTCAAAACCCTACTAGTGACAAACCTTCTGCCTGCCCTGAAGGCTAGACAGGACTTGTGCGTGGAAGAAAAAAAAAGATGCCAAACCATTAATCTAAAAGCAGATCTTTTCTTCAGCCATTCCTTTTACGGGATTTCATAGCAAATTCTCAGGCTTGTATAAATACACCAACAGCATACAGCACTGCTTGATGCCAGAATATGTTAGTTGTTCAAGTTCACACAGCCTGCAAAAATGCAGGAGGCAGCTCCAACGCCAACAGAATGGGAAGCACAGCAAGCTGAGGCACACAGAGAGAGGTCACCCAGTGGGAGCAGGGGAGACCCCAGGCTGCACAGGGAACAAACAGGAGTAGGCAGCAGCTCCAGCAAAAGGCCAGAAGGAAGGGAAATTGTGGGAAGGGAAAGCTCTGAAGCCTACAAAACATACAGCAGGCTGTTGGAGCAGGTTCATGAGCACTACTGCGGATCTGTTCAAACGCCTGGTCACTTGGATGAGCGCTTGGGCCATTTGGATAGCTCTCAAGGCTTTGACTACTGATCTGAGCTGTGTCTGTTGACTTTTCTGCACTGCCTGTGCTGTGGAGAGCAAGGCTTGGCAGGGGATGAACTGACAGCAGAGCAGGCTAGCTCTGGCCTTCACATTAACACATCCTGCGCTTTGGCATCACACAGCATTCCTAGAGTGGGAGTTTTGGGAAGAGATGCTTTGTGTTGCTTGCCAGATGGGACTCAGAGGGTTTTAAAAAAAGCGTGAAAAACCACATGCAAATAAACAGAGAAGCAAAAAAACGTGATTAAGGGAATTTGTTTGGGCTGAGAAATCCCCTTCATCCTGCTCCTTCCTCTGACTCTTCTAATTAATAATCATACCTTTTATTTAAAAATAAATGCAGAAAGAGATCTCTGAAAACATGTGTTTTCATGCAAAAATGCAAAATTTAAGGTTTTAGTTCAAACATGAGAGAGAGGAAACACAACTCGGCTACTTCACAAAAGAAACACCCCCAAGCTGAGGCCTACAGAGCCTCTAGTTTTACTAGTGGGAATTATTTGGCAAAAGAGTGTATGAAATAATATGTTCCACTTTCCAGGACTGGTAGATGGAATTAACTGGATACTATAAGTTCAACTGTGACCAGCCTAGACTGGGATCCTTCCCAATATCTGCCTGTCAGTGTATTCTATTTTAACCTGCACTCCAACTTAGTGCCATGAGACTAAAACAGATGTCACATGCAAAGCAGACATGTCTTTGGTTCACTGAAGCACCCAAACCGCTGCTCTTATGCAGCTGGACAGAATTGTGAGGCATTTCTGCAGGATTTTGGCATGGATCTTCATGCAAGAGGTAGTGTTTTGGTGTGGGGTTTTATTTGGTGGGTTTTGTTGTTGTTGTTGTTGTTCTTGTTGTTGTTGTTGTTCTTGTTTGTTTGTTTTGTTGGTTGTTTTGCTTTGGTTTGTTTGTTGTTGTTGTTATTGTTTTGTTGTTCTTGTAGTTGTTCTTGTTGGTTTTGCTTTTGTTTGGGGTTTTTTTGGTTGTTGTTGGTTTGGGGATTTTTCCAGTATAAAACTAAACACCTGCATTTTCCATTCACTTCACAGGTCTTTGTCCAGGCTTCAGCATGTGGACATCAAAACCCACTGCTGCATCATGTAGCAGCTATCAAGACAAACGATTTACCTGTCATATGACTGCCTTGCTAACAAAGACACTGCCACCCATGGTCTGCCCTTTGTGTTGCACAGCCGTGTGCTAACCTTTGCTATGAATCCATGGCAAAGGCATAACCTAATGCCATTTGACAAACACAGAGAAGTTCTGCTGGTCAAATAAGCAACTGCAATTTGAAAGAGGAAAAAATGAAAGAGGAAAAAAAAATCAGAAGTACAAGAAGAAAGGGAAAGGGTAGTATAGAACTGCATAAAACTTTGGAGAAGATGAATTTTTTTTTTTCTCATCAAGCCTGTGTATTTGTGGAACTGACTACCTTGAGCATTCTTTTTAATTTAAATAATTCCTAATTTAAAGAGAAAAAAACTAGGTGGGGTTTGTAATAATAATTTAATGTGCAGCCAGGCTAGCAAATGAATGACAAAAGTGTTGTACATTATTTGGGTACACAGCTGAGGAGACACTAGAATTGCAACTCTATTTTGCTAGATTTGTTATGACATTCTGGCTTTCTGGAACAGAAATTTTCCCACATATCAAGGCTTTTCTACAAAAAACAAATCAGAGGTTTGTGAGTTTTATATGATTCGTAACAATTCTTTTTATTGTGGAATAACATAACTTTGAAAATGAAATCTCATAATAAAATTCTTCACATTATTTTACCTGGCTGTGGGATGTGTCGCTTTCTAAAAGGATAGGACTCTTTTATACATATTCAGAAAAAAACACCTAAAATGATCCTGTGACCTAGTTACAGGCAACATATTAAAAGAAGCCCAAAAATGCAACATCCGACTGTATACCAAGAAATACAGTTTAACTCCAAGTCCTCTCATTCAAATTAAAGTCTTTTTCCAAAAAACACCTTGCCCTGTTTCACAATGCAATACACAGAAGCACTCTTGCATGCTGTGTAGTGATCAGATTTGTACCAAAAGGTGTGAGTCAGGTTAAGGATCATTAATCAAGTCTAATTCTTCTCAAATATCTATGAAGACACCTCTACATACACATATATATTACCTATTATATAGATACAAAAAGCATATACCTCCTCCTTTTTCCCCCTAGTGACTCAATACATGATCAGACGCAATAAAAACCTTGCCTTATGAAACTGATGCATTTGGGAAGATTGTCAGTGATAGCTGAGTAGTGATATATTCCATACAAAAGCATGCAATTCTCCCAAGTTTGCTCTCATAAAAGATTTATTTCTATCATAAACCATCACCTGTCTCTTAGTCCTCTGACATTACAATGCTGTCACATTCAGCACAGTGGGGTGGCTGGTGTGTTTTCTTTTTTGCAAATATGAAGATTGACAGGCAGTTGACAGCGCTAAAGAACAAGACTCAACCAAATACATAACATTTGTAGCGGCTGAATAGCTACTGCAAAGAAAGCATAAACTATCCTTTTTTAACCTTTGAAAATACTCATACAGAGAATAAGCCAAATAAATGTGGTGTACACAAAAAGAACATGGACAAGACTTCTTACCATAAAATACTTTCTAATTGTCACTATAATTTAGTACTTTCTTTACTCCTTCAGTTTTTCTCTTGCTGCTCAGTGCCCATTTCATCTTCCTGACATACATTGTTTTTCAGAACAAAGACAGTTTTTGTATTGCCTCTTCAGCATCTAACTGGTGTTGAATCACTGCCTCGACGGTACCTGTCACTATTAACAGGGAGGAAATTTAGGTGCCTTATTTGGTCCACTTAATTGTACCCAAGCATAATTGCAAAGTGGAATGGACATTATAAATACACCTCGATGTGTCCTCTGCTCTGAAAGTTTTCATGAGACATTGTTGATTGTGGTCCTTATTTTTTTCGCCGACATTAGTTATGAAGGAGAATATTAATGACAGAGTATTTATACAGATGTCTCCTTATCCTGACCTTCTTTATCCTTAACAGTCCTGGCAATCTATTCTCCAGGGGTTTGCATAACCTAGTAAGAACAGATGGATTTCCTTTACAACTGAGGGTCAAAGGTAAAGAAGCATGTTCTTAGATGTGTCACTACATGAATTAAAATGTAGTAATGAATTTGTGGTGTACTCTGTGACTTTATGTTAGACCTTGACCTTAATATCACATTTAACCGAGTACAATCATAGGTCACAAATTAGAAAGGTTTAAGCAATCTTCTGCTCTATCAAGGGAACCCAATTTAATCAGATCTGATTTAATATTCTGCTCAGAGTTTAGGGAGCACTAGACTAATATTACTAAGAAAAAAAGTGTCAGCATAGTTACACCCATGCTGCAGAAGCACAAAGAGGCATTGGGGGACAATTCTTGCATTTTGCAGAAGCTTACAGTCAAGCATTAGCTTTTTTTTAGTGTTTTTTTTTTGTAAGATAGGCTTCCCCCCTCCCCCCAAGAATGGCACTTTGTAACTTTTCTAATACCAACTGTTTGTTACATCATAATTACAAAGAATTGCATCATTGCAGTAATGTGTTTCATATTCACTAGGAGAACACCTGTGGAGAGGCAAGCCTTACACATCAAAAAGCACACAAAAGAGCAGAAGTGAGCACACCATGCAGAGCCAGCATCTCAAAGCATGGTCACAGAAGAAACTGCAGAGAGATCCTGAGTACTTGAGAGTGGAAGCAGAGGTGCAGAGTGATTTCATATCCCTGGAAGTGGCAGCATGGAACAAGTGCTGTCATCTAATTGTACAGATCCAAACCCCATTCCTTTACAAAAGCAAAGGAGGAAAGAAGAGAAAGTGAGGATAAAGCATGTTAACAGCAGGGTCATGACTTGTGCTCAGCTCACTTTCAGGTGCACTATGACATCTGCAGATGTATTCATAATTGCTCACTTAACACTACGTGTACATAAACATGCATAATGCACACAAGCTTCTTCTCATCTGAGTCAAGCAAAGCCTGCCAAAATACAAGACTGCACAGAAAGTATAATTCTCTAGAAGTGTGAAAATTCACTTCACACTGTGCATAGGAATTGGGGAGTCTACTCCACAGGGCTTTAGATTAAATTAACAAATTGATCAGTTTGTGGATTTATCTGTCCTTAAATATGCATATAGATAAGACATAAGTACAGATAGAATCTGAATATATCTGATGGATCCAGCTACTTTATGAACTACAGTAAAATAAACACACTTAGTTCCCTTCTACATCTGCTCCGAGTCTGCTGAACAAACACTGATTTTCTTCTGTGTTTAAAACTGGTCAGCTTACAAGTATCAAAATGTATTATTTGAACATGCCAGGTGAAAATAAACTGATTGTTACCTACCAATGGAATCCTGAGTGTGTGTCCAGTAATTTAATCTTCACCAATTCACGGCAAACACCAGGTTTGCTTTTCTTCTGCCTTTAAGAAAGGTGATTAACACTGAATCATTCCAGCCTGGTAAAAATGAGTCTGCAGCGCTGAAACAATTCTTCATGCATTAGTGTTGCTCTAAAATAAAACCACAATATGTTCTTTCTTAAAAATGATGTTGAAAATAGAATACACTGGTGTTACCTCAGAAGACCCATGCAGATAAAAGCCCCAGAAAGACATTGGAATTTGTGTTTATAATTCTTGCTTATTTTAAGACCTTTTAAAGCTTGTGTAAGATCTTCCCCTTAGGTATTTTATCTATTCTCAATAGTAGATCTTTGATTTAATAGAAAGGATGAAATGTGATGCTAAGAAAGGAAAAATCAATCTTTTTTCACTTACAATTTTAAAACATTTAAAAAGCATAATTTGGAATTATATAAATTGGATTGTGGTACTACAATAATTAGGGTTATCATAACTCTACTTATATGCAATATAACCCTACATATATGTGCACCTAGAAAATATTTACATTAAAAAACCAGACAAACATTTTGCAAATTAAATACCACAGTTCATCAGATCAACATGAATCATGTGACCTACTACATACTACCCTTAATTCTATATTAATATAAAAGTAATTTCCCAATTTTAAATCTGATGCTGAAATGGTTTAAAGACAAATGCAGAAACCCATTTTCCGTAATTGAGATAAACTTGATATGTCAACAGCTAGCACATGAGATGAAATAAAAAGAAGATCCTCCAATAATTTAGCTTGAGTCAATACCATTGGAATAAGCTTACCATGATAGAAAAATGGAAGCTGCCTATTTCCAATGGTCTTTTACAATTTATTTAGGCATACCTAAACATAACATTTGCCATTTTTGAATGGGAAGGAGAAAAAGAAGTCACTGTCAATAGATAGGGAGCTGTGTCTCAGCAAAGATACTGCACAACATTTTACCAAAAAGAGTAATGAACTTAAGTTTTGTGCAATCTTCTTAAATCTCCAAAATTCAGAGATACTTGACAGTAAACCAAGACAGTGCAGCAGTTTAGGGTAAAACTAGGAAACAGTTGCAGAATTACTGAGTTATAAGCAGGGAGAGCTTTCTTTCTTTAAATTTATTCATTGCATTTTTAGTTAAGACTCTACAGAAAACCTCTCAAACTGTTACTCTCCTGACAATAGTCAAATTCAGCAAGAATCTAGAGCCTCTGAAAGAAAAGGGGACTGGAAGGGGTTTCTAGTTCAGAACTGTTGCACACTCTCTACATTAGAAAAACTTCATGTAGTTAAAACATGCTAAACCAGTCTATACAGCTGGGATTTGGCTGCAATTTACTTTAATTCTCTTTTCTCAGTTTTAACTAGTGATTCATAAAAGCAATCAGCTAGGTCAAGAGGCTGCACATCTGGATTGGCATATTTTCAAAACCAGAGAACCTTAGAGAGGAAGGAATGAAAAAAAAAGTTGCTAATTTTGCTATACTGTCCTTTATTCTCACAGCTACAAACTGAATTTCAACCTAGTATTCAATGCCTGAGTTACTGCTGGTTTTGGAAGAAGTAACAAAGTCATATACCTCAGTGCCAACAGATTTCTTCCCAGTGCTTTCCTTCCTTCACAGCTCTTGATACATCCTTCCAGCTAAGTATATTTCCCAATTTTTACCTTTGTAATCGTGCATTTTCCTAGGGTCTCATTCACTCACCAGAAAAAATACCTTCACTGACAATACAATTTACTGATGTCTTTGACAACTGAAACATAGATAAAGATATACTCTAAGTAGAAAAGAATAATCTACAATACTCAATGCTGTTTTGTCCAAATGTCTTTCCATAAATTAGAATTCACAGATTCAAACCCACATATCACAGCTCCTAAGTGTTTCAGAGTTGATACCATTCATTACAATTTCTCTGGCAGGCCTCAACTTGATTACACCAACTAAAACCAAACCAAACCAAACCAAACCAAACCAAACCAAACCAAACCAAACTAAACCCTTCCAACTACACAAAATGGAGGTAACACTTCAAAGCTCCAGTCTTCCTTACCTCTGCTGTGCTCTTCTCTCTTTTTTATGTTGTTGTCTACTTAGTTTCTGTTAAAGGACAGGCCCTGACCCTTTCTACTTGAAGCAATGGGCACAACAAATAACAGAATGTGTGTTTACTCCTTTATCTCATTGTCTTGGGCTTACATAGAAAGGTTTTGGTAGGGGAGGGAGGTGGGGCTGCTCTTCTACGGCAAGACACCATCACCAGAAACTTCCCTCATGTCCAACAGAGCCAGTTTCAAGAAAGACATGCTGCTAGCTAAAGCTGGGTCCCTCAATGTGCTTCTGTAGTGCTTCTAGGATAATGTATTTAGAAAGAGAAAAAAATGTACTTAGGAAGAGGAAAAAACTCCTGAACCCCCCATTCTCCCTTCCCCTGTGCTGCTGGAGTAGGTAGAACAATCAGGAGTGAAGCTGAGCCTGCAAAGAAGGGTGCATGGGGGTAGGGTGGTTTCAGATTTTTTTATTTCTCACAATCTTGCTCTATTATTAACTCATAATAAATTATGCTAATTTCCCCAAGCTGAGTCTGTTTTGCCCATGGCAGTAATTGGTGAGCAATCTCTCCCTGCCCTTATCTCCACCCACAATCTCTTTGATTGTGTTTGCTCCTTCTGCCCTACTGTGAAGGACTTGCTGGACATCTGGCAGCCAAACAGTCTCCTCATCACAAAAATGTAGGCTTAAGATCCACCAGCAGGGATCCTGGGTGTCTAAGACACCTGAGACTCGAAATATTGTTTTCACTTCCTTTTCTTTCACTCAAAGTATCCAGACTCATCAGAAATCCATACAGAGAAAAGCAGTCAGAGGCTGACCATCTTGTGGTAGCATCAGCACTGAGACTCAAAATCTCTACCATCCTTTTCTTAACCACCAAGGTCCTACACACAGCTAAAAAAAGATCCATATTTTAAGCCTATCTGATGTCCCTGGTTCCTAACAGTGAAGGTTAAAATTGCATTTCTGTTTGATTACCTACTCCCAAAATTTACCTGATACCAAGTTCCATATCTACTAGGTCTTTTTGGCAATTTGTTTTTGGGGTTTTTTTTTTAATATTTTAGCTATTAGCCATTCATACATTGCCTTTTATACAATTTTAATAGAAAGTAGGACTGTTTTCACAAAATAGCCTCTGCTAGGAGTACTAGCTCTCAATATCACACCCTTGCTACAGCATGCTCCCACTGGCTGTGTCGGGCAGAACCGTACTGAAGAAATTACCTTTGAAAAACAAATGTGTAAAATATTTACTTAAAAGTGTTTGTATCAGCTGTCCATTCAAAGTCACAGGAATGTTTGTCCAGAGCAACTGGTGAGGCAGCAGGGGTGTACGCTGGTGGCAGGTGGCAGGAACAAGCAGGAGAGTAGGAGGGACTCAAGCCTGTCTGTCCTGCCTGCAAAGATTGGTTCTTGCGAAATTGGAGGACCAGAGATCAGAATGATAGAGTCAAGGAACGGTTTGAGCCATTCCAACCCCACTGCAGTGGGGAGGAACACATTCTGCCAGAGCAGGTTGTTCAAAGCCCTGCTCGCCTTGAACACTTTCAGACGTTGGACAGCCACAACTTTTTCTGGCATCCTGTTCCAGTGCACCATCACCCTCACAGAAATTAACTCCTTCCTAATATCCTATCCAAGTCTTTCAGCTTTGCAAAGCCTTTGCCCCTCATGCTTTCACTACATGCCCTTGTAAAAAGACCCTCTCCAGCTTTCTTGTAGGCTCCCTGTTGTAGGTACTGAAGGATGCTATAAGGTCTCCCCAGAGAGCTTCTCTTCTCCGGGCTGAACAGCCACAACTCTCTCACCTTTTCTCATAAGAGGGGTGCTCCATCCCTCTGATCATTTTGGTGTCCTTCCTCTGAACTTGTTCCCACAGGTCCATGTCCTTTCTGTGCTGTGACCCCAGAGCTAGATAAATTGCTCCAGGTGGGATCTCACAGTAGAGGGGCAGAATCTCTTCTCCGTCCCTGCTGGCTACATCGCTTTTGATGCAGCCCAGGATGCATTTTCCTTTCTTGTGGTTGGCAAAATAAATAGGAGGACTTGTTCTAAAGGAAAGACAAAGCAATAAAAGCAAGATTCAAAAATAACAATACTAAACTCCAAAGACAAAAAACCCCTCTAAAACAAACAGAAGAAAACGAAAATATCCATTCTATAAGATGGGCAGAAAAAGAGCTCTCTTTTACCAACAGCAACTGTTGGTAAGAAATCAATGGAAAGAAATCAGTGGAAACTCCATTGAAATCAGCTTAAAACTGACATCATTATTATTAAGTTTATGCAAAGAAGATCAGATTCTGCTTAGTTTCACAGAAGCTCAGAAAATTAAGTGTAGTTCATAATGTTAAGCATATTACTTGTGATTGGAATACACCAATTGCCACCGGAAAATGCAAACATATAAACACGTTTGCAAAAGGAGAAATTCCACATTAACTTTTACCACCAAAAAGATGCACCATGATTAGGGTATTAAAATGATTTTCTGAATTTCCAGCTATCACATAATTCCTCCCTGAGATATCATGAACATTTTCATCACTTTAATGTGATGAACATCCTAGAAATATTTGCAACCCCTCCTTTGCATTTGGTGACCTCGTCAGTGTGCTTGACACAAAGAATATACTGGAATTTGTTATGGTTCAGAATACTCACTTCAATGCTTCCATGGATGAGATGATTTTTCTATTGAGTGATCTCTGTAATAATTACTAGCATTTTGAGCTAACCAAGTACATTGATCTCTCAAGCAGACGCACAAGTCCTGACACTTAACATCTCAGATATCTTACATCACAACCATGCTGTGCTTCATATTCTTTTCAAACTTCATGGTCATTCTAGGAATGTTTTTCTTCCCTGAGAATTAACATGCATCTTAAACCCTCTTCCACTGAGCTAAAATACAGGGTAAAAGTGAATAAATCACTCAGTCAAGATTGTTAGGACTTCCGGTTTTGTTTTGAGTTGAAACCATCGGCATAGGATTCAGGGCAAGCATATTAAAAAACATAAACACAATTATTGATATGATCCATAATTACAAGAGTAGCTATATTACAAATTATAAACATGCCTATCTGAAAATACATAGCAGAGAGACACCATAATTTTTACAAAAAATTCTAAATACAAATACATTTTGAAAAACTCTGTGGGTTGCTAAACCAGTGGTTTGTGTAAATCTTGGAGCGATTTGCTTTCATATTGAAACACCTGGTTTCAAGTTGTAGAGTGTGTGTTTTGCACAATGTAACTCAAAAACTGCAAACCACAAGAACTCATGACTAATATGCAGCACATAAGTGACAAAAACAAAACAGTAGTATAAATGCAATGCAGTAAATCAAGACCAGATGTAACACATCATAAATCAATCATAACTGCCAAAAATTGCTAAATATAGAGCATTTAATTAAAGTTTCTGCCGTGTCTCTAGACAATTCAAGTATAACCATTAGCATAGCATTCTTCCTTTTTTTCCCAACAGCCTGTACCTTGGCCTGTTTTTCTCTTCTCATTCAAGCAATATCCATTTAAAACATCAGGAAGAACACAGAGCAAATACAACAGAAGAGAGTGCCCTGGGACAGGTTACAGCCATGTTACAGAAAACACCGATTCTGAAAAGGGGAACGTGAAGTCAGGCTAGCTGACTTCATCCCCACAAGATAATCAGTAACACCAATCTGTTGAATTATATATACATATAAAACATATGCATATACACACACACACACACATATATATATATATATGTATGTATCTATGTTTTTCCTTCTCTGTGTTTCCTGTTCAGGAGACACTCCCCAGGCCTGCCCCACGTTGCACGCTTTCTCTGCTGCACACCTGCCAGACCAAAGCAGGAGCAGGGCACAGCCCTGCTCAACAGCATGGACTGGGAGAAACCTCTGCCAGGGACACAACAGAGCTGAAAGAGGAGAGCTTGGGCAGAATTAGCGCTGTTGGTTCACAGATTGCAACACAACATCAGAAGCAGACTGTAGCACACATTGAGTCCACCCACCGGGCAGCCGTACAGGGTTTGGGGCTGAGGATGGGGCTGGGGGCAAAGTGAGCCCATCAGTCAGTGAGAGGGAGCATGAGGCAGGTCATCAGAATCCATTAAACTACCTGTTAAACTGCCACCACCACCTACTCCTGTCAGTGCACTGCCTCGCAGAGACCACGTCCAGAAGCATGCGTGCCCTGAAGAGGTGAAGAATTGTGTTTTCCCTTCCAATAACAAAATGTGAAGATGTCTCCCTGCTATAGGCTCACCCAGCTGAAATGAAGCCAGGTTTTCAGCCTCTCTCCTGGAAAAGGTGACAGAAAATAATTATAATTTCCATTTTTAAAGCTGAAATCTGGATTCCAGAGAGACACCACAGTAACAAACCAGGGTGGGATATTTTTGCTAAAAACCTTCCACATAATCTATGAAAAAAATTATTTCTGATCCCATGAGTAGAATTCCACCTACTAGTTACCACTGAGTAAGCTTGACTACAAGTAGGTGCTGCTTCTTGCATTAAGCATTTTTGCCTTGAGTTATTGACACATTTAAAATTATTCTACTTCATGTCCATCCTTAATAGAACAGAAATCTGCTACAAAATATCTTTCTTAACAGACTTGCCTCAGGTATTGTGCAGAGATTCATGATTTAACAGCTCCTCCAAACAGACAGGCGTACAGCTTTTTTAATAGGCTTGTTCAGCCATTTGTCTTCTGTGAGGTATAAGTGGATTATGGAGGTTTGCCTGGCTATCTTTTCACACAGCTTCCCAAATAATTGTCATAAATATCCCTACTTCCTTAAACCAATTAATGAAATGTAGCAAACATCTAATCTACAGCTTCTATTGATGGAACAATTTCTTAGGAAACACAGAACCGTTGCCACCCCACACTACATGCAGAGTTTCTAGTCTCACACAAAGAAGGGAGACGCATTTGAAAAGGGGAAAAAAAAAAGAGGAAAAACTCATATAAGTCTCAGAAGAATTTCTTTAGTCACTGCTAAAGATTTTTCTTCCTGTGATGAGTATTTAGAAGACAGATTTAATGGGAAACACATGGATTCATCATTGCTAAAAATCAACCTCACTTCAGATGATAATTTATTTACTTTCTTGAAAAAGGTATTTATGCATAAAAATTACACTCTGGGAGTTTTAATAGCCCTTTTGCAATCCTGTAATGGTAAATGGGATCCTGCACTAAAAGCAGTCAACACAGGAGTGTTTCAGCAGCGGAGTGAATGGAGATCACTCACACAAGCAGGGCTGGCAGTTCTCAGACCTCAATATTTTTTTTTCATAAGCTAAGAAAAATAAAATTGCTAAGAAGTAGAGTAAATTATTTCATTATAATAGAAAACACTTAAAAGAATAATAGTTTCCCTATTCAAATAACAGATATATGGTGACAGCACTATGCTCATGAAAAAAATTCATATGAAAAGCTATTAAAATATTAAATATTTATGCTTTTAAATCTTCATCTATTTCACATCCCCTTAACTATTTTAGCCTGATTTTATGAATATTTAATGCTATAAAAACATTCCTTTTGTGATCCTGTTGAAATATTCAGCATGAAGAAAAATGTCATTTACACCACATGATTAATGTCTGAGATTCCTAAATCAACAAGCCCAGAAACCAGGGAGCCTAAGTAAAAGCGGTTGCATTCTGGAATCTGAAATGGGGTTGTTGTGTCCTTGAGAACAGCAGCATTGGAGATACCGAATAAAGGTGCTGGCTGTGTTACATTTAAAAACAAGAGGAGATGTGTTGAGGCACTCTGCAGGGGAAGATGTATATGCAGTGTGATTCAGCATCACAGTAGCAGTAGGGCAAGAGAGTGGATTTACTTGCTGAGCTGAACAAAAATGAATAGCAAAACAAACAATCCTTTGTGCAAAGGCAGGCATAACCAAAAAAAAAAAAAAAAAAAGGAAAAGAAAAGAAAAAAAGGATGGAATTAGTGGTCTGAAGGAAATATGCTTGTTTAAATAGACCATTCTCCTCTAGAGACCAACGCTGCCTCCCTTCTCACACTGCTGTAGCACTTACCTGGCTTGCTGGAAAGTAGAGCACATTACATGCAACTGCTGACACGATCAGACAACACTAAATGCCCCCAATTACTTCATTATTTATGAAATGTTTGCTGGGTGCAGTCAGTGGCTTCATGATGGAAAAGCTGCAACAATGAGGCTCTGTCAGACTTTTGGCAGAGACATATCCAAACACATAAAAACAAGTTAAAACACTATCTTTATGCATAATTCTTTCTTGGCATGTGTCCCCAGTTACCATAATTTGAAGCGAGAAAACACTTCTACTTTTTCTCACTCTGAAATAACGTGGCCAAAAGTGTATCTAATTCCCCTCCTCCCCCAGAAGAGAAACAGCCTTGTCAAGGGCTGGGTTGTACGTGTGCTTGAGATGCTGAGGTTTCCATTTACCACACAGCTGCACCAACTCCAGCAGCCCGCCTGCTGCCAGACGCCTGGAGCCACAAACCCACAGCTGCCCACAAGCGTCATCGGCCGCTGGCCAGGGCTCAACTGCTCGAGCAGACCCAGCCTCAGCTCTGCTCCGGCCGCTGATCCTCTCCTCTTGCAGGAAATCCTGCGAAGCACGTGCAGGATGGCGAGCAATCAGTGTGCTAAGAGACGGAATCAGTGCGGACGGGGGAAAGCACAGTGCAGAGCCATGAGCACTTTGCGAAACTGGGCTTCGAAGCTGATTTACAGCTGGAAAGCCCTCTTGGTACAAATAGTTCATAAAGCATATGACCTAAGTACTTGCCCACAGGGCCACAATAACATTTATGTAGCATAAATTAATGTGTTTCAACCGCTAATTCAATCTGGCTAGCTAATTCCTCTGGTTTTTGGCAGAATGTGACCTCTGGAACAAAGTACTGTGCTTGTGGTGATGACTCACAGGTCTGGCTGCCTTGCACTTGAGAGTCACACACACCCTCGCGAACAAAGAGTGCCATTTGTCAAGCAGCCGTAAAAATATACCTCCAGAATATGTTTGGATCACTGTTAATTGAAATTTCCTTTTTATAGGAGTCTGATCAGAACCAGCTGTGCTTTTGGAGTCAAGCACGAACAGATTTATATATTACATTAGAAACCTGACAAATTCAGACACAAGCAGCTGAGTGAATGCCTATAACTGGCTGGAGAGACACACATATAACACACAATTACTTGAGACTTCCCCGAAGGAAAATTCTACGCTGGATGTGGATTATTTTTGCGTTTCTCTTTTCTGATTTCCTCTTCAGTGAAAAGCTATATCTAAGTAGCACCCCAAATTCAGAGAGACTTTATTAGCGCTTTTAATGATGCCAGGGCTAGAGAACACAAAGGTGAGGCAAATCTCTGAGGAACACATTATTTCTGTGCCTCTCTCCAAGTATGATTAGTAACATGTCTGTCTATAGAAAGTCAGCTGTAGCTGCACAAATATAAATGTTGGAGAGAAAAAACAATTGGATACCAATCTCCCAATCTGTAATCTTCTCAACTATTATAAGACCACCTGGGTTTGCACTGCTAATTCTGTTCAGATAGTGAAGTCTTACTGAAGTTCTAACAAAAATTCCATTCTCTTTTGCCTCTTTCTGGTCAGCTGACTGTTTTCCACTCCTCCAGATCCAATTGTATTTACAGCATGGATCATGGATCATGAAGATCCACATGTTCACAAACTTCATGGCTGATCGCTGATGGAAAAATTCCAGGTCTATCAAGCCATAGCAAGCTCTCTGTAATGATCTATCACTGTGAATACCTAAGATCCTCATCTGCAGACAACCTTCCCCTAAGAAATCCAATCCACTTCCAGATTCTTTCTTCTCACGACTTTCAAGATCACCAAAATGCAAATTCAAACCTGTCCAAAAAGAGTGGGATGCAAGAGGACAGATTAGACAGCTTTATTACTAATGTGCTTTCTATGATCTTTGTTAATAAAAAAACTACATTACATACATTGTAAGACCATCAGAAAGGTAATGGTTCCTATGATTCATGAAAATGTCAAAATTAAAATAATTTTGTGAGAAAAATAATCAAAATAAGAATTCAATCACCAGTTTGTGGATAATTTACATCCTAACATTGTTCTGATCCATCGGTGGCACCTAGACTAAATTTTAACAATGCATTTTAAGGCTAAGCAAAAGCACAGCATTTTGCTTAGCAAAAGCACAGGAAAAAGAAGATTGTATCAAGAAAGAGACTAAAAGAATCCTTGACTGGTAGCTAGAACAAGACTGGCAGGTGAGGTGTGCAGACAATAAGTGTTTTTCTGAACAGACAAACTAATTTAGTTTAGGAAAATTAAACACTCTTTTAGTTACCTAAAATCTTCCTCTGGTGAAAACCAGAACAGGATGTACATTTTGGGGTATCTTTTCTGAGTTACATTTCTATTGCGGTACTGAAAATTATAACCTTTTATTCAATGAAAATAAGACTAGTCTTGTCATAATGTTGGCTGATTTGAATCAGAGGAGTTGAGAAAAATTGCTCAGATAAATGGCATAGGCCCAGTTTAGCAGTTTTGAAGTAAAAAATACGTTGCTTGCAGCATGATTTAGTTCTAAGTCCAATGGTATGTAGTGGCATGGATCTGTTCCTCATGAAAATTTACTCCAAGGCTGATATCACCTACTCAGAGTTTTTGGAGAAGGCTCAACACCATCCTTTCGGTGTTTATCTCATGTTTCTCTGAAAAGACCGAAAGAGTAGTAGGCCAGGGCATAATCAGCTTCTCCAGAAAAAGTAATGCCTGTCTTATGACCTAGGGTCTTGCTCCTTGCTCCTCCCCAGTTTATGTTGCACTGGATAAAAATATCTTTTAAAAGAAGCCTCACTGGTATGGACAGAAATTTCACACAGAGTGGCACTTTGCTGGAGGGAGGGTTTACCCTTGAAAAAGTAAAAAATAAACAATAAACTAGATAGCTAAACACCAAATTAATTTCTCAAAATTAGTTTTATCTCAGAAAATTGGAAACCCATCCACTTAACTATAAACACAAGTACAAAACAAACAAACAACAACAAAAAAGGCAAAACAGTAGACCAAGAAACTAACCAAACTATTTCTGCTTCATCCTCAAAAAGAAATGGAGATGAAGAAAACATTACTTTGTAACAGTTGTCATCACAGTAATGTTGAGTATTACCAGGGGACTATACATTTTGTCAGTGTGATTGAAGAGAAATTGTTGTGTATTGCATTCCCTTTCACAGGACAATAATAATTTTATGACCATGGTGTGTTTTTACTCACTTGGGGTAAATCTGCAAATGTATGTAGAAAACTGTAGAGTGAAAAATCACTCTGATGAATATTATGAAAAATCCTAAAGCAAAGAACGGGAGATCTCAACCGCTTACGTTTCCTAATGCTATACAAATGCAGTTTTGTATTTTAGAGTGTTTCTTGTTATGATAATAAACAAAATGTTTCCAGTCTGAGGAGGCTACTGCAACTACTTAGACAATCAAAGCTTTGTGGCTTCTAGATACGTTTGCTACAATCTATTTGCATGAGGAAATGTCCCTGGAGAGATATGGGAGCCATCATTTAAACAAAATTACATTCCTCAATAGCTATAGTTACTGCATTGTGCCAGGACTTAAAAAATATTCATAATAACTTATTTGTTTCTGGATGCATCTCTATGCACAGAGCAAGTTTAATTTTTGTGAATGTTCTGGTGATCTCACTTACACCAGCAGGAGAAGAACTACATTGGCCCAAAATGCTGCTTGCAACCCTGTTTCTTCACTCGAGGTCTGCCACCTAATTACACTCACTCATTCTAAAGTGCTACAATGACATGATGTGGCCTGGCTGCACCTCCTGGAAATTATGATTTCTGCCATTTCCAACACTTTATCCAACAGCACACAGGCTCAAAGGCTTTGAAAGTCAGCTCTGTTTCTCACACAATTTCTTGAAAAGAAAGGGTGATGAAGGTAGTTGGTGGTTTCTTTTCAGAATTTCTAATCCTTTCCCATAAAAAAACCACATATGTATGGATTTTTTAATTAGATTCATTATACTCAACTGGATTTCTTCAGGGCATATTAAGTGCAACTCTTTGAATGCAGAAGACTTTCTTAGAAAAAACCAAGGAATTTTCAAATTGTAGGTGTAAGAGTCAACAATATTATTGAAGCTGCAAATTTCATGGTGTCCATGATTAGCTCCATGTAAATATTGTATGAATGAAGCACAGTGTACTGTGCTTATTAGGGCATATTAGGTGTAACTTTTTGAATGCAGAAGACTTTCTTAGAAAAAACCAAGGAATTTTCAAATTGCAGGTGTAAGAGTCTTCAATATTATTGAAGCTATAAATTTCATGGTATCCATGATTAGCTCCATGTAAATATTGTATGAATGAAGCACAGTGTAGTTGTAGCTTCAAAACAAATATAACCTCAGGCAGGAGGATGAATGTTGAATTTTCATGGTTACAGTGGCTATACATTTCCATCAACAGACACAGCAACTAATGAGTGAAGCAGTCACTATGACCGATTAAAAGATGAAACATTGCACCCCTTAAGATACAGAATTAAAGCATGTGATAAGAGTGTCTCAATTTTAAAAGCCAATTTTACATTATACCATTAAGAAATGTGTAAAATAAGCTGGGGTTTGAGGCTTTTAAAATCTTTACACATCAATTTAATGGCATGTCAAGCTTGAAAGGGAAAAGTGTCAGACTGATTTGATAAGAAAGATGTCAGAAGCACATTTATTGAGAAATGTATAAAGAATTATTTTATTTTATGCTAGGAGGGAATAAGTAGAAGCAAGGAAGAACAAACTTATATAAGCAGTGTAAATTACGTTGATCTTGTGCTATAAATCATTGATGCTGTGCTCATGTAAAACATATATATGTTGACTGGGAGGATTTTATGTACTTAATGTACTTATTTGTCACCTGGTTTGAGCTAACCAGAGTTTTTCTAATTCCATAATCCTAACATGCCGACCTCTGAGGTAAAAACATCAAGGAAAACTAAAACTGCTGTCCTTGAAATTTTAGTAAAGCAAATGGAAAAAAAACCTATTGTAAAGGGTCACAACTTCTTACATCCTACATTACACCCATTTAGTGCAGAGGATAGGTTCTCATTTAGGAAATAACAGATCTCTCACCTCACAAAGAAAGTTGACTACAACCTTGAGGACAAGAACAGCTGAAAAAAGATAATAAAAACAAAAAAACCTTTGACTGGATTAGAGTGAAAGCTGGAAATTCACTGCTTTTTAAGTACTGAAAACAAGTTTCCAGAAAAATGATAAATTAAACAACCCAAAATGCCCAAGGGAAGTGGGAAATCAAAGGTAAAACTCTGAAGTGTGTTCTGCCCAGAACTACTTCCAGACCTTGTGGACCAAAGCCAGACTTACAAGGTCACCTTTCAGAGTTTGACCTCTCATCCTGCTCTTTGGCCAGAGGGCTAGGATGACTCCTAGCAAACAACTTTTGGATCTCAAAGCTCCCTGAGTGATTTTGGGTTTGTGGGGCAAGACTGAGCCATGGGGCAGTATTCTCACATGCTTCACTGAGGTGCAGCACACACCTTTGTACTTCTGGAGTGATAGAAGTCATCCTGGACTCATTACTTATAATCAAGTGATGCAAGAGAGAAAGATTTTTGCCTTCCTATCTATAGGGAAATTATGGGATTTCTTATCCTTATTTTTTCCCTGAAGTATTGTGTTACCAAATTGTTTGGTGTTGGACAAGTATGCATGAGATTTACTCATGTGTATCCCCTTCAGTAATTTAGCAGATACCTGTCAATGGTACTGGAAGATAAGACTACCACATTTTCAATTTTTTTTTTTTTCAATAGCATTGAAAACCAGCTGAACCAGTGTGACAAAGGCAAAGGACAAATGTCACATTTTAATCCCGTCAGTAAAAAGGCATTTGAAGTACTGCCTCTCACTAAAAATACATGTGTCTGGTTTTCTTCAATAGCAATTCTACCTGTCAGTTTCCCTCACTACCTACTTTGCTAAAAGCAGATTTAAAGGTACCTTCATTGATGTAGATGTCACTTGAAAGGAAATCTTCCACAATAAGGAGCCTGAGTGGACAAACAAATCATAACCAAAAAATCACAAGTCAACCATGTCAAACCAATGGGGAGAGCTAGCAGAATGGACACACTGAGTCAGGGTGGAATCAGTAGAATGTCAGGGTCAGCATTCTCCTACAGCCTCTCACTCTGCCTGAATGTTCAGAGGTTAAAGTAGGAAATTTAGGGAGTGGTTGAAAGTGGTGGAAAATCACAGGAAAATTGCATCTGCACAGAGCAGCAATGTTTTCCATTGTGCCATGTTTTTTGTCTCCTCCTCATCCCAAACAGGCAGCCTGCCATAATGTTGCAGAAACAATTCCCTGGCATGAATAGTCCTGAAAAATTGACTTTTGGTAATATAAAACCAAATTAATTTGGAATGGCATAATTGATTAGATATTCTCCCTTACAGTAAGCTCAAGAAATTCATTGTTTGCAGGTTGTTCTGAAAGATGAATTCTCCATCCCCACATTACCATATTTTTACAGAAATTCACTCCCACCCCAAAATAAACTAAATTATGTTTAGTTTAAATCCTGTGGTCTTTTCAGTGCTCTCAATTAATTCATTAATTAACAGATATCCTTTTAATTTTAACCTTATTAGTGAGCAATGAAAACAAAGACCCTCAGCAATTTTATTGCCACTAACCTATCTTTACTAAGATCTTAAAATATTTTTGTGCCAGCTCTTAGATGAGTACTACCTGCTTTCCTGCCAGAAGAAGACACCACATGTTTGCACTTGTGTCCATGGGAAGGGCTGTTCCTGGCACCACTTACCAAGGTGCCCACACCTGGGCTCTGGCATCTCCACCTCCCTCCCAAGCCAGGTTCAGGCACAAGAATCAGCCCTTGCAGAAAGGAGATCTGCATCTCTCTGCTTTACCAGGGGATTAGTGAGAGGGATCAGTGAGAAAACACCTTGGCAGTGTTTTCTGCCTCCTGCCCTGCCTGAGAGCAGGGTGCACAGCTGCCCAGGGTGCCCTCCCTCCATGCTGACAAGCTCCTGGCTCCGTGTGTTGTGCTGCAGGAGGTTTCTCTAATCACAAGGAACATCGCACAGGATGCCAGTGCCTCCTCAAGGCTTTTTATGCCTTTCTATTCACGTCATTAGAGAAAGTAAGGGAGGCCCATGTCAGTTATTAGAGGATGTGACCATTTTCCGGACTGAAAAATCTAAATGAGTAAACATTGACAGCACGCAATCAAATAAGAAAGTACATATATTTTCATAAGAATAAGAAAATAAGTGGGCAGATTCTCATGTGTCATTTGAAAATTATTATTAAAACCCTCTAATTTAAATTATTTACTAAGAGGCATATATTTACTTATGAACTTCTCCATTATCAAAAAGAAGGGAAAAGGTTATTCTTTCCATTCTTTCCTTTAAAAGACCCCTCTTTTGGGTAAAGAATTCTGCCATTTTTTTGACATAATTTATTTCTCATAAATTCCTTTTATCTACTGTATTTCCCAAATCTGTTTGAAGTTCAGACAGCTCTAGACAGATGAAGTCACTGGCATGTATTTAAAAAAAACCCTGCCTTTGAAATATAATCAATAGTTTCTACATGATTCAACAAGGAATCTCTAAAGAGAAAATACAATTCCTCTGTGTTCCCATGAACTATACTTTTAACTGTCTTTGTGATCAGTTCCAAAGTTTGGGCCTTTGACTTAGGGCAACTAAAATAATATGAGGCATAATAGCCAAAAAATCTTCATGAAATGTAAACATACATCTACTTTCATGAAAGGAGGCCTTTATAAGTGATGTCCAGGTTTCTGGAAATATTCTTATCATATTGCATACTTTTTAAAGTTCACTATAGGTCTTTCCTATGCTTTTTACCAATGCATTGTCTCTTTATCTTAATGAAAATCTACCAGTTTAAGGTAGCCTATCCCATACTGCAGAATTTTGTGAAATATCATGTTCAAATTATCAACAACAATTTTATTGACTGTAGACATTATTTTCTTTAAAAATATTTCACTTATCTATATTAATTTGGGTTATTATTATGAAAAGATTTTTCAAGCAGGAGGCAGTTATTTGAAGGTAAATAAACTAATAAACTGTTGTAATAAACTGTGTTTATTAGAACACAGTCCTGCTTCAGATGTGTTGGGGTAAAGCTGTCAGGCACCTTATGGCAGCAGGGTTCAATTGTGATGACTCCAAGAGACTCCAGAGAAAGGGCTTTCTGGGCTTCAGCAAAGAGACAGAGAACATGGCCTTTTGTGATTAAATGACATTATTGTCACAGTAGAAGCCTTCACAGTTGTTGTTTCTAAGCAAGGAAAACCACAGGTTGCTGCCTACATGCACTGTGAAAAAATGTTCTATGAAACAATAAATGTCCCCACAATAGTTTGTAGTTTGCAAACTATCACTTTGGTCTCTTCCAGCAAACAATTTTAGAAGACATACATTCCTACAAAACCATGGGTGAACATGGTGAGTAAGGGAAGCGGGGGAGATGCTGCTTTCCTCAGTAAAAGGTGCTCCAACAGCAGCTGTGTAAATTATGGCAGAGATAACTACAAAAGTAGTGTGATTTCCTGCTGGCTGGCCAAGCCAATTCAATCCAAGTGACTGGCCTTCAAGGCCCCACTGTAAATTTGTTCCTCACACGAGGTCTCTGAAGAAATTCTGACCCACTGTGGTCCTCCTTCCCTCAGGGACTCCACTTGTTGTCATCCAGGTCGAGCTTCCTGACCCTCTCGGGGTGCTCAGCTGCATCCCAAACAGCACACGCTGACTTTGATGCTCTTCTCCTATCCAAGCATCTGTGCTCTTCTGGAGTTGCTCCTGTTTTTGTTTAGATTTATAACTGCAATTTATACGACTGTAATAGAGTTTTAGTGGGTTTTCTGACTTACTGAAAGGCAGAATGCATCCCTGAAATGTTTGCACTCCTTTATTTGTGTAAGGAAGAAAATCTGAAATTGTGGGATGCAGGCACAAACTGAGAAGATGCAGCAAACAAACTTGTTTGTTAAAGCAGATGTCTCACACAGAAATGTATCTCTACATCATTGTGCCCTGTCTAGAAGAAGCAGTTTTCATTCACAGTGAAGGCCAAAATTGCTCAAGTTCAAGAATTCATGGCCTGATGATAGTGTCTAGCTTGTCCTACTGTCTGCAAAAATCACACCACCACTCTGTAGTTCCTAAAATGTTGAACTCATATTCCCAAAAATTTTAAGCTACATTTTTTCCAGCAACATTTGCAGCCTTGCTATTTTTCAGTATTTGGAAATCCATGAATGAAGCCTGATAAAAATTACCGGAGGAAGCATTTAAATAGCAAGGTAACATGGCAACCTTACTGCACTCAAGTGTGAATGGGAGAAGGTACCTCTCACTGTCCCTGCCTTCAGAACACATCCAATTAGCCTTCCCTGAAGAGTGGAATTACAGACAGGTCTCCCCATTCATTTTTGCTTCTTAAAGTACCCAGATATGACACCTATTCCACACTAAATTTTATTGCCTTGATAAAAAATCTGTTTGAAAAAACCTGAAGAGGTGTGCAAATATTTGACTTATTAGGTTAGAGTTGGTATAAAGGGATGAGTTGTGTTTGTTTTATTAACAAAAAGAACTTCCTTTTACCAAGAAAACCAGCTGGATTAGTGAAGACAAGTCTGTGAAAGTTTGAATGAAATTGAACCATTTAATATGGATTTTATTTCTTTTTCTGTCTGGTGTTTATTCCTCAAAGGAATAATATTCCTCTGGAAAAAACAAAAACTTCCCCCCAAAAAATGAGACAGAACAGCAACAACTGCAAAAAAAAAAAAAAAAAAACCAAACCAAAACAAACAAAAACCACAAAAGAACACTAGCACCTCGTTTGTAATTCTGACAAAAATGTCATTAAGACTAAATCTTGCAGCTCAGTAGAAAGGGTGTACTTACAGAAATTATGTTCATAGTTTAAAGCATTTATAGCTTATTTCTTTTGTCATTAAAAATGCAGAAGACAAAAGATGCTATATACATCAGTTGTAGTTTTCCTGAATGCAATGTGGGTAGTTAAAATGACTGAGCTTATACTTTTTATGAGTGTTGTTTAGATGAAATTCAAAGTATGAAAAAGTTAAACTGCGTCAACATATTCACATATTAACACAGGCACAGGCATAGACAGTTTTCACAAATGTATTTGCCATGCAAAAAATGTCCCTTGACTTCAAAAGAATCAGGTAAAAGACAGATGAGATACTGAATTTTTCTCTTGCTTCTAAACGGTGCAGCTTCAAGGGCATGATTCAACATAGATCATTTGAGCTCTTGAAGGATGGATGTGATTACAGTATGAACCAAAATAAGTACAGATTTGTGTGTGCTTGTAAATTTGGAATTTGGGCAGTTTTACTAAAAGGATCATGAAAGTTCATAAGCTTACACATCTTTTCAGATGAGTTACAAATGATTTATGGTCCTGTACCAAAACTCATCTTATTATTTTAATGCAAAACATTGCAAACAATGTTATTGACAAATATTTTTTGACCAGTAAGTTTTTCCCAGTTCAGCTAAAACCTTTACAAAAATTTTTTATCAGAAGATTGATCATCTGTTCTCCTAAGTTATTTGTAGAGATTCTTCTGTAAGTAATTCTTACCTTGTAAATGGTGCAGATAATTTGCTGTGGAGTTGATATGTAAAACCAGAAGTGTTTCAACGTATTTGACCTTTTGGATGTATTATTTGCACAGGTTATTTTGTATTTCTGTCAAGGTGAATAGCATTCTTAGAATTATATTTGTACTTCACATATCCACTATTTTGAAATCAAAGCAATTCCTCATTAAAATTAAAATTTATTAATTTTAATTTCATGTGGTAGTACTTTCTTTAAAATACTTAAGAGTAATTTTTATTGCAAAAAAAACCCCAAAAACTATGTATGTAGAATGATTTCCTGGAAAAATTGCTATGGCCACAGATTTGCTTAAACATCTCTCCCTGTCCCCAATAACTTGGGGAGACAGAACTGCAATTTCAGGTGAAATTAATGAAACCAAAGAAAATCTTCATATCTAAATATATGATATTTAGATATGATATCTAAAAAGTGGAAGTAAAATATTTCTTATACTTTTATGTTAGGTGAAGTTCAGATGGATTAAAAGGTTGTTTCTAACGTTAATTGAAGTACTCTAAGGAGTCAGATGTTGACTGTCTTGGATTTGTTTTTTAAGTTTTCTCATTTAATCTAGGCTAGAGGTATCATTAAAGTAGCTTTGCATAGTAAAGTAGCTTTTTCCTGGACCAAATTAAGCTCAAAAGTAGGAAGGCATTAAAACAAAAGATATACAGTCAGAAAATCTGCATAAAAGGATGAACAATTTCTCATGCAATTGTATTATGATGATAAATTTTTGCAAATAGAGAATGTAAATTGTTATCCACATATAAGGGTAAATCTAAAATAAGGTTCAAAGAATAAAAAAAACTTTTAAAAGTGAAGATGTGTTGTTGGAGATTTCCCTGCTTATTTTTCGTAAATATGTGATAAGGTATTCACACAGATATCCTTTAAAATTATTTTATTAATAAAATCACAGAAATCCTAAGGCCAGAAAAAACTAACAATCATCAAGTCCTACTGTTATAAATGATCAAATCGGAAGCCAAATTTATAAGAAAATTTAGCAAAGATTTATTAGATCGTCAGCAAAATAGAATTTTGAAAAACAACAACCACAGACAAGAGTCAGCGTCGAGCCCGGGTTTCGGTGCTGGGTGAAAAAATGGATCTGACCTCCCGAATGTCAATCTCCCCCTGTGGTTCAGGAGTGTCAGGGTCTCCCCTGTGGTTCAGCCCAACAGCTTCTCGCAGCGAGCTTATGTACAGTTTATTCTGCCTGAGGCAGAAATGACTGAATGTTCCTTTGTGTCCCTTCACATGCAGAACCGGGGCCATACATGTGCAGGGGTAGACACAAGTCCGGTTCCAGGTGTCCAGATGATGTCAGAGCACTCAGGAGAAGTCAGTATTCACATATAAAGGGTGGCACTGGTAGTAGATGCAATCTCTGATGAGCAGATCACTCTTGAGTAGCCCGGATATTTCAGGGAAGTCAGTGATCATGGCCCAGGAACATTCCATTCATACATTAACAGGCTTGATATTATCTTAACGCTGTCCAGGAACTAATTGAAAAAAAATAAGGCTGTGCTCCCAGCTGGGGTGGTCAGAGACATAGCTTGGATTTCACAATATTTTATAAATAAATAGCAAGAATTATCTCTACCATATACTACACTACCATCAGCCTAGCACCACAACCATGTTCACCAGTAAACCATGTTCACAAGTGCCATATCCACATGTTTTTTAACAGTTCTAGGGATTGTGATTCCATTACTTTGTTATGCAATTTGATTTTCGTTGCATTGTTCTTCCTTCCCATGAAAAAACTTATTTCTAATACCTAACTTAAAGTTCCTCTGGTGCAACTGGAGGCCATTTCCCCTTGTTGCTTGTTACACGCAAGAAGTGCCCAACTCCCACCTAGCTACACCCTCACGTCAGGTGGTTGCAGAGACCAGCAGTGTCACTCCTCATCTCCCTGTTCTCCAGGATAAACACTCCCAGCTCCCTCAGCTGGTTCCATAGGAAGGACTTGTGCTCCACTGCCTTTCTCCAGCACCTCAAGGTTTTCATTTTTATGAGGGGTCCAAAACTGGACTCAGCACTCAAGGCACAGCCTCCCTGGTGCCCACTAGAGCAGGGAGAGTGAAGTGCCTGATTCTGGTGGCCACACTCTTGCTGATACAGGCCGAAATGTCCCTGGCGTTCCTGGCTACCTGGGCACACGAATGGCTCTTGTTCAAACATCTGTCATTTTAATAGAATAAACAACAAACTTCTCTTGTTTATTCTATTAAAATTAGACAAGGTGGGCAACAACTCTAACACAGCTTTTATTTCCTTAGTATTCTTTCTAAGTAAAGCTACTGACTGCACAGAAGTGGAACGAAAAACAAGGCAAAAGGTGTAAAATCCTAGACTGCCTTCTCACTGACCAATCTATTAATGTGATGTGATTATTGATGGTGCTGAATAAAAAAGAATAATTTCTGAACCTGAGTTCCACAAAGGTCAATGTTTTAGTTTATCTCCTTAGAAAATGATGGATCTGACATTAGATTCAAACCAAAATATATTGTTCTCATACCTTTGGGATTATCACAATGAAGGTTTTGTTTCAGCCCATTTCTAATATAAATGCAGTCTACATTGTGAACATGCCAAACTCTTGGAAAAAGTAGACATACTTGCTCTGCAAAACAATCCTTTCAGAGAAGAAGAAGGACATATGCAAATTCCTTTGAACAAAATGTTAACTTGTAAATTACTGTTGTGAGAATTTGTGTAGTTCTACTTTATATTGAAATGACAAGATAACATCAAAAAATAATCTTCATTCTTTTAGATGTTATGTATAACATCTTTTAGATGTTAGATATAACATTCTTTTAGATGTTATATATAACATTTGAAGTGGTTAGTTTATAGAAACATTTTTAGCATTCATCTTCTAATCATATAGGTTGGGGGTTTTTTGAAATTTCTAACTTAGTTTTCAGAAAATTTAAAAGTTTTTGGCAATTACGAGCACTGAACATGACTAGCCTATAAAAAGGTTTTTGATGAATAAAGAAAAAGAAAGATAATTATAACATTTTAAGATTTCAGTCAGAAAATTGGAGACCGTGAAATTATTTAGCTTTAATCTTTGGGGTGCAGTTAAAAGCTTATCAGTGTCCATTCAAAACCTTAAAGAATTTGCAAAGGAAATGCCAAGAAAGTGCAGAATTATGAAACAACATCTTTTAAGAAAAAAAAGAACTTTCAGATCTTGAAGATGAAGCTATTACAGTCACATGATTTAAGACAATCAAATAATGTGGATGCCAAACCCCCTATGCAGCGGGAATTCTTCAGTGAATTCCAATATTTCCATATCAGCTATCCTTCCCCAGGGAAGTGGTCCCAGCACCAGCCTGACAGAACTGAAGAAGTGTTGGGCAAACTCTCAGACACATGTTGGTATTTTCGTCGATGTCCTGTACAGGGCCAGGACTTGGACTCTGAGAATCCTTGTGAATCTTTCAATTGTCTCAAAATCTTTGAGTCCTCACAATCAAATATGTATAAAACCTTGATTTCTAAAAACAGATAAAATCTTTAAACAGACTTGTCATCTCAAGAAATTCCAGTTCCCTGTGTGGCAAGTGTGCAAGTTGTTTAAGTCACTGCTCCTCAACATCTGCTGGAGGATCATCACGAGGATGTTGTCTCTGGTTCTGAGCACAATGTAGGGCAGGATGGACACACCTGGCAGGTATCCACTGTGTTCTGGTGTCCATAGAAATACACACATATCCATGTCCCCATGTAACAAGGTCCCACGGACCTTCCCACTTATTTTTAATAATGTTCTTTACCATTACCTTAGGTCTAGGTGATTTAGCGTCACCACGCAACTACAAGGATAGAAAATAATTCAGGATTTTTGGGTTCTGGGATTTCCCTGCGACTGTTCAGGCTATTCCCTGCACTGGTTCAAGGTATAAAGTGGCTTTGGCAACTCTACTTTGTGGGGTCTCGCAACACATTCCCCTTTTCTGTTTGTCTAAAATATGTTTTAGAGTGCCATGGGCATGTTCAACAGTGGCTTGCCCTGTTGCTGAACGGGGGATACCTGTGTGGTGTTTCATGCCCTACAGTTGAAGGAATTGTCTCGGGGGTCTGCAGAAAAGTGGTGACTCTAGCTTTTGGTGCCCCTGGCAAGTGGGTATTCCATGGGTAACTTCAGCTGTGGTAGCAGTGGCATGCACAGAGTGGAGGCAGCGACTTTGGGACCCTGCAGTCCCCACTGCTTCCAGGTGTAATGTTTGCTGGGTGATGTAACCAGCCTGGAGAGCTGGACATGCCTCCCTCTGGTTCTCCTGATGCTTGGTTCTCCTCACCCATCTCCAAAGGTGTCTAAGGCACCCTATCCCTCTGTAGCTGCCTTAGCAGGTCCATTAGGAGTCTCCATGGCTTAATAACGCCAATGTCAGCCTCGTGGCTGCCAATGGACACTGCTTAGAATATGAGTCTGCCAGTCCAGAGCCATATTTTATAATCTCAAGTGGCCCCTTCAGTTATATCCAGTTTGTGGCTTTTGCACTACATTGGCAGGGAAGTTAGAACCCAGTTGTCATACTTTTGACTTTGTTTCTTTAGCAAACTGTCCATACTTGGAAGGCAGGCTCTGCTGGCATAGAGCTCCGTGCTCTCATCCTGGCAACTTCTTCTTAACTCTTCAAAGAAGGAGGGAGTCCAGACCCAGACATGGCTTTCCATGCCATCCTCTGCAGTTCTACCCATTGCAGGGAGCAGCTCTACCTGCTGCCTTTGCCAGGGTTCTGCAGCTGCACACATCACAAGGAGCAGCTCTGCATGGTGCAGGCAGCTCTTCCAGCTGCTTTCCTGCCTTCTCCGCTCTACACGTGGAAAATCACGTCGGGATCACCCAACATTGGAAAGACATCTTGAAGGCGGGACAGTGACAAACACACAAAGGTCATAGAGCAACAGCCAGGTTTATTGAGAGCTCTTCTCCTGATATAGACCAGAAGGCTCATGTGGTCAATCCTCACTGGTCAAGCTAGTTGCCACCTGGCCAACCAGCCAATAGCAGCCTGAATCCCCAACATCCTGGGCCTGCTCTCCTATGGGCCTTACAGGTCAGGTTAAGCAATAAGCAAGGTAACTACATAATCAACCACATTATAGTCATAAAGTTGGGATTGTTTATAACTGTGAGGCCACCACATGCTCCAAAGCAGAGACACACACATATGTGTTGGGAATGCTTTGCCAGGGGTGCTGGTCCCTTCAGACCACGTCACCTTCCTTGTGACTAAAAGCAGTTTTGGACCTGAGTGTCTTTCAGCTCCCAGGGAGACCTCACCGGGGATATGGCACCATTAATCTGAGACCACTTGAGGTCTTGCCCTGGCACTCACACGGACATCATCCAGTCCTTCCTTCTAAACTCAGAGGCCAGGAGCCATCCGACCTGAGGGGGAGCAGTCACAATTTTTGAAGCTGTTTCCAACCTGCATAAGAATCAAATGCTTTTGCCCTTTGTGGTAGTTTCTAAGGCGTCTTCATTTGCAGAAAAATGTAGATTGAAGAACTTAATGCACTACATGCGCCACAAACGGCTACATTTGGCATATTAGATTACATTACAGTATATTTTGTTGGCTTGGATGTGGGACTTACTTGTGACGGAGAGGAATGTTTTCTTATGAAACAAAGAAACAAAAGACAAATTAATGTTGTCAATTTTGAAAATATACTTAATATTAAATCAAAGCAGTAATTTTTGTAAGACAGTGACTTCAGAAAGAGTAAGATCTGGATAAATTTTTTCTCTTGATTTCGTAGGAATATTTAAATATAATATATAATGCAATTTGAAACAAAAATAACTTTCAAGCAACAGACCAATCTTAACAGAAATCAAAATATGACAGTGCTGGAACAGTGAAATTCCACAATGCATTCTGCTAATATCAACTTGAAACAGAACAAGGACTTCACAATTTCTTTCCACTTGACTAAAGCCTCCACTGGAGAGTATTAATACACATGGCAAGTAGACAAATGCTAACTGTCAGGATTTTAAAGGCAACCTGCTGCATAATGATCACTGTCTTACCAGACAGGAAGAATGAAATTATTGTTTGCTTTAATTTTCTATCAGACTATGTAAAGAATCAAATCTCTTCCATCTTTTTCAAACAAATTTTGCTTTCAATTTAGACTTTCAGGGTTTTTTTAAACATTACTGTCTTTCTTTCATAAGCTTGTCTGCTTAAAATGCAATTAATACAAAAAAAGCACTTTGTCAAAGGTATTCTTTGGCATATTACTTCCTTCCTATTATTAACATTATATCCTTCAGGTTTGCTGTAACTCCCTAAACTGGTCCAGTGCAGCTGTATACTCGAAAGGACTGAAGATTCTCAGAGTTTGTTTTGTGCTTACATAATAGATTTGGTGTCAACTCTTATTTTTCAATAGTAAAGACATTGTTTCAGGCTTAAGAACTGTGTCGCTAAAGCTCAAGTGCTCAGCTGAGACTTGGGATTTTTCCTTCAGCATTGATTTTGGTTAAATTGTTTGTTTATACCCAAGAATCCTTATTTTCATGAGAAAGCTCTGTTTTGGTAAGAGGTAGCAATAAAACTTCATGAAAATTCGTTTCAATACATAATTCTTGATATTACCCTGAAACCTTAATAATTGAACACTAAAGGCTGGTCTTTGCACTTTTCAAGGAAGACAAAAGTAATGTATATGAATTCTGATATCTACATTTTGTAGAAGGACCTAGAATATTATTACTAATAATCAACAATTATTAATAATTATTTTAGGAGATCATTAATAATGATCTCCTAAAATATAGTGATTTATATGATTACTTCTATTTAAAATTAAACAAAAAATTATTATTGATCTCAATAGAATGCAATTGAGTAAAATTATAGCATTTATATTTCATTTTGCATACATTTATACACATGACTATTTACGTGTAATTATGTGCCTGTAGATGTAAAATATGATGGATCGGGAGATTCTTATCATGATTATCTATATTTGCAGCAGCTTCGGCTTTATGTCCATAATATCTACTAATTTACTTACTAAAAGAGTGTCTAATGCTACTGAAGCTGAAAACAGAAATGAAGATAGGCCATAATTGTATGTGGGCCCCAACAGAAACTTTCACATGCAGTAGGTTAACCCAGCATCCCAGTTTAAGGCATTTTCAAGTTGATTCTGTGTTGTGCTCAGGGGAAGGTGCTGTCCAAGCAGAGAAGGTTCTCAGCAGGCAGCTCTGCAGCTTTATTTACAACCTTGGGGAAGCTTGAGTTTCTGGTTCACATCTATCACTATATTTTTATCTGCTGAGGTCTGTACCATGCTGCTTGTCAATACTTAGAATACCTCACAGACTACATCTGATTAAAATTGCTTGGTAAAAGGGAAAACCAAGAGTATTACACTCTGCACTTCATGCGGGTTTTGTAATAGGTGCGGAGTCACACGTATGCTCTTGTAGCTACTCTGGGACTGGGTCAGATGGAAGTGTGGCAATAAATAAAAAAGAGATGGGAATGACTAAAGGATCAGAAATTGAAAGCTTTAATATAAATAAAGAAGGCGCACAAGGGAGCAACGTAAAACATAAACAACACAGATCTACATTGCTTCTTTAGCAGACCCCAAATGGGACAGACACAGCCTTATATAAACATTATCTGAGGGCAGGGAACTAATGAACAGAGAGAAACAGAAATAATGCCTTAAATGGAACACAAGATTAACCAATCAGAGGGCAGGGTTCAGAACATAACCTTGCAAGGAATAACTTAATCTGCATAATGTTCCCAGCATCATTCTCCTTCACTTCTCACCGTAACCAAATAAGATGCTTCTTTTGTGGAATTCTCAGTGTCCAGGGTCCAGTGCTGTGGTTGGCCCTCTCCAGGATGGACCACCACACATCGGGAACACCGAAGGAAGCAAAAGACGTAAAACAAAACCCAAACAGTAGATATACCAAAGATGAATGTGTCAGAACTATTAGCTTTTGGTCTATAGAAGAAATCTTCCAGTGAGTGAAACAAAATCAATTAGATTGAAAAGAAGCTGGAATTGTAGATGAATTTATCCAGTGTCTTCCAGGGTGTCAGAAGAGGTGACCTGGGGTGTGCACTTACCATATAGCGCTTCTTCAAGGGCTGGAGGATAGAAGATGAAGTACAGGATGCTAATGCAGTAAATCCATTCCACATGTCATGCAATTAACTGCTTGTTAAACTATCCAAATTTTCTCTGAAATATTGCAGGAAGTGTACTTACCCCATTCAAGTAGATTAAGTAAAATATAAGAATATAAGAAAGCCAGGAAAAATTAATAAAATCACTTCATCATTGAATGATATTAATTCATATCAGCAAAGATTCTCTTTTCAAGAACAGAAAAGTGCTGTCAATCTGCTGGCTGGAAATAACAGCCAAAGCAACACCAGTAATCAGGTCACAGGAGCAGCAGGTCAGACTTTGACTGAGACTGATGAATAATGTTTAGAAAAAAGTCAGAATATGATGTCTAAGAAGAATGGTTTTCAGAGGTAAAGCTGTGATTTAAGGTTTTAAAGGAAATATAATCTTAAGGATGTCTAAAGGCTGATTTTTCTCAAAAAACACTGTTTAGAAAATCTCAGAAAGTTGGGCACCACTCAACAAGATGAAAACTGACTATTAAAGTCAGTTTTGAAAATCCTGGTCCAAAACTATTACTGTTTTTCTGAGGTGACAGCCCAGAAATATTTCAAACACAGAAGAAAAATCTAAAGATATTCAGATTTTTTTACATGTGTAGTTTTGCAAAATAGGATCTATCACAGACAATAGAATTAGCTGATGAGGTTCAATTATATCCACTGGAACATGAGAGTAGAGACACATGAAATTTCTACTTTTCAAGACAGAACTGACTTCCTAATTTAAGGTTCTCTGAAGCATAATATAGTTCATTTCTATTATTTCTAACTAGAGCTGGCAACTGTAGCACTTAAGATACCCACATACACTAGTCAGAGGGGTTATTGCATGTAAGGCAAATTTTCAAACAATCAGAAATTTAACAGAAGAGATGCCTGAATTTCTGTGATATATTGAAGATCATAGGTACAATTCATATCACACCCATTTTTGCTGGTTTTATTTGTAAATTGCTGTAACCAATTTAGAATGCCAACTACCTCCATTTTAAAAGTAAAAAGCTCTTTGTAAAAAGGCAGAAGATATTTTTTTTTGTTTCCTCTGCTATTACATAAAGAGAAATTGTGCTATTATAAAAAGAGATGACTTCAGGATGCTTCTTACTGCATTCTTCCAGTACCTGAAGGGAGCCTACAAGACAGATGGATAGAGACTATTTCTAAGTGTACTTTTTCACAGGAATGGAAAGGAAGGGGGAATGGCTTCAAATTATAAAAAGGTGGGCTAAGATTGGATGTTAGGAAAGATATTTTTACTGTGAGGGTATCACTCTCACAGTAAAAGGTGGGGCACCATCACCACAACCTTTTGCTCAGGATTGTGGCTGTCCCATCCTTTGCTTTGTTTGAGGTCAGTATGGAGGGGGTTTTCAGCAACTTGGTCCACTAATGGGTGTCCCTGTCTATGGCAGGGACGTTGACACTAGATTATCTTTAAGGTCCCTTCCAACACAAACCATTATATGATTTTATGATTCTATAAAACATAATCATCATGGAAATTAATGAAACCCCATGGTCAGTGATCATAGAAAAGCAAAACACAAATACAGCTGTCTTAGAATAAAATTTAGGTTTGGAACAGCACTACCCAGTAAAAATGCAGTGTTAACTACCATAAACAGCATAAAGTTGTTGCAATAGCTGGTGTAAGGATTACTTTTCCTATTTCAATAACCCAGCTGATACAAGTATTTGTATGAGATCCCATCATGGCATCTTTCATGGACTTCTCATTCCATCCTGATAATATCACATGATTTTAAACACAGAGGTACTGCAGTCCTAGTCAGGTATCAAAATACTCTATGTAGGATTATGATATATTCATATAGGTATCCCAATACCTATGTATGAGGTATCCTAATAATTGCATATAGAAAGTATCTTAATACCTATATCTTGGAATCCTAAGAAGGTAGTAAGGCTTGCTACAGTCTGTCTATCCCAGCATCTTGCATGAGAAAATGTTGAATATTGCTAATAGCAGCTAAAACAATCTTTGAGCACAGTTGCATTCAGTACTGAATTTAACCTGATCACATTAAACTGCAGCTTTCCCAACAAGGAATAAGGGGGTTTCGTGCATTATTGCATTATCTCTGTTCCATGGTTTGTACGAATGAAATGGAAAAAAGAGCCACAGTCACAAAAGTTCAAACTGGAAAAGAAAACCAAAATTAGTGGCTGACTTTATCACCTGCCAGCTAAACTTCAGGCTGGAAAGAGTGTTGGAAAATAACCATCAGTAGCCAATTTAAATCCGCTAGAAAAATTTTAATACATCCTCTCCTCTTTCCATATTGTGCAAAACCTCTTGTTTCAAAAGTAGCACCTATATTACAACATTTGTGTATTAACAGAGAAAAATCTTAATTTACAATATGACTATAAAATTAACAAATAAAGAAAACTATCAAGAGAGTTTTGTGCATAAGATAAACTTACTCTGTATGAATTGCAGAAGTCTTAAATGCTGAAGTAGCAATGAATAACTCTCTAATGATTGTGATATACTGTAAACTAACTAATGAGTACTAATGAGCAAAAAATTTCACTTGAGGTATTCAGAAAAATCAGTGAGAACTGGCACCTCAAGGAGTTTTGGGCTACTGCTTTCAAAACTGTGGTTCCACCAGGAGGAAATCACATTTTTAAAATAGAGCAGGGTTTTTTTAGCCATCTGTCTCCTTTATGAACCTTCTGGTCCTTCAGTGCTCCCCTGGGAGGAGCACTGAGGGGTGGCAGGGTGGTGGCAGTGAAACGGAGAGGATGAGCCACTGGGCGGGCTGAAAGCACACGGGATCACAGCAGGGCTCACCCTGCAGAGCACTGCGAGCAGGAGGCTGCAGCTTCCCCTGACCCTCACCCAGCCTGCTCTAGCGCTGTAGAAAACACAGGTTTTCTGCTCCCTGGGCTGCTTGACTAATTAAAGCATGAAACTTGCAACAGAGTTGAGGGGGTCTCATGTCCTGAAGTGGTCACACACTTGCCACTCAGTCCACAGGAGAAAAGGGTGGTGTTACAGGACCTAATTGGAGAAGTAGTCACATTACAAAGGTCGTCTGATGATAGACTACAACATCATTACCCACTTGAAATAGAAGAAATATCCATCCAGTCTCTCCAAGCACCTCAAAATAAGAATACTTCAGATTTCCCAGGGATTTATTTAATTGCAGCTCAGCACCAGCAGTGAGGACAGGGTGTCTGAAGGCTGGTACTCAGCATAAGACAGCCTTACTTGATATCCTCCTTCTATTCTGAAAAAAACTTTAGGATTTTCCTCAATGGGACTTGACAACTCTGTTTTACACAGCTCATTTTAGGCACTTAGTTTGAAATAAATATGTGGTCACTCTGCCACCTTTATAAACTAATGATGGCAGGGGCAGTGCATGCCTGAAGTGCTGAGTTTTTATTCTTTGCCTCAGAGGAACTCCTTCCTATGTATACATTTTATTCCTCCTTCTTAAGCATCTGTACAAGACTGTTGTGGTATGCTCATTATCCTGAATCTTCCAAAAGTTGCAACTCTCAAGATTAGTATATTTAGAAATAGGCCTTTTAAACTATTCTGAGAGGATTTCTCCCACAATGAGCAAAATTTTCATTAAGCAGTGTCCTAAGTATTACAGAAAGGGTAACAGATGCTCACCCTCTATCTTATGGTCTAAGAAAATGATTAAACTATTGATAGATGTAGTAACAAATCCAGCTTTAAGTAAGTGGAACATCCCAAATAATCGTGTTAAACTTCTTGTTTATTCTGGTAGGTAATAATAGGATTTAAACACAGAGTGCTGCTGAAACTGTAAAACACACTTCAGTGCCAGGGGAAGAAAATTTCATTACTACTCAACACAAACCATGGGAGATTATTTAATTAGGATCACTTCATCCTTTAAGCAAATAAAAGGAACTTGAGTCTGCCTTACTTCTTTCTGACTCCCACCATCAATTCTCAGAATCATTTTGATCAAAAGCATGGTTTAAATCCACATCATATGCTTCCATAACACCTGCTTTACACTTATTAGCCATTTGTAAGCTTATTCTAAATGAAAATGGGAGGAGGGGGAATGACAATAATTTCTAACCATGTCTTCCAGAAATAGATTCTTTGTTACTATTTAATCTTGCATTCTTTTCTCTGTTTTCTATGCTTAATTATCCTGTTTTCTGCTTTTATGTCTTTTGCTAACCACAACATTCTACAGCCTTGTTCTCAAGCCTATATTCTACATTACTAAGATCTTATTATGTATTCATACTCCAAATGCAGGAGCTTTTTAGTGTGGGTGCTATGTTTTTACCATTGTAGTAAATTCAGCACCTATGCCTTTGCACCTTTTGTCCTGTAAAAAATTTGTCTTAAAATGGTAGTAATTTTCATAGGTTATTTATGTTTTAATGTGTTGTGAATAACTCAATAACTAATTATTGTGATAATACAGGTAAAGTATTTACAACAATATCAGATATATTGCATTAAAGTTAAAGCTACTTATGTATTAATGATTATCAGAAAAGTACTCACTGGACCTTCACAGGCACATTATCTCAGTGCTCAGACACAGGATTCCCATAAGGATTCCTTTCATTTTTGAGTTATTGTAATTATTTGTTTTCCCCTCTTTCATTTGCTTTCATGGTTAAGTTCTGATCAATTCAGAGTAGTTGCTTTCATAATATTCTTTTCTTTCCTTTTCTTCTGTAGAAAGAAAAAAAATAATCCCAGAGGCCAAAATTCTCTTTCATGTTTTCTACATTACAGAATCAAAAAGAACATTGCTTTGGTATGTATGAACACCTCTGTTGTGCATTTGGGCTGTAGAAGAGACAGAATTTGGACCAAAGGAATCAGGTTTTGTGCAGTATTACTAAAATATTCATTATGATTTTATCCAAAGGGTGCTTTTCCATAAGCATGGCAGTAACTGCACCAGAACTACCATTAGTTAGTACCAGCTACAGGAAATGAAGAATATACTATGACTTACCTTCTTTAGTAATATGCACTGCTATGTTCAAATATGACCTGAAATGGAGGTTGAAGGAAACACACCTATTTAAATATTTTTTCTAGTAAAAAAGAAAAGCAGGAATGTAATTCTTCTGATACACTGAATGAATTTAATATTGTGTAAGTTGGAAAAAAAGAAAAGGGAATAAGTCTTGGGTTCCAGTCAAGAACTTTCTTGATGAACTTTTCCCCTTTGGATATGGAGCGGAGACACATGCTTCCAAAAATACTTAAGGAAAAATTGCAAATAAAATTAAAAATTTTGAGAGATATCATACTACTTTTTAAGCCTGCAAATTGTTGCACAATTTCCCGGTAATATGTTTTTCTCAAAATAGCACATAACTGAAATTAATATGCAAAAGATGTTGGGTTAGTGGCTACGTGTGTCATAGGTTTATTGTGTCTGTGAACACTACACAGGCTTTATTGGCCAAGATAAAAAGCATTGCACAGGTCTATATAGGCAAAAATCCTTATTCACTCAGAATAATTCACCTTGAACAAAATCTGTCAACAAATGAACAAGTGGTCTGAACCATCAGGATTAGGAGGCAGAAGACTGCTTTAAGTTCCTCTATTAAGTGACTGAGAAGACCCCTTATATGATTTATTCTTTCTCTCACTGCTGCACACACTCACTCACAGGCTTTGAAGGATATGTGATGGAAATTGTGATCAGATACGGAGTAGAGTGGTTACAGGACAGGTAAATATATTGCAGACTGAGACATACCTGGAGAACTTAGGACAAAAATGGAGGGCAAAGACCTGTATATAAATTACAATACTCCATGCAGAACCCTGCTACGAAGCTCATATTTTTTTCAATAGTAGGTTAGAGCTCATCATGGGGAAGTGAGTGACTATGTTTATGTGATTAAGGATGTAAGGGTTACGCCATAAAAACTATGTCAAGGACATCAGTATTTAAATGATTATATTTTCATTCGCGAGCTGATTAGTTTTGAAAAATACATTGCTTAGAATCTGTTTAATCTAGATGGAGATGACACGTTTTTTCTACATTGTGTTGGATGTCATTTAGTTTTTAAGAGCCTGGTCAGATACTAGGTTACTGCAGCATTTAGGTAAAAAATCCTGAAAGATCAAAACTGCTTCAGTAAACTTTACAATGAGAGAACCTCACTGGAACACCACTCCCAAGGTAAGTGTTGATCATACCTGTAGTCAGAGAGAACCTCCAGGACTTGCACTAGGCTTTTGGTTTCTGATTTGCATGCAAAATTAAAGAATGACAGTTTGGAATAACGACAGCAGTGCTGATAAGTGATTTCACATGCAAGGAGATCTATTCTAGAAGATCATCTTCTTGAGCACAAATAGTAAGAGCAGTTGACTGTATTTCTCAGGTTTAATTTTTGGCTTTGAGTTTATTTTGCTCTGACATGCTGCTTCAGGAACCTTGCCAATGTCCTGAGAATGCTTGAAGAGCGCTTGGTTTCTGGGCAGCATCTTTTCTGCCAGCTCTTGCCAATCTGTACCTCTGCTCCACAGCATCCTGAACAATTGGAGAGTGCAGATCCCTTCTGGGCAGTTTCTATTCCAGCCTCCTAGGAGTGGGGACAAGGGGTGTTCAATTCTTGCCTTGTTTGTTCAAATATTTCTTTGAATTTCAGTGCGTTCTCACTTTTCTGGCATAAAATTCTGTGTCAACAAATTAAAAAGTATTACACATGCAGAAAGAAAAAAAATTATTTGTCTAGAGCACAGTCTAAAATCTTGCTGAAAATTATAGCAGGAAAATCCCAATATTAAAGAAAGCTTTCAAATTGACATGAGTCTTATAAAAAAGATCAGTGATAGCTGCTTGCTCCTCTCTCAGTCATGTGAAGGTATTGTTTACTTATGGATCAAGTTCAGCCTTTAGCTCCTTGACCAATGTCTGTTATTTCATCCATTTTCTTCTGTGGCATCATGCTGAGCAGGAGTGATGCACAGAAAAAAATGGTATTTTATTTAACTGCCTATATTCAGTAGGGAACATGAAAAGACTATAAAAGGAAGGAAGAAGAAAAGAAAAATAAAAACAAAACAAAAAAAAAAAACAAAAAAAAAAAAAAAAAAAACAAAAAAAAAAAATAAACCAAAAAAAAACAAAACAAAAAAAAAAAACAAAACAAAAAAAACCCAACCCAAAACCCCCAAACCCAAAAGAAAACCCCACAAAACTTTTGGAGCACTTTGAATTAAGAAAAAAAATAGAAAAATAGAATAGCAAGAAAAGGATCTCAAACAATAAAATAAAACTCTCTCTGGGCAAGAGATCTGAGAAATACAGACAATGCCCATTCTTCTTAGGACTTAAATTAAAAAAATATATACTTCTTTGATCAAAATATATAAAACAGAAATCTTGTCATTTTAATGCTGTTATTGTTGATCTGAAACAGTCTGTGTCTGAGTAGACCATTTAAAAATGTTTCTTCTTATTTTTTTTTATTTTTATTTTTATGGACTGTGTTGTCTGAAGGACAGCTCATTTTGGCCTAAGATGATTACTCAGCACAAGAAAGCAACTTGTCCCATATGAGGCATTTGGAATATTGTTAGTCCTTGAAGTGCCAATTGAATAAAAAAACAAGGACAGTTTGCCATGAAAACCCATGGGCTTTAAACAAAATTTCTACATGCCTCAGCAGCTGCTGCTGTGGTTTCAGAGTTTTGCAGTTATTGACAATTCGGGAAATTTATGGGTTTCAATATGGTATATCAGGATCACTCCTGTGTACAGCATCTTCTGGATAGAGACAGGGAAATAGCTGAAATTGATCTTATGCCCTTAGCTCTGAACTTCATTGAATGCTTTTATGTTACATTCAGTGTTTGTTTCCTCTGTGAGAATGTGGTTTAGTATGATGTCACCACATGTGCTGATTTCCTGTGAGATAAAATAGTTTTAACAATGGTTTATCCCGAACATATTTTAATTAATGTAAGTGCAAAAGAAGAAAAAATTGGGAGCAGGTTCTACATTTTGGTCACAAGTAAGAAGCATGTTTTTTATAGACTTGAACTGAAGCCAGCAAGGCATGATTAGGACTGTCAGCTTGGCCTGAACGATTGACAGTCGAGCACAAAGAGCAGCTGAGTAAAAGCTGAGTATAGGTCACCAAAGCTGCTAAGCAGATGTATCTAGCTGTGTATCTTGCACAGGTTACATACCATTTTGTCTTCTGGAAATCACTGGTGATAAATGAAAACAGCAACCACAACTAATTAAGGAACACTACTTTCTATACAGAACAACAGGAACTGTGTCTTTTCTACTGTACCCATGTGCTATTTATTTATGCCAGCGCCCCATGTGCTTCTGTTAAGTTTAAAATTCCTTGAGTTCAAATGAAAGTGTGGCCAAAATTTCCAACATTCACTATCCAGTGTGCATACTCATCATAAAGCATTGCTAGTAAAATAATAATTCTTAATTCTTAGTATTCCAATTACTTTGGTTATTACCAAGGAATAACAGTCATCACTGAAAATCCTGAGGAAAGGACCAAATTTTAAATCTGGGATGACATGCTGCTACGTCACAAAAATCCCAGAAATCTGTTTTGAACAAGAGCAGGCTCTACCTTCTTCTGTAGCCTGTGTCTGTTGAGCCCCATTACGAACATGAATATTCCATTGGAGTTTTAGAGCAGAAATGACCGTTTGAATTCTTGCCTTCAGTTTCAAAATGTACAATTACAGAGATTTCCTTCATAGCTGTATGCTTTTTCATTAACACCCTATTGTAATACTTTGCAAATCACTCAGAGAAAATGGTTTGCTTCACTTGGGGAGAGCTCTATTGTGCTTAGTTGCCAACAATCACAACAATTCCACAAGGTTTTTTCTGTTTTGTTATCACATCAAGAAGTGTGACAGTTCCAGCATAACAGCCAAATAGAAGTAAATCTGGGGGCAACATTTTTGCTGCAATGTGTAAATCGTTTCTGCAACATCCCTGTCTTGGGGAGTCTCTGCCTTATGTGTTTACTGCTCACTTTCTTCCCCTATCTAACACCTGACACAGATTAGTGAAATATGTGTAGTTTAGGTCGGTTATTTTTTCCTACGCAAAACTTCGTCACCTAAGCAGAAGTGCAAGAATAGAGACGGTTCTTACAGAAAACTTAAGAGTCTGAGTAAATGTCACAACTTCCTTTGTAGAGATGTAATTAGTCACAGAATCACAGAATCATTGAATAAGGTGAGTTGGAAGGGACCCCAAGGATCACTGAGTCCAGCTCCTTACCCTGCACAGTGCCAGCCCCAAAAGTGCCTGAGAGCGCTGTCCGAGCGCCTTTGGTGCTGTGTCCCCTTCCCTGGCAGCCTGTTTCAGTGCCCAGCCACCCTCTGGGGAATGAACCTTTTGCTAATATCCAACCTAAACGTTTCATGACACAACTTCAGGTCATTCTGTCATGTCCCCATCACCAAGGAGAGGGATCAGGGTGAGCCCCAGTGCGGAGCACTAGCGAGACAATCCCTTACCCAGCTGAAGATGCTGGCCCTGATGCATGCCAGGACATGGGTAGGTTTTCTGTTTTTCTCTTAACCTTTCAAAGATGGCAGATGAATCTTTTTTGCCATCCTGACATGCATCCATTTGCTAAATTCATTGCTTCTGAGGCCACGTCTATTCTGCAGTCCAAGGGTGACTACTGATGAGTCAAACATACTTAACTTACCTCTTAGAGGAAAAAGGGATGTCAAGCACGTCATCAATCTTTAATGGTGCTTCAAGGGTAGTCCTGAAAATTACATACTTGAACGTCAGACTTAAGACCACTGAAATTTCTTTCCAGGAAGCTGACAAAAAAACAGGTAATGATCACTGGGATCAGTATGACATACTTGGAAATAAGGTATCACTTTTGTAGATGGAAATCATCACTAGTATAGCCACTAGATTTATTGGAATAAATCACCTAAAACAGGGGAGTAAGCATGAGATGGCTAATACTGTGCAGTTGAACTTTCAGATAAGCTTTCAGTCTTGCTCGCTGTCAAAGGTTGGTTCCAATGGTGTTGCAAGACAGGAGAGGAGAGAAGCCCACGAAATAGAAATATAATAAAATCAGAAAATAAAATGTAGAAATAAACAAGTGTTTTTGTTGACAGTGTGGATGCAATGAGTTTGTTGCTGACATAAATGCATTTTACATATGTATAAATAACCAGGAAAAGGAGAAAATAAGGCAGGTGATAGAGCTTGCCAACAACATCAGAGACAGGGAAAGGATCTGATGGAAAAAGAAAAACCTTTCTAAGATGTTTTATCTTGAAAATAATATGACCAAAGGGATATAGATGCAAATAATAAGATTACGATTATGGTATAAGTCCTACAAGTTCCGTGAGGAAGTTTGATAATCATCCAAATGGGGACATATTCTTTTCTCAGCTTTCCAATGAACATACTAAAGTTTTGTCTGCAAAAGCAAGGTCCTCATGTGCAGGTTCAGTCAAAATGTCTCCCCTGCTTAGGTGAGGGAGACAGAAATAAAAGTTAGTGTTTCATTCTCCTGATTAAGTACACAAAAGAAGAGAAATGTAATTACCTTGGGGAGTGCTACAAGGCTCTCTGTGATTTCCCTCAATGGAAAGCTGCAGTGTTGCAGAGTAACCCTGGCAAAGTACTCTTGTGGGTACCAGCTGCATCAGTGCTTCTCCCCAGCAGCTGGCTGGGGATGCTGTCCTGTACTGGCAAAGAGCAATGATGGACACGTGCTTTGGCCTGCTAGCTGGTCTGAGACAAGTCTGGCATTGTTGATTTACCCAAATTATATATCCGTCTTCAAGTCTCACATCTCAACTTACACCCCCTGAATTCAAAAATTGAATCAAGACCATTGAGTCTCTCCAATAAGACTGGAGAGACTTAATGAGTGAAAAAGAGGATTAAATGCCTACTAATACCATGAAGAAATTTAAACTCTGGGTTGGGGAAACTACCTGTAGCTCGTGGGAACATTTTATGTCAATATGTGGTATTGATATTGACATTTTATTAACATAGTATTAACATTTTCTATTGTACTCCAATACTGTAAAATAATTGAATCACTCTCCTGTTGAACAACATGTACAAAAAATGACAAAATACAAGTGTTCTTCAGTATACATGGGCCTTCTGTGAGTCATACCATCTTTTTCCTTTCTGAATATTGCAGACTCTCCTACGAAGGACTAAGAGCTCTATCTTTCACTTTTGGCTTTCCTTAGAGCAAGCCAGATGTCTCATGGTGCTATCAGCAGGGTTTATTTTTCCTGGCTTGGATGCAAACCTCCAGTTATTAATATCAGAGTGAGCTCTGCTAGCTGACAATTTAAGATAAAGTAAATTGGAAGTGACATAAAGGAGCGTGTGGGTGTTAATGTGCGTCACCGACATTCTTTTCTGACATCCTGAAAGGTCTCATCTGTATGGCCGACACCAGCAACCTTTACCAGTGAACCTGTGCTATTAGAGGGTAGGCACTCTCATTGATTTGTAAAAGTGACAGATGCTGCATGTGGTTGTAAATTAGCCATGTGAAACCAGTCTCCAGAGATTTCCAAGAGCGTTTTTTCTCTGCAGTGATTTGTGTCCTTCTATTTGCCAAGCTGCATGAAGCAAAGCACTTAACTCTTTCCCTAGTCATCTTGTTGTACTTCACTTTTCTTATGAGTTTGGGTTGGTTTTCTCTTTCTTTCTCCTGCCTTTCTTCAGTTATCATGATTCATTAGGCTAAACTTCTGATCAGTTTTTTTCTGAGATGCTTTTCCTTTTCTCATCACAGTGCTTCTGAAAAGGGCTAGCAAAGTCGTATCAAGATGAACTGAAATGCCTTTCAAACCATTAAACCCTGTTTTATTTACAAATATATGCATGCATGCCTGAATATGTTTGGTAACTTTTACATAATAGAAAAGTATTTTCTGGTGAAGACTTAAGTGAAGGCTTTGTTAAGCAGAGAGTGCAGTCCCTGCTCACACTTGCAGACACACAGTGTGTGAGTTTCCAGGTGTCTTCACTGCTTGCACAGAAACCCAGCTGTGAGAGAGGTGCACAACTTGTGACTCGGCCAAGTCATCTTATACAGCAGCACTTGTGTCATCAAAAGGATGATAGCAGGGAATAAAGCCTTCTTTTAGGCTCAGTCCCAGGATTTGCTTTAGTCTTATTAACAGGTATCTACCATGATTGCATAAAATTAAGACTTATGGGTGGCCTAGAACAGTTACAGGGTCCCTCCCAATCAGGCAGGCATTCATTAGAACACAAAATCTGCCTTCTCTGTTTAGTCTGGTTTCTTTCCATGGAATTCCAATCATGCCTTTGTAATGCTGATTTTAGATATGAGCGTGCATTGTAGTTAATGTACTACAATAAATCAGAAGATGAGACAAATAATCAAACTTTTAATAATCCAATTTATGGCATCTAAGCACTTATGAGAAGTATCTATGTGCCACTGCTGAAAAACCAAATGCTGCTACAAACCGAAGACAAAGCAAAACAAAAACATGTCAAGACAAATTATTCCCTAGACTAAATGTCACCAGCTGTAAAAAAGCACCATGACAAAATGTGGAGGTTAAAGGTCATGACCCTATAAAACTACTATTTTAACTCCTTATCCTAAATCACTTCCAATTATGTATGGTAAGGTCTTTCCATTTTGAAGTAGAAAATACTTTTTCTGAGAACTTCAAGCTGGGCTTTCATCATGGATACAGAGGTGAAAGGTTCAAAGTTTTAGCTGCTAAACCACCAAATATCTGCTCTCTCTTCTATTTTCCCTCCCTTTGAAGCTATTAGCAACAGTTATTTCTAGAGAGTATTCACTCCATGGGGCAGGCTTGTGCAGCAGTCATGGTAGACTCTCTGTCTTCCAGGTTCTTTATGTTTCTACTAGTTCCTACTCACATTATTCTTTTGAGCTTTAGCTAAATATATATAGGCACAGCTTTAAAACAGAGATGGTCCTTAAAATTGACTTTGGGGCAGATAGGGGGGAAGCGTTCTTGTAATTTATGAACTTTTTTCCTGTGCAACTGCCATGTGATTATTATTAAATCTTGCTGTGCTGAGATCATACTCTAGAGCCTGTCCAGACCACCTCAATGCTATCACATGTGACTCCAACACACATGATGCTGAGGCAAGATTGCTTCCTGAGAGAAAGTGGAATGATTGCACAAATTACAGAGCTCTTTATAGGGAAAATTTAGTACAAAGTTACAGTGCCACGATCTTCGCAGTGGAAATCACTGTCTCATCAAACTGCCAAATCTCAGGTCACCGTGTTAATGTTTTATGTTTATAGAACTGCTGTTTGGAGTAGTTTTGGAAGGCTTGGTTAAAACTTTGCAAGGGGCTGGAAAAGATTCAAGGTTTTTCATTTGTGTGGGGTTTGGATTCTTTTTCCCCCTTATAGACCCTTAATGTTTTATAATTTTGCATTTTAAATCTATTTCCTGGTCAATCATTCTCAAGCTACTTGTTCCCACCCTTTAATAAAATCCAAAATTGGGTGTTACTATGGAAACTGCCACAGATGTAACAGCTGCAATTCACAAGAAGGAAAAAGATGAAAATGGATGAAGAAGTGTCACTTGCATTAGGCAAAATTGTATAACTATGTATGAATTGCATACTGTGTATAAGGTTCTTTATGAACCCAAAATGCTGGAAAGGTCCTCCTAGCCTTAGAGGAAATAATTTCCAAATAGGTAAATTAATTGCTTTCAAAACTGCTGCATAAAAAAATATAAAGCAACTATTTATAATATGTCTTTTTAAAGTCCATCTGTTTTGCATACAAGAAATAGTATTTATTTTTTTTTAGTTTTTAGCTTGTAATCTGATTTTGTAGATTTTCCCTTCTGTTGTTAGCAAACAGAAAACTTGATCCCAGATTTCTTTAGGTCGTAAGCTTCTTTAAGCACAACAGACAAGCCAGCAGTGTTTTTATATTTTAAGGTATTATCCTAAACTCTCTTGGATATATCTGTGTATTCAGGAAAAGAAAACAGGTCTACAAAAACTCAAAACAATAGGAATAGTGTAGTAAATAAAAGCTGTGAAGGCAGGTACACAGCCTGTTTCTCTGATCAGCTACAATATTTTTACATCCCCATAAATTCCATTGACTGCTGGCAGGTTTTTGCAGGCATGGGCTGGAGAACCTTAAAGAGGGGAGGGAGAGCCAGGCCTTTTGTCTAGTGCTCAGCCGCCATCAATTATTTAGGAGCAAAATTATGTGACATTTTTCTTTCAATTATGCTGTTTAACAAGGCTTGGGAGTTAATACTGACCAGGAGATGTTTTATCCAAGATATGCTGTAAAATGCTCTGCTCTCTGTAGAATATATGTCCCTTGGCTCTCAATTAATGACTGCAGCCATGCAGCCGCACTAAACTGACTAATCTCACTTGACTGGATCTGAAAGCACCTCTGTGGTTTTTAATAGATTTTTTTCTCTCTCTCTCTTTTCTGAGTATTTTGAGAACTGTTTGTGCTGGACACACAGTAATAACAATTTGTCAAATCTGTCAGAAGGCTTGACTACTAAAAACAGTTCTTCAGAGAGAGAAGTGTGTAAAAAAACCAGAAAACATGTTGCTTTATTATTACTGTGGGGACTGTGTGATCTTGTGCCTGACAAAGATCTGTTTAAGATGTAAGGCTGTTGCTGTGAGCCTGCATCCAACACTATCTTTACTGTCATCCAGCAGTTTAGTCTTCACCCTGGAAACTCACTCTTGCCTTTTGCCCTTGGCTTCACAGTTCAGCACAAGTGGCTGAGCACATTCCCAAACTGTGCATTTTACACAATCTGAACAGTAAGCAACCACTTAAATATTATGACATCCACTGAGGCATGCATCAGATATGAAGAGGAAATTCTTAACAAGCATATTTTTTAAAAAGTCTTATTTTCACATGAAGCTCTGCCTGGCACCACAGCTTCTGAGAAAATATAGTGATTCACTCACTGGAAAATTCAGGGCAAACATGAATGCAAATACGATTTCTGGACTTGTCAACCACCTGTCCCCTTTACAGCTCAATTATTTGATATTTTCAAACTGGATCATAAATAGTGGAAAATAGATTTGAGAAACAAGACAATTTCTTCCCTTCAAATGTGATTATTTGCTTTTGTGTTCAATTGTTGTTGCAAACAACATCACTATACTTATCTGATAGATTTTCCTGTCTTCTCCTCAATCCCAGAAGCAGACATGCAGCATTAGGAGTTGCAAAGCTGTCCACTTGCATGTCATTGCCTATTCTACTTCAGCACAGATTTCAGATCAGCACTGAAAAATCAATCCTAACATTGTCAACATAGTATTTCTTGATGTTCTGATAATGAGTGATGTTATAATTTCAGGAAGCATTGAAATCTGTGGAGAATATAGCTGCAATTCTGTTCAAAACATTTGTCTTTTGTAGATAATTTTCCAGTCTATTCAAAAGACTTCAGAAAATCTTTAATCGCTATTACATAGAGGTTTTTCCCTATTCTTGTCGTTTAGAGTCCTTAATAGCCAGATTGATTGCTTGAAAAATCTGCTTTACCTTTAGGCCATGATACTTTATACATATTGGTTAAATTCCAGAGTAAGTGGCAAAATGGAGGGATTGGACAGAATAATGTGATTCAGCAAAGCCAGAGAAACTTAATTCTATAAAAATTTTGTGTCTTATCTTCAGACTGATTCTAAGTTATTTACAGCATTAACTACAACATAAATTGAGACTTCAGGAAGGGCTGTTTAACAGAGCTATTCATACACCATTTGGAGATTCCCACATCAGGAATTTGTGTGTGTTGTTTGTTTTGGTACTTCCTCACGGACAGCATCTGGCCTTGTGCCCTTCAGCTAGAGAGGCACGTACTCATGCTCAAGGCTGCTCAATCTGTGTAGTCACGTAAAGCTGGCTGTTGTTACTTCAAATGCACGTCTTGTAGAAGAGGAAACATAGACCTTGCAGCCAAGGGAGGAGAGAGCCAGGAAAATGGCTTCCAGACTCGTTTTTGCTGGTCCAGGACCTGGAGAGGTTGTAGCATATCTAGGGCAGTGGTAGGATCGTGCCTGCCTCCCAACAGAGCGTACGCAGCGCTTTGTGCTCTGTGTCCATTCCTGCTTGCTGTCTGACTCTGAGCATGCCCTTTCCACTTGAGCTTGCCTGCCACAAAGAACTTCTTCACAATCCTTCTAGAAAGCGAGGGTGTAGGATTCTTTCCTTGCATTCCGACCCTTTAATCCCTCGGGAAAGGGACCACCAACCTGGAATGAAGATTTTGCTTCAAGAGCTGCAGCATTCCTCTCCTACATGATCCACAACAAAAATTCTCATCTGACAAACAAGAGGAAACAACCAGTTTTACCAAGACATATCTGGAAAGCAAAATCCTTAGAAATGGAAGCTGGGCTCAATTTTCTCTTGCCCAACTAAAATCACAGTACTTCCCTATTTTTCTCCAACCTGAGGAACCTCTCAGCAGCTCATGCTCTGGCAGATGATCTATCAGCATACAAGGGTCTGAGAAATCATCTCACTCTGTTTAAAAATAAGCCATACATTAGTTTTCCCTTGGAGTACCAGAACTACTATTTCCTTTCTTTGAGAAAGAGTGATTTTTATTTTTTTAGTCCTACAGCAAATTAGAAATACATAAGAGCACTGCTACCGCTAGCTGGTCTAGATAACAATCATTTCTTCAGTTTTACTGTTATCTACCTTTAAGATAGAGATTTAAAATGTAGCCACAATTCCTCTTAAGTGTCTCATCAGAACTACAGAGCATGACATTTCACACAGAAGTGGCTTGAAAACATTTGTGTGATTCAATGTGAAAAATTTCTATTATTCCAGACGAATTTTATGGAAGAATGAAATCTCAGGTACATGAAATAACCAAAAAGGTAATGGAAATTTTTTCCCCGGTAAATTTTTCACATAAAAATATCCCCATTCTTTTAAAAGTCTCAGCTAAAAGCAAAATGTTGTAAAGACAGAATAAACCCATGTAATAATCATGGTTAAGGCATTTATCTTAGCTTTTATTTATGAATTGTTGAACTATTCTATTTTGTAATTAATGGTGAATAATTGATCTATCTCCATGCTTCCAGCAATTTGGCTCCCATTCTGTGTACTTGCTATTTTTTCTTCAAACTAAAGCAAGGAATTGATTCACATACTTCAGCTACAACTATGCAGTTTCATCTAGGATGGATTTCAGAGACCACACACTTTTTTATTTTGAAGGACTGTGTCTCTATTTGAAAAATAACACACATTACTGTACAGGTGCCTTTCTTCATTTAGACCATTCTTTTCTCCATCATTACCATTTGTGAGAGGGGAAGCACTCTTCAGCACCTGTGAAATTTGCATATCTTCACACACATAACAAAAAATACTTATGCTGTCTCACAGGGTGTGACAGACGGGAAAAATGGAGCTTTACACAGGGAGCCCAGGTAAGCTGCATATCCATAACATATGAAATATACTAATATTAATACATTAAAATAGAAAACAGTGTCTACTTACTTTAACGATGTTAGCCTTTGGATAACCTCACTTCTTATTAAAGTTCTCTTACTTTCCTTCATTAAAAGGATAAACTGCAAACGTTATTAAAATTTGTTGCCAAAACTGCATTACTGTCAAAACAAATAAAATAATTTATACATACAGAAATAAAGATTAGATGATGGAATATGTAAGGTCATAAGAAATAATCTCAAAATAAATTTAATATAGATGCAGGAAGATTGGGATCCAAAACTAAGAGCAATGTTTTGATTTTCAACTGGTCTACACTTTATAATACCAACCCTTCCTTGGTCATCCTCTAGACTTCATTTCAGTAACTTAAACTCCAAAAAGAAAAATAAATTCAAACCAAAGGACATAATTATAGACTGTCTTATACAATTATGAAAGTCAAGTGAGCAAAGAGGATGACATTCAACTGGGAAACACGTATGACACAACACAACCTAGAGACCATAAGTGGGAAAAAACAAAGACTAATAGGATATAATTGTGGAATAATGGAGATTATTGTGGGTAATGGAGATTTATTGTGGAAAAGAGAACAACTGTAAAAATATTTTATGAAGCACTGATGAGAGGATTAATATTTAGCAGCAAAGTCAGAATCATATCTGACCTCTGATATCATTTGATGCCCTACTTAGTCTCATAGGAAATAAATGTTTTCTCAAGAGAATAACTCCATGACTCTGCAGAGTCTTTGTAAAGCCAACCTGTCTTGAAAACACATCACCATGTGACAGACACTCCAGAAAATTTCTGGCTTCAAAAGAAATTAAATATTAGATATATAAATAAATAAATAAATAAATAAATAAATAAATAAATAAATATTAGAGAGTTTGTTTTTTAAGGCAGTACTCTGTCTCTCAATCACAAGGCTACCTGTTACTACATCTTTTAGATAACAGTATTGTCTTCAAAAACCTACTGTCTTGGTTCAGATGTTGAAATAATCTAACTGCAAAAATTTGCCTTGAATGAATCTAATCTTTAGCAGAACAAATAATGACATACATTCAAATTTCCTTTGAAGAACTATTCTATATTTTTTTTTGCAAAAATAATTCACTGTCTTAGCATGTAGCATTTCCTGATGTAAAATTTAATAATGTAAAATTTAACAGAAATGTGTGGTTTTTTGTTTATTGATCAGAAGCCTCATTTAGTCACTGGAAGCCTATCTCCAAAGCAGAGTTAGTATTAGGACCTTATCAACATTAGTTTTGAAGTACTTCTTAAATATAAAGCCACTAAATTTTAATCTATTTAATAATTGCTTCACATATAGAACTTACAGTAAATTTTAAGTAAGAATTACTGCTTGTTTATAATGAAAATAATCTAATAGGAGAACCCAGAAGCCATGCAACACCTACGTTGTTTTTTTTTTTTTTTTAATGCAAAACATTTTTCATAGCTGCCTCTTAATGACTGGAAGAACTCATGACCACAGAAGTATAATTACTTAATTGTCTTACAGATAAAAAAACCCACAAAGGAACTATCTGCTTGTTTGCAGTGTTGTGAAGCCTTTTATCTGTATTTGTCAACAATCATTATTCATGATAGACAGCAGAAAGGATGCACGGGTACTGTACTATTGTGGGCTGAGAACAGGTTTTATCCACTTTTATACACTTGTAACACTGTATATATCAGTGCCCGGATTAGGATATTGTAAAGGTCCTGTTGCCAGACTCAGAGAAATCTCTGGATATTAAAGCTGTTCCTATAGAGTGTAATAATTATGAAGGTGGCAGGTAATCTGCATTTGGGTTCAATCCAACCTTCACAAAAAAAAAAAATTGTGTTTGTGTCTAGGTTTTGTGTTTCCATTAAGAAGGGAATGGAAAAGTTCTCTGTAAAATACACATTTCCTCTGATTCAAAAGTGGACTTTCTGGCAGCTCTGATTTTTTTTCCCCACTCTGCTTACAGAAGTTCAGCACCTCAAGCATGAAGACGCTCCAGTGCAGGGACACTGGTCCCCCCAGCCAGGGACACAGCCTCCTGACTGCAAGGCAATGGGGCAGTGCCTGCCAGCCTTTCCAGTGCTGCTGAAGCTGGTGAAAGGACACACACAGCAGGGATGGCCCAGAGCCTTTCATGTCAGAGTTGTTTCGAACATCCTTTGAATGCAATCTTTTTATCATCTTCCTTATATATTAAAAAAACTCAGCATTTTTCAGTACCAGAAAATAGGTCCAGGACCTGAATGTAACTAGCGTGACCAAAACATCAGGAAACTGGAGGGTTTTGAAAACACAATCTGCATTTCATATACAGAAGACCAGGTTACGTTGCCAGAAGTTTCCAACAACTAGCTCAGTAAAAATGGGCGTCCATAGGTCAGTCTCAATGTTTTTAACAATTTTTTTTGGATAGGTTTTAGTGGGAAGTATTTTCAGCATTTGAACCTCATTTGAACTTATTTGAAGTTCTAGCATCCGTTGGTTTGAAAGTAAACTAGTGGGAGAAATTAACCCCACACAAATACCTTGTGAGAGACTTTAAGTCAGAGTTACATGTTAAAGATTACAATAAATGCAATGATGCAATGAAAAACTTGTTTAAACCCACAAAATCAGAGTACAACTAGGTCCCAATTAGTCAAGGTGGTGGTCATCATCCAATTAAACAATAGTTGCAGTGCTGCTGAAGTGACATTCACATTATTTTCAAAAGTAGTGGTCCTGTGGAAGTTTTCAGGTCCTCCTCTGGATGTCCAGTGGTGGTGTCCAAGTTCCCAAACCCCAGGATTATACACCCTCAAAATCCAGGCAGGAATGTTCAGTACCTGCCTCGAGGCACAGAGTTTCTCGATGGGATGATGTAGTCCCGTGAGTCATAAGCTGGTTTTTGGAGTCATTGATGCAGATGTCTATTCTGCTGGTGCCACTGCATCATTGCAGCCCATTGGCAGAGACGACCCCCCTAGGAATGGGTGGGACTGTGCTGCTGCTTCCCCAGAGGGAGCTATCAGGGCTAAGTCATCCTTGTGAAGGAAAATAAACATTACCCGGCCTCACAGGGTTGTCTCTTTCCCCTCATCTCATTTAACACCCAGCTCTTAGCCTGAGGGGTGGGGTATGCGCTGGACAGCTGCTGCAAATGACTCACCATCAACAGTTTGCCAGGAATAATGTGGGTGCAGGATACACAGTTTGGTTACATCTGTGGCACTCTTTCTCTGGTAACCATGACACAGTGCTACGGCATTGGAACTGAAATTAGAAGGGTTTTATTAAACTCAGTCACTAATTTGGAATATAGGATGCCATGCATGTTGAAGTGCATAGTGTTGATTGTTATGGCTTGTCTTTGTAGAATTTGTATTATAGTAAATTCTGTAGAATATTTTGCCTCATTTTCTGACATTTTATTTATACATTATAATCACATTTAAGTGACCATCATTATACTGTTAGTATACAGCAAACAAATAATTACTCTTTCTAAAAGCTTTCTTTCTGACCTGTCAGACCTCCACAAAAGCACATCAAATGGTATTATGTGGTATTTTTTTTTCACCTAGAAAAGTCACTAAGTTGTTCTGAGAACCTTTTAAACATTTAGAAGTCATCCTCCTATATTTACCAGAACAGCACAAGGACTTATTTTCAATTTGCAGTTTTGCTGGGGAAGTGTTTTGATTCTTGATTTAGACTGTGGTATCCCACAGGTCCCAGGGTTTCTGGCTGAAAGATAAAGCTTTATGCTTTATGTTTTCTTGCAGCAGAGCAGTATTACACACCACACACTGTGCTCCAGTCCATCAGTTTTTGAAAACAAGTCCACCCAGTACTTATTTTGTCAGTCTTCTGGCAGTGGAGCACAACTTCCTGAGGGAAGAAGCCAAGCTGTATACATTTCAGCTTCTCTTTGTTGCACAAACTATGTGGCACTCCCAGGGATTACTTGCAGTGGTGTGAGGTAATGGACTGGAGTTTTTATATACAACTATCTAAATATTTGGCACCATGTATTACAGGCTGGAGCATAAATCCATGCTGGCATTCAAACAAATCCTGTGTTCTCCAAATAACCTGTCCAGCACTGGATGCAAAATTAAATAAATTATCTCAAATATCAGTTATCATGAAGGACTGTAACTACCCTAATATCTGCTGGAGAAGCAACACAGTGAATCACAAACAGTCCAAGAGTTTCCTGGAAAGCACTGACAGCTTCCTGACACAGGCAGTGGAAGATCCCAGAAGGAACTTACAAGAGAAAGAGAGAAAGGCCTTGCTGTAGATGTGGTGGCTGGGGGCAGCCTCGCTGTAGAGACCATGAAACTGTGGATTGTTTGAGGCTAAACAGCTGACTTTAGTCTCTTCAGGGATCTTCTTGGAAGAACCATAAGTGAACAGGCCCTGCAGGGAGGGAGGTTCCAAGAGTGCTGGTCAATACTCAACTTCCTCCAGGCTCAAGAAAAATGTCTTCCAGGGAGCAAGAAATTGGAAAAAGAAGGCAAGATTCGTCCACATAGATGAATCAAGAACTCCTGTTGTAACTCAGGTTTGAGCAGAAAATACATAGGAGATGGAAGCAGTATCAGGCCACTTGGAGAGAGACTGCCAGAGTAAATATAAAAGAGATGAGGAAGTTGAAGGCCCGTCTGGAATAAAATCTGGACAAGGATGTCAAGACAGCAATACAAGTGTTCAAATACATCAATAATCAAAGGAAAACTAAGGATAACTTGGGCCCATTACTAAATGAAAAGGACACCCTAGTAACAGAGGACACAGAGAAGGCAGAGTTACTGAATGATACCTTTGTTTTGGTCTTCACTAGCAAGACCAGCCTGCAATGATCTCTGACCCTGTAGATCAGGGTGAAGGAATGCTGGAAGAATTTTCCTTGGTCAAGAAGGGTTGGGTTGGAGAACACCAAGGGAAACTTGCCATCTACAAGTCCTATGTGCAGGATGCACACAGGAGTGCTGAGACAGCTGAGGGACATCATAGCTATGCTTCCTTAACTTTGAAAGGTCATAGAGATCAGGACTAGTGCCTAAGGACTGAAGAAAGCAAATATCCCCCCAGTTTTCAAATAAAGTAAAAAGGAGGATGCAGGGCATTATCAGCCAGTCAGCCTCACCTCAGTCCCTGGAAAGGTGATGGAGCACCTCATTCTGGAGGCCACTTCTATCACAGGGAGGACAAGAAAGTGATCAGGAGTAGTCAGCACGGATTCATTAAAGGCAAATCATGCTTGACCAACCTCATTGCCTTCCATGATGAAACAACTACATGGATGGATGAGAGGAGAGCAGCAACTCCAAGGCTTTTGACACTGTCTCTAACAATGTCCTCATAGGCAAGCTCAGGGGCTCAGGGAGAGGGAGGTGAACTGAGAACTGGCTGAACGGCAGATCCCAGAGTCACAATCAGTGGCACAGGCTCTAGTTGGAGGCTTGTCAGTGGTGGTATCTCCCAAGGTTCAATACTGGGCCCAGTCGAAGGGGCAGAGGCCTCCTCAGCAATTTCACTGACAACACAGAGCTGGGAGCAGTGGCCGATAGCCCAGAGGGCTGTGCAGCCCTTCAGAGGGACCTCAGCAGCCTGGAGAGATGGGCACAGAGGAACCGTCTGAAATTCAGCCAAGGCAAGTGCAGGGTCCTGCAGCTGGGGAGGAACAACCCCAGGCACCAGCACAGCCTGGGGGTGACCTGCTGGGAAGCAGCTCTGTGGAGAAGGAGCTGGGGGACAACAAGCGCTCCATGAGGCAGCAGTGGCCTGGTGGCCAAGGCCAGTGATAACCTGGAGTGCAACTAGGAAGAAGATTTCCAGAAGGTCAAAAGAGATCCTGCCTCTCTGGTTAGCCCCCAGTGAAACCTCACGTGGCATGCTATGTCCAGTGGAGGACTTCTCAGTTCATGAGGGACACAGTTCTTGGAGTGAGTTGAGGTATGAGCATCAAGATGATTGAGACTTGATAATTAAAGACTATGTCTTTAATTAATGGAAAGGCTGAGGGAGCTGGGCCTGTTCAGCCTCAAGAAAAGACAACTGAGAGGGAACTTCATCAATGTTTATGAGTATCTGAAGGGAGGGAATCAATAAGATGAAGCCAGGCTCTGATCAGAGGTGTCCAGTAGTAGGACAAGAGGCAGAAACTAATGCACAGGAAAATCCACTTGAACATGAGGAAGAATATTTTACTGTGCAAGTGACCACATACTGACCAGAGAATGTATGGATTCTTCCTCACTGGAGATATTTCATACTTATTTGGATGCAATCCCATGTCAGATGCCCTGGGATGACCCTGCTTGAACAGGGAAGTTGGACCAGATGACCCACTGTGGTCCTGTCTTATCTGACCCATTTTGTGATCCTGTGGATTTAGGGACCACTATTTATTCTTTCCTGTGTAAAGACAATCAGAAATTAACATGAATGAAATTATATTTTATTTCTTAATAACTCTTTCACACTCAAATGTATCTTGAATCTTTTTTCAAAAATAACGGACTATACCTTTTCACATGTGGGAGGCACGGAACCACCACAGACAGATCCAAGTAGACCAACCTGCTTACTGGTCATCTGGGAAGGTTATCCAAGCACTTACCTACCTGAAAGTACATATATGTTAAGCCTTGTTTAATAAAATGCACAGTATGAAAATTATCACCCCACATTCTTTGCCATCTTTGAAAATATACAGTGATGATGTAACACAAAGAGGCCTAAAGCTTCTTAAAAGATACTAATTTAAAATTAGAGATTTACAGTTACAAACACAGAAGTATAAACTAGCTCTTCTCTATAGACCTAGAGAAGATCTATCTTTTATGTGCCTTTTCTTTTCCCCACCCCCTCACCACTGCTAGATTAGCTGAAATACATTTACTTTCCTTTTCCTTCCCTTTGTTTTCAGAGGCCTGCAAGGTTCTCTTTTTTGTTTGCCAGTTCAAGCTATAGCCCTGCAGTTTGAGTTTATCTTGGCCATAAAATGCAACAGTAATTTATATGCTCCCTTACCCCATGCTCCTCTGAGGCATGGCCAGCTGTCTAGCCAGCAGTTTAAAGAAAGAGCTGTAATGAGCACAAGTGAGCAGGGGGTAAGGAGAAAGCACACACAGCACACAGCCGTGTTCTTTCTTCTTTGGCTGGTAGTGGTGATGTCTAAATGGCATTACAGCAAGCTGCCAGCACAGAGAGATTCTCTGTGTAGGCACGGCACACCTCCTTCAGTGGATTTCTCATTCCTTTCTTTCATTCTTCAGTAAAGAACGGATTTAAAGGATGAGACAAAGTTGTTATGTGATATGAAATGTGAGTTATGAGTGTAAAACCTTGCTTCCTCCTGCCTTTTCCCCCTTTATCAAGAGTAAGCTCTTTTTAGCAGCCAGACAAAGTCTGAGAGTGATCTTGATGTACTTGACACAGGCTTTGATTTTTGCTTGCTTGAGCCCCAGTTTTTGATGTAATACTGTTGTGACAATTTCTTCTATAGCCGTGCAGTATGCTTATTTAAACTTTACCAACACTGTAGTGTTAGTGGAAAAAAAAGAAATTAAAAATAAAGAAATTAAAAAATAAGTATTTTCCTGTAAGTCACTTCTGTCAAGTCATTTTTCCCTACTATTGTCTCTAAAAGGTTGTCACATGCACATGCAAAGAAAAGAATGTCATATACACAGTCTATGTATGTTGCAGAAATCCTTCAAAGAGTGTCAATGCTTTCCCTAAAGTCCATTCCAAAAATAGAAATTTAGAGTCTGATCTCTGTAAGTCCAGTGTGAATCCAGCAAAAAATCCCATGTCGTTGCACTAGGATCAGTAGAATTTGTTTAGCATTACAGTGATGCAACAGATGAAAACATGGCTCAGTGCAACATTGCAAGTATTATGTAGCAAAAACTTTCTTTTCCTATAAAGATTCTATAAAATCAAACCACTGAATTTTTAACTGGAAGTTTTTGTTGCTTCAAAATAGCAGGAGAAAAAGATGGAAAAATATGGGAAAAATATGAGAAAAATATATTTTTCTTACTGTACAAATAATCTGTGAGTTGGGATCCAACAAAAGATGCTTTCACTGCAAAGTTCCAGATGTCCCTCAACTTCCACAATATTGACAAGCTAGAGATTGGCTATTTAGCACTGTGGGACAGCAAGCTAACTTCCTAAAGAGGCAGAGTCCCCAGAAAAGCTGGAAGGACATTAATTATGACAGACGACTAGGTACAGGTAAATTCTTTCCTATGTGGTGTTTTCATTTATTGTTCCCATATAAAAGTGCCTTGAGAAGGGAAACTCCTCTTCAGTCACTACATTCAACCTTCTCAAATCCATGGTATACAAAGGCTTTTGGAGTATCTGAACCAAAAATAATGAGGAACTAATCTAGGCTGATCTAAGATTCATTAATCAAAGGAGTTATAAGTAGATAATGCATAAGTCTGTATATATTTTTAAGCTAAATTTAAAGTGAGATCCCATCTGGAAGGTCTTGACTCCAATGCTTTTTATTTTTAATAAATCCTAGCTAAGTAGTTAAATGTAATAAAGCCCTCCCTCAAAGTGCAATTTTCACTATGATTCAATAAAAATAAAACACAATCTCTTCTTTCATGGAGCCTATGAACATGTTTGTTTGATCATAAACCAGAGTGTCCTAGAAGGGTCAGAAATATAGGCAGGAAGTCACAAAATGAGAGTCTTGTGAAAAAGGCAAGTTAAAGTGTTTGAGGGAAAATAAATTGAAACAGATACCCAGCAGGAGGGAGGTATTTGCAAAACAGTGAAGGGAAAAAAGCTCAAGAAGACTAATAAGAAAGTCAAAATTAGCAAAGAACTTGTAACTAGAAAATTGGTGGCAAAAGAGATCAATAGACTTTATGAAACCATATGAAAAAATCATCATTTCTCATATACAAGAGACAGCTCTCTGTATAGTAGTGGTGTGACTGAACTCAAACATCAATATTAATTTCTTGGCAACTCAGGTAAAACAGAAAGTTGCTAACATGTCAGAGAAAGTTCAGAGAACTTCCATAAATGAAGGATTAAGCAGCATGATCAAAAACACAGGTCTTGAGCTTTCATGTGTGGAAATCAATTTCATTATTTTCATAGACTTAAAATGCAGCAAGATCAGCTAAATACTGCTATGATTAACTGCAGGATGCAGGCACCAGGGAGACATCACAATTATTCAAGTCAAGGACTGACTATAAGTGACCCTTCCAGCCCCTGTTCATCATCTACAGAAGGCAGCAAGCTCAGGAAGTACATGGTGGTCTGAAGCATGGAGCTGCACAGGCTCCTTAGTCCATGAAGGTATAACTGGGAGTCAGGAGATGGAAAGGCGCCAAAATAAATGTAGACTGAATAACAGAAAAAAGCTTCCCTGCTCTGAAATCTAAGTCTTGGAAAAATGTACCACCATCTATTGTATAATTTAAAACAAAAGAGTATAGCACACTACAAAATAAATATTTTTGCAATTCATATGATGGTTCTCTCTCTACATGTCTCATAATGGTTGTCTCTAAAGAGCACTTTTTGTTTAGATCCCCACCTGATGCATTTGTGTGGCAGAACTGTGGGTGTGCAGCTTCCTGCTTTGGCTGTAACAGCCTGCTGGCCTGCCTTGGATTTCCAAGCGCCAAGTAAATTCCCCCACATTTTTCCTCAGTAAAATCATTGTTTTAGGGCCCCTTTCACACTTCTGTTCACAGTCTTATTGATAGAGGTCATTTCCATTAAACTGCCAATACCTCTTTCCCAAACTGAGATGTATGGGAGAAAACAGCCAATCCCTCTCTGCTGAGGGGAACTAATAAGCGTGTGTCATTCACCAGTATAACATGGGAGAAATTTAATATAAAAGAACCACAGACCACATTTTTCATTCAGGAGGATGTGCATCCTGGATAAGCCAAAAGACTATAGACTTCCACAGGCTGCTGGAAACAATCACGATAGCTCTGAAGCTAATTTATATTTTTGAATTTCATCTGAGACAACTTACTTGTACAATTTATGGAAAGATGCTTGTATTAAAATGAAGAAAAATATTTCACACAGTTAAGGTTTTATTTACCTTATATAATCACTTTATTGCTTTTCACCGGAAAGCAATAAATGAGAGGACAGAGCACTCACTACAGCAGTGCAAGAAAAGGAGAGACAGGATTAAAAGGAAGCTTTGTGGATATAGCAGCTTCATTAGCATTTCCTTCCTCCTTTAAACTTGAACAAGCAAAGATAAGACTTAACTTCAAAACCAAACTGACATAACTTTTTCCTTTGAGTTCATTATCTACTTTTTCTCTCCATATAGGTTCTCAGATCCCATAGATTTCTAAAACTTAACATTTTCCTGAGTTTCCTCAGGCTCTTTCAATTCCAAGGAAATATGGACGAAACTGCTGGAAACACTTCTGACTACTTTAGATGGATTCAGAGGTACCTCAAGCTTTGTTCCTTCCTCACAGAATTTGCCTGTCTGATCACAATGAAGAAATAAAATAAATGAAAATTTTTAAGTGGCAGCTGCTTGCTATCTAAAAATCCAACATTGTTCTAGGACAATCATATATTGTATTTTTTTTCCTTCATATTTTACTTGTTTTCCTCATTTTAATCAGGATCAGTCAATAAAATATGCATTTAAATTAGGTTTTGGGGGATCACCATAACACATTGGACAGGAAGGTGGCAGTTTTAGTAATCAGAGGAGATCTAGTTTTCCTTTACTCGGCAAACACAAGCCAAAAATTACTGTCTTCTTTGGAAATTTCTTCTTCATATTTTGAACTTTTACACCATCAATCACATTGATGCATTGTGAGATTTTAAAGTAACTAGTTTTTTAGAATCAGTACTCTTTATAAATACTTTTCATGTTAAAAAATTTGAGGAAGAATGAGAAAGCTTCTAGGTTTTTTTAGTTTTTTTAATCACTGATCTGATTGGAATTTTACTGGGTTTGGTTTTTAATTTATTTTTTTTTAATAGAAACTGATTTATAGGGAAGATGGCAGTCAGCTGTGTAATGACGCATAAAGTCTTTGAAAGGAAGCTCCTTTCCTTCTCTACAAGAACTTAGTCAAAATGAGTAATTGGATGAAGAGCAGATGTCAAAACTAGAAACACCAAAGTTATGGCAGCAGGCAGAGAACAAAAGAGTTAGAGGTGTTTTAAAAACCATCAGCCACTTTTCAGATGGCCACCTTCTAAGTAAGCTCCTGTCCTCTGATAGTTGAGACAATCCACACAAAGACTCCTGACCAGTTTCTGGAACAAAAACCAACAAAAGATGCAGAGCTGCCATTAGCCATCCCTGACTGAGAGCAGATTGTGGCCTTGCTCTCCTCTTCCCAATTTCCCCCTTCCCCTCCTTGGATTTTTCATCTTCTGCTGTGAGTCAGACCTTACTGGATCCTCCCCTTCAGAACAGCTTTTACGAGCGCTGGGACGTCGTCACTTTTTCCCAATTCTCTGCTGCACTTTCAGTTTTCAGCCTTTCTCCAATCCCTGTAAGTTTCACTCAGGGGAAGCTGGGACCCTTGCATGCCAGATTTAAACTGCCAACAGGCCTGTTTGTAATTCTTTGGTTTAATTCTTTGATACATGTCTACACCTATCGATGGCTGCGGATTAGAGGGTGTAAACTGCTATGAAGGAGCATTTCAGACTCCTGTGTTCTTAACAGAGCCCCCTCCTCTCACCAGATTTACACCACTGCTTGGTTTAAAATTCTGGAAGCACGCAAACACAGGAGTTGCGCCTGGCTACTCAGTTACTGCTCTGGAGGTAAAAAAAAGGAAGGAAGTGAACAAATCAGGGGGAGGCAGAGACAGATTAAGTTACCAGAGACTCTGACCTGAAGGCTCAAGAAATAAAGTCAGGGAAATCAGAGGCACTAGTTAGCTGGAAATTCCTTTGAATTCCTCTAATCCCTCAGGTCAATTTAAAGGGAAATGGTCTGACCATTCTGCATCTGTGAGTGATTGAAGGCAAGTAAGAAGCATTGTGTGATTTCCAGTTCAAGAAGTATAAAGTACACACAGCTTTTATGAAAGCAAATACAACAAATCTCAGTTGACCTAGGCTGACTAATAAACCCTGAGATGCCTCTAACATATGGGAAGCTGATGCTGGTACAGACTCCACAACATTATTAAAAAGAAAAAAAAAAAAAGAAAATTAAAAAAATAGAAACTCCCAACCTTCCAAGTCTCTAAAGTGAAGAAATGAAAACAGGGAAATAATTTATTGCAAGAAGTGTTTTTGGCTGAAACACTCTCGTCCCCAAATCATCCTCAATATTTAGTCTGCTGTAATGTTGATGGGAAAAAAAGCCTAAAATCACATCCTACTGGGCCTCTCAGATTAAGCCTTCTGCTACACGTCTGTAAGTGGAAGCAGTCTTCCAAATCTTGTTTATGTAATGACACCATACAATAAGAGCCTGGCTACAGAGGAAAATTTTATTGGTTCTTCTAATAAATATTCTTAATGTGTAGCACTGGAAATGGTCCCATTTGGGCTTATAACATGCAGTGATTAAGGGCTAGACCATGCCTGTAAAAGGAATAGTTTGGCCATGGGTGTCAATTAACACAAAAGCGTGCTTTCCAGAGACAACACGTGGCAGCCTTCCTCTCCAGACTCACTACCTATTTCTCTGTCATTCCCCTTAAATCCCAGAGATGCCATCCATGGCGGCCCCACGGTGACAATCTTCCCTTCCTACACTGCCCAGCCTGAGGAGGCTCATTTCCCAGGGCCTGGGGGCTTAGGAAATACCCAACAGAGATTAACATTTATTGGAAGGGTCAGAAGAAAGGTTTGCCTCTTAAATTTGTGTCAACACATGGAAAATAAAACATGTAGCTGCAAACTGGCAAAAACTGAAGGGAAAGGATAAGCCAGTTGCTGGAATATACATGTAGGTGAGTGCAATCCTTGTATTTTATTTTATTTTTTTTTTAATGCTTGAAAAATAATATTGAGCTGAACTCACTTCACAAAAATATTCTACTCCTCCAGGTTACCAGTTTTTTACCCCATCCCCTACAAACTTCTGAAATACCAGGAATGTCTGTAAAATTCTGCTCCTACGTGGTCAGGTCTGCCTGACCATCTCCTTATTATTGCCTATCTTTTCAGACTAAGAAAATAGATGGTAATTTTCCCCAATTGTATTTAGCTACAAAAGACTCTTCCTTCCACATTTATGTATGTCACTTCACTCTGCAATAGCAATTTATGGAGCATCATCATACAAATGCATGAACTCTGCATAATGACTGAGCCTGGACAGAATTTGGGTGTATTGAACAGAAGAAGATACTTGAAGAAATTCACATTTCATTTACTTGACAATAAATTTCTGTGTTTCATTAAATATTAGTATGACCCTTACAATGCTTATAAATTTGAAGAAAGTAGAATTTTATACCAGAGCTGCTCTGTAACAGGTTACCTAGCCCCTCTTCTAAGTACATAATTTTTGATTCTTTAAGACAAGTATTGAATTGCTAGTAATTCGTCTAGTTACTTGTGGGAAAATCTTCTTGATTTTTTTTCCTGCAAGTTGAATGATTTTGACAAGACAAAACAAATAATAACACAAACAATATGAAGAGGATTTGTAACATTAATTTTAAAAATTGTATTAGACAAACAGATGGATTTTTTTTCCTGGGGTTCCAAAAGCTGCACTAGTTCTTGGCCATGATCAAAATTATCCCCTTACTCCTTCATGCTGCTGTGTTTCCTACGAATCTGCTGACATTTTTGCAAACTGTTCCAAAGAAAACAAAACAGTATGTCTGCAAAGTTTTGCCTTTTTAAAAACTGGCTTCTAACTGTGCCTCAGGATGGTATGCAGGAAGATACCTCATTGAAATAATTTTGAAGCAAAGAAATTTACACACAAAAGGAAATGACACATAGAACTCCACAAAAATAATAAGAAAAAAGTGTAAAAAAAAGCATAAAAAAAAATTTGCAACCAGATAGTCGTAAGTGTCAATAATGGTCCACAGCAAGATATTATCTCACAAAAAATCGGAAAAAAACATGAGATATTTTTGTACTGCAAGGATCTTAAGATATTTAATTTTACAAATAAAATTCACCTCCTTGCAAAATGATGAAATAAACATGTCTGTTTGAAAGTAACTTAATGTAATATGCAGGTGATATCAATTACAAGAGAGAGCTTATCAACATGGAATAAAAAAATTACAGATATACTTAATACAGTCATGTCTAGAAATGTGGAGAAGTGTATTTTCCGGAAGTACTTTTGAAAAAGTCTGTAAATATGTGCAATAAAAGAAAAGGAAGCATGACATATGCCACTGTCTTGATTCTTTCTCTCTTTTTGCACTTGGGAACATTGAATATGGGGTAAACATTGAGCCAAATGAACTCCTGCAGATTGCTGAAATCAGACACTAAGAGTGTGGAGAGTGAAATAAAATGGAAGAAGGAAAACAGAGCAGATGACCACAGAGGTGGATGCGTTTGCAAATTGAAAGTTTTTAGACAGCAAGAAAAATTGGGAAAAGGACTATACTAAAACAGCAAGAGAGCTGGTTAATACTCAGGGGCCACTTCCTCCAGGCTCAAAAATGATGCATCCCCAGGGAAGAAATTGAGCAAAAATGGCTGAGACCTGGGTGAATAAGGAATTCCTGTTAGAACACATTCCTGTTAGATGTAAACAGAATATACACAAGGCGGAAGCAGAGATTAATATTGAGAGGTTGCCGGAGTATGCAGAAATGCAATGAGGAATACCAAGACCCGTCTGGAGTCAAACCCATCATACACAGCAAGCAGGCCTTGTTCAAATACATCAATAACATAACGAGTAGTAGGGAAAACGTGGATTTAGTGAGAATATAATGGGAACCCTTGAAACAGAGGTTGCAGATAAGGCAAAGATACTGAGCACCTGTGCTTCAAACTTCACTGCCAAGGGAGTCACAAGGGAACCAGGGAGAAGGTCTGCAGAAAGACTGACTTTCCCATATTGAGAATTACAGATCAACTCCCTGGCCCACACAGGACATTCCAAAAATCACAACATAAGCCTCTGAGCATCGCCTTCTTGAGCTCCATCAGGCTTGGTGCTGCGGCCACTTCCTGCGGAGTCTGTTCCAGTGCCCAAACACCCTCTGGGTGAAGAACTTTTAACTGACATCCAGCCTAAACCTACCCTGTGTCAGTTTCGTGCCTTTTCCTTGAGTCCTGTCCCTGATCACCGCAGAGATCTGTATCTGCTCCTCCTGCTTGCCTTTTTCAATAGACATCATAAAATAGAGCAAAAATTCTTCTTCCCTTATATAACCTATATAATAGCCTAACATATCATAGAAACATTAAGATTGGAAAAGACCTCTAAGATCATTAAGGCCAACCTTTAACCTGGCAGTAACCTGTTCCCAGCCAAAACTGTATGCCCTTCCTAATTCATGTCTTATAAACAGTCTCTAGTTAATTTCCTTTGACATAGGAACATGAAATATCTCAATTAGAATAACCTGCATCTTCTTTTCTTCTGCTTCCTTTGGGATGATACATTATCTGATTCTTAATTTTATTAAGAAGGAATGAAAGTTTACCTGGCTTAAGACTAAATTAGCAATTTTGTTTAACATTTTAACCTATCTTTAAGAGTAAAACATTATACTATTTTAATTAAAAACAATTTTGTAGTATTTAAAAAAACTAATGGCACTTCTGAAATAAGTTGTATCATTTGGAAAATGTTGATGAAGTGTCTGAAAACTAAATCTTAAACTAAAATGTCTTCCCTTTGATTCAGGTGTCCTCCTAAAGGAATTCAATCTTTGTCATTGATTGAGTATTCCATCCTTACTCCCTGATATCATCATTGTTACCAGTGGAGAAAAATTCATATACATTCTATTTCTGTATATTTAGTACCAAAGACAAATATTGAAAAACATTAGTAGCTAGAAAGCCACAGCAACAAACACCCTACAGCTTAAAGATGATTGCAACGAGCTGTGTCTTTTCCTGAAACAGTCAAATTTTGATTGCCAGCAAGCAGTAAGAGCAGGATGTGCAGAAGCCAACATTTTAACCAAATATACATGGATATAAAGAGAATTTGGTATCAGCTTAAACAGTCCCACATTTGTTTGCATTAGTCACTAAATAGACAAGAAATTGATTTTAAAATGATATAAATGTTACGATGAAGTAAAATATTATCCCTGGGAGACTTTATTACTTCTCTGTTTAGACTTCATTCCTCATCTTCACAAAAGTAAATCAAGAAATTTTCAAGTTTTGCAATATCCTTGATACTCATCCATAGCGGTCACATCTTGACATTTCATGGTGTGAACAAGCCAGCTCTCACACATTGACAATGAGGAACTACTGAGGATCAACTACTAGAAAACAGTCAGTCTTGGCTTTTTAATGAAGGACTCTTGCATCAGCATAGCATGAACTAATTCAGACCAAAAAATGCTAACTTATGATAGCGTTGGTGTGCAGAAAAAGATTCTGCCGTGTCCCCACAGATAGGTAATTATTGCATAGAGACTAATGACAAATTCTTAGAAAAACTCTCCAAAATGGTTATTCAATCGCATACACTATTGAAGGGAATGTGATTTAACAAAAGACCCGAATGCTAACAATACTGCTATGAATGCCTCTAAATGGATCAAAAGTGACAATGAGGCTCAGAGCAAGGGTGAAAGAAGTCAGAGGTTCAGACAGTATTTTCATTAATCCTTCTATCAAGGGTCAAAGGATCAAACCAGGACAGATTCATCCTACAGATGAAAGCAGGGTTGCACAGATGGTTCACCAGGAGGGCTTTAGTTTCCTTGACTTTGGGAAGATGGTCCATAAGTCATTGTTGGAGAGTGGTTTCTATGACATGAAAGGGGTTTACACACATTGCGTGACATTCATTAGCTTTAGAGGAGGATCTCTTCAGCTGTGACTGACTGGCAAGGAGAAGCTGCAACATTCTGGGTAAAGGCCCTTAAAAGCAAGAAGGATAACGTTATTCATAGCAGCATCATATAAAGGTAGTAAGTTCAGTGAATGGACTCACTGTTACATGTTTGTGATTTCTGTGCGCCAGTGGAAACAGATCAGGAAACAATCAAGATGATGTATAAGAAGTAGTTTAAGATAAAAGGTGTGATTTAACTGACCTAACAGACATTTGTTAGGAAGAGTGATATGATTAGAAGGATTGATTTAGAAGATATTGATATGTGTCTCAATGAGCGAGCAAGTCTCAGCTGTAGAAAAAAACAAACCTTCCAATGGTTCTGGTAGAGATCAAGGCAGAATATGGTAGCCCAACAATCAACACATTCATATGAATAAACTGCAGGATTTAAAAAATAAAGGAGAAAAATCAAGGCAGTTATGAAAGAAAACACATTAAATTATCAGAAAAATTAAAGATTGTTACTCTACAGCTCTGATGTGTCTTACCATTCTTTGTTTACAGGGAAACATTGTGATCTGGGATCATGAAGAAAATGTGGAAGTAAACCAAAAAATGGCGCCAGACTCTTTTCATTGGTGCCCAGAGACAGGAGAATGTATAAAGGTCTTAAAATAAAGCACAATAACTTCTACGTCAACATGAGGAAGAACGTTTTGTTCAGGGTGGCAGAGCACTGGAACAGATTGCCCAGAGAGTCTCCCTCTCTGGTGACATTTAAAACCCATCCAGACGGATTCCTGTGTAGCTTGCTGTCCTGGTGACCCTGCCAAGATCCACTAAATGATCTACAGAATTCCCTTCCAACACTAACTATTCTATTATTCTGTGATTCTACCACTGTGGGCATTACTGAAGCACAGTGTAATTTGATCAGTCTTAGGCAACAAAGATTCATGGAATCATTTAAGCTGGAAAGGACTACTCAAGGTCATCTAGTCAAGCCTTCCATTCAAAGGCTGTTAAAATTCCTGATGAGATGAGCTTTGAAATTCTCAAGGACAGAAAATTCACTGCCTCTCAGAGTTTCTGTTTCAATGCTTCACCATTCTCACTCTAGATACTCAATTAAAATTTCCATTGGTTCAATTTGTGACCTTTGTCTTTCATCTGTTCACAATGCACCTTAGAAGAATTTTTCTTCTCTACATAGTTGAAGACAGAAACCACTTCTGAAGGGCTCAGTGCAGGAGACATGGAGCTCCTGGAGTGGGTCCAGCAGAAGAGTGTGAAAGTGATTAAGGGATGGAAGTATCTCCCTTTTGAGGGAAGACTGAGGGGGCACGGTCCATTCCACCTTGATAGGAGGTGACTGAGACGGGTCCGCATCGATGTCCACGAGTATCTGAAGGAAGGGTGTCAAGGGGATGAGTCACACTCTGCTTGGTGGTGCCAAGGAGTAGGACAGGAGGCAACAGGCAGAAACTGATGGGCAGAAGTCCCACTTGAACATGAGGAAGAACTTTACTGTGCAGGTGACTGAGCCCTGGAACAGGTTTCCCAGAGGTTGTGGATTCTCCCTGTCTGGAGGTATTCAATAAAAGTCTGGACACAATCTTGTGCAAGGTATTTTAGGCGTTGCTTGAGCAGGGAGATTGGACCAGATGGCTCACTGTGGTCCCTTCCAATCTGACCCCTTCTGTGATTCTGTGAACTATTTCCTTCCAGTCTTTTCTTATCTTGGTTAAGCATATCCAACTTCCTCAGATTCCTCATAGAAGGAGGCATATATAGGCATAGGAGGCACATATACATACATATGTGTGCATGTTAGAGTCTGGAATGAGGTGATGAGATGTGGAAGAAAGGAAATCCAAAAAAAGTTCTTAAAGGAAAAAAGGTTGAAAAGGTCAGAGGAGAGAAACTGGAAATAATCAGTTGTCTAGAAAACCTGTTCCATGGGGAAGGATTAAAAGAACATGGCATTGCATGTCTCAAAGATAAAATTGACAGGGGAATGTGGTAACAGTGCTCAAATATGTTAGAAAAAGGTAGACAAAGAGGAGAATACCTTGTTCTCCACATCAATGGCAGCTAGAACAAGAGGCAATGCACTTAAATTGCATGAGGGAGAAAAGAATTAGATTAGGAAAAATTTCCTAGGGATAAGGAAGGTGAAGTACCTGAACCAATTGTGTGTAGAGATACTCAAATATTCATCACTGGAGTTTTTGAAAGAGATTTGTATGATTTTTCTTGTCATGACAGAACAACCTAGTATTCAAGTCCTATCTTCTGTGCTTTTATGTACACGGCTGACTGAAGAACAGTTTTGCAGACCAGAAATATGGCAGCTGAACAAGAATAAAGGAATTTAGTCTGATAAAGTGCATTAATCAAAGCAAATGTGTGTTGCTTTCAAGGCAGGGACTAGAAATAATTTGAGGGGAAATAAACCATCAAGGTTTACTTTCTAGCTTTATAAAAAATACAGGACATTTATGATGAAGGTCTCACTTCTATCTTTCTGTCAGAATAAGTAGGTACCATAAGAGGAGCTCCATCTGCTTCCTCAAAGCATTGATGGTATTAAGATGAGGTGTCTGTACAAAAGAGTACCATATATGTGTGTGTGTGTGTGTGCAAAACAGAGAGATAGAGGCACTGCAATGGCAACAGAGACACACTCCCAAGAGATGCCAAATCCATTCTGGAGGAGAAGTCTGCAGCTGGAATGACACAGGCTCTGTAGAGGGGCCAAGTATGATCAAAGACACTAGCCAACTAGGGAGCAATTAAAATTCATGTGTGAGGATGTTAAAAAAAGCAGATATTTAGACACATCACCTGGCCATGGTACCACACCAGCCAATTCTGCCAACGTAGGAATTGTACTTGCTAAGTTTCTATTAAAGTTAAAGAAGGCTTTGATAGGCTAGTACATCACTTGCCCATGTGGCAGATGTGTGAGACTTTCATCTATCTACAGAAAGAATGCAAACGGCTGAGCTGGAAGGACTAACAAAATCAAAAATAAAGGTAAGGGGAGAGGGAGTGGAAGAGAGTTGGCAAGAGAGAGAGATGATTAGAACTGCAATCCATATATCTGAAGGACCTCAAAATACTATTTATTTCTGGCCACATCTATGGGCTTAGAAGAAAATGTCTTGTGATGAGCATATCACTCCTGTTAAAACATATGTATTTGAGCAAACCTAAACCTGCATTTATCCAGTACAAACACATAGCAGGAACTGGTGTTGTGGTGGAGATTTCTCAATTTGCATAGAATTATTCACAACCTAAAGAAAGAAAAAAATGTATAAGTCCCTTGAAACATCATCTCTTTATCAGAACTAGAGGAAAAGCAATCTCCTGCCATGAGAGGAATTATCCTAGCCCCACCTGAAATGTCCATTGAGTGCTTTATGCAATATAACAATGTACATTACAACAGGCTTCCAAATTCCCAAGGGAAATATCTGCTTTCTCAGAAATAATTACTTAGCAACACATTTTTATCAAATGCGGGCTAAAATATGCTTGGATAGCTTTCATCACACATTTTTGCATATGCTGGATGAGATTCAACGTCTCCAACTGACTCCCACATGGCATTCACTCAAACTGTGAGCCCTCAGAAATGTCCCCGGCCTGCTGGTCATCACTGAGGGGACTCAACTCCCTGTTCACACCAAATCTGAGCCCTGTTCAAGCACTGTGTAGAAGTGAAGTTTTCAAAGTTTGCCAACCAGAACACCCACTAGGCAGGGCTCAGAATGTTTTCAATAATTTTCTGAATCAGAGATATAGCACAGCAATAAGCTGTCATTCAAATTTTTCGCAACATGGATCAAGCTTTAGCAAATATAAATTTGACTGTTGTTTTCATTTGTTAGGCAGTTTCAACTGAAGTTCCACTGAAAAACAAGAAATTGCTTTTTCTGTCGTCAGAGTCCCTTGAGACAAGGCATTACAACAAGATTTTTAAAATTTCTGCTTCTTTCACAAAAAGAGCAGAAGAATACAACATTAATATTGCTAAAATAGAGATGATTTACTGATTTTGATTTTAGATGGATACTTCTTGGCCCCCTACACTAACTTAAAAACCTGAAAATTTGCATTTGACATGGGTTATTTGCATTAGAAAGTGACATAAATCATCTATTTAAAATGTGTTCTAAAAAAACCACATCAGAATTTGGCACATCCCAGGTTAAGCTATTCCATATTCCACAGCATAAATATTGTGTCCATCAGTGCTTAATTTGTGCTTTAAAAAAAAAAATTGTATTCCCTCAAGTTCTGGGGAAAAGCAAATTATCTTAGTTGCTGACTGACCATCATTTTGTCTCACATTGGTCACACAATGATACAGAATGTTTTTAAAGTGTTGGTGTATACCTCAAGGAAGGAAACCATCACTGTCTTTCACTGGTGCTCTCCCCATTCTACATCTGGTAAATGTGATTATTGCAATCCACAGAATCCTACAATTCTCGCACAATTAATTTTCAATAACCTTTTTTCACCTAGATCTGAAATACAGCTGTTAGTAAGCTCCTAGATGAGAGTCTAGAATCTTTCCTTGAGTTTCAACTAAAAAAGTAAGCTTCTTTTTCTTGTCTGGTTGCATTTCATAGATTATAAAGGTGATGATGATGAAGGAACCTGGCACAAATAGAAAAAAAAGTTTTTAATCTCTTCTGCATTTAAATTGATACATAAGAAAGGATAAAGAATATGTAATTAGCACACTTAATCCTCTTAGAACTTTAAACTATGCTTATAATTTAAATGTAAAGATAAACTTATTTTTTTGTATAACTTGTTAGAATTATATTACAGTATGAGTTTATTTATTTGACTTTAAAAACTCATTAAACCACAATGATTTTTACTTTATCCCCTAATATTAACATGCTTGATGGGGGAGCTGGAGAAAAAAAGAATGGTCTAAGTAAAATACTATGAAAATCAAAATAGGGTAAACAAATGGCCAGTGTGAGGTGAAAAGTGAAAAGCCATAGAGAGTGAGAAATAGACAGAAGTGGTATGTATAAGTAAAAATAGTTAAAAATGATGAAGCTTCACTGTGATTTCTAGTTGCGGAGCAGAGCTTGGTTAGAGGTGAATTAGGCAGCCCTGCATTCAGGAGTTCTTGATCAAAGGAACAAGAGGGCATGCCAGTGTAGTTACTCCAGGTGTGGAACAATGCGAAGATGTCTGGAGGTTCATTACTTTGATTAACTTACATTGCACCTCGCTAATGTGATCTATCTCATTTTAGTGTCCTCAGCAAAACCCTGAAAGAGACACACGACAGCATGATACTCATTTGCACAGGGGGGGAAGACGCAGAACATGCACACAGATACTTTTAAAAATAATTTTAATTAAGCCACCTGTATGATAAATATAATGGGAAGGTTATATCTTCCAGGAAATAATGTGTGCTTTTGATAAATAAAACACTTGTCACTTCAACATTAAGCATCTGGACAGCTAATCACTGAAATCAAATGTCACAGTGGTGTCTGTTGAATTAAAAGAATTTATAGTAATCAGATATTACTTTGGATACACACATGCCAAGGTGTAAACATCTTCTTCAGTAAAGGTGCCTTAAGTGCCACACATCTTGCATAAAATTTGCAAAGATAAATGTTCTGCTTAAGCAGGCATGCAAAAATATGGGTTTAGGTGCAGATTCTTGCATTTGACAATAGTTAGTTAAGATTTATGCCCAATAGCTTTTGTTTCTGTTGTAAAGGAAATCTTAGTATCATTAAAATGAAATTTCTGCATGCTGAAAGAGGTGGCTGGCAACACATTGGGGTTTTCCACTGCAGAACTTCACCTAAGAGCAATTAAAAAATTGTCAGATTTTGATAATGCTTCTATTCCTCTCTAAATTTATAGTAATGTTTGCTCTAGGTTTTCAATACCACAGGTGACTCATCAAGGACATTTAGGCTTTAATTAAATTATGTAAAATAAACTTTCAAGAGTCATTAAGTGATTCATATATTTTGATGTTCATAGACCACTATTACATCATGAAATCGTTAAATGACTTTCTAGGACTGAGCATGTGCTTTCAAGAACTATTAATATTATTTGAAGACCATTCAAAGTTTTTTTTTTTTCCTTTGTTTTGTATGACCTTGCAGTACCCAGAGTATAATAAAATGAATGTAAGATAGTTAAAAATAGTGGGAAAATAAAAAAGGAAAATATTTTTCCACCAAAAAAAAAAAAAACAAAAACAAACAAACAAACAAACAACACTAAAAAAACCCCACTCCAAGCAAAGATTTCCTGCAGCTTCCCATCAAAAGAGTCCTCATTGTAGGACCCCTTTTGCTTTTGTTGTGAGTATGGTCTCATCTGTTTTCAACAGCTAGTAAGATATTGATGCATTATTATGTAAATAAGCTCATTGCCGGTAATATTCTCTGACTCCTGCTCACTATATATGTTACATTTTAAATTTGAAAAAAAGATTTAAAAGTTAGAAAATAATTAACTATAAGAAGGAAAAAACCTAGATGGCTAGTGAGGCGCTGTTTCTTTAGATATTTTGTCCAATTAGTTCAGGTAGAAATGGTGATATATAGCAGGCCTAAGATGTGGAAATAGGACAGACTGCTCAAAGTTTTTGGTATTGTGATGATTTGCAGGTATCTTGTTTGAGATTTGCTAATTCCTGCTTTACACTATCATTCTCCAGACAGGTGAGGCATGTAGCTTCTACTGTAGGAGTACATTTTCACATTTCATGAGGACTAAATTCAAAGCTAATTTATAAGACTCACACCTACCAAGCAACCTTTTCTCTTTCTTCTAAGCAGCCCTTGAGAGTTATCCTTACAAAATGCAGAGATGCCTGGAGAAGTCCTTTTCCCTGAAATCTTTCTTATCAGTATCACTTGAGATGCAAGTGTGATTGACATTGTGAAGACAGTGTCAGCACAAGTGCTAGGGAGTCCCATGCTGAGAGATTACAGAGAGTGAGATGAGAATAAAAGATTTGATATCAAGCTGGTGTCATGTCTGATCTGAAATCCATGAAACGACATCCTGACGTGAACACCTGCTTATATAGCAACTTTTCCACCAACAGTTAGTACTTGCCTCTTTTAAAATTTAGCAGTATTCTGTGTCTGTTCTGTTGGCTTTCTATCTAGCAAAATTATTGGTAATAATGTTAATTAAAATATATAAAATTAATTAAATTAATTCATTTTCAGAGGGACAAGAATAAATCCAAATGGGCCTCCAGTTTGAAAAACCCAAGAATTTTGTGCAGAAACATAACTTCTGTTTCCCAATCTGAAAAATTGAACTATCTATCATAGCTAGGTCATTTTGATGTCATGAGACAAAACCAAACTTCCTCATGTGGAGATAATAGATATGTTCATCAGAGCTATAGAAGGAAGCTCCATTTAATTTTAAAATATACATGTAACAAACTCAGATTACCTTTCTGAAGTATTTTGACTTAAAACTACTGAATTCTGTCTGAAAACATCAAACTAAATTTGAGTCCAATATTATTCTTAAAAACCAAGTCTTGCTGCGACAGCTGTCTGGGAACAATCAAGTCTGCAGTAGCAGCATTCCTCAACAAGACACAAAATGATTTGGCCCTTGTTGCACCAGCACTTGAGACTGGGCTGTGACACCTATGAGGAATGACTGGTGGGGTGCTTCATCCCTCCAAAACGCTGGGATTTTTATCCTGAGAGGAGTCTTGTGGTTGAGTGGTTGGTGCACTTTTCTCTCAAGAAAGGGTGTCTGGTGAGTGGGCAAAACGTGAGAGGACAGAAAGGAAAAACCCCAGCAGTATGCTACCAGGGTCTGTAAAACAGCCACCTAGGAAACTACAAGACTTGCAGAGTCTGTCAGGGGTTTAGGGAATAAAAAGTAATTTGATTACAGGTGCTCAAGTAGCATTCATTTTATTCTTATTAGCTGAGAAATGTCTCAAGGGATTGCATGCTAATCTTCTCTAAAGCAGATAAATGGCTCTATTAAAAGTAGTGTAATTTGTTCATAGCTCTGTAGCATCAAACTATTTTATGAACACAGGGAAACTGCAAATACAAGACAAGAGAGAAGAAACTTCTTCTTCAAACCTTCTATAAATGAGTGTATATAGAAGTATTTGGTGATTTATAATCCTGAAAAGAAGTTTATAGGAACATATAGAAAAATATTGAAGAATTGTGCCAGTATTTCCCTTTATTTGCCTAAAGGTTCAAACTGGCTAAAAATGTAATATGAAGCATCTTTATTTTTCAAGATTAAAAGGAAACAAAAACTTGAAACTATACCTTATTCTTTGGCTTATGCACTCTGAAAATAGAAAGGAAGAAGGAAAAGGAAGGCAAGGAAGGCAGGAAGGAAGGGTCGGAAGGAAGGGTCGGAAGGAAGGAAGGGTCGGAAGGAAGGGTCGGAAGGAAGGAAGGAAGGAAGGAAGGGTCGGAAGGAAGGAAGGGTCGGAAGGAAGGAAGGAAGGGTCGGAAGGAAGGAAGGGTCGGAAGGAAGGAAGGGTCGGAAGGAAGGAAGGAAGGAAGGAAGGAAGGAAGGAAGGAAGGAAGGAAGGAAGGAAGGAAGGAAGGAAGGAAGGAAGGAAGGAAGGAAGGAAGGAAGGAAGGAAGGAAGGAAGGAAGGAAGGAAGGAAGGAAGGAAGGAAGGAAGGAAGGAAGGAAGGAAGGAAGGAAGGAAGGAAGGAAGGAAGTGTCGGAAGGAAGGAAGTGTCGGAAGGAAGGAAGTGTCGGAAGGAAGTGTCGGAAGGAAGTGTCGGAAGGAAGTGTCGGAAGGAAGTGTCGGAAGGAAGTGTCGGAAGGAAGTGTCGGAAGGAAGGAAGGAAGGAAGGAAGGAAGGAAGGAAGGAAGGAAGGAAGGAAGGAAGGAAGGAAGGAAGGAAGGAAGGAAGGAAGGAAGGAAGGAAGGAAGGAAGGAAGGAAGGAAGGAAGGAAGGAAGGAAGGAAGGAAGGAAGTGTCGGAAGGAAGTGTCGGAAGGAAGGAAGGAAGTGTCGGAAGGAAGGAAGTGTCGGAAGGAAGTGTCGGAAGGAAGTGTCGGAAGGAAGTGTCGGAAGGAAGTGTCGGAAGGAAGTGTCGGAAGGAAGTGTCGGAAGGAAGTGTCGGAAGGAAGTGTCGGAAGGAAGGAAGGAAGGAAGGAAGGAAGGAAGGAAGGAAGGAAGGAAGGAAGGAAGGAAGGAAGGAAGGAAGGAAGGAAGGAAGGAAGGAAGGAAGGAAGGAAGGAAGGAAGGAAGGAAGGAAGGAAGGAAGGAAGGAAGGAAGGAAGGAAGGAAGTGTCGGAAGGAAGTGTCGGAAGGAAGTGTCGGAAGGAAGGAAGGAAGGAAGGAAGTGTCGGAAGGAAGGAAGGAAGGAAGGAAGTGTCGGAAGGAAGGAAGTGTCGGAAGGAAGTGTCGGAAGGAAGTGTCGGAAGGAAGTGTCGGAAGGAAGTGTCGGAAGGAAGGAAGTGTCGGAAGGAAGTGTCGGAAGGAAGTGTCGGAAGGAAGTGTCGGAAGGAAGGAAGGAAGTGTCGGAAGGAAGGAAGGAAGGAAGGAAGGAAGGAAGGAAGGAAGGAAGGAAGGAAGGAAGGAAGGAAGGAAGGAAGGAAGGAAGGAAGGAAGGAAGTGTCGGAAGGAAGGAAGGAAGGAAGGAAGGAAGGAAGGAAGGAAGGAAGGAAGGAAGGAAGTGTCGGAAGGAAGTGTCGGAAGGAAGTGTCGGAAGGAAGGAAGGAAGTGTCGGAAGGAAGGAAGGAAGGAAGGAAGGAAGGAAGGAAGGAAGGAAGGAAGGAAGGAAGGAAGGAAGGAAGGAAGGAAGGAAGGAAGGAAGGAAGGAAGGAAGGAAGGAAGGAAGGAAGGAAGGAAGGAAGGAAGGAAGGAAGGAAGGAAGGAAGGAAGGAAGGAAGGAAGGAAGGAAGGAAGGAAGGAAGGAAGGAAGGAAGGAAGAAAAGGAAGGAAGAAAAGGAAGGAAGAAAAGGAAGGAAGAAAAGGAAGGAAGAAAAGGAAGGAAGAAAAGGAAGTGGCGGAAGGAGAGAAAGAAAAGAAAGAAAAGGAAAGAAAGAAAGGAAAGAAAAGAAAAAAGAAAGAAAAGAAAAAAGAAAGAAAAGAAAGAAAAGAAAAAGAAAGAAAGAAAAGAAAGAAAAAGAAAGAAAGAAAGAAAGAAAGAAAGAAAGAAAGAAAGAAAGAAAGAAAGAAAGAAAGAAAGAAAGAAAGAAAGAAAGAAAGAAAGAAAGAAAGAAAGAAAGAAAGAAAGAAAGAAAGTCTTCTATAAACACAAAAAATCAAATCTCTTTTTAGTTATATATGATGAATTACATAATTTAGATGTAATTATCTAATCAATCAAACTAACTTTTTCAGTTTATGTTAGTTAAAATATTTTGGAAAGAAACTTAAGGAAAATAATAGTCACATTTTTGTAACAGTGTGCAGTATACAAACACCATGTGATGCACAGCAAGAGACAAAGTACAACATACTCTGAATACAGAGCACTGACTCCAGTATATTTGCACTTGAGGATTGTTTTGAACTTAGATAGCAAGGCATAAGACTCTGGTTAGTGTAGAACCTTAGACATGTGTGTGAAACTTCCATGAAAAGTAATGAAAACAAAACACATATGTCTAAAGTTAAAACTAGGTTTTAAAGGCCAGATGTAAAACCTCACTGAAGTCAATGGAAGTCCTGACTCAATGGAACTCTGGATCAATGCCAAGAGTTTACTTTGTTAGTGTTTCCCCAAGGAATGTTTGGGGTGTAAAATAAGCATTTCTGTACTGTTTTATTGTAATAAGCAATTACAAAGGAAAACTAAGAAGGTATAATTAGTGGGCAGCTTTGCATGGAATTTCCTTTCTTTTAAGGAAAATATAGGTTTCATTCTGCAAAAAATGTCATTTCATTAGTTTCAAATACCAGTTATACACAAAACACTATCTGATGGCTGAAGAAACTGAGCCAAGAACATAGATCAAGGGGAGATCTGTTGAAGCTGTTATTTTACAAAGGGCAAGTGGAGAAATGCCAAAACCACAAAGCTGCAATCAGGCTATGAACTTCTCTGAAGTTCAAGGTCACTTCAGCTGGGAGGTTTGACTAAACCCAGCCCTGCCAGTAGTTCATTTGTTTCTCACACAACATTTGGAGGTCTAGTAAAAGCAATTTGCCGTTTTAGGGACCTAATCATAAGCATAATGTGCATTGGTCCTTGTGTGCCAGCACAGCTCAAGCACAGTGACCAAAGTCTGTGGCTACCCCCACATATCTTGTGAGTCTGTGGATGGTTGCAATTACATGTGTCAGCACAGCTGCATATTCTTTTTTTAAATGCTTCCCTGTCTGCTGGCAGTGACTGTAAATTTAATGAGAGCACCTGCTGCCCTCTTGCCTAGTTAATTCATAGTGATCTGCCTGAACTAAAGGAAATTTCAAAAAAGCCTCTGTTCTTCAGTAATAAATTACCAGTCTATATCATGGCCTAAAGGGCCTTTGATTCATGTAATATTACACTTACACTAAGCTCTGCTGGCAGCAGGAACATTTAGTTTCCCTGAGTAGAATGGGGGAAGGGAAAAAAGACAGAGGGAAAGGAGAGGAAAGGAAGGGAAGTGGCTGGTGAGATTAAATAAAAGGAGATCAATTGCCTGAATATTGACAGCTGAGGGAGATCTTTGTCTTTGACCTCTCACCCTGAACCATGTACTCACTACAGGTAAAAGCCCTGGCTGCTAAAAATTCTTCACTGACGAGTTATGGTGTAGGGCAATTAAAAGTCGTTTTCTGAAACAAAAAAAAAAAAAAAAAAAAAAAGTAATGACTTCTTTATTCTAAATTTCTAGTTTACTTCACATTTATCAGCAAAATGAGTGTCATTCTAGTTAGTAACATTGTAATCTGAAAGCAGTAATACCGTCACCAATTATTTTTTTATGCATTTCTTTAAAACAGAAACAATAAATCTGGAAGCTTTTGAGAAAAAAAAAAATCTGCAATAAAAAATTTATTGAGGTGGAGGAAGAAAGGCAGGCAGCTAAAGTGAATATAAAATACAGAATATTGCAAAGGGGAATAGATCAATTATATTCCCCTGAAAAAGCATGTGGTGCAAATGAAAAGTTACAGCCACACTAAAATATCTGAAACCAAAAACATAAACAGTATCCAAAAAAGATTTATGTGAAAGTAGAAATAGTGGAAGCACAAAGCATTACAAATAGAGTATTGTATATCCCAGAGGGAGATACTGACTCCATCAAAATTTGACTTTGAGGGATTGTGAGGTTCTGACTCCCACAGTTTGGATGACTAATTTATGTTGGAAGAATAAGCTGTTTTGTTAGATAAGTGGTAGGCAGTATACAGCTCCTGTTCTCCTTACTCACACCAAAGACTATTTCCACACATGCTAACAGAATACATGCTCTTATGCCTCAAATTTAAGCATATGCAGAAGGATTTTCAGGACAGACTGAAGTCCAACTAAGTGTTCTGAAACAAACATTGAGTATGGAACTATACCGGGTACAGAAATGTGATAGAAACACAGACATATTAAAATAAAATTGTTTAAAATTATTAATTTCCTCAAACTCATATTTCATGCACTGAAAACACCCATGATAAAAAATAAATCCAAAGAAGAATTTTATCCATTGAACAAACTATTAATCCTAAATTTATCATATAGTTATATGATATTTCATTGTATGCAGCTTGAAAGACATCTGACTATATAATTCATGTATGTTTCTCATCTGTTTTCAAGAACCTTTTATAAAAATAAAGTTTAAAAATTTTCTTAAATAAAGGTCAAGTTTCTCACTCGCACCATAAGAAAAAAAAAAGCATGAAGTTCAGTTACGTCTCAAGAATTGGCAACACTACAACTTTTTTGCCTTCTGCTGTACATAGGTGCTTATATTATTATAATGCAGGAATGAAATGTTACCCATCTGGGCTGGTAGCATGCCAAATCCACTTTGCACTCAGAACACAAAGGTGCAAACATTGGTAGCAGAACACTGTCTCATTTTTCATAGCACTCAAACATCTCATTCTCTTGACTCAGAATGACAAGTGCTTCTGCATACACAGAAAAAAATTAGCATAAATATTGCAATATTTTCAGGCTACTCTAAACCATGCCCCAGACTTAAGATCCCTTCCCTTCCCTTCCCTTCCCTTCCCTTCCCTTCCCTTCCCTTCCCTTCCCTTCCCTTCCCTTCCCTTCCCTTCCCTTCCCTTCCCTTCCCTTCCCTTCCCTTCCCTTCCCTTCCCTTCCCTTCCCTTCCCTTCCCTTCCCTTCCCTTCCCTTCCCTTCCCTTCCCTTCCCTTCCCTTCCCTTCCCTTCCCTTCCCTTCCCCTTCCCTCATTGGAACATGACTGACATTTAGTCCCTTTTTGCCATACTCAGAAACAGTGGTAGCTGCATTTCATTTATAAAAGTACCATCATTCTGGAACTCTGGAAACCATTAATTAAGTAATCAAGTTAGAAAGTAGAAACCAAGAATTAGTCACAGTACCTAAACAGCAAGCCAGTTAATAGGAACTTATTACAATGGAACAAAAAAAAATTCTAAAACACTCATTAGGAAAACAGATTTTATCAACATCAGCCTATATTTACTACACATGGAAACACACAAAGGAGATGATGAGACGTATTGCAAAAATCATTTTACTTTCAGAAGGAAATCAAGTCTGATGTTTTTCCACATATTCCTCTTTTTACACAGTAAATATAAACCTCACTTCCTAGCATTTTCAAGAAGTAGAAGCTATCCCTCTCTAAATAGGTGAAAAGAATGAGATCAAAAAGCAAAAAAACTATCTGCAAACACAGAAATTATTTGAAAGAGTTCAACTTCAAACTTTTCAGCATGGAAATTCAGTCTTTAGAGGACTAAAATTGACAACATTCTTTGCCACAATGAGTTTCCATGTGAAACCAATAATCAGGTGCATATGTACACACATACAGACTCAAATTTAATTTCTCTTTCTGGAAGAAACATCTCTCTTATGATGTATGTTTTCTTTACAGCACAAGGACTGATGTATGTAACAGTTGTGCTCTGTAGCACCGGCTGGGTCCTGACTTAATTTTTCAGAGTGCTTCACAGACACAAGGTTATAACTCCTGATCTGAAAAAAAACTGTAGTCAAAACAAAATAGGTAATACCTCCTTCCTCCTCAAACTGCAGCTGGCATCTCTCCAAAGTATACATTCCCAGTCTGAAAATTTATGCTGTAAATTTCTCTGTAAACCAAGTCATTTAAATTGTTGCAGTGTACAGTTCATGTACTTGTGGACTCTGCTTTTAGAGATATAATCAATAATCAGCCATCCTGAAGAAGCTAATAAGTAAAAGACACCTCGGCAGAGAAGAGAAAAGGGATATAGCATAGATCTCTACAAGGCAAATCATGCATCTGTTGGAGAATGAAAAATCCTCACTGGCACTCGTAGTTCATGATGCAAGACTTTATTCCAAGTATTTCCTCTTTTCCTAGTATTTCCTCTTAGAATTAGGATATGCATGTATTAAGTTTTATTTCATTTCAAAGACAATGTATAAATTTAAAAAACACTCCAAAACTTAAAAAAATTAAAATCTTTAAATTGTGTTTTAAAACTTTTACCATTTGAATATTTATTTTCACAAAGCAGAGTTTTGACTTAAAACAGAACTTGTATATTTAATGGGCCAAAATAAGAAACTAGTATGGGTGAGGTTTTTTGCTGTTAATTTTTCATCCCTTGTATTAAACACAAAGAAATTTGGTTGGAATAGAATCTGCCAACTGTATGATCTGGTCAAACAGAAATGCTTGGGGAAAAACATTGTAGATGGTTACCTCTATCAGCAATCAAAGAGCTCTGACTTTTGCCAAAGAATACTTTTCCAGCTACATTTTTATGGATTTTTATTAATGATTTGGAGGAACTATAGCCACTTTTTTGGTACTTAAAAAAAATTTAAAATAAAGCCTCTTTTCAGATTACTAAAATTGCTTCCCCAAAAGCAAGCGTTAGCATCCGAAAAATGTATCTAGTGCTGCTAAGGCTTTTAGACATCAAGAAAAGTATTCCTACAAATTTTTCCACCTGCAGTATATGAGAGAACACTAGCATTGCTGACCTCGGACTGCAATTCCAGCTTTCACTCATGTATCTTTGGCATTCCAAAAATTTACATCTATCACAGAAAATCCCACAACACCACTCTTCCAGGAGCATAAAATGCTGCTGTAAGCTTTTAAAACAGACCAGTGGTACCACATAAAACAACTGGAATCCAAAGAATGTTTTCACAATGTTATGAGAAAACATTTAGCTTGTGCAATGAACAACAATAGAAGCAGCAATCAAAGAAAATCCTTATTGTCAACAATGAGAAATAATGTTTCTTAGCAACCAAGTTTCAATTACTCTTTGTTTGCTAACAATTACCAAAATATTTAAGGCTAGTAACTTTATTCCAGTATGGAATATACTATCAAACACCATGATAAAGAGCTCCTATTTTAACTGTTTCTATTTTTCAATCAAGCATCTTGCAATTAATTTTATTAGTGTTTTAGAACTAATTTACTTTGAATGAGCTGTAACTATGATTTGTTATTGTCATGCAGTAAATGGAACTGTAATGTGTAATAATTATTTGTTTAAATAATAGAATCATTGGCATACAGATGATAATCCAAGCAAGAAAAAAATTATTACCATTAATAATAAGATTAAACAAAATTGTATACAAGAATAGATCCCAGGAGAACCCTTCAGCTATTTTAGGTGAAGTAGAAATAATAATACTAATTAAGACAGAACACTGCCTGTCATAAAGATAGCTACAAACACTGCTTCCTAGTGAAACAATGAGACTTTATCTTATTGTTAAAAATTACCTGACTTCAATCCACTGTGCCTGTGGCTGTTAGCAAGCCTCTGAAAACAGTTACCATTATTAGATACCCTACTTGGTTTTTTACTACTCCCCATGATGATCAAAGATTTAAATTATAAAATGTTTGAATTAAGTATACAGTTTTCAATTTCTTGCTTCTTTTTCCCAAAAGAGGTTTCAACCAGACAGTCAAGCATGTAATTTTCCTCCTGATATATTGGCTGGAGTAAAATCCAGGTAACTCAGTACAGAAAGCAGCTGGTCCATTTATTCCATCTGCTATGCCTCTGTGTGTTAATGAAAGGAAGGAGTTCCCACTCTCCCATTTCTTCTTGAGCAACACAGTGTTTTATTTAAAAGTCAATTATTTGAGCAGCACTGTGTGTGAAATCAGAATAGGGGAAGTCAGGGTAGGAACAAGGGCTGATGTTGAACAGAGCTTGCAGGTCAACACATTCACCAGCCCTGGGTGGTCGTGCTGGGCTGCAGCTCCCATTTTGGAGGATGCACAGACTCCTGGCCATCCAAGGCTTCCCAAAAAAAGCTCTGTTGACAGTAGAAACACTTTGAGGGTGCTGGTAGGAGCAAAGCACAGGACACATTGTCCCAGGTGGCAGCGACCACAGACATCATTGCCCAGGGCAGCTGTTTCCTCTGGGAGCCGCAGTTCCCCCAGCCCACACCTCTGATGCACTGCTGGCCAACCATTCTCTCTGCCCCTTGCCACAAAAATTACTCCTTTTTTCAATTCTGCAAATATGTCTGGTTCTCCATGCTTCTTCTCTCTAACCTGAAGACCTATTAATTTATTTTACCTAAGTTTTCACATAGTATTGGTGGCTGAGGCTTCTCTGGAACAGTCAGAAATTACAAGAGCCGTACTAACAAACTGCACAAATTGGCAACACAGAAATTCAACTGCTGCAGCTCATATTTTTATACTGAAAGAGTGGATTAGACCTTATTCTACCTTGAGAAAACCATTATTTAAGATGGTCTCAGCCAAAAATTATTTGGATTGCAAACTCTTCTTGCCCTTGATGCAAAAAAATATTTATGGCTTTTTTTCTCCTTCAATAAGAACAAAATAAGTAAAATGGTAATACTTTGTGTATTGATTATTTCTTTAAAAATGTATTAATAATCCCCTTAAGAATTAGATTTAAATTACAGTAAGTGAATTTAAGCACCTGCATGCCTGGCCAACACGCAAGAAAAAATTTTGTGCTTCTTTGTCCTTCTTCCAGCATCTGACAGAGGGAAACCCATCACTCAGTCAGTGGTGGTATTATATCTCTTCTAATTGCTCTGTTCACATGCCTGTGTGAGCTCTGTGAGTCAATCTGGAGCTAACAATTCTAACATACATTTAATCCTTTGTTTGAGAGCAAATTAAGAAGGCCTTTAATAGCACCAATTCAAGAGCTTTTTTGGCCCCCAGGATTGCAGAGGGACTGAACTGCCTTCAGTATAGGCTGCCTATACAGGAGACAGCTAGAGATTAATATTTTTAGACTAATATTGATTCAGAAAATCCATGTTGAGTAGTGTTAGTGCCATGGACTTGTGCTTGTAAGCTGTTTGCCATAGCAAGACAAAATTTTGTGACACATTTTCACAAAAAATTTCTTCTAAGGGACACCTGAGGAAAGAGAAAGTAAGGGCTTCGACCATGTAAGAAACCAAATGAAGGGCTGACTGGAGTCCGTGTGTTTCCAATCCACTCTGTATGTTGCCCCCTGATATGATCAAACTCGTTATGTAAATTCAGGCACTTACTGTTTCTCATGTAGCGAATCCACTACATAATTACTTTAAGATTTTTAAGGAAAGAGTATTTCTCCCCTTTCTCAGAACCTGAACTGATTTAAGGTTTAGTTAACAGCATAGTCAGGTCTGAATTAGTACAATCTCATAACTCAGATCTGCAGCTTGTGGTTCAGAATAATAATACTGTTTAAGGAGGCACAAGGACTGCTTTTCATTTTAATGGGATTTTGGATCAGATGCTGAAGAGCTAAGAATCCCTGCTATCCCAATGACACTGACCATTCTCTGCCCTTCCTGCTGACTATTGTAGTAGTATTTTTGCTTTAACCTGCCTTCAATGTCTTTCAGCTGTTCTCTCAGCCCTACAGGGACTTGAACTTTTGACAGTGAATGAGATGTGCCGAGCCAGGAGTAATTACTTTATTGACGTCACTTCAGCTTTCAACCCACTTTTACCCAAGCTGCTACTGTTTGAAACAGTAGGTCATTTGTAGCACATTATGCAAATCTTAGAACTAATCTTTTGCATAATACATAAGAGCTCAGTTTGTGCATTAACTAATTTATCTGACTACACAAAGCTATGAATGCTGATTTTTATTAACCTCTTCATTAAGTCAAAATGTATCTGAAATGTGCACACACATATATATATATATATACAGTCACAAAATGAAATTGCTTCAAAGGTAGGAACAGTCACTTGATACATGGTCTTATCCACTAATAAATGAGGATTCCTTTCACATGAGATAAGCATAATCTGAAAGAAAATGGATTCTCCCTTTGCAATAAATGGATGAATTAATGCACACGTGCATATCCTTTCAATAGATTTTGAAATTGTATTTGTATATGATGCAAATAGTCTGTATAGATTACCAGCTTTCATGCAACTATTCCCTCTATTAAGTCACTGCAAATTGGATGAAATCCCATCCATCTCATCTGTAGGGTCTTTCTAACATGGGAGAAGTAGAAGCAGCCGAGAAATTTATTTTTATTTTAGAGTTAGTTACTTAAATCTCCTGAAAAAACCCAGTGTGTTATAGAAATATTTATCATAAATGATATTAAAATAAATTATTATTTCTAGATGCTGTATTGTCAACAAACACCGATGTCACTCTACACTACACTCTGAACTCAGTTATGTCACTGTTGGGTACCTACTCTGTTGATACAGATGGGGGGAGTATTGCGCATTTTGGAACCAGTGATAGACAGAACTTCAGGAAGCACAGGACTGTGCTGAACTGTGCTGTGCTGAGCTGCACATAATGTGAGGCCTTTGGGGCTGTACTGGGCAGCAAAAGTTCCTTGGCCGCAGCATAAACTAAGCCTACACATTGCAAGAGAGTTTTGCAGGCAGATTCCGCTGGATGTTGTTTATTGAACCACCTTCATGGCCTTGCCTCTACCTAAAAGGGCAGCAAGAAGTTCTCATTAGAACAGAGTTGCTTGCTTGTGAAGAAATTACACTACCAAAAGGGAGAGCTTTTCCTTGTGGACAGGATCAGCTCTGAACTGGGGGATGTGTGAACGGCTCCCTGGGCTCCAGCTGATGCTGGACCTGGTGCAGGGTGTCCAGCAACTGAAGGGACTTAAGATTTGCTGGGTATCTATATTCCTCTTCCTCTTAAAACACTTATTATAGCATTTGTTGTTGGACCTTCCTTATTAAGATCTGGACAGAGTTCTGCGCCAAATCTCTTTGAGCCGCTGCTCCCACCATCCTGTGCTGAGCAGTTACTGTTGGAGAAGATCTCAGATCTTTCATTATATTCCATTCTACTTTCAGAACAATTTGCCAAGGCTATGTGCAAAAAAATTCCCGCAGATAATTTTCATGGTACCAATTCAAAATCATAGTTATGATCAAAACACAGTAATTATAATGTTTTAAAAAGTAAGAAACAAACACACACAGACACATAGACACATACACACTAATTGCAGCAGCTCCTTTCTCATTCTGTTCATTCTCATCCTCCTTCAAGAGAAATAAATTCACACTTTTCCTATTTGTTTCCTTCCAGGCAAGCACTGGGAGATGAATACTTGCCTTCAGTCTCCCATAAGATGAATATTGACCTTGCAGTCACTTTGCCAAGAGCCTAAAAGGTCAACACGCTTCAAGAGAGGTAATAAGTGATGCTCTCTCCTTGTATTCAACAGCAGTACCTAACAGCCTGCAACAGATGGAGAGAAAGTAGGGGGATGACAACTATCTTCCTAACTCCTGCAAGTTCTTAGATGCAGTTCATTAGAACTAATGACCAGTCACCATGTATTATGGATAAAAACAGATCACTCCTCCACTATCTAAGTAAAGAAAAAATATTATATTAGTATTGTAATACTCTGTGCGCAAACCATTCTGGGATTTGGCTATATGTCCCACTTTACAGCCGTGTATTTATTAAATTATTAAAATTTGTGGGTTGATAGCAGTCTCAAACAATGTATTGTAACTGTAAAATATTTTAAGTCTGAAGCCACAAAAAAATTGATTTAACAATCCCCTAATCTTATATACAACTTCCTCTAAACTTTTTTCAATTACACCTCATAAATTATAATTTACTGTATATTATAGAAACATTAAAAAATAAACACTTCATGAGAATTTCACCAGATACATTTATTTTGTTGAGTTAACCAGAAAGCATAACAAATTCACACATGACCTCTGAACTCTGAGCACAGGGCCTCAAATTCAGTCTACCATCAAGAATATCCATCTGCCAAAGATAACAACTAAATGTTTTATTTAACTTGAGCCAAGATATTTGCCCTAATGACTACAGTATGGAAAAAGCAAACAAATAGAAAACTAGCAGAATTCTTTCTATTCAACAAAAACACCATTGAAGTTCAAAGAGTTAAAGAAAAACAAAAATCAAAACAGTCTCCTATCTATGATGCTTGTTTAGTAAGGATGTGTCACTGAAAGTAGAAGCAGACAGATTTAATAAAATCTAAATGCAAATCATTTGTACTATATAATTAAGAGATGTCATTCCAGTGTCAACAACATCACTTTAGTCAAGCACCTTATTAAAAATAACATCTTGATTTGTTGTAGTTGTGTTTGTGGAATTGTTTGGGGGTTTGTTGTACTCTGTTGTTTTACACTGCACCTCAATGTACCACAGCTTTTAAAATGCTTCAGAAGAAGCCATGGTGAGTTTGGCCAGATTCAGAAAATGCAAAATGTACCACCTCATTCTGGCAGAGCTAGACCAGTAAAGGACTTTTTATAAAATAGTGATTCCCAAAGGATCCTGTTAGGCCAAATGATTCCTAACAATGATGACAATTGCCTGATAGTGGATAGTGCTCCTGATAAGTCTTGATGATTTGATAAAATTTCCCAGTATTTAAGCCACTACGCTTTACTTATATTCACCCTGGATCCCTCTTCTTCTTTAGTAATTTCCCCCCTTTTATGAGTGACAATATATAAGGGCATATGATATAATACACCAACTCCTGCCACTTTTTGTTTAATTTCTCTTTTTTGTAGTTACCAGCCATTCCTAGAGGACAAGACAACTCCAGTTTCAACCCAGAGCTATTGCATCCTATGACGATTATAATTAACCTTGTTGACTTTAATGACAGGGGATCACTTAAACATCCCACTCCAGTAGAAATGATATGATAATCTTGTTGTACCTATGCCTATTCCCAATAAGATTAGGCAATAAGGTAGTTTTGCCAGGTGGCAGAAAGAGAGGTTTAAAGCCATAAAAAAGCGTTTGGATTTGCACTAGTGTGTAGCAAATGAAAACACTTTGGCATCATGTCCTCTGTTAAAGGCAGGCTGGTTTAATCTGGAGAAGACCCAAGGAGACCCTATTGCAGACTTCCTGAAAGGTCTGGAAAAAAGCTGGAGACTGAATTCTTCCAAGGGCACAAGGGAAAATGTCTCTAAAGGGAAATAGGGTAGATTTAAATTAGATATGATGAAGAAGCTCTTTCCTATGGAGGTGGTAAGGCGCTGGAACAGCTTGCCCATAGGAGTTGTGGGTGCCCCAACCCTGGAAGTGTTCAAGGCCGGTGGGATGGGGCCTAGTCTAGTGGAAGGTGTCCCTGCCAAAAGGATAAGTTGGAACCATGATTTCAAAATTCCATTTCAACCCAAATCATGCTATGATTCAATGATTCTCTGACCATACATGGGAAGGCCACCTCATCATGGAGCTCAGAGGATCAGAACAAACAGCCTTTTCCCCTTAACAGCAGCATGAGAACTGGACACAGTCCAAAAGTGTCACCACATATTCTACAGCATACATGTAATCTTCCAAGAAAAACCCACCAGATTTTCCCTTATAATTCTATCTATTCTGGTTTTTACCATTTCATTTCGTGCCCATGGAGCACAATAAACAATCTGGCAAATGTCACAGATTTGTTCACATTTGCTGCTATATTTTCAGAAAAGTCCTTTAAGATACTTGGCTTTCTCTAGAAACTCCCTCAAGAAAGGCATGTGGGGATAAGGCACATGTCTTTCTACCCATGTCTTTCTACCCATACAAATTCATACACATTTCTGTGTCATACAGATACTTCCAGTTTAATATTAATTTTAGCAGCCACAGAAAATATCTTAGCCAACAACTTATTCTCATTTGTCTTAATTAAAGACAATATTAACCCATCCTTTCACTAATAAAAACTCAAAAAATATAAGAAAAATGTGCACACATAGATTCTGAAGCCATTAATATGCCAACTCAAAATTATACAGGTTTTTGAGATAGTAGAAAAAATTTTACCTCTGTAAACAAAAAGTGCTATTAATAATGCACAGTAATCCCACTGCAAGGTACATTGGCTGCTACCTATAACATTAATAGTCTTCAGAAAATATTTTTCTGCTGTGTTTTTCCCCCTCCTATCAAAACTTCTTCACTCTGAAATGTAATATTCCAGAAGATCTGTTCTTTTGAGTGATACAGTCTTGCTGCAGTGTACACCCCCAGCAGCAATCTGCAGCAGCTTTGGCTGGGTCTCCATGAGCTCTCAGAGCAACAAAACTGCTCTGTGGAGCTGTAGCTGTTGGCAAGAATCTGAAACACACAACACACATATTTCAGGCAGTTTTGTGTTTTTCTCTTTCTTACTTTTTCTTTTGGAGACTATTTCTCCTGGGCTGTGGCTGGGATTCATGAAGTGGCTTTTCCAGGCGTATTTCATTTTAGTTTCATCTGAAAGAAAACCATATTGAGCAAGCTGATGTCTGTGTGCTATGAACCAAAGTGCAGTAAGTAGAGACAACCTGGGGATCTGCTTCAAAAGCACACTCCTGATGAAAACTAAAAGCTCATGTAGGCACATTCAATGTTTCCTCAAAGGAATACTGAACCTGTCTTTTCTGATTTGTTAGGTCATTTTAGGGAACACTGCTGAATTTATATGAGTCATGTATTTATAACGTCTGTCTTTGTATATATATTCCCTTTTAGGAAATGGTGTTTGTCTTTTGGGAGCCTATACATGGTATGAAGTCGGCCAGTTTTTCCTTCCATGAAATACCACTCCAGGTTATTGCACTCTCTCAAAAGTTTTCATAAGTAATGGATCTATTCAGTTCTTTCTGAAGCTTCTGCCTTAGGGCAAAATCAAGTTATTACAAGAAGCAAGGTTGGAGATGGTTAGACTCTTTCAGGTCTTTTCTGCACTGTGCTGAGATGTCCTTGGATCACAGCATACGTACTCAAATCTTATAAAAGTAGTATTTGATTTTTATACTTAAGTACAGTAATGTAAAACATATAAACAAGGAATCCATATTTACAGTGGTTTTTCTGTAACATTCCAGCATGTTGCTTGTAATCTTAATGGTATTGTGAAAGAACACACTTGAAGCTATATAAATAAGGATAGATGAACTATATTCCAATTTGCCTTTGTTTTCTGTACAAACATATATGAAATATACTTCTCTAAAACAATTAATTTATTCAAGGAATAAAAAGCTATGTTTCAGAACTTCCATGCAGAATGCAGGCCTGATTTTATAATAACCTCTTAACTATTTTTCCATGGCTAGGAGGAAAATGGCTTTGAGTTTATGAATACGAAAATCTCTCAGTATCACCTCTGTTTACAGAACTTGGAAATAATTTGAGGCAATAAAAATGTCCAGGCTAATCCTGGTTTTGAGTGGCAGCACATTGAGGATGGAGCATGCACAGGACCCTGGAGGAGCCTCTGGAGGAGATCAGCCTTTGGTATCCAGTGCGAGCACATCACTCCTCACAAATGCAAGGCACCCAGGCTCCCGTGCCGGACCAGGCTTGCACGAAAGGTTTTCAGCTGACTTTAGCTGATGTACAAGGACAAAAAGTCAAAATAAGTTGGAGTCGTAGAACCTTCACTCTTCCCCTGGCTAGGAGTAAAAATGTTGCTCCTCTTCAAAACTTGATAGATTACACCTGCCTCAGAGCTCTGAGTTTCCTCGCTGCCTTCAAACAGCAGCATCACCTCATGCACCCTAGCCTTGTTGTTTTCACTGATTGAAGGCTCTAATGAGAATCATAAAATTGTAATATTGTATCTCATGTACTAATGTTTTAAATATTTTAAAACCAATTATGACACTAAAAGTAGGATATATTTTGAAACTATGACTGCAGCAAGAAATCAGTTTCTATTATGTATCACTCTTTCCCATTTTAGATTTTAGTTATGAATGTTGACAGATTATGCAACATGATAAAGTAGTAAGTAAAGCATTTAGAAATGCTGAAGGAGAATGTAATCTAATAGAATAATATACAATGTCTTCTTAAGGACTGTTTAATGACATCTTAAAATATCACAATTTTCAAATAGGACTCAGCTGAAATAATTTTTCATGCTAATCAAATACAAAATCACGCTATGGTATTATTGTGAAGGAAATAATCACTGCATATCTAGTGAAAACAATTAAATACTCCTGAAGGAAAAAGACTAGAGGCATTTTTCACCTATCTAAGAAATTATTAGTTCCAACAATTCCTTCATAAGGAAGTCATCAAGTTGCATATTAAAATCATTATATAAACCTCTATGGCATAAGAAAGATTTTTTGTGTGCTGCAAGTCTCATCTATTTTTCTAAGTACACCAATAGGCCTAATCAAAAAGGAGTCATCACCCAAAACCTGCTCTTGTAAAAATTATATTTATTTAAAAACTTGGTAACCCAATCTTTGTTTCTTGACAAATATTTACTCCTGTTGACCAGCAAGAAGTTTTTAAATCACGAGTACATCAGTATACAAAAATCTTCTTTTTTTCTACTGTAAATGAGAAAACTATAACATTTTAAGGGTTCCATTTGAACCACTCTGCCACAAACAACAGGTTTTTGCCATGATGACAAAACACTTGGGCACCATGATTATCAGCTTATTAAAAAAAAAAAAAAAGAAAACTTACAAAGAAGAAAATATCTCTAGCCTTTTCCTGAGAAAAGGGAAGGCACTTATGTCCCTAGGTAGCTCAGAAGGCCACACTAGGACATAAGGGTAGCCACCTGTGCAATATGCACATCACAGGACAAATATGAATATGCAAATAGTTGCTCCCAGTCAAAAATCTGCATGATACAATGAACAAGTTTCTTCACATTAAATACTGTCAAGAAATTCCAAACAGCAAATGATGAAAAAAATCATCTGCAAATAATTTATGAATAAAATCAGATTATAAACACACCAAAACACTGTTGTGATCTTTGCCTGTTTAGGATTGTAATCTAAATCTTTTTCACTTTAGTAGTATTCAAACCATGGCAGCTTTATATACAGTGATTTTGTTTACAAAATGTTTCAACTTCCATGTTCACTACAACAGCATAAGAAATGCATAAATTTTGCTGTACCTCTTGTTCATATTCTACTAGAGAAATTTTTAGCTATTTTTCAGCCCTAGACTAAGATTCCTGATGAGAACACCTTTCCAAGTTACAGATGTCGTTCACTAAAAGAACTGTTGTATGCAGGTATGTTCTGTAAAAGACATAGATGGCAAGATGGTGGTTTTTTCTGCTGTTTCTACCATTATTTTATCTGGAAGAATTTCGATTTATAAAGAAATACTTGGCCAACTTCTTCTGTAATTAATGCTTGCAAATACTAAATACTATCACAGTAATTTTAGCATAAATGGATGCAGAAGTGCTGAAGCATCAACACAATTGAAGCTTGAAAAAAGCTATCATCGAGCTATGGTCAATTTTTGTTCTGAACACATGAAATTAATAGAGAAGTTCATATGTGTTAAAAAAAAAAAGGGGCCCCAATAGACAAAGCAAAAAGTACAATTATTGAAAATAATTGGACTTGGATTTTTTCCTAGATTTTAACCTTTTTTATCTATTTTTTATACTTTCTATAAACTGTCAAACTCAATAGCCTTCAACTCCTCTGACCTCCAACTCCTCTAGAAATGCAACCACACTGCTTCTCAATGCAGTTATAAATAGGCTCCTGCGCTAGAAAAAACATCATTGTACATGAAGACGTGGATGGATTACAACAGACTGATAAAACTGCTGCTTGAACAGGAAAGAGAGGAGAATAGGTGGGTTGCCCAAGGTGAGTTGCCTGTGAGGGAGAAGATGATGCCCCCATTGTCACTGAGCACCCACTGTGCTATCCCTGTGGTGGCCCAGGGCCATAGGGAGCCACTGGCTCAGCAGCTCCTCTGCTGTCAGGGATCTTGTGTTTGTACCTGGATTACATGGCATCCCTGCAGCTGCATCATTTCCTGGGCAGATTTTCTGTCCTCCACACCAGAATTTAGCCCCATATATTAATATTTCAATTTTTACATACGTGTCTCTGTCAGACTAAAAACCCTGTATCTGCTAACATCGTATTAAAAATGTGCAAAAATATTGCAAAAGGACTTTAAAAAAAACTTCAAATGAACCAGAAAAGCACAGCAAAATAAAACTCATGTTAATGAAACATTGCCTAAAAGCACCAGAGTGACCTGCCAGCACCACAGCAGCACACCACAAAGTATGCAGAACACCATGAGGAATCTGGTGTTTCAAGTGAAATCAAGCAGGAGTCATAAAAGTGTTTATACTTAACGATAAATTTCCTGCAGATTGTTGCCTATTGTAAGCCCTAGATCTGAAAATGCATTTTAAGTGTCCTTACATCAGTCAAGTAAGGCTGGAAAAGGAAACTGTGAAAAGTCTCACCAGTCTGGGGGGATGTGACAGCAGTGTAATGCATAAATTCATAAAGGTGTATCATTCAGTCAGGGCATCTTCACACTCCAACAGTGCTGCCTCTGCTACTCAGTACTATTTTGTTACTCTCTTTGTTAATGACATGCCCACATTAGACTGACTTTCTGAGAAAATGGTCAGTTCTCACTTCTTGTCATTCCTGCTCTAGTAGTCTTCTTTGCAGTTTTATTTCTAAGCCTGCCTGGGCACAAGCTTTGGAAGATCATTCTCACCACTCATGATTAGAATTAAAAGCTGTTTCCAGAACTTGTCACTGTGAATTTTTATTTTCAACATAATCCAAACAAGTATTTAAACCTGGAGACAACTTTCAATTTCAGCTGTGGTAATGAGTTAAAACCGCCAGAAATTGGTTTCAAGGCAAAGTAATAATCTGTGTCATGAAGACCAAGGAGGACCAAGCATGTCCTCATATCTCAGATGTGTAATTTATTGCTGTTAAGATGGACCTTCTGTCTTGGACAAGAGGAAAAAATCAATATTAATCCACTCATACTTGTAATGGAAGGATGTGGCTGCATAAAGTATCACTGAGTAGTGCAGGACTGCAGCCTGAGTTTGAAGACAGATGTTATAGGTTTGCTATGGAAGCAATAGACCATAACAATGTATCTGATATGGAAAAATCAATCACACTGCTACTAGCTGGAAATGCATCTCTTTGAGGAAAGAATATAAAATACTTCAACCAGTTGTTAAAGAGAAGAGGTTTCATAATTGTTTAATCATTTTAGAGGTCAAACAAATTAAAATACCATTTGTCAGTATTTTCTCTGAGATTTGTTTTGTTTTCAAGACAGGTTGGAAGAGGAGATTACTATTTTCTCAGTGTTCATTGTCTTTATTTGAATGGTGACACATGGGGATAATAAAAAACATTGCCAGTCTAGATGCATTATGGGGTTTTTCAGCTGGAAACTTTGTAGGGTTTCTATTTGGAAAATATAAAATACTTAAAATAAAAATCTAGCACCGCATCTCTTTTCTTTGGGCTGAGAAATCTCTGAGAATATGTATTTCCAAATAACAAAGAGTAGCTCTGAAGTCTCATGGGGTTCCACTCTACAATGAATCCTGATATCTACAGTCTCTCTATCTGCAATTATCTTGATACCATAGCTCCTATTGTTTAATGTCAATTACCATTCCTTCTAAAAATAAAAAAATAGATAAACAAACAACACCTTTTACATAGCTGTTACACAGCTGCCATTCTAGTCATGGCAAGCCAAGCATCAGTGACAACATTTAGCTTGGATGATCTGCTCTGAGGGGGTGAAAATATCTCCAAAAAGAGCAAGAAAAGGACACTGCATTTAAAATCACACTTAATCAGCTATGTGAGATAAACAACAGATCTTAGTCTATTTCTGAATTAAGCTTTTTGGATCAGAGTACAAATAATAGTAATATCAATAGTAATGTCAGTAACACGCAATTTAATGGAAGTAAACTGTTAGTGACACTGTTCAAGATGTTTTTCAGGATGTTCTTCTGTAAAAGTACTGAGGCTGAATTACAAATTATAAGAGTAAATAACAGCTACTTAAACTATAGCAGTCCTGGGAATGGGTTGAAGTTCACAGAATCATAGAATTGTTAAGGTTGAAAAAGACCTCCAAGGCAATTGAGCCCAACCTTGGATCAAATACCACCATATCAACCAAACCATAAGACATAGTGCCATAACCATAAAACATTTGTTTCTTGAACACTACCAGGGACGGTGACTCTACCATTTCCCTGGGCAGTCCATTCCAATGCTTACACACCCTTTCTGTGGAGAAATTCTTCCAAACTGAACCTTTCCTGGCACAGCCTGAGGCTCTGTTGTCTTACTCTGTCACTAGATGCCTGAGGAAAGACGCTAATTCCCACTTGGCTGCAGCCTCCTTTGAGGCAGTTGTAGAGAGTTATAAAGTGTCCCCTGAGCATTCTTTTCTCCAGCTTAAACTCCCCCTACTCTCTCTGCTGCCCCTCATCAGACTTGTGCGCGAGACCCATCCTCTACTGCCCTTCTTTGGAGCTGCTCCCTCAATGTCTTTCTTGTAGTGAGGGGCCCAAAACTCAAGACAGAATTCAAGATCTGGCTTTACCAATGCCCAGTACAGGGGGATGGTCACTGCCTGCTCCTGCTGGCCACAACATTGCTAACACAGGCCAGGATGCCACTGGCATTCTTGGCCACCTGGGCACAGCTAGCTCATGTTCAGCCACTGTCAACCAACACCCTCAAGTCCTTTTCCACCAGGCAGTTTTCCAGCCGCTCTGCCTTCAAGCCTGTAGCTCTGCATGAGGTTTTTGAGACCTTAAGGCAGGACTCAGCCCCTTTGCCTTATTGAGCCTTATTCAATTGACCTCAGCCAAACAATTAAGCCTTCCAGATGCCTCTGTCAAATTTTCCCTCTGTCCAGCAGACCAACACTTCCTCTCAACTTAGAGTCATCTGTGAACTCACTAATGGTGCATCTGATCCCCTCATCAGTTGTTGATTAAGACAGGGCTGTCCACAGTACTGGGGAGACAGCCTTGAAGAACATCCCTCATGACTGGGCACCACCTGGCTGCAACTCCATTTGACACCACTGGACCCTGGCCATGGCCATCCAGCCCATCCTTAACCCAGTGAGGTGTGTGCCTGTCCAAGTTGTGGGTTTACAGCTTTCCCAGGAGACGGTTGTGGGTGGCAGCATTGAAGGCCTAACTGAAGTCCAGAAAGATTAGTGCCTGGTGGATTTCCTCATCCACCGGGTGTTTCACCTGGTCACTAAAAGACTTCAGGCTGGTCAAAAAGGTTACTTGCAGATGTCTGAGGATAGCCCAGCTCCTCCAGCTGCCCTTTTCACTAATGCATAACATTTCCATACTCAAAAGCCAAAGCTGCTTTTGAATATGTTTTTATACAAAATTATGTTCTTGCACAACATGAAATCTTCTCCTGTTAAAATGTTTACATATGTAAATCTGGTAAATAATGAAAGAATGAGCACAAAGTTGCCATTCTTTGTAGCTCCTGAAAATAGAATATATCACCCTGGTAATGATTATACAATGAAAATCAATCTGAAAGATTAATTATTTATGGTTTACTATCTATTGTGTTCCTTCCACTTTGACTTTTTAGTCAAACAGTCAGAGAGAAGAGCGTTATCAGCTAATATAACATGAGCAACCAAAAGGAACTGTATCTAGCAAGTAGTCTTACAGAGCAGATCACATACATTCACAGAGATCTTACTATCCTGTGCATGTCTGCAGTCAGCCAAAGGAACATAGATTAAATTATTTGTGACTCCCATAATGTTTTAAAGAGAGATGGAAGATAAAATACTTCAATGTCTTACATTTCTAGCCCATTGCAAAAAACGTTATCATTTTGGCATCATTACATGAAACGCTTAGACATGTTATATATATATATATATATATATATATATATGTATATGAGTACATGTCTCATTAAATAGAGGTTGTCATATTGTCTCCTGTGTGCACTGGATTTCTCCCCAGCAAGTTTACTGGCATTTTTCCCACTCTCGCTTGTCTCAAATATATTCATGCACAGTGTGATGGAGTGTTTGAATTCAGACTAGATTTTTTCCCCTATTTTTTGGCACTAATGTACACGCCTGGTAAAGTTCACTCTGAAAACTTTGGAAACACTTGGTGTACATAAACAACAATCAGTCTCCAATCGTCTTGTAAAGAGGGCTGAAAGCAAAGTAGGATGTGATATGTGGTCCAGCTTTGTGCCCTGAAGAAGGTGTCATTGCCACTGAAGTCAGTGGGAGCTGTGCATGCTTTTCCAAGGACAGAGCCTGTGCACGCAAATACCTAATGCGTCTGGAGGGCTGACACTCTTTCAAGTGAAATGGGATAACCATGAGTAAGTCCGCTAACCAAATGGACATCAACATTTAGGCACCAACTCTGAAGAAGAAAATAGGAACAGTACTTCCATTTCATATAATGACACCCTTTTTCTATGTCTCTAAGAAGCAGGAAGGTAGACATTGACACTCCTCTATAAAGTTTTTCAAACATTATTGAATTATGGTCTTTATTATCTGGAGTTGACTATGCAGCAGAAATATATAAAAATAAGCATGGATATTCCTGAGATGTTGTAAAGAATGGTCCTCCTTTTGACATTAGTTGAATTTGGATCAGGCACTGATACACCTAAAGGTGCCAGCTTTTCATTTATTTATTGCATTTCTTTTTTTACTTCTTTATATTTGCTTGCTAGGCAGGTTTTTCCTCAAGCTCTTACAAGCTTTATTTATTATTCATTTTCATCCCAGAAAGAGAAACTTGAAATATTTATCCACAGGATATTATTTTTTAAAAATACTTTCCATGAGTGCCAGATATGCTAAATGGCTAAATCCTTTCTGAAACAGCCAGCATGATTATCTGCTCCGAAATCTCACTTTAAAAAGGTTAATAATTAAAACATTTTACTCTAAGCCAGGTAACAGTTAATAGGATGAAATAGTTACTTGGACAGAAACTGTGAACTGAATTTCTTTCATTTCAGTGGGCTTTAGCTTTAATTTTGTTGGGTTTTGTTCTAGGTTTAAGAAAATTAATCATTTCTGGGAAATGCTAACCGCAGTGACAGACCTTGCCATGCTGAATGTTTTACAAGGAAGCTGTTTGGAGCCATAAGCTGCCACCACGAGCAAACAACTGACGGCCAGCAGTGTTTTTGTTAGACTCTGACAAGGGAATCAATAAAAAGACATGGAAAAGGTTCAATCAGAACAGACACCACTAATACGAATGGCCTTTTGGGACCCACGGAAGCGTGGAACTGCTTTTCCATGTTAATTTCTCCTCACTACCCTTGGGGTTATCACCTTCTTTGGCCCCTGTTAATTAAAAACTGCCTCCTGTTAAAGTTCTTTGGCAGGCATTTGCCTTGTGTCAACTCATTTTGTTGGCTGCTGAGAGAGGAAATGAGGGGAAGGAGAATTCAGAAACTGCTGCATGAAATGCTGCCAAAATCCTTTCTTGCAACTGCCGCTTGACACAAATCTGCAGATTTCTTTCGCCATCCCTTCAGATACTGTGGCATACTTACAGATGACATTTAAAAAGGCAGATTTTGAATACTCATTATGCAACTGTCTCTTTTTATGAGGATATGGATATAGTAGTAACCCTGATTATGACTGTGCAAAAATTGATTTTTCAGATGGGTGGCCAAACAATGAACGGGAAAAAAAAACACAAAAAAACCAAAGGATTTGATACATTCACATAAAATTATGTACTATTTTTACTTTGTTTTCTATCCTGCAAATCTGCTCCTCTGCTCCCACTCCTCCCATACATCTCCATGCTCACAATACATTTTACCCTCAGGGAAACTTAAAATTTCTGGCCAGTTTGTAAGAAAAGAAAGGGCAATTAAATGACATAATTTCCAAGAATGGGAGGGAAATGTAGTAGCTCTGTTTTACTTAATAGTTCAGTGATTAGGACTTCTGTCCTGGATGGATTCAATCTCTACCCTGCCTGAAGGCATTTATTTCCCTCTGTTCTAAGAGACCACAAGGGTATTCAAAGGGGAGAAGCCTTTCAAGTCATGGTGTCAGTGTTCTCTCCTTGTGTATAAAAAAATTAAATACTCATTAGACTGAGGACCCAGCCACCACCACAGAGATTAATTTCCTCCTTCTAATTCAGTGAGTATTTCCCTATTTTATGCGAGGGTGGCAGGTCTCCAGCCAAAGGGACAAAGGGAGCACTAGCCAGAGCATCCCATAACAATGCAGCTCAGGCACACCTACAAGGAACGGCAAGCTCAGATAGAGTTTTGAGGCACAGAGGAGGTGAAAGCTCCACTCTTAAATCTTCCAAGGCTTCACTAGATAAGGCCATGGCTGACTTGCTGAATCTTGTCTCACCTTTCCCAGCTGTTTGTATCAGGCTGGGAAAGATGACCACCTGAGGTCCCCAGGATCCCTAGGCCTTCTGTGTGCCTGCATCTACCTGGAAATGCCAAGCTGACTGACATTTTTGAAATATTTCTCTGCTGGTACCTCAAAATTTCATCTTAAATGCTTTCTCTAGAACTTCCCTGGGCTATTTTTCCACCCAATTTCTCTCTGAGTTAAGAATTCAGTGAATCTGAGCCCTCCTTTTCCAACACATAGCATTGCCATGACTTCTACTCAATAAACATTTAACACATAGCTATTGTTTAAAGGTTTAGCAAAATATGTTTTTGATCTCCAAAAGACAAATAATATATCCCCATCTAATATTTGATACATGGATGTCAGATCTATGAACCTGATGTAATGTAAAAAATTTTATAGTTGATATCAGCTGTCCATGTCATCGATTTCATTTTGATGAGAGTTTCAAGAAGATGATTCTGGTAAATAATTATTCTCTTAAATTTTTTTTTTGCACAATAAACACCAACACTGTTTGAGTAGGATTCATTATTTGATTTCACAGGCAAACATGAAAGAGTTTATAGTTAGAAGGAGGACCTGTAATATCCAGGTGGCCACAACACAATGGCTGTTGGTCTTGCTTCTTATTTTAATGTAATAAAAAATTTTAGTCATTATACATGAATCAGATCAGTCAAAATAAACACCTTCCTGAATCATGATTAGTTTCTAGTGTTCTTTTTTTTTTTTTAACTTCAGTAATTTTCAGCTTAAGACACATCACCTCCTCCCACCCAGAGATTTTTGATTAACTTTTAGTGCCGAGTCCTTGATAAAGATATGATCTAAACACTTCCCACACAGTTTGAACACTGACTATTAAGTGACATTTTCAAAGATAACTGCACACATTCATTCTGTAAAACCTTAATGTAAGGGCAGGATCAGCAACTCTCCAAGTAAAAAAAGTCCTATGTCAATGTTAGTGCTTTTATTTAAAAATAAGTGGTTCACATAACTAAGTTGTTTCAGTTTCCCAGTTCCTCTTCTGTACACATATTTATGCCCATTTTTGGATATTTTGTGTTGGGGAAAATTAAGTAATATGAAGAAAAAGTATAAACTTGTTTATAAATAGGTGTAAAAAACCCTCAAACCTACCTGTGTCTTTCATTTTCCCAGGTATGACTTCACTTCACCTGTGGGGGGAGTACAACTTTTTTTCTTACTTTCCTCCTTTTTCTTTTCAGTGAAAATGAAAGAACTTCAGAAATAAATAATTTTTATTGTGCAGAATGAAGGGCAATTGCTTTTTCTGTACCACTGTATGTTGTAAATTCAGTGACTGCTGCTGTTAAAAACGTGTTCAACCATGTAGCTGTGGTAAAATTTCATCTGACCCTACTATCTGGATTTGGACAAAAGTCTCATGAAGGCTTTCTAAAAGTGATTATAGCAAGCATCTATTACATCAATCACACAGTGTCTGTGCCAGAAGAGAAAGGTCCAGAGTCGGTTGCCATTTCCAAGATAAAACTGGGAGCCACAGTTGTTCTTGCAAATGAAAAAAGTATTGTGGGAGTGACAAGAAAAAGGAAATAGCTTTGAGCAGAGGATCGTCTTCATCCATCAATAAAAGACAAATGATAGACTCTAGCAAAGCTGGTGAAGGCTTGTCAAAATAGCAGAAGTGTTACAATTATGTCATGGTATGTTTATGAAAAGGTTGGGAAGATGCTGAGAAAGAGGATATGCATTTCCTGAAACATCCACCCTTGCAAGCATTTACAGATGCAAGGCAGAAAGGCAAAACTCTGTGGCTCTTCTGGTTACAAGGCTGAGGCTGCAGAAGCATTTCCACATTGTCCAAAACTGGCTCTGACACAAAGAGCAGAGCACAAAACAATCCTAATACTCAAAGTATGATCATCTCCTTGTCCCATTTTATCCTGAAGCTGAATTAAAAGGTTCAAATATGTTAAAATAATCTGGCTTTAAAAACCACGAGATTTGACTATCTGTCAAACCCTCTAACTCTACACTATCAGGGCTGAAGCAAAACAGTAGCAACAGAAATGAGCCATGTATTTGTTGATATCTGATTAGTTAGATTGGATTTAGTTTGAGCAGTAGCTAAAAGCTGATGCAGTGTTTATTTAAACTGAATTGCTGTAAACTCTTGATATGTTATATTCAGCCCATATATTTGTACAATAGAGACCACCGGGGAGTGTTTTTGCATCTCAGAAAAACAGTGTGTTATTATACTGCATTACAAAAGCATACACTCTGAGGAAATATGTAGGTCTAAAAATTACCTCTATGAAGCCAGAAAAATGCCTGAAAAAGCAGATGGTGAGATTTGACCGTGATAATATTCTACATTTTGTAAATTCTAATATCACAATATCTACAGCATGAACCACGCAGCACTGCAAAAAGAACTATTTATCATTTTAAATAAGTGTCTGCAGGCAGCTATACATTTTAAATGAATATTCTTAACCACAGCTTGCAAAAACAAGTAGCACATATCATCACCAATCACACATCAAACCAAGTTAAATGTTTGACATTGCATTCACTACAGGGTAAGTAAATCATTCCAATGTTAATAAACACACCAAAAGCTTTCCCTATTCAGAAAGGTAAATTAGGTTATATTGTCTCTAAATATATGGCAGTAATGTATAGGATGGATCCTGTTTTACTTTTTTTCTTTAGAAGTTTAATATTTTATTACAGTAGAAGGGCGCACAGCAGCTAACTCACCCCCTTCTGACAACCAGTTTCTTTGTCTAATTTCCATTCATTTCTTTGGCAGCTAAAACACCTTGAAATTACCTTCTGCAGCACGGAAGAATGATTTTTTTTCCCCCTAGCTCTGGCTGTCAGAGTGATTAGAATTTTAATTAGTAAAGCAGTAAGGAGGGAGGAAAATCAGGGAGAAAAGCACATGAAAGATTCACCAGAGCAGGGAAGACAAAGAGGCGTCAGGGGCAGCCTCACAGCTTGCTTGTTACAGCAGCAATTGCAGGGCCAAACTCAGGTCTGTAACACTAACACAGCACCATCCTTTAGACCTCTGACAATGTCAGGCTTCTGGGGCATGAGAAAACATTTTTATCAGTTGTCACTCAGAGCAAGACAAGGTTTTTAAAGCACTCCAACTAGGAGCTGCTCCACCACTGGGCTCATTTTGGCACTTTGATCTGCACTGCAGGACTCTAAGCTCAGAACTCAAGCCACAGAGACAGGATTGTCAGTTACACAGAATTTTACCATCCAGCTATTACACCAATTAATATTGTCATTTTGATTCAGTATCTGGGTTTTTTATAAAACAAAGGAAGCTTTTAAGTGCCAAAGGGCTGATGAGAGAAATAGCATAAATCCTTCTGTGAACAGTGCAGTATATTTTAAGCTGAATTAAAAAAAAAAAAAAAAAAAAAAAAAATTAATGGCACAAACACCATGACTCATTCTTCATCTGTCTGTGATCTGCATGGGCATTTTACCTTGACATTGTGACTCTGATGCTGCAGCTCAGCACAGGAGGTAACATGGACAAGGAGCACAAGCCTCTTAAAGGTGGAGGAGCTGAACACTGAATTTGCATGTGGCTGCATCACACCTAGGCCCAGGGGAGACACAGATATTCACCTTGAGAGCCTTCACAGGCTTCCTCCACCCTATCCTCATCCACCCCTGACATTGCTGCCCATCTCTTGCTGGTACAGAGCAAAGGGCAACCTGCTAGAGGGGACCCCTGCCTCTGGGGCTCTGCTCCTCACGAGGTCTGTCAGCCCTATTCCCCACTATTATTGCTATCAGTGCTGTCACTTGTATTATATCAACGCATTCAGCTGACAAGATCAGCAGCACACTGTGCATGGCAAGGTACATGCACGTACTAAATGTAGGGATGAATGTGTGCTATTATCTATTCAACAGTAGGAGAGCCAAGGAACCGAGGTGCTGAGTGGCAGAATGGGAAATTGAATCCCATTCCAGTGCCTGAGCAACAAATTTATTCTTTCTAAACTCATATCCTCTCAACCTAGTCCTTGTACACAAAGATATTTTAATCAGGTGAGAGCAAAATAATTTTCTGTCTCTACAGGGTCTGATCCTGAATTCTTCACTCATATGACTGATTTCCTTCCAGTGCATACAAGCTTTCAGCAGATAACAACAGAGTAATAACAGAGCAGATTTAAAATGTTTTAAAATAGGATTATCAATCTGTGCCACTGATCTCTCAAAACAATTGTGTTTGTGCTTCTATTTCAGCAGTTATTGCAAAGGTTAGTCATTCACAGCATGTCCACTAGGAACTGCTGGAAAACTTTGAATGCTTTTTTGACAGGATTTTTGGTTGTGTTCCACAATCAGCCAAAGCATTATTCTACCTAGAATAGAAGACAAGATTTACAACAGCAAAGCCAGATTTTTGCAGAGGGTCATTGTACAATCTCTAGCAAATTCTCTAGTAGTAGAAAAAAATTGCCAAAATTGTCTTGCTGATCTTTTGTCTGGTAAAATAACATATGACATGTTTGTAATTTATGGAAATCAATCAATAGAAAATTTTTGGGTTCAAGTAATTATATCCCAGTGCAAGATTTAAATAAAACTGATGAAAAGGTAATTAGGAAAGCAATATAACAATATAGATAAATGCCAAAAATGAGGTTCAAAGCACCAATCTTAACTATACAGCTGCAAATACTGGTAAGAAGCCAGTAATTACAGTTAAAGTCAATTGCCAGCTGTTTTAAAGCACATCATTTAAACGAGCATTGCAATTGCTATCTTCCAGGCTTGGCTGCTAAAATAGCAGACAAGAAAATTAAAATCCAGACATTTAAAAATAGCTCGCCATTTTTTCCTTTAATTGCTTGCCTACTCTGAAATCATCTACATTTTATAGGATGTTTAGTGACAAGGAAGATTTTGTGCAATGCTTTTGCCATTAAGATGATCTCATTCTAAAATATCACTATGAAAACCATATGTGTTTACAAAAAACCGTAGGGGCTAATGATTGACTTGCCTCTAGCACCCAGTGGACAAAAGAAGAAGAAATAATGCAAGTCATAAAAAATCACAACTTCCTCTCATCATTTAGCAGATCAACAAATACACCAAATGATTGGATGTTCCTGTGGAATTGGATCTTCCAACATGTGTCATAGAATCAGGGATATATTTTCTATTATTTTCAATATTGAACTGAAGCCACCATCTCTCAGCTGTCATCACGCCAGTAGAAAAAATTCCCACTTTGAGAATTTAGTGGCAGAAGGAATCTTATTAGCAGAAGAAAGTACAACATATTTCTGCAGAGGTAGATTCAGTCTTTGCTTTTACAATGACAGTGATATTAAGATTTCCAAAAATAAAAAGGAATTTGATTTACACATTTTCAGATTATCTGTTACTGCAGTAACTTGAACTTCATGCTGCCTTAAAATTTCATTCTCTGTTGTCTTGAATAAAGAGTCTAAATTGGGAAGCTCATCCAAAAAATCCCAATTTAGGTCTTAAAATGCACCACTGAACTGTAATACAAGGCACACCAGTGACCCAATAGCTGATAAGTGGTCATAATCTTGTCTTTGTATACAGTCTGTATGTGGAGTGACTTAACAACCACATTGACTTAAGTTCCAACCCTCCCCTGGCCCTTCAGTCACACAGTTGCATCACTGAAAGGGTACTGTCACAGGGTAAATGAACATTAGCAAGGTGGGAACTAGTCCTATTTAACACTGGAATAACAAATGAATAGCTCCAAAGCACTCTATTCAGAAATACCTTTTCACATCCCTTTCTCTAAGACATCCCAAGAAAAAAGGAATACATGAATGAAAAAAATGAAAACTGTGAGTGAAGTGCCAGGAATATCAAATTTTAAAAATTGCCTTAGGAATCTTTTCTAAAAAAAAAGTGAATATCGTGAAGAGGGAAATCCCTCACACTTATGTCTTCTTCTGCACTAGCTTGTGACATCCCAAGCTTGACATATTTTTTGTTTCAGTCATAGGATTAAGGCATTCAAGGAGAGTTCAAGTTCAGTAAATGGAAATGGAAGGTGTAACCCTAAAGGTTAAATAGTGATTCTTACTAGGATATCTTCAAAGCCTTGACAGAGACGGGGAGTACACAAGGATAAGAATTTGAGGGAGAGCTTCTGGATACATCCGGAGCAATAAAATGTGTTAAGACAAAGGGTGCTGTGTTGGTTCTGAGACTACACATGGTTCTCCCAGAAAGATTCTAACATCATGCGCAAAATAAGAAGTACCTAACGATCAAAATATTCTGAAATTCCAGGCATGGGAGGCAGGGGATAAAAAGAAGAAGGGGAAAATATGAAAGTGGGGAGAAAGCATAAAGTCAAATAGAAAAATAGAAGCGGCATTTCCACATCTGGATTTTTTCTTTCTTCCATGATTTGAAGCTAATAAATCTGAACTCATCCTTATAAAGGTACAGAGTAACCTAATAAGAGAAAGCAAAAAAAAAAAAAAAAATAGAGGAAAATATTAATGACCTACAAAAAAATCTCTTTTCATGGTATTTCAGACTGAGGATTTTCACTCAAAATGAGGAATTGTCCTCATTTTCCAGCAAAATTATCCTCATTTTCCCATGGAGGTGTCCTCCCTAAGCTCCCTTTATTGTGGATCTTTTCAAGACTATGTCTCCCCTCTGCTTGTATTCCTGTTTTCTTTTCAATGCAGTGAATAATTTTGACATGTTAGGTAAAAACACTGATGTCAGTATACAGGGGAGGTCTCCCAAAGCCTAATTGAAAGTAACATAATTTAAAAAGAAAATTACTCATCTCTCATGCTTATTCCTCTCTGCAAAGATACAGCCAGCATAAAATAACTCAAGTTGAGATCATGAGTTTTGCAATCCACTTTGTTGAAATACATCTTTACACAGCCTGTCAGAAGATAGGAGACAGATGTTCAATGTTTTCCACACTACTCTTCAAATAAACCACATGAGTTTTATGAGTGTTTCTCAGTGGGAAAGAAAGTGGCCTAGCCAAACAGCCTGAAAACTACAGAGCAGTCGGATTTGGGGTTGGAAGCTAAACATAGACTCTCCTTTTTTCCTATCAGTTGAAAAAACTTGTCTGGAGAGGATCTGTCAGAGAGACCTTTCGCATTGTTTTTCCACCTCTGCTCTGTCTCACATGGGATCACCTGAAAAAACAGTGCCTGAGGGATCTATGTTCAGTTTCCTAAACCAACCATAACACAAGCACAGTTCCTGGGCTACACATTAGACTCCTGTAATATAAAATGTGAGAGAAAATCCCCCAATGGCATTCAAATCAGATTCTTACAATTTTCAATTGGCAAGTGCTTTTCATTTTATTTCTTAGAAGAGAGATGTTCTCACAAGGACTTTGTGTGTTGAACAGCTATGCAAATTCTCTAGCATTCTAGCATACAGTTACCCATATCAGACAAATATCTTTTTTGAGAACAGTAAGAAATTGTGTGTTCTTACTTTGTGGTTAGATGCTGAAGTCTTTACTCAGGAAAAATGGTTACTTAATTAGCACTCAGAATTTACAGAGATTGAGGCCCGAGGGATCATTTGAACTTCTTAAATTTCATCTACTTAGTTTTGAATTGAGCCCATTAACTTACATTTTGTTAGAGCATAATTTATGTTTGTTCTAACTGTGTTTCCTAGTAAGTTTTCACTGTGCATATAATAATGTTGACAGTTCATGAATGTTCCAAAAAGTTTAATAGACTCACTTTTAAAAACAGAAAACTAGATCTCACTTATTAAAAAATTTAACTAACCTGTCTTTGACTTTCAGCCACTGATCCTTGTTGTCTTCTCTAATAGATGAAACAAAACTTAAAACTCTAGTTTTCCCCCTCAGTTAGAATACTTAAGCTGCATCATCAAATCACCTCTCAATCTCCTTGTGGTGAATTATCACATGAATCTATATTCCCCAAAAACATTTTTACTGCCTCTTTTCACATTTTTTCAATATTTAAAGAATTCTTCTAAAACATACATGCTCAAATTGGGCACTGTGTTTTAAGAGCAGTTTCACGTGCAGTGTTCCTTGCAGATAAAAACACATTTCCCCTCTCACTAGCTCCCAAGAAAAAGAAATGCTTTTGGCAGTAGTGTAGCATTGAGACCCCTATCAGAAATACTTACTAAGAACTATTGGTCTTTATAAAAATATCCCACAGTCTTTGCTTCTGCATGTGTGACTTCTCAGTTGGCTGTTTTCTAAGCATTTGATCCCATAAGAGAATCTGATCTCCATGAGATGCAATTTTCCTTCTCCGTAGCTGTCAATAAACTTCTGAACCACACTGACTCCCCAGAAGAAGTGTGAAACAGAGAATGTGACAGCTTCTGCAGAGGACAGTTATGATCTGACAATATTTCTGGAAGTAGTAGAAAAAATTAATGGCAGTTAATTTTTAATATAGTGCTTTGAAAGTGACACTCTAGAAGAAGGGAAGGGAACAATGTATATTCCTTAAAACCTCCCCTGAATTTTCCACATAAGCAGATATCATATTTAGACATATTTTTCTTCTGTATTTTTGCAATGTGCAATATAATCAACTCCCATCCACATGGCTTAATCCTTGAAGATGGCTCAGTGGAGTCAACCCAGATGCACATAAATAGGCACCAAGTGCAATTTTGAGGGGTATTTCCAAAGCAGTGACATCAATAAGGGTTCATACGGTGTAGCTCCTTTCTGGAGAGGCTACAATAATCACACAATGACCATACATATAATTTATAATGTGCTGTGGACTTTGCCTTTTCACAAAAAATTCTACACTGTCTTCACAGTTAGCAGAATTTCCATTGTTCCTGGTTTATATATGAATTATGAAACAGAGAATCAAAGCTAATGCTATGCACATGGGATGAAAGAGAAGCTGAAATTCATAAGGATTTGCCAGCAGGTAAGAGCAAAGGGCTAAATAAATGAGGGGAACAACCTAGGGTAAAAGAAACAGAAAATGGAAAAGTCTCATGGTCAGTCCCAAAGGCATAACACTGTGACACATTAGGGGATGTATGAGTTTGGATGCAATAGTTTAACTGTCTTTGTTGTCTTAAATAGTAGGATATTGGGAAGAAAAATGAGTTGGGTGAATGTTTCCTGAAATATTCATGTTTTCCTAATAAAAAATGGACTGATGAATTTTCTTCTCTGAGATCAAGTCCTAAAGGCTATATAGCCAGCACACTAGGGGTAGGAAGGACAATGCTCATCCACTTTATGCAGTGTCATGAGCAGAATGGGAGTTTCAGACAAACTTTATCAGGAAAACCTTTCTGCTGAAACACAGAAAGAAAGGTGCAGAAAGAATTCCCTTACTTTCTATAATCCTCCTCAGAGAGCAATGTTGGTGCCCCGGGATCTGATCTTAGCCCCAAACTCTCTATGCCTTAAGTCTAAGGAATTGCAGAGATGTGTTTGAACCTTTCTACAGCTTTCTCCCACAAGATTAAAGATGGCAAACTAGATATATTTACATAAATATTTATTGTGATAGTGATTTGACAAAAATATCTTAATCAGAATTATTTACTACAGAGTGTAAGAGCTGTATCTACCAGTATCATATCATGTACCGTTTTGAAGCAATATTGAAACAATTATATTAAAGCAAGTTTATTAAAGCTAGAAAAAAAATTATATTTTGAAGTAGAGATTGATGTTATGCATATACTAATGACTGTGGGTAAGTCACAAGAAATAATCTTGAAGGTTATCCCCACTCAAGGAAGGAATCTGCAGACACATTCCAAGAGGTAAATTAGAAAATCCTGCCTTTAAAAGGTGGGATTGAGCTTTTATAGTATAAAATGATTGAGTATCAGTCAGTCAGATTTCTCCAGGCCCGCTGCGCCAGCTCAGAAGCTTTAGATAAAGTTATTAATGTATCTCTTATTTCTTCCTTGGTCCATGTACTTTACCATAACTACCACATCTTCACCTCACTCAGGAGTTTAACTTTGGGATTGATGAGTCAGATTGGTTTCAGCATTATTCAACTCCAAAAGCAGCATGATGTCTCCTTCTACATTCACCACCGGTAGCATTGCAAAAAGGCATTGTTTGAGTTATTTTACCCTATTCTAAGCATAGCATCTTGCTGCATGCAGAATCATATTTTGTACTTGAGGAATTTTTTTTTTTTTTTTTTGTAACACAGTGAGCTACATCCTCCTTAGGGAGAACAGAAGGCTTTGCAGAGCATTGCGAAGCTGCAGGCAGCAGCACTGTGTGAACCCTGCAGCAAGCAGAAAACACTCTGGATCCTCTATTTATCTTTTATTTGTTTTGAAGTTCTGGCAGCAGCTCAGTTCCTCCTAAATGGGGACCACAGTCAGTTATTGAATCTCAGTCTTATATCCTCATCCTACAAGTACCAGCCTCCTGCTGATCCAATATGAAGACAACTGAACAAAAAATGTCACGTGCTTTCGGAGAATTTCAGAAATGCTAGTCATAACTGCAAGAGAAAAGCCACAAATCTTCCATCTGAAAATGTGCTGGAAGAGTCTGTCTTGCACAACAATATGATCAATAAGTGGGTCCCTTGATCTGCGTTGATAGGTTATCTCTGAGTTCTCTGTAAAGAAAAACATATGAAAAGAAACTGAAAGAGACAGAGGAGCTGAGTTCTCCAAATCATTCCTGGTTGAGGGCATAGGATACCTCATGGGTATTTCATTTACAATTAAACCCCATTCATCCAGAAATAATTTCAAGGAAAAAATTTGCAAATATTCATCAAGATGGCAGTGAAACAATACAAAGTATGGCTCATAATGAAATAAATGTGCACGTCTCTGTCTCTGGCACTGTTTGGGAAATTATAAATGTATTGCCACAGTGACAGCAAATGATTCATTGTTTTTGAGATCTATATAAAAAAATCAGGGGCCAGATGCTTGCCAAGAGGGTAAAGAATGCCAGATTTTTATGTAGCTCAAATATAAGTTGCTTGCAGTTATATACTTATGTTTTCTATTTGATAATACAGACATACTGAGAGGGGGCCAAAGTAGATTTGGTAGGCACCAGCACACAGCACACTCTCTATAGAAGAGCAATGGAAGATTAGGTTTCATTCACTGAACTCCAATGTTAAAGCTTTTTGTTTATGATTGATTTATCAATAAGCTATGACAAAGTTCAGAGAAATTGTAGCACTTGCAGAGTACTGTGCATTCAACAGGATACAGGAAAGGGTCAATTGAACTGAATAAAGCAATATTTTTACATTGGCATAACGCTGCAAGACATATATGGATGATATTTAGCTTTTTCTCATACACCATAAAAAACCTGAGAGAAGTACTTCCACTGATGTAGCAGTGGAATTGCAGACCATTTTTCCTCCCTCCTTCTCTGGCTAACATGCTTATTCTGAGCAAATGAAGGTGTATGCAGCTTCCTCCACAATTTCAGTCATCAGCAAATGAAAAGGGTGAGTTGGACAACTTGACTGAGTAGGTGGGCTATGAGCAATTCCAATTCATCAAAGCTGGCTTCATCTGCTCCCACTTCTTTTCTTCAATGCACTCCTCCATCTATTTTATTAGTGAAGTCAACCTTCCCCCAGATGTCCTCATCTCCCTCCTTTCCACCTTCCCCAAATCTGCAGCTGCAACAATCCCTTTCTCATATTTTCCTTCTTACCAGCCACCCAGTTCTGTGGGTTCCAGCTCATCTAATCTGTACTGCCTCATTTTCTTTCTTGGTTTCAAGACTTAAAAAGGAGAATGCTTCTCCACCCAGCAGCAAAGGTAGGGGATCAGGCAAGCCTTGGGTGCCCTCTTTGGCTATCCAGACACCTCAGAAGTATTTTAGCCGCCAGTGCTCCAAACCCCCAGTCTCCTGGTGATAGACTTCCACCAGCGTGTAGCCTGGGGCTGAAGCTGGTGCAGGGTCAGAGCTGCCATTGTAAAAGTAGACCAGGATCTGCCAGGACACAGGAATGGCTCATCCAAAAAGTGACGGTACCTCCACTTCCCTATTGTAGAAAAATCTTGCTCTGGGGCTTCAATGTGTATTTTATAGGAAGAAGAGGAAAAGAAGACAGATTATATATCAAACCAAACATTGGTTAAACGGTCAGTTTTATAGGCTATGAGGATAGCTAATTCAGTTTCCAAAAGAACAGCAGGTAGCAAGAAGAACTATAAAACTATAAAACACTCACTGACGGTAGTTGTTATTCAAATTGTAATCCTGGCCTTTACCACCCTTCAGAGCAGTATTCACAGGACATCATATTTTAAACTCTAAACTGCACCTATCTACCACCTCTGATTCTGGCACCAAATAACCAACTCTCAGTAAGAAATGAAAAAATAAAGCCAACAACAAGCTGCCTAACTGAATTCTTGGGACAATGAAGTGTGAACAGGTGTGATGATGTGTTAAACAGCATGTGGCAAAAATGCCTATGCTTGCTAATGAGATGACAGTTGCTTGTTATGCAAACTGTCCTTGTAAAATCATCTTTGCCGGCTACCTATGCCCTTGGGCTCACATCCAATCAACCTGAGAGCTGCAACATGTCATTCAAAATGACATTCATCAGTATAGACAACTATATGAGACCTATATGCACAGTAACCCCAATACTTGCTACCATTAGGATAAATAGAGCATTTCATCAGAGTAAGTTTGGAATGTGAAAGCTGTCCTAGCCGAAAAAGACTGGGGACTGATGAGAATTGCAAGCTCTGCTAGTGGGAAATATAGACTAATTAAAATGAAATTTCCATTCAGTGTATTTCTATAGCTTGAAATAACACTCATCTTTTCAAATGCAGTATGTGTTAATAATTTTTTTTATCAATTTTGATGAGCTAAAAGAGAAGTGGAACAATGTGGGCTTGCCTGTGATTTTTGTCCTAGATTAGTCTTTTTTTGTTCCTTTTTATTTATTTCTTCAATTTTATTTTTTTATTTACTGTAGGGAGAAAGAAAAAAATGCAGGGAAGAAGGAGTAATCATTCTGTAATTATTCCCTGATTCTTTTTCATGAAGAGTATTATGCCTTTTGGATCATACAGAAATGAGAAAGAAATTAAAATCTACTGCCAATACATATATTAACATATCAACAACTGAAAGGATTGAAATCAATGAAAGAGGATGATACATTAACCTTTAGAGAACTGAAGTTCAAGATGAAGACTGATGGAGTGATACTGTGTTTGATCAGCTTGTTTAAGCCAGTATGCAATGTAAGTTAATTGGCTGTTTTAAAGTAGCGCACAGAGATTTTCATGGCTCAAAAAGACTTCATTTTCATAATTACTGCAGCAAACTTAAATTTTCCTTATATTGTTTCCATGACCTCTTCCAATGAGTAACAATACAGAAGGTACTCTGTACTAAAACATATGCTTTAAATCACAATCACTTTTTAGGCTCATTTTCCATATCTCTTTTTTAAACTTATTGTGAAATTTAACTACTGCTAAAAAGGAAAGGGATGAGGAGAATTTACACAAATTAAATAGATTACTACATACAACCACACAAGTCCTAGCATACATGAACACTGGATAATTCAACACAAAGAAATTTCTGACTAAACGCTTCCTGGAAACGTTTTTTTCCCTAGCAAGGAAAGAAGACTACATTCAGTGGTAATGACAATAATATGCAAAAATACAATGTCTGCTGAATTGAAAATAGCTCCTCTTAGCTTTTAGCCAAAAGAAATTGAATATATCCAAATTAATTACGAGAAAGAGTGAAGATGATATGCAGAAAAAGACACTTTTTCCTGAGTCTTTTGAAAATACTTCAGTTCTTTACAACAAATTTGTACCACTTCAACAAAAGCTTACTGATGCTAATGACTCATAACAGGAAATACGTGTAAATAGATACCAAAGTATTATAGTAAAATATATTTCCTATTCATTTTTAAGACTAAATACTGTCACTGAAACAATGTGGTTTGCTTAAAATTATACTCATTGCTTTCTGTGACAGTTCTTGTTTTCTAGATTATGGGATGAAATAACGCATAGATTAGCCATTATTTACAGTGTTGTACAACTATGATTATTTTTAAATGGAGGGAAGTATTTAAACACATGCTTGCACTCAGAACAAAATATAATCCTATCTTTCTGAACTCGAGTTGACCTATATGGGTGTGCTGACAGAACATAATTATGATGAACAACCTTGTTATACAATAAGGAAAGCTTCCTGTGGCTGTGCTGTTTTAGCAAATATCTGTACAATATCAATTGGACAAATACCCTCCACAATGAAAAAAAAAAAGTTACAATAATATTTCATTAGGATCAATAACTGTTTTATTATTCACAATGCATGAAGTGCTAAGATTAACCTGTTTTGTAGTAAATTTAGTGCTGTCACTTAATACAATATGATTTTTACAATATAGCTAATGTGCACAAAACGTTGAAATATAGAATATTGGCACATATGAGATTTATGATAAATTTAAGATAAGAATGAATGTAGGGTAAGTCTTCATGTTGCTCAGCTGAGGTCAAGAAAATCAATATTGTTCATAATGTGTCTGTGACATGGAAGTTTAAATGAGAAACCTTTTGAATAAAAAGATACACTCCTCTATTTACCCTCAGCTTTTTTCCCTAACAGACATATATTTTGAAATCTAAGGTCTCTGAGACATGTTAAATCTTTCTAATGGGTACAATATGGAGGCTATTAAGATCAATAAAAATGATAGTTTTAACTCCTTTAAAACTATCTCATTTTCAATTTACTTCAGATTCACCATTTGACTCCTAGATTTAACCATAAAGCACCAGAAGAAATACAGATTTCAAATTTATATCACCAAAATTCAAATTTATATCACCAAAACACAAGTCGAAAGCAAAAACTTGGACAGGTGTGCCTAATTTTTTTTTCCCTGTGGAACAATCCTGCTTTTCCCACACGTGTCAAACAGATTGAAAAATGGGAAAGAATGTAGGTTGTGAGATAGGTTGCAAGGTTATCTAGCACTAACACAATTGCTATCCAAAATAAAAACTTTCCAAAATAAATTTCTTTTTTAACACCCTATGACTTTGTGGCTTTACTAGGACCTTAGATCTGTTGATGATGATACAATCAAAGTGGAATTTTCTTAATAACTGGAATTTTCCTAATAATCTGCCAGAAGAAAATTAAGTTCTGAAAAATATTGAATTTTATGAGAAAAAATTTCATTTAACATCTTACAGCGGTCTAAAAAAAGAGGAAGAATAACAGGATACCTTAGGGCAACATCAGAAAATCTAGGTTTCATTCCACTACATGGGATATATAAAATCTGAAAGCTAAAAATCATCAGAAATATCCTGGCATACACTGAAGGATCAGAAAGAACAACCATTAGTTCCATATCTGTAAGAAATACCATCAAAACCAACACCTTCACTGGGAATAACCAGTTTAAGCAGCCTGTCAACGTTCTTATAGTTTTAGAGGCCATACAGCCAATTCACTCCACCTATTTTATTAGAGTCTCCATAATTTCAAGAGTGCTAAACTTTTTCTCTTCAAAATGATCCTAAAAATGAAGTCCACACAAAATCCTTAAAAAAAAGAGTAGAAAAAAATGACCACACAAAATGGTCACTACTACACAATATCATTCTGGATAGTCTGTGACATTTCCTATTAATTTTCTTTATAATTTTTTTTAATGTCCATGCCTTTTTTCTGTTTACAATACAGTATCCTTATGACAGAGACTAGGTTATTTTATTTATCTGCTGTGGAGTCATATTGGTTACCAATAACACTTTTTAAATGTAGGAAGAGAAGCTCATTTTAGAAAAGTAAAATATTAATGAACAGTCAGGAACTTTCCAGTCAAGGATAACACTATTTTAGTTTCTTACGCATTTTGGCAAACATATTAAAATCCTGATTAAACTCAAAGGCAAGGTTACTTTCTAATTCTATGTATTGAAAAATTTCTTTCTCTGCATGCAGTGTATGCCTCTGACAGATCATTATCATTTAGGAAGTTAAGTAGAACTCTATGGTATTCATTCGGCTGAAAGTATTCAGTACATCTTTGGTACATCTTTGCTCTGGTACATCTTTGCTCTTTTGGCCTGAAAGCATCCTGGGAATTCTATGGTATGCTGTTGGGTTGGAAGCACAGTGCAAACTCTCATTTGCTTTCACAACATCCTTGTAAGTCTTGCTTGAGCTTTATTAGAAACATTACAAGTGTACTGCACAGCACAGTATCAAATTTACAATTCAGGGTCATGCAGTAAAATCATAATAAAGTGATTGCTTTTGACAGTTTTTTTGGTTTCTTTCTCTGCAATGAAGCTTACACTCAAAGTACCTAGTATTTGTATTAATACATTTGTATTAATGTGGCTTAGGTTACCACTTCTTGAATTTATGCTAGCCTGATAATAATATTCACAATTTTTTTACCACTCTTTTCAAGTAGTTCTCAATTATTTTATACCTCCTTTTTGTTCTTATACCTTCTTTTGTGTTTATGTCCAAGGCACGAGCAGGTTCAGACTTGCCAAGTGAGTTTTGTTTGCGTTCAGTTTGGATGAGAATGTTTCCACCAGTGGAGAAACAGATCTGTATTCATTAAGAGCGGGAATATTGTTTTTGTGCAGATGCAACCAAGAGATACCAAAGATGATCGATGTTTGGAAAAACATCTTTAGTGATGCTGTTCTCCTATGGCTCAGAAGTAATTCAGGGACACCACTTCCTTCTCAAAATACACATAATAAAATTCCAATAAAAAACAGCTTGATCCCCCCACAGACAGACACCATGACAAAAGAATGGCCATAGGACAAGTAGTCCTTGACAAATTTCCATGTCATTCCCTGATAAAGATACATCCAAAAATGTATCTTCTTTTTTGTATCAGTGATTCTAGTTGGACTTGATTTATGTAAAAAATGGACGGCTTGTAAGACAGGCAACACCAACACCAGAACTCTCGTCCATAAGTTAATTATTTAGTCCTCTGGTATACAATTATGATTGTGACGTAAAACTGCAGATTAATAGATTTCTGAAACTGAAGTGTTGGCAATTGAAAGTATGAGCAGCTTTTCTTCCCATCTCCTCTGACATAAAAAGATGATGCTAAAGTGGATGAAAAGTTTGAACATTGTGTTTTCCCTTTAAAAAAAAAATACTGCTTTCATCCTTAAAGTAAAATTAATTGAATATATTTTCTCATACCATTTTAAAACATGGGAAGAATTTCATTTTAGTTAAACTAAAAACTTCAAACCAAGAGTTAATAGCATTGTCATAGAAATAAGTAACATTTGTCAACATATTTTCATTACTATTACGTGTTGGAATACAGTTAATTGAATATGAAAGATGAAGGTGAGATTATAATGCTTTTATTCTCAGTTTCTGTATTAAGATACCACAGAAATATCTGGAATGTGAAAAAATATCAATCCAAAACACAGAGTGATACAATGCTCAAGAAAGTGCTATTTATTCCAAGATAGAAAGTGATACCTCACGATAAAGGGACTGAATTATGCAGTTATATGATAAAAGACTGAGCAAAGTGTTGGAACACTATTTTGAGGATGATTTTGGAGACAAAACAATCTGGTCTGAAGTGCTAAGAAAAACACTTTATGTTACTGATTCCTTATTTCTTCAAGAAATGGAATTTAATTCTTTTTATGCTTAATATTTTTTCCTTTTTCAAATCAACTTTGCATATTCAGAATTTTTTTCTCTCTCATTACTCCTTCCTCCCCCCCAAAAAGTACTGTTTTACTTGACATTCTGGATAGTTATTCAAGTGAAAGAGTACTTTCAAGGCACATCCGGACACTGCACGTGGTCTGAATAGCGTTGTCAGTAACAAGGGCTCTGAGAGCAATGAGCTCAGAGGTCAGCTAACAGGAATGGTAATTTACCCTAAGAAAGGTTGTAGCGACTTGGCCTACCTCAGGGTAATGGAAAATTGGGAAAAGAAAAACAGCTCAATACTTCATCATTTTGCAGAGAAGCTTATTTTCTCTGTACTGAAGTTCCTGGTCATAAGATGTCTTTAAAAATCCATAATAACACAATAAAACAACAGAACATCTGCAGGTGGTATAGATAATCACAGTTCAGGTGATAACGGAGGTTTTTTCCTTTTAATGCTTTTTTTAACACATCTAGTGATATTCGTGCTATTGTCTTGGTGCCTATCTCATCAGATGTACAAACTTTTAAAGATTATCATTTGCCACACGCAGCTGTTTTAATTAAACAGCTAGTTTAATTAAACATAGTGTCTTTGAAAATGCTGTGCTTCTTCTCAGGTTCTTTGAGGTAAGGGGCAGGACCACCATTTATTGAAAAGGAAGATGAGGACATGATGGTGTGTCAGAAAGCTATGGTCTGTTTTGACTTTTGAGGCTTTTGTAGAGACAGGCCCCATTTGAAAGCTTTAGAAACTATAAGCAATCAAAAAATCCAAACATTTTAAAATTAAGTCTTTTTCATTGCAACATTAAAAAAACAAACAAACAAAAAAAAAAAAGAGTATTATTCTGCCTCTGTGACATGCAATTCAAGACAAATAATGGTTTTGCCTTGTTGGAAATCTGTATGAAATCTTGTCATGGACTAAATCATGTGTGAAAAAAATCACTCTGTTACCCTGGGGTCAGTTTCAGTTTATAGTGAGCTCTCTCAATGCTTTCTAGGCAATGAAGCTGAAATTATGGCAAAGGAGGTTGTTCTCTGCAGGCAGTAGTTTTAGTGGAAAGAGGACTGCTTACTGAGGCACGAGAAGCCAAACCCAATGGCATTAAGCAAATTCTTTCCATTGTGGATTAACTCTCTGAAGAGAAACCCTTGGTCAAACCAGGAAATTACAGAGACACTATTAGAAAAAAATTAGGAAAAAAAAATTCGAATGTTCTATTTCAGAAAGTAGAAGCAAATGGGAAAAACAATTAATCCAATACAAGTAAATTTTTAAGGATTAGATTACCTCCGTGTCCTTGTAGCAAATCATACTTCTAATCAGACTTAGAAAAAATATTTTCTTTGTCAAAAGAGGATGAGGAAGATTTCTAAACTAACCTGCCTGGAAGCAGATTCTCTTAAGGATGCTGCCTCATCCTAGAAATACTTTTAGAAAGTAGTGAAAGTTACTGTCCCCACAGCATAGGCAGCTTCACACGAAATGTGGTATATGAGCAAGACAACCCTACCATGCACATTGCGTAAGGTCATGACAAAGGTTGTATTTCTTATAATAGACTAGATTAGACTAGATTAGATTAGATTAGATTAGATTAGATTAGATTAGAGCAATTTCTTACAATCTTTTGGGCACGGCCAAATTTCTGACATCAAGGACAAAGTTGTAAAATTAAGGGAAAAGGAAAGTCATGTACCACTTTTAACTGGTACTATCAAATGGAAACAAATAGAACTCGGAAATATTAATGCAAAGAAGAAACCTCTAAAAATTATTAGAAGATAAACAGCTATTGTAGGACATAGAATTTACATCAGAAACACAAGCACCTAAAATTCTTGTGATACTGACTCAAAGATTTTATTCAAGCCTAAAAACTGCTTGTCCCTTTCTTCATGCTAAAAACAAAAAAGGAAAGCTGATTAGGGAAACTAATAAGAGGTACCAAAATTCCCTTCAGCATATTAATTCATGTATAGCATAGGCAAACAAACATTTCCTAGGAATCTTTTTTCCTGGTCCATTTCTGAAATACATATCACACCCTTAAAACTCCAATGAAAAGGCTTTGCTTTTTAAATCAAGCTGTGAGGAAATAAATCTCTTTACTTATAAATAACCCAGCTGAATATTTAAGTTGAAAACAGTTATTCATATGCCATTGATGGATATGGTCCACAATAAATAGACACTGATTGTGGAAAATTCTCAATTAGCACTGTGAATGTATTGATAAACTAATCAAACAGACTCTCACATATCTTTATAAACCACAATATCAACAATATCAACAGTACTTTACTGTTGAATTCTAACTCCAACAATATTCAAAAACCCATCAGAAACAGGAGTGTTTGTTGCAGTAGTCTTAAGTCTAATTAAAAAATATTAAGGTGATAACAATGTATTCAAACTTTACCACTGAACCAGACAAATCATATTGCAAATATGTTCTGTCTTAAAAAATCCTAGCTTCTTGGAATGTATCAGGGAAAAATGTGTTTTACAGAAACATCCTAAAACATCCTAAAAACATATTCTTTCAATAATACTGTTATTATAACTTCTAGAAACATGTGGCAATAAATAAGACAATTTCTCTAGGTTAGTCACTTGTTTCAGCCATAAAGAAGTCACTCATTGACATTATTAAATAGGAATACAGTATATACTGATGTACATGGGAACAAAAACATCTTCCAATATGAAATTTTCTAAATCTATCTCCAAATATTCTCTCCATTTTCAAACATCATCAGATTACATTCTGGGATTATATATCATGTATTTCCATGCTTCACAAGTCACTGTAACTGCAGAAAAGATAAAGAAAAGGTCATATTTTAAAAGAAGTTTTTAAAAACTGTCATACTTGTTTTCTGCAAAATTTGTTATTCACTTATGCTTATCTAATTGGCACCCTTGACAAAAAAACCCACAGCACAGTTCAATTTTGTGCTCCCATTAGCACCAAAAAACACATTGCGGAAAAGTATTTGACTTACTAAAAGGGTAGAGTTTCATTGAAAACAGAGATGATTTGCTGGCTACAGCTTACAGCCTGTCCTGGTTTTGGCTTCTCCAGCAGCTGTTATAGCGCTGTATTTTGAATTCAGAATGAGAACAAAGTTGAAAACGCATCATTGGGTGGTATCTTGGGTTTATCTAAGTCATGCTTGCTCTAAGTCAAGGACTTTTGTGCGTGTGTGTGTGTGTGTGTGTGCCTCGTGCTCTGTCAGGGAGAAGGTACAAGAAAGAAATGGAGCTGTTTTAGCTGGGACGTACATCATATTTACCTTTATTTCCCAATACCTTTCACCCATATTAGCAAGTGCACCTTCACCAAGAACCAATCCCAAAGTGCCAGCATTTGGGTGACAAATGGATGAAAATGGATGACAAGAAGAAGAAAGAAGAAGGACAAGACATGTCCTGATCCCTCCATCTTGTCTCCACAAACCCCCTGTAACAAAATCCTAAAATCTATATTTCCACCCTGTAAATAATTAATTCTTACACCATTCATCCCCAAGTGACTCTCTTGTCCTCAAACAGGTGGCACATCCCTTGCAGGGTCAAAATCCAACCACCAGGCGCTTCTGGCAACATTCCAGGATTTCCGAGCCCCCCAAGGGTTGTCTCGGTATCTCTGGACATCCAGAGTGATGTGCTGAGTTCCCACAGGTATGAGCCTTTGGGTAAGTCATGCAGCATCAAGAAGTTCTGAGAGGTACTGCAGAAAAAAATTGTCTGCACCATATTGCCCTGCAGTTATTATATATGGGACAATGTCTCTTGCTTCATTCAACACCTCCCAAGTGTTCAGCATTTTGCAAGGTTCAACTCAAATTTCCATCTTGGTTATCAATCCCACAACGCTTTTTGGAGGCTTAGAAGGAAATTTTTCAACCATTTCTTTTCCAGTTATCTCCAAGATCATGGCTAGCTGGAACGTGACTTTGATTTTCATATACAAAGTTTTTACAGCAACCACCTTATTTGGCAGAATGATTTTTAACCACTTTATCTCAAACAGATATAGGCCTGGTTTCCTGTTCTGATGTATATAAAAGAACGGGATAAGCCATAGCTTACATATCTCCACTTTCTGACTGTGTCTTCATACCCTCAAAAGCCCCTGGGCTTCTAGAAAGCACTTAATTAATTCAGAAACTAATTCTTTACTTCTATCACAACTAGGTATTTCATATATATACAATGAAATTAATTTGAATTTACAACAGAATTATCTAGACTGTACTTAAGTTGTCTAATAAATATACAAATGGTTAAAATAATCAGATTAACCATTTGCATGAATGAGGAAGGCATACTTTGCACAATGAAAACATTGCTGGATCCATTAATGCATTATACTCCATATTACGATTTGCATACTAATGGTTCTGCATGAGTATATCAAAAATAATGGAATTTAATGAAGAACTTAAAGTCAACAAAATAATTTTGCATTAATTAGTTATTTGACAGAGCCATAAACTAATATGAGATTCAAATATGTAGGCCTTGCCATTCTAATCTTGAAAAATAACTTGGTATTTCTGATGAGAAGAAGAAACACAACAAACTGCAAGTTCCATAAGCAAAGTAGAACTACCTAAACAAGTTAGCACAAAGCCACATTTCCACTTAACTATTTGCCACCATCAGAGAATTAAAGCACAAAAATACAAGAGATTCAGAAAGCAACTAAATGAGTACAGAGAGCCTGGGAAGACATGAGAAAAGCCTTCTGGCCAAAACCAACACTAAACTATGTCAGTTTTCTGTGGCCAGGAATGTAGGAATCAATGTCAGAATTTAGATGCAATCTGGTCAGGGGCAGGGGACCAAAACAAGTACAGAAAATTTTAAGGACACCTTCCAGACAATAGGAAATACCGTATTCCTAGAAACTGGCTGATATTAAATGGCACTAAGGCTCAAAGACATGATGTTGCAGGGGGAAGATAATTGAAGATAGTGATCAGAAGCTGTAAAGATCTTTGGAAAGAAGACTTGATCAACAACAAAAAAATATCACAGTTATAATGGAGAGTGAAGAAGAAGAATGTTTAGTGAAAAAAATAGTATCTGTTACTTCACATCACTGTTGATGAATCTCTAATGATGGACTAGAGAAAGAGAATTTCCTGGGAATAAAAGAGGACATACGTATAATACATACATTAGATACACACACACACACACACACACACACACACACAAACACACACTTCACATATGTAAGCATATATAAGAGTGTGTATATATATATAAAAATACACACATATATAAATGGATGGATATGTCCATTTGTATCTAAACACATACAGTATAGACAGGATGAAAAGTATTACCAAGGATGCTAATATGCTATTTCAGGACATTTTAAAGAAAGTTTTATCTATTCTAAAAGATTTTATATATTTTTAATTTTCCAAGAAACTTTAAAAGAATACTACTTAAAACAACCAAAAATTAGGGAAAATGAAGCAAGAATTAAAGGAAATGGTGACTTCATTTGTCTGCAATAAGATTAAGCTGTTAGAGAGTGTCCAAAGAAGGCCACAAGGATGGTGAGGGGCCTTGGGGTGAAGCCGTGGGAGGAGTGGCTGAGGTCCCTTGGTCTGTTCAGCCTGATGGACACTGAGGGGAGGCCTCACTGCAGGTGCAGCTTCCTTGTGAGGGGAAGAGGAGGGGCAGGCACTGATCTCTGCTCTGTGGTGACAGTGACAGAACACAAGGGATTGGTCTGAAGTTGTGTCAGGGGAGGTTTAGGTTGGATGTCAGGAAAAGTTCCTCACCCAGAGGGTGGCTGGGCACTGGAACAGCTCCCGAGGGAAGTGGGCACAGCACCAGCCTGACGGAGCTCAAGAGAGACCTGAACCATGCTCTCAGGCACATGGTGTGGCTCTTACAGCTGGGGCTGTGCAGGGCCAGGAGCTGGACTTTATGTGAATCCCTTCCAACTTGTCAGATTCTGTGATTCTGTCGCTAACACATTGAGACCTATCTTAGGACAAAATTGTGGACAGTTTTGCCCTCAGGACGAAACAGCCACAAGACATAAAAACGGCTTGAAGCTTAAAACTGAGAAAAAATGAGAAATGCCTACAAACCAGAGAATAAATTCAATTACTTCCACTTTATGCTTATGTACAAGCTCTCTCTTGCAAATACGATGAAACACTCATTTCTTATAGCCTAGTGTCTGACATCTAGGATAACTCTTTACTCCTAGTGCTTTGATCACTATTTGTGTTCCTTAACATCCCAAATTTTGGAAGAATTTCAATAATTTTTTTTTTAATTCCTGCTAAATTTTAAAAATATATTAAACTTATATTTATCTCTTATTTCTTCTGTTAACCATATGCCATACCTAACCATTCCGTAAAGCAGTTTTAAAATCCTGATTTTGGAGCGCTTTATTTTTGCTGAAACCTTTTTTCTGAACCTTGATCTGTCTTGGCTTGTAGCTTCTGATTAGGGATTGATTGACTACTCAAGCAGAAAAAATGAAGGTCTAAAACCACTAGTAGCAGTTTATTTGTAAAATATGCATTAAGAATACACATGTTCCTTGGGTCCTGGAAGAAATCTAATGGATTATCTGACCTTAGCCAAGAAGTTAGAATAGGTGAACCACTTGATCTTAAGCTGTGTGAAGATTTGTAGCAGTGCATCCAACTTGTAATGAAACAGAGGTTCAATTATTCCTTCTCAATAGCAAAATTCTGTTTATCTTTCTCATTCAGACCATTAACATACCCACTAACTTAAATAAAATCATCTAATACTGATTCTTCATTACTAAAATTGAAACCCATGTGAAAAAGAATCACAGTTAATAGTGTGATTAGAATCTTAATCAGTTTTATCTGGCATTGCTGTGAAACATCAACACATGGTTTTGTTCTAAATGCATTGCTATATACTTTATTGTAATAAATGTCAAGTGAAATCATTACTGTTATCTTACACCAAAGCATACAGACACATGCTTTGTGCCCTGAAGGACTTACATGTCAGACAGAAAATTGTGTAGGTAAAAAACAGCAAAGATTGATAAAAATATAGAGCTCCAGTATAGAGCAATGAATAAAAGCTTCTTTATCTGCCCAAAGTGATGACTGTTGGTCATTATTGCTTGTTGATTCTTTGATTTTGAGGAAATTACTTACGGCATCTTCAGTTCATTGCAGACTGACTCACAGGGTGAGGTACAGTCATTTTTGTGTAAGCATATATCTTTTAGATTCTCATGGGAGTTTCCTCTTTCCCTGTTGTAAACAGAAAAACAAATGCACCATTCATATGTCCAGACAGATTAAAAAACTCACAGTCAATAGTAGCTAAATTATCAGTTCATAATTTTTAACTTACTGAATAGAAAATGAAACACTGCATTAGACTTTTTAAATTCATATACATGATATATATTACACATGATGCTTTACACTACATGATATCTTCACAGCAGGGCAAGTAAAAAAATAGATTTATGATTAACATAATAAATCCCTTCTCAATTGCAATCAAGGGTGTATGGAATAAGAATTTGCTTTGCATTGTTACCAAAGGTAAAATAAATCCTTGATAAAATTGGTAATTGCTCAATAACAATCTGGCCACAGCCAAAAGGTAATGAATCTGCAGATTCACCTTTATTCTTGCAAGAATAATTGTCCAGAAATTCTTACAAGAATAATTGTCCAAAATGCAAGACATTCCTTTCTCAAGAGATAACATAGTAGTGGAATCATCAATTAAACTTAGGGTTTCAAATCCCTGTTTTAATATACATTTAGGATAAAGTTCTCTTTGAATAGTAACACAAACTAAGTCAACATTAATAGGTATTTTTACAGTTTCAGAGACAGTGCTGTGAGTACTGCAGTATAATTAACTAAATACACAACATTGCCAGAGTGATGTCACTTACAAATGTTGCTTGCATTTTCATTTTTGCTTCAATAGTTCACCTGAACATAAAACTAAGAAAATCTTGAAATTTAAATATACATTTACATTTAATTTGATGGATAATCCTGTTGTAACTTCCATTCTGCTGTTATGTAACAAAAAAACATTTTAAAAAAATGAAATCAGAAGTCATTTCCATTTTAATGAATTTTTATTTACAATTCATAAAGTAGCACATGAAAGTAAAGGCCTGGGAAAAATTAGCCTCACTTAAGTCCTAGACAGAAGCTGGAAAGAAGATACAGAGTAAGTTTTGCTCAAGAAGGGAGGAAAATTCTCTAAAATTCTACTAAATTCCATATGTTAAACAAAAAGTTGGTTAAAATCAATTTATTGATTATGATAGTACAGAAAATTTTCAAGGGATAAGCACTGAAAATCTTGAATATTGACTGAAAAAGAATTACCTGTTTGAGACATCTCTATGGGGCTTTCTGTGGGGACACCTCCCTAAGCATGGACTCACCAAGTGGTGGTCACAATCTCTCCATGGAGGAGCTGAACAGGGCTGGCATTCACAACACTGTTGGCCAAAGCTCAGTCCTCTCAGCCGTGAAAAATCTATTTTGTTTTCTGAAATGAAGGAAAAGGTGAGAGTAAACGGAAAATCTTTTGAAGGCACTGGTCAAAATCACTGGGTTACTTCATGTCCCTCAAGACTAACACAAAATTGGTAACATACTCCCCCACTGCTACAATGCCCCCATAACAGCCCTGTGAATCTGCAAAATGGGGACTGTATAAAAATACATTGTTCAGAAAAAAAAAAAAAAAAAAAAAAAAGAAAAAAAGAACACTAAGAAGCTGTAAGTAGGTACGAACTAGTCTTGTTGAAAAGATGTGTGCATTATTTCTGCTATTAAGAAATTTCACATTGTATCTCAAGTTATTTCTTTTTATTTTCAAGTTATTTCTTATAACATAGGAGTCCATAAATAAGACTAAAGGTCTTTTTACACAGTGACACATTTATCACATTCACTAAACAAAGAACTAGTTTCCACTCATTTTGATATGGTATAATTAAACCTAAACAGGATTTGGCAACATTCCTCACCTAATGGTTTCAACTAGTGCTTCAAATTAATGTAACTCTGGAGTTTACATCCCTATTGGTGTATTAATATTTCTAGTGATGGGACAGGGCTATTCCATATTCCCTATGTAACCAACTCCCAGTGAAGCCACAAAAGCTCACTCCTTCTAAGAGCAGTGGGAAGGAGCCAAGTGCCAGAACAAGCCCAGAACTAAATCCACATATTTTATCTGTTACTAGAGTGCAGTAGCACTGGAAGAGAAAATGGGAATCTTTATAGTCAGGAGTGTTACATGAAACTTTAAAAACTTTCTACTTTTTTCAAGAATGATGCAACAGAAAATTCAAATTCTAACCAGTTCTATGTAACTTTATAATAAAACCGTATATTTTCTAGAAGCAGTCTTTGCAGTGTTGACAGCAGAATAACACCACTAAGTGTGCAGATGCTGACACCAGGAAAGACCCAAAGCTGAATGATATCAATGAGCCCTACAGGGCCTTTCAGGTGCACTGCAAGTAAACCTAAATTGATTGATGTTATTGGTCTTCTTCCAGCTGTTTGTACACAGGAAAATGTTTACTTAGAAAATTTCAATAACAATATTATTAATGGTCTTGAAAATTATGTAATTATGCGATTGCTCCCACATTTATATAGTATATAAAATCTATTAAAATACTACTGAAATCATACTAAAGTGAAGGCTTTAAGGGGACTCTTCTAAACCTTAAAAAGGAGGTATCTCTTTTTACAGAAGAAAACTAATTTTATACCCTTGCATATGCACAGAATTTCAGTCACTGTCATTGTTTTAAAAACACAGTATGGCTAAACACACAGTGGACATGCTTAAGTTACAATTCTTTTTCCAGATTTTGATCATGAATTAGTTCTCACGAGTACACCCATTTTTCCACAAAATAAAAAATGTTTTCTAAAATCTTTGCCATTTTCACCATTATGTTAAGTAACAGAAAAGCAGCAATCTAATGAAGCACACCAGAGTAATAAAACTTGAAACAGGGACAAAGAAAACAAACATATGGAAGAAAAAGCAAGTTGAATGTGTGAGCCTGATTGAAGTCAATGAATGAAAGTTTTATTCTGATATAAAATAATTGTATTAGACTGCAGGGATGTCTATATAACTGGTCCAAATATCATAATTAGGGAGAAATTTATATTTTAGTCCTAAATGGAATTTTATCTGTAACTAAAAGAAAGTGAAAACTCTCTCTGTGTTCACAGGAAAGGGTTCCTTTGGTGCTCAGACAAAAATATTTTTCCCAATTTTTTGTACCTTAATAATTCATTTCCCAGTGCAGCCAGCACAATTAATTCCACCTTTAAAACTACATGCGAAATTACTTTTGGTACAACATGCTTTACATGACTGGCTAGAAATGCATATTTAAAAAAATAAAAATTGTATTCAATTATAACAGCAGCTGTTATGTGTCCTCTCTGTGCATGCACACACACAGATACATACACAGCAGACACAAAAATCACTCAAGTTGAAAAGAGCAAAAAAGACCTGTTTGGCAAAAATCAGCATGATGATTAGTAATGATATAAAATGTAGCTTCTTATTAAATACTTACACACAGAACCTTGTAAACCAGTAAAACATAAGCAGATCATGTACAGCTGGGAAAACACAGGATATGTTGGAACCTTTGCCATGTTTTTATTCTTTGCTTGCGAAGATTTAATTAAAATGTACAGAAATATTTCCACAATATTTTAAAGTTATAAGAAATCTTTTAAGTATTTAAGAAATAAAAATACCCTAGCTAATAAATACAATATTTTCACTTTCCAATGCCATTACCTGAATTAATTTACCAGGCACACCTGGTGTCTTGAGTATATGCTTGTATTTCATATTCAAAATGAACTTAACAACTTTAGTGTCAGAACACACATTTACAATTAATTTCATATTTCACTAGTGCAGCTGAAAAATTCATCTGAGTTGTAAAAGGTAGACAGCTTCCTTTTCTCTGCTCAATCTTCCCACCTACTTGAATTATTTAGAAAAGTCACTTCTTAAGGCACATGAGCTCAGATTACGATTTCTTCACAATTTTAGTTGTCTGGAAGAGTACATGCAGTCTTTCCTTCAGAGCAAGTTCCCAACTAATCTACTGGTTGTCACAAATCCATCTTGCAGGGGTTCCAGCATTGAATTTCATAGCTGTGAGAAAATTCTCTACTTTGACCCAGGCTCCACTTTGACACAAGAATACAGACAAGAACTCACTGCTGAGTAACACAGCCTCCCTTAGTGCTTACCTTCAAAGTCCCTTGGTGAGGGTGAGAGCCTTTTGAATTACTTGAAAAAACTTGATAAGTTCTGGAACTTGTTCTAAAACCTCCAATACAATCACACAGACGTTGTGTTCAGTTTTTGACTCTTCTGCACCGAAAAAATGTCAATAAACCAGAGTTATTGTCAATAAATGTCAATAAAAATGTCAATAAACCAGAAGGCACAAAGGGACGATGGGGACATTAGAAGCAGGGGTTTGCTGTAATAAATATTTTCCTTAGACTATGTTAAGAATAAAAATTTTTGAAGTACTGGTTTGAACTAATTTTACTTCATAAATATTTTTGTGACTTCTAAGAACCGTGAAAATAATTAATATAGTCCTCTAGATTCTGATTTATGAAAGATTACTGATCATTAGACACTAAAAGTGTATGTAGTGTTTTAAAATATACACTTGTAGATTTCATCACAGAGAAAGCCAAGCTTCTCTACGTGGCAGCCTAGGGGATATATACAATGACAGAATCCCTACTTTTTAGCTAACTGAAAATATTAGAACATAAAACTAAAATATAACAAAAATAATATGGAAAAATTTAATAGAATAGAATACTTTTCATTGGAACAGACCTACAGTAATCATGTAGTTCAACTGTCTGATCAGTTCAAGGCTGAGAACATTACATCATGGTATTAAGGACATTGTCTGAATGTATCTTTGATAAAGAACAATTAGCAGTTTAAATTTGGGATGAATTTTAAGATGAATATCAAGAAAAACTCTATGGAAGAAAGATCATTTGGGCTGGACAAAGACAGAGTATATCTCCACTGACATCACTAGAAAATTGCTTCTGAATCCAGTGAAGGCAGATTCATTTCTCTGGACAGGACACGGCTGGGATCCTTCCGCTTAAGATTTTAAACCCCATACCAGAAGTTTTTAATTTTGTGTCTGTACCTCACACATTAGGGAATTTGAAACTAGAAAAATAAATCCTATGGTAACATGTGTTTGGGAGGTAAACAGACTCTTTTAAAGAAAGTTCATGGAAAATAAGGCAGACAAAAAAAAGGGACAGATATTTTTCGTGGAATCCATTTATACCAAAAATGTAAAATAACTTCATAATTTTGTCCTTCAAATCTGATAGAGTTTGCAACCACTAGCTTGACTTTCCAGAAATCTAACAATATTTATCTACAAGACTCCTAAAAAAATACTGATGTCTGTAACCTAAAGTATTGCCCTCTACCCATACAAGTATAAGATTCAGACTCCTCCACTAAATAGTCTTTTGACTGGTTCTAATAGCTTGAGCACATGCAGCAGAAATCTCTTGTAATAAAAGATATTGTATTCGCTGCATGTGGCTGCTGTAGATTCAATCAGAAGCCCATTTACAAATGTCGTCTCTGAGCAGCTGTAAAATTAGGTCAGCCGAGCACTCACGACAAGCTACATCAGTCACGCAGAACTTCAGCTGCCTCTTGCCACAAATCTGATTTACTCAGCTTCTTCATGTAGAAGCAGCATTTGATAAATAAGAGGTTTGGTGTTAACACGGCTTAAAATAGGCAGCCATAATTAATGTCAGCGTGTCATTAAAAACACAGTTGCTGATTACTCTTAAAAGTAGTGCTTTTAATACACTTAATCAAGATAAGGCCCATTAAAAGCTATCAGAATTTTCCCGCACCACTTTGGTTCAGCAGCAGACACTGCTAACTTAGAAGATCTTTCTCTTTCAAACCATTGAAGTGTTAAGCAAAAGACCTCTGGGTTTGATGACTGTGGCTGAAGCAATCAAAATTATAAATACGCACATTATCTGACCATGTTTACAAATGACTGCAGTGGTCTTTTTTAACACTGAGAGGCCACCATGTGTTGCAGTCACTGTTTGTGAATCTGTCTCCCTGATTAGTCAGTGCTCTCTGTAATAACCCTGGTAGCACTGAACATATGTCGTGGGAAAATCCTGTCAAGCAAAAAGCTAAGCTAATCTCATCTATCTTTGTCACTTTTAATACATATGCTTACTTTTTCAGCTTCTCTTTTTTTTTTTTTTTACAGGACAGTGGTAGATATAAAACATAGTACTTCTTCAAGCATTTTTTACACCTGAATAAAATATTCTTTTGAACTTAAAATAAAATTAATTGAATCATTATAAAATGACCGGTCTTGTTGCCCAATTTAAATTCAAGGCATAAGCTAGGACCGATAATCATTAGCCATACTTAATTAAACAAGGCACATGTAACTGAGACACTGAGCTAGAAAGCAAAATGTGGTTTGCTACATATACCAACATGGCGTAAGTATGTATCAATGCATTTGTTGAAATTTACTATATCATGTCAGAAATTAAATGTTTGCTTCTGAAAACTAGTTTGTTTGTCTTTTCTCTTAATGCTGCAAACCTCAGAGAACCTTCAATGATTCAGTTATTGCTGATATATGGGTAACCTGGAAATCAGATGCCGAGATAGCCAGAATGGAGACTTGTAATTAAATGCTGACACAATTTTTTTTCTTTTTTTGCATAGTTGTAGTATCTCAGATATAATTTATATTTTACATAGAAAAATTACATTTTTTAAGGTCAATAACATTTTTTACACAGAAAACATTTTTCAGTAGTGCCTTTTTGAAACATTGTCATAAATAATGCCACATCTACTGACTTTGCAATAAGCAAAAAGGACAATTATACAGTAATGCATTGAATACACAAGTTCATTCATGTGTAACAGCCACTGCCATGTTATACTGAATCATCTGGTAGGGTCAACATTCTTCTAAATTAATTACAGCCATTTAGCAATAACAATAAGTGTAGTAGCCTACAAGGTACTTTGCTCTGCCTGTGCTGCCTGCATGGAAATGTTGCCATTTCAGATGGCTGTTATGCAATTCATTTCTAAACACACAGCTCACACTTCACTCCCCTCTTATTATTCAAGTCATGCTTGCAATTCATGAGAGACTGAGCTAAGACCAAAAGACCCATACTCAACACTGATTTTATAATGCAGCTCAAGCCAAATGTCAATAATGAGTGTATAAGGAAAAAAATCTAACATCCTCTGCTCCTCTAGTGCTGCTAAATTCTATAAGCAACTAAATGTACAACAGATGTTATATGTGATTAGAGTGCTTGCTCACTGCTAATGTTTGTCAGTAAAGCAAATCTTATGAAAAGTTAAGATACAAACAAGTGCAGGGAATTGCTCATCTGTAAATCTCTCTCCCCTCCCCCCAACACCAGAGAGATCATATTTGATAGAGTTCCTTCCTTGTTTTACACTGAAAGTAGGAGGGGCTTGAATAGCAGTCTGTCACTTAAATTATTCAAAATTATTATTAAAATAATTAAAATAGGCTTCTTTAATGAGCAAAACTTAAATTGAAAAATAAGACTAGTTCAAGATTTTTCAGAAAACATTCTAAGTATGCTGTCAAACAAACAAATATATATATGCTTAGAACTACCTGGACATAGTCCTGTGCAACGTGCTCTAGGATGGCCCTGCTTGAGCAGGGAGCTTGGGCCAGATGACACACTGTGCTTCCTTCAAAAATAACCATTCTGTGACTCTGTGAAATCCTACTTAGAATTTTAATAAAGTTACTCAAACAGGAATCATCGCCTAATTTGTGATATTGTGAAGGCTAGAATTTGGTGAATGTCTTAGCATGCAGCATCACTCATCAGCGCTCTTTTGAAGGCGCCATGCCCTAAGCCTCAGCTGTGCCAGAGTATCCATGCAGCATTTTGGCGTCATCTCACATCTTGAGCACAGACTGGGATCCATAGTTCATACTGGAGATGACCTGCATGCAGTAGCTGCAGAAAAGTTGAATCATTCAGTGGCCACAGGCTACCCAGGCACACAGCTTAAGAAAATATGGGACCTTCATGTAAATAATGCCTGAGTGAAAACCGGATAAGTGTGTTTACAAAGCCCACTCTATCTTTTGTCCAGTAAGATATTTATACACATTTGTGCTTGTGTCTGACAGCTTTCAAAGAACCTCACGTTTTTCCAGCCACTATGCCATTGTATAAAATAGGCTTCACAGCTTTTTGTTTTTCTCCAGACGAAGGTAATTAGATGGGAATTATTCACAGGTATGACAAAACCAAAATTCTTCCTCTATGCAGACAAGGACATAAACAGCCCATTAAAAAAAAAAAAAAAAAAAAACAACCAAAAAAAAAAAAAAAACAACAAAAAAAAAAAAGCCTACATAAGAATCAAGCAGGAAAATTGATTGGAAATTTTGCAATATAATTAAGACATATTTTATACTTTTAGTCATATTTTTAGTTATATTTTTATACATACAGAAACTAAGTAACTGAAACCCACAGCAATAAAGCACAAGGGCAGCATAAAATTAGGTTTAAACAACCTTACACAGTGTAGACTGAGCCAAAAACACGTTTTGTACATATTTTTTGCAAAAAGGCAGAATTTGACTGTTACAGTAATTTATTCTTCATTACGGAAAAATTGTCTGTAATGAATGTCACATAAAGCAAACTGAATGCTCTTTAGGGGAGGATCCTCAGCCTAAATAATTGCTTAGAAAACTGTTTCCACAAAGACATTCTTGCTGCCTACCGTCAGCTTTAGTGGCATATCTCAATCTGATTCCAGACAAACATACTCAAAGGTCTCCCATGCGTCAGTGATGTGTCAAAATTATAATTATTATTTTCAGAATGTATTTTTTACATCCATGTAGGTGCATCTCAAAATTTTATTTTAACTTTAATGCCTGGAACTAGTGATTCCTATCTGTTTGCCAAGGTTGTCTCATTGATCACTCATACCTAATTCTGACATTACTGCATGCCTAAATCCTCCATTAAACTTTGTAGAGAAAATTAGAACTTTATTCTAAAAAGACACACAATTTGGATAAAAATGTAATTGTTTCAACTAGCTTATTTTAGAAAAAAACCTGTGAAACAATTCAGGTTATTCCCTAAATTATTTTGGAGTTACACATCATTTTAAACTCTAGCATCACAATTTCTTGTCACTATCACAAGATTACAATGATTCTCTGTTCATGTAGAGGTGGAATTATAGTTCTCACAATTGCCCTATTCAGCCATGTGTTAAGAAACCCAAAATGCCTTACAAAAATATAGTCCAATCTAAAAATCAAAATATATTATTCTAATGTGAGAAATGTTCTGAAATGTTCAGAGATCATCCACTATTCATGCCTGCTTTCCCGATGGGGACAGCTGAAATGAATGCCAGTTAGAAATGGAATGAAGAATCATTCATTTGTGATCCCATGACTAAAGTACTTTGTAGAAGGACAATTTTAAATATGAATCATCAATATTTTTAAAAGTGCACATTATATATGCCCCATTACACATTTTAATTACATTTAATTTATTTTATAGATTGACATCTTTTTCAGTGTCTCATTCTGTCACAGACTGTGACTTAAGGAAGTAATACAGTACCTCTAAGGCCTTTGTACACTTTTTCCTTCAAAAACGCAGTAGCTTCTCTCATCCTCACTGAAAGGTGGTATTCAGTTTCATCGCCAAAGAAGAAAAGGTTGGTATTGCCTGCTTTTGGCTGCCCTTAATACCACAAGTCTCTTAAAAAACATTTAATTTCAAGATTAATAGTCTACTTTTATTCAATTAAAGGTAACTGTTCAGACTTTCCACAAAAATTTTTTAGGCAAGCCTTCCAATATGACATTACATAAATTGTTCATGTTATCTTTGGAAACCTTGGTTGAATACCTAATTTCAAATCACTGACAGTTTCTTTAATAAAGATTTTCTTTAAAGAGCAGACTGCCTATTTCTCAGAAAGCATTTTTGCAATTAAACTTTCTAAATAAATAAGAAATGTCTCCTAGTAGATAAGCGCCATTTTTACTCTAATATCTTGTGACTGCATTTAGAAGTATTTTTACTATGAGAGGAGTTCATGGGAGAAGATATTAGGATCTAGCAGCTGCATGCAAAGTGGAGAGGAGGAAAGAGAAATTTTCAGCTTTATTTTGGGAAAGGAAAATTTATAAAAGAGGGAATGTCTTTGATTTTTCAAACGATGCTATGTTTCCTTTTTCCTGCCCCCACCCCAACGTCTGCTGCATTTTGGCTTTAAGAACACCTCCATAGCTTTGCACATGATACACATCCTTGTTGAGGGCACTGCTTTTCAGGCTGAAGGGGTGCTAAACCTGATTCATAAAAACAACCAGCTTCCTAGGACTTTCTCTCAGGCTCCAAGTCCACAAGCCACCACTTATGGCCCAACATTACCTCACAAGGAGCAGGAAAAGACTTTTCTTAACCCAGCTTCTCCTAGTTTTCTCCCACCCTCATAAATCAAGTGTGCATGATGACTTTTACTCACCTTCATTTCATTCCTTTTCCCCAAGCATTACATACAAGCTGACAATTCACCACAGCATCAAAAGAAAAAGAAAGAATTGGGGTTTTTTGTTAGACCGGACAGTCAAAAGAGATGCTAATAGGAGGACAGAAGACAATTTGATACCTGTGACACATGCTATATATAGTTTTTACTCAAATGGCATGTTTCACACTTGTAAAAATATATTTCTGGGTGTTTTCCATTTTTTACGAAGTTTAGAAAGGTTTCATGTGAATATTTTGAAAGTTATCCTAAGTCAAACTGAAGGTATTTAATGTAGAGTTTAAAATAACTGTCCAATAAATAGAAGTTCAAAATATGTTTATATTCTTATACATGTTTTCAAACAACCGGCAGTAGCAGCACCCAGGCAGTAAAAAATGTTTCATCATTGTCAATGGAAAACTTAACACACAGCTGACAAGGCAGTAAATACACTTCTTCCCTTGCACTCCACTTACATTTAACAACTCAAACATTCCCCCTCTTATACTGGTCCTTTACAACAGGCAGCAAGACAGAATAAATCCTCTCATTTAAACCACCTTTATTCTTTTGATTTCAAAGTACTCTTCAAAGTATTTGCCTGACTCACCAACATATTTAAGCTTAGATGAGTTACTCTGCCTGGGGGTTCAGAAGGAAGTGTTGGCAAGTAAGAAAACACAGTAGGAAATGCCTTTGCTAAGGCATAAACTTTTGAAGTTTCTGATACATCGTTGCTTTCAGTTGTCCTTTCTTATCACACTCCTCTTATAAAAGAACTTTCTTGCTCTTGGCACATTCCAGACTCCAATGTCTCTGCTATCCAAATAGTCTAAAACAGTTTTAAAAGTCATAAGGAGTGTACTGAGCGCAAATTGATTTGTAGATAGTGATGCTTATTTTATATATTTTACATTTATGTAAACAATACTCATTTAAAATATATGTTAGTATTTTGCTACCCTAGGTTCTACCAAAATACAAGGGAAAATTGGACAGTGCATACAATAGTTACTTTCATCGCCACTACAATAAGAAATGGTTGGTCTGTTGCATATATCTGTGATTTTTACCTAGATTCTGCTTTTATCCCTTCCTCTCTCATTCCAATAAAACTTCTCCTGTTCCCCAGTAAACTGGATACAATTTGAATTTAAGTTATCTCAAATCTCACCCTGAACAAAGAAACACAAACCAGATTTCCCACAGAATATTTTACCAGGGAGGAGATTCTTGTGAAGTGAAAGTCAGTGAACATAATGGTCAGAGTCTAACAGAGGAGAAATTTCCACTTGCAGTAAGCTTATAAAATTAATTAGGTCTTGACTATTTTTTTCCTCTGCAGTCTACATAAAAAGTATGGATGTTTTCATAGAGTCTGTTATGGCATCCTAGATAGAAGAATTTCTTTCCTTTCTTTCCCTGCATCAGATGCATCTTCATTAAACAGTGTTCTTTTCTGAACATGTTATTACCTTTTCAGTCATGACAGAAACACAGGCTGTGCTGTAAAGCTCTATTTTGTGTTTAACAAACCGTATAACAAGACCTGTTATTGTGTGTTTCTCTGTCTTTGAATCTATTCATGTAGAGGCATCCTTGAATTTAAAATTAGAGTTGGAGAGGCATCTTTTATATTTATTAAAGGCTGTCTTTTCCTTTGGCTTTTTTCACACCCTGTTTTAACAAGGTATTAATTCCCAATGGAGAATTCAGCGACACACAGCAGAGATTAGATTGCAAAACCTATGATAAGCCAAAAAACGCACTCAAAAAATTCAGGCTAAGCAGTCACCCAAGAAAGACATTAGACTGTAGTTTGATGTGGTTATGTCACAAGCAACTGGCGAGGAAAAGCTCAGAAGTACCATGCTAATGCAAATCAAATTTCAAAATTGCTACCTTTGTTTGCTGTAAGTACTTGTATTCACTAAAAGCTTCCCAGACTATGTTTATAACATTCCTGAAAGTTTAGCAGAAGCAATGGTTCATTCTCTTGTCCATTACAAAAAAAAAACCAAACCCAGTCCAGGTTGGATGGGGCTGTGGGCAGCCTGGTCCAGCGGGAGGTGCCCATAGCAAGGCAGTGGGAACCAGGTGATCCTTGAGGTCCCTCCCAACCCAAGCTGCTCTATGAATAGTGATTTACAGCACAAGAGCAAATAGGAAATTCCAGGTTGCTACGCCCATTCTTAAATGTTATTACAAAATTCTTCATCAGCCTGCTTGAAATCCTAGGAAAAAAAACCTACCAGTTTAGCCCTATGGCAAGAGGAGCTAGAAAGATTAGGGAAATTTAATTTCATTCCTGTAGATGAAGAGAGCTGTTGAAAGATAAATAATATCCTAAGAGCTTAACTGCAACAGCTTTAGATTGGCATCACAGCATCATATTCTGTCACATAACTCCCCTTGCTTAAGAAACAGATATAATGTCATATTGACTGATTTAACTGTAACTATTTAAGGTATTTCTAACATTTTTGCATGCAGTGAAATCAGATTAAGAAATATGAACTATAAAAAGCAGTAAAATGTGTAAAGAGAACTGTGATGCTCAAATATTGAATAAACTTATATGTCCTACAGAAAGAGAAAAAAATAAAAAAAAGATGTCAGCTTTCTTTTTGTTCCAGATATCTGCTCCAGCTAAATTAAAAAAAAAAAAAAAAAAAAAAAAAAAAAAAAGAAAAAGAAAAAAGAAAAAAGAAAGACAGCAAGAAAATCTTTACTGTTGTTTCTTGCTTTTGCTCTTTCTGATAAACACCAAAGGAATAATTATGGTCTATGCTTTTGAAAACCTCTTTAATTCAATATTCATTGCACATAAAGGTTACTACAATCACTCTTGCACTCTTGGCTGATGGTGATTGTAATGAAGCTAGGGTGATCTTGCCAACACACCTGTCAACCTCAAACTCTCAACAAAGACAACAAAACTGCATGGACAAGATAATGTATTAAAACATAAATTGTTTGCAAAGTCAAGACCAGAGTTAAGAGGCAGACTCTAGAAACTAAGTGTTCTTGAAAGTGTATGCATTCAATTGGCTGTTGCTAATACTGATGTTTGTGCAGCAAGCTATTATGGATTATTTTCCTCAAAATCAAAATGGGTATAATCCAAGAGTCATCTTCCTGTCAACTCAAAACATGGTTTTTCCAACTCTACCTCAATAAAATAATATAATAAAATTTTAATCCTGTGCATTAAAAATGTTCTGTTTCATCTAAATGGCAAGAAGTTCTGTTGAGTGTTATTATAATTTGTATTTTAAAATTAACCATCTCCTCAAAAATATTTCAGGTTTTTTTCCTCCCTTCTGCAATTATTCAACTAACTGTATTCACCTTAATTTAATAATATTTGCTTTTAGCTTCTTTGGTTCCTTTCAATTCATAAAGTCTCATATGAAGGGTTTCATTCAGTCTTCCGAGTCATATTCAGTAGTGGTAATTACAATAGAATTATATTCTAAAGAACTAAAGGCAGGGAATGAGTTTCCTTGGTGGTTTTTTTCCCCATTTTTCTCTTTTCTTCTTCTTAGCGTGATTGTCTGTGTGAAACAGCAGAAAGCTTTTCTGAAAGCCTCCCAGTTTTTGACCTGTCTTGAATCTGTCTCACTTGGCTACAGATGGCCTATCAAATCCATCAAGTCCTGATTGGAATAGATTACTAAATTGTTGGAGCACTGGGATTAGGCCCATCTGTCTGCAGGAAGCTCTGTAATCATGATGAGAGGTTATTGTTGCCTGGGAGATGAAAAGCAGCAAACCATGCTGTACTAAAGGATCAACCAAGGCTTTCCATAAAGTAAAGGAGATGGAAAAGCAATCCTATTATGCTGAATCCTGTGAACACCAGCAGGGTGCTGTAAATATTCTTGAAATACTGCTTCAATGGACATACATCTTTTTAGGATGTTCTATGAGAAAGAGAGGTTTAAATACAAGCCAAATTTTTCCCTTTCATTGTAAGAGGATGTCATCACAGTTTAAGAGAGCTGGAAAGTTTGGTTTTCCAGGCTGAATGCCAGCCTGATTGCTGGTAGTCTTGAAGTAGAGCAGCTGAACTAGGACAAAATTAAAGATTAGCCCTGCCCTACCCAGCAAAGTCAAGTGTAACTAGACTCTAGACATATTTGGCAACTGAATTGACCATATTTAATTAATTTCCTAATTTGAAATTTTCTGATTTCTTAAGTTAGATCTCTGAAAATACCAAAAATATAATAGCAGGTAATGCTGAGATTCTCCTGACTTCATTCTATTGCATTTTTTGGGTTTTCATCTTGTTTCAGCTGTTGTTTGAAACAAACCAAAGCTCTTTGAAAATTTTTCACTGAAAGACTTGAACTGCCCCAAGACTTTCAAACCAAGGAGGTATGAAAATATCTTTAAAAGTTTGCACGGAACATAAGAAACTCTAGTTTAAGTTTCTGCTGTGCCTCCTTCACCAGAGAGTTCCGTAAGGAAAAGTCATGCTCTTGCACTCTGCAGAAGGCATGAAGGCATTCAGAGCCAGGGCTCATTCTAGGATCAAGCCTCAGGAGTGAGTAAGTATTCAGAGCAGGTTAACAAAAGCATTCTCCTCTTTCCTCTCCCTCACTCTCTGCTTCAACAGTCCCACCAGCCAGAGATACCCGATGACACTCCAACAAAACCTCTTACGTGATTGTGAGACTTCAAGTCTCTCACACATTTCATTTAGAAGATCAGGGGGTAAAAAAAGGGGTAAAAAAAAGAAAAAAAATAGGTTTCTTTGGGGTTTTTTTGGTCACTTTTAGCTTAGTTAAGCTTTTTTTTCTTAATGTAGGGAATACTGTTTCCCAAAGAGACAGAGGGCATTCTACCATTCTTTCCAGCCATACCAGGACTTAATCACTTCATAAAAGTTACTCTGTTTGTGCTCTAAAATTATAACTTCAATAGACCCAAATATAACTGTATGATTCTTTAGGGTGACAGTATATATATTATAAAGACTGTTGGTTTTCCTAAGAGAAAGAACAAGGTATGTGAGATTTTGGGGATCTTTAAAATATAAAAGCAAAAGAGCGTTATGAATTTGCCTTTGAGAGTACTTTAACAAAGACTGATTTTATGCCACTGCTTAGAACAAATTGTGTCCATAAATTTTGATGCTGAATTCTAACAAAATGTAAAAAGAAAGGAAAACAAAGATACACTTGACCTGTTCATTAAAATTTTATATAGTTCCTCAGATTCCTCACTCAAAATTTGATCTTAAAATCACATCTGCTATTACGATTATTTTTCCCTTTCCACAAGTTATCTATTATTTGAATGCACTTAAAATTTCATGGTTTTATTTTTTTTATCAAACAGTCATGTTTGATATTTGTAGATTCAAAATATTAAGTATATAAGACCTATCCTCTAAGCTTTTAAATCCTATTTTAAATTTTAAATTAGAACACCATTTCCCCATTTTGGAGTGAGGGATACACAGGGTAAAGAATAACCAATGAACCCTCACTAATGCTCTAAGCAAGAATGTGTTGAGGTGTTGACATAAGCCGTAGAAAAGCAGTACCTTAATTGTATCTCTTTTATTATATAAGTAAAAGTTCATTTTACTAAAAAAAAATAAATTATGAGACACACAGAGAAAAGAAAATTTTCAAATACCATGAGCTGCTAAGGAAAACATTACAAACTTTTGGAAGCAAAGCAGTTTAATTCTTCCCTCTGAATGTGCCTGTTTATTCAGGTCACTTATCCTGATGCAGAAAGCATGTAGGATGGTCAGGAGGATGCAGAAAACAAATGTTTTGATGTGAAATTGGGAATTTTTTGAAATGGGGAAGTTTAGAAATACTGAAAAGCTTCCTTCTTTTAGGAACAATTCTTTGCACTTCGACAGTGAGAGGATGGCAGAAGAGGAAGGTAGGGGATAATTCTTGAAACACACAAAAAGGCTGAGGCAGCAGAAAAAATAGGAAGGTCTAGCAGTTAAACATCCTATTTCCTCAAGTTTTCCAAATGATTGCAGGCCAAGCTTCCAAACAAGAATTACTGCTGCTGAAAATTAGAATCTGTGAGTAATGCTTTTCCTTCTTCACTTAGAGTACAGGAGAAATATACAATTGTCCTCATTGAAGACAGTAAAATCCTATGTGTTTATTTGCAATAGAAATTTGGACATAAATACTAGAATTTTCTGGGTTTCAACAGTAACCTCAGGGCAGGTTCCCAAAGCCACTGCCTCCATTGTGTCCTCAGATCCTACTGCTCCGGTCCACACACTTTCTGTCAGCCCTGTGGAAAAGGCTATGGACTTCTGCTCCTCAGCCACTTCAGCGACACTGCATTCCACGGTGCTGAAAATTAGGGATGAGCAAGAATTTCACCCCTTTCTGGCTCATCTCCCACATGAAAAGCACAGAGACAGCACACCAACCAGCTGGGCAGTGCACAGACCTCCAGCAAGCTTAACTTTTCCTCAGCTAACCAGGCTACAGGATGGTCAAACACACACTCTGGCACTTCAGGGTCTTGTGGGCCCCTATGAAGGCTGCACAAATTCTTACAGAACTCCTTTACCAAACGTAGAAATGATATTTTACAAATATGCTCCTATTATCTGATTTAAGTGGATTTTCTCTTTCTGCTATGTCTGTTCTAGCACAACTCTCCAATGTCCTTGGAAAAAGCCAACTAAGAAAAGGAACTGATTTTTTTTTTTTATATTTTATTTTCTAGTTGATGATATAACAATTGATGAAGTTGTTTTGCTTCTAGATTTCAAATTCTAAAATTTTGAAACTGATAGTCAAAACTGTGAACATGTAGTCCTTCTACATTGTGAAAGATTTCTACCTTATAATACCTAGGGTATTTCTACCTTAGGATATCTGTCATGGCATTATTTTCCCTACTTCGTTCAGTTAAAAAATTTTAGATATAGTTTCCTAATATCATATAGTAGATACACTATAAAACCACCTTATAAACAGTACTCTGCAAGTGTTTGTGATAAGAAGAAAAATGGAAGCAAAATGTCACTTCCTAAATGTTTTGCAGAAATCCTTAAATAATATTTTAATGTCTGTGAAAAATCAAATATTGGTATATCCTTTTCTCCTACGTCTACTTCTCTCACAGTCTAATAACATGTATTGTACTTTGTCTTCTATGTGTACCTTTCATTTTGTCAGAGCCTTTAATCCCCCACTTTTTATAGAAAATGCTATAACTATACAGTAGTAGGTTGGGATTGATTGACAAGTGCATATAACTGTGGCTTCAGTAGTGGAGTATGTTTTACAGTTGCAAAAATGCACAACCTTGAAAATAAAGAAGTGGTGCCCTTTCTCTGGGATAAAAGGATCCTATCAAATTGGTTCATTTCCTCAGCAGAATGAAATAAAAGCCTTTCTTTAACAAAGAACACTTCCCAAAAGGCCGCTGGAGGAAGTCTCTTTAGCTGGGTAACACTGCACCAATTAGAAAATCAAACTAGGTAAAAGCAGAATTTCAGGGAATGTTCCCCTTTTACCCTCATCCTATATTCAGTCATGTATGGAAAAGATAAAATAGAAAGAAATAACTATATTACATTTTGCCAGTAATTAGAAAAATTAAGATTTTTATGAAACTAATAAGTTGGTGAATGGGAAATGTTGGATACTCCTCATTAAATATTCTGCCCCTCAGCCTCTCTTACTTCAGTTCCCACTGCTTTCAGAGACAATAGCATTTAAAGGTGATCCTGATCCTCTCACTCTGGATCAGTGGCGATTCTGTTTTATTCCAATGCCTTACGGCTGCTGAGGGGCCATAAAGAGAAGACAGAGATTCAAAGGCAGGGTGCAAGCTCAGGTTCCCGTGGCACAGGAGGAGCTGTGGTTCAAGCACCTCATTCACTGACACAGACACAGGCAACAGCAGGCTGCTCTCGCTGGTACCTGCTGGCCTTGGCCGGCAGGCAGAGGTGCCCAGCTCACAGTGCGAATGTGTGAGGGCTGCCAGGCATCGTGCACAGACATACACCCTGGCTAATCAGGAGGAGCAGAATAGATCACACCCTCCAAGGGTTGCACCCCTGGACTTTCGCAAGAAAAAGCACATGGGAATGTAGAACTAAGAACATCTCCAAGTGGGCAAGGGAACTGTTCTTATTACCTCACCATCTCTGGCACCATCTACTTCTTCTTCTCAGTCACTTATAAAGCTCCTACACCTCCCTCTCTTTAGAAACTTATATTACTCAGAGGAAGAATCGTTCCTTATGTGTAGGGAATTGCTAAACCATTTTCCTGAGAGGAAGTTTCAACCCATTAGTGACATTAATGGCAAAAAATTACAGAAATCATATTTGTGGGAATAGAGTTGTAACTACATACAAGATAGATCTGGCTTTATCCTAGTTTCAATATTTTATCAGAGACACATCACAAATCTCTAGATATGGGTGTTTTCAGAACTTTGAGGCAGAGCAAACACCATGCCAGCTGCAGAACTTCTGGGGCTGAGCCTGCTGTCGGTGCGAAAGGGATTCACACGCGCCCCACCATCCTGCCTGGCTGGCTGCTCTCCTTCTCAGACACCAGCGCTCCCCAGGGCACCCCTCACACAACAAAACCCCGTGCTGGCCAAGAGGGCCCTCTGCAGCCCACGAGCCCTTCCATTGTCTCCAAAGGAATGAATGTCTTTGGGCAAACTGAATCAGCATCCATATGGACATGAACACTTGGAAGATGGACATATGGACAAACTGAAAAAACTGCTGGGCCAGCAACTAAAGTGGAACATAGTTTCCTTACAATGAAGGCCCATTACATACATTCATTTTATTAATAATTTTTCAGTGAGTGCTTTCCTTAAATAACAAAATTCTTTTATTATCACTTAAATGAAATTTATATGTGCAAACAAGAGTAGTTTTTTTGAAGTGGTTAAAAGTTGTTTAACCTTTTAGCTTTTCCACAGTTATCAGTGTATCAGGTGGGAGAAACTACATGCCTAGACTATGTAATGTGGTTTCAGCCACAATGGCTGAGTAGAGAATAGGTTTGTGACATGTAAGGAAAAAAATATGGAGCAAAAACTGACTTATTAATAAGCTTAGGGGGAAAGAATACCAGAAAACAAGCCAATAACAACTATTTTTATAACCATTTTCTAATCACTGGACTAATTCAAAACATCTTCTCTGGATCCAATGTTTCAAAAGTCATTATACTTCAATTTAGTAAAACACTCACGACATCAAAAATGTGTACATTGTTCAATTGATTCAATTGATGGTTCAATTTATTAGTAAAAGTGTATTCATTAATATTTTAAAATGTTATGTTTCCTACACAAGCTGAACAAATTTTTTCACCTCTCCCAAGCTGAACAAATAATCCACAAATCCGTATGCATTTAACACAACAACTGTCTTAACACATTTAATTTAGATGTCAAATTTAGTCTCATTTTAAAATGCTGCCTCCAAAACAATACATCCTGACCACTAAAATGTTCTTATTGTGAAGATTATTTCTTCTTCCAAACATTCATTGGTAAAACAGATATTAAGGAAAATAGATCAGTCCTTGAGAAGCTAAATCACTGTTTACATACCAGGAGCCTCATTGCATATGGGGATTATTGTACTCATGTTAGCACTTTTTTTAGACACAACAGAATAAATAAATATAATCTTAGTTGAATCATGCTCCTAATCAATCAATCAATCAATCAATTCAGCTCCTAAATCCACTCCTATGATTTTGACAATATGATTTTAATCTTATAACTCAATGGTGAAATTAAGGTATATTTTTAGTAACATCTCAGAAAACAAAAATGGAGGAGAATTTTTTTCTCTAACATTTGGATTGTTGCAATTCTGTATTTTGCATCTATCCTGCTTTCTGCAAGAGACCAATTAAGCTTACATTCTGAAGTCTGTCTAATCATTGCAATTAAAAGTTGGAATAAGTTATGAGCAATAAAAAAGTAAATAATATCCAGTTTAAAAGTAGAACTAATTATAAAGTTGTTGCTTGATTAAGGTGTTTATGCTGAAAAGTATTAAAGGGATTAGTCTAAAGCTTTACATACTGTAGCACAGAATTAATATGCAGGATTTAGACACTCAAATTAATTCAGGTGCACCGAACAATTATATGGAAAAGGAACACTCGACCCAGCTAATGGCCACACTAGTCCACCAAGCTGATTTATATTCATGTACTTATTGACCTCTCTGCACACTCACAAAAGGACAGAACTAATGCTAATGTGTGCTTCCAGGGCTATCTCCATCTACTGAATCTAATCACAGCCTGCTTCAGTGAGAAGACAACAAGATACCTCCTGTGGTTAATATTTTGCTCCAATGAAATGTTTCCTAAAGGACAGAGAGACCTCTCTTAGGTCTCTGTGCACACAGTGGTCTAAATTATGGTCTTGGATGCAACAACAAATCACTGCCACTGGGAGAAGCTTCAGAAGACACATTTGAGAGGAGGACCCATTACAGAGTATACACACAAAATAAAAAATCAAAGCAGCTAACAAAAAAACCTACATACACAAAAGGAAACAAATGCACAAAACGCCCAAACAATCAAACAAACAAAATCCACAAAACCCAAACAGGCAAACAAAAACAAACAAACAAACAACCCAAATCAAACCAAACCAAGCAACTAAAAAACCCCAACCTCCCTAACAAGGAAAAACCTCTAAAACCAAAACCCAATATACACTGGAAAGTACCAGCAACAATGTACGGAGTGTTGTGAACAGGAGAAAAAATAGGAGAAGGAGGTGTAAGAAATATATCTCTGGTATGCAACTCCTATCTAGACACACCAAAGCAAGTTAAAGCATTAAAATAAAGTAATAAGGTGCAAGCATACACTTAGTAACACAGCACTTTCAAAAGCTGAGTCATAAATGGGACCAGGCTGCTTTAATAACAGCCATCAGATGGATGTGTGATCTTGTGGAAAGATATTTGTTGAACTCATAAGCAAATAACTGAGCCTTTATTGCTCTAGTATCTACTTTTCTGAGAACTTTCTTACCCTTGGAAAGCATCCTCAAGCTTCTCTCTAAAAGATTCCCTCTTCTCTAATTGTTCATAAAAAAGGAGGTATTATGACAAAATCAGGGGTTAAACCACTTATTTAAAGTTGTGAGAAATAACCTCACTTTTTAGATTGCTTGTGCAGTAATGAAGTTCTGTTTACAGTTCTGTTTTCTGTTGTTTGTGCTCTTTTGGATTATTAGTTACCACCAAAGTTTAGTCCAAACACTCCAGACTAAGATATTCTTTGCAGAGCAAATCCAGCTTGTTTTGCTTATTATAGTCCTGTGAATCTCTATTTTTCCTGTCCCACACTGAGTCACCAATATTTTTTTCCTTTTATCAGCAACTTGGCTCTTCACTCTCTGCAAGATTTGGCTTCCCTGCCTCTCGTCAGTAGTGTCTTGAAGTCCCTGAAAATATGTGCTAACATTATATAATTCTTGTAGTAATGCTCCCAGTCTCCTGGATTACGGTGCTGCATTCAGCTTCATCTATTTAATTCAAAACTGGTGAATATATCACATTCTGCACAGAGTAAAATAAGGCAAATGCCAAAGGTGGCAGCCTTCAGATTATCTTCCATTTACTGACTCATGTTGCTAGTAGATATAGGACAGGAACTACATGAAATTCCCTTTGGGAAAATTCTTTCAATTGCCTTTTGCATTTCCAAGGAGTATCAGCTCTGACAGAGCTTTTAATTGTTCTACTCTACTGCCTGGGGTATTTTTTAAAATTACTTTTCATTACTGATGCTATGTTTCCTTTTCCTAGTTTATGCATTCAAAGAAAGGTGTTAAAAGGAAAGGTCACAGAAGACAGCTATCAAAGACACCCAGCTATCTCTTGCCCAGACTGAAAGTTGGAGATTTAATTTATAGCTAGAGTGCTCTTGGTACCAAACACACACTTGTCACTCCAGTGAGTTTCATAGAAGGAAAGTTAGAGAGAGCTGGATATTCTGACACTGGAGAAGTATATCTAACCACAGTCTTCATCTACCTACAGTGGAATTTACAAAGCCAGGGCCTGCTCTGTCATGCACAGAAAAATAATCAGAGAAGGCGGTGTCAATCTGCAGCAGCAGGAGTTAGTATCAAACCAACAAAATTAAAAAAGTGGGTTTTTCTCCCATGACAATAACTGGAGAACACTTATTGTGGAATAATTTCCACAATAAGTGGAAAACACCTAGACAGGCGGTTTGGAGAAAGCTTACAGACGTACAAACTCATCTGGACGTAGCCCTGATCAATCTGGTCTACCCTTGAAGAGGAATTTTGGATCAGTAGACCCCTAGAGACAATTTTTAAATTTAAATTATCCTGTAATAGTCTAATAGTTATACTTTTTCCAGATCCAAGATCTTCTATGACCATTATGTAAGTATAGAGGCATCAGAAGGGACCTCAAAAGTCATCTTTACCCTTTTCCTACCAATGTCTAGGACCTGCCATAAGTTTTCAGTTTAGATATTTGTCAGATTGATCCCTAGATGTAAAAGGGGGGAAACATGTCCCCATATTCATGTTTATTCATGTTTATTCATATTCATCCATAGATTACACAACCATTCCAGCTACAGACTTCCATAGGTTTTGTGGTTAACTTTTTTTCCCTGGAATGTGATCCATATCCCTTTTTTGCAATCTATTGTTGTATTGTCTCACTAGAAAAGCGGAATCAGAATTTTGAGGGAGGAAACTCTTTTTGTGCAGTCCGATACAGGAATGTACAGAACTACATTAATAAGAATAAAAATCCTAAATCCACCATCTATTCCTTTTACATATCAAAAAACCCCACTGAATATTGACCAAAATTCCCATTAAAAAACCTCCATTTCATTTTTTTGCTGTTATTTCTACAGGCACCCTCGCTTAAAAGGTATTTTCTTGGGATCCTTTCTGACATAGCTGTGATGACTCTTGACACAAACACACAGCAGAGGATCCATCCTTTTCTCTCTAAGATAGGCCACTTTTAGACACTCGGGTCTACACACGTAAATCCATGGACCTCAAAGTCCTAAGGGAATTGGCTGATTGGAGAGCGCCAAGCCACTCTCCCTGATATTCAAAAACTCATGGCAGTCAGGCAAAGCTGGCTGGAAAAAGGGAAATATTTCACCCATTGTTAAAAATGGTAGAAAAGAGGACCTCGGAATTACTGACCTGTCAACCTCACCTCTGGTGGCTGGGAAGATCGTGGAACAGGTCCTCCTATGGATGACACATGGAGGGTGGCAGGGAGGTAATTCAAAACGGCCAGAAGGGTTTCACGACGTTGCTTAAATTCAAAAACAAGTACTACAAGGAAAAAAATCTAATGTATGTCAGATGATTTTTGGAGGTAATTTCAACATTTGATTGGTACACAATAACATTGTCTCTTGTCCTGAAGAGACTGCTTTCCTTCTTTGTGGACATAGCAACCTTTTCCATAAAGTATATGACATTAGTGAGGCTTGTCGCAGTGATACAGGATATCTGTGTGCCTTCCTCCACTAGAAATACAATGTTAAACAAAGCAAAAGTATCTGGTAAATCTACAATGCATATTTGAGCAATGTGAATGAAAAATACTCCCCTTCCTCAAATTATGTTATCCATGTGCTAAAAAATGTTTAGATGATAAATTGCTTCAAGAATCCAAACAGAATTGCCACAATGAGAGGTGCAGCGCTCACCTCAAGAAATTTTTGTTTCAAGCCTCAAACAGTTGCTGTACAGATTCAGCAAGGATCTGGTAAAAATGAGTCTAGCTTTCTTGACAGCAGAGTCCTTGCAGAGGCCAGATACACCTGAGTTCCCTGATCAGGAAGAAAAGAGAGTTTGGGTTTGATTCACAGGTAGAAACTTGATATAAAGATTTTTCTTGCGTTCCTGTCATCCAACATACTTAAGAAATCTTAAAATGACCTTGAAACATCTACAAACCAGGACATTTTGTTCTGTTGATACATGCTGCATCGCAGTGTGTTGTGACAAGTCCTGATAGAACATAAAGATCACAGAACTGTCGCTGGTGCCACAGTCTTGTTTCTTTCTATCTATGAAACAAAATGGTTCAGTGGACACCACATTCCCCAGGACAAACACGTAAATCATAGAAGAGCTCTATTCCCAGAAAAAATCTGATACTCATTCACTTAATTGAGAGCTGGAAGTTGCACAGTGCCTGGTGGCTGGGACTGTTGATTCTGAGATTGGTGTTAGCTCCAGCCATAGGCTCTGAGCAGGGAAACACCATCCCCACCGTCCCCTTTCTGCCTAGGCAGATCTCTTACTCATCTGGGATACATTTACTCGGGGAATTCATGGATGGGCCTTTTCAAGGACAATGTGCCAGCCCACACAGATTTGGAAAATGCAAAAGAGTTCTTAGTTACTCCTAGAAAATGATATGTCATCTGAAGAAAACATCTTTGATACTTTCATCTATATGGGCAGCCCAGGGCTTTTAATTTATTGCCTCTTTTTTTCTATCCCATATAATTTTTTTATTTGTTTATTCATATGAACACGCATATACATGTAGAGAGAATTCTCTTATTCCATAATGTATTTCTGTCAATAGGATTAGTCAAACATTTATGAGGACAAATTAATTCTTGCTAAATTCCATGTGAATAGTGTACTTATATTACTATATTTACATGTTACAAATTGGACAAAAAATATGAGCAGGGAGGCAAATATTACTATGTAAGTTCTCATTCTGTATTCAAGTAACTTGGTCTTAAAAGAAACCAAACCCTGGAAGATTTTTTATTGAAATCTCATTTTTCATCATCGTTTTTTCAATCTCATTTTTGTCAAGGCAGAACAGAACAAATGGCTAATGTAAGGCAAGGCAAAGTACTAAACTATAGGTCTTAGCTTATAGATTCTGTGCTCCTTTGAAGTCTCATCATTTTGTTAGTTTCCAGCTAACAAAATTCATCATATAAGAGATATGTGGGTCTAGCATTCAATTACTCACAGACTAGCTGTGTATCAGATGCTAGAAAGTGCCCTATATTTTGACCATATATTCCAAATTTTCAACTGAATTTTCACTACATCTCTCCTTTATAGAAGGAACAGATTAAGAACATAACGCTGAATACATTTTGCAAAAATGTCATTTTCCTAAACAATCCAGTGACAAGGTCTGCTGGACATAGAAAATTGGATCCGATATTTCTGAGGGAAAAAGTCTTAAGCCCCCTTCTAATTTTAGAGGCGTATAGATTCTATTCTTGGCTTTATGGAAATCAAAACCACAAAACACAAGCTCCTGGAGAAAAGTACATTAAAAAGCATACTAATTTGAGTGGATAAGGTGCTGCTAGAACACCCAATCTTTTTTTAAAAATACTTTTAAATCCCTCTTCTCTTTTATTCTCTTCTCTCAACTTTGTTATCACTGCTTCACATAATAAACAGATTAAAAAATGCCTTACAGGGGCACACATATTATCTATAATGCACAGTAAGCTTTCTCTAAGAATGGTTAACAGGGACCACCTAAGAGAAGTATAAGAAACAGAATTATTACAAAACAAAATTTCTCCAAAATCCCTTTCACTTTCCATGATTTTAACTGCAGGACCTCCTGACCCAAATGTCTCTTCTCTGTGTTTAACCAAGCACTCTCAATTTTTCCCAATTCATTTTTCAATTGCTCTGAACATCTTCAGGCAATCTTTGTAATCTTTGTAATTTCCAGGCATACATGTGCTGTGTGGAAAGAACTTTACACATTTACTGAAAAACAATTTCATTTTTATTTTGAAAATACTGTCTTGCTATTTCATGTGTTGCTCCCTTGTTTTCACACTGTGAGAAGAAATAGTAATTCCTCATTCACTTTTTCCATGCCACTCATGAGCGAATATTATGTTGAAATCTCTTCACTGTGACTCATTCCCTGGGCAGAGATTATTTTTAAACTTAGGAGTTATAATTCTCATCGGGAAAAAATTTCATGCCCGTTGTGGATGCAACAAATATTTACTAAGTACCACTCAAAATCCATGACAGACGCTTCCTCATATTTTGGTCTATTTCACTAGAACTTATCCCACTTGCCACACTCTTCACAAATAGTATAAATTAATTGTAAACAGTTTTAAAAACATTTGCCTTTTTATTTTTCAAATGCAGAAAAGCACGCTTAGTGAGCTGTAAAAGAGAAGTGGTACATGGCCCATCATATTTTTACCTGGTCAATGCTTCTCTTAGACTGAGTCATCACCATCATTTGAGGCTAGAGAGCTGACTTTAAGGCACAGATTTTAATCCTGGACTTTCTATGCCATTATTAACGTAATAAAGGGAGCCAATTTATTTTCAAGGACACTTTGCATTCACCTGTCCCGTAGGTAAATGAAAGTCACTTGTGTCCATTATTGATTAAGAAATAGCTGATCTATATACTAATGATTTTTTTCATGTCACTGTTGAATTAGAATTTTTTTTATTTTAAAAAGGCCCATAAGGGACACCTATGATAAAAAATCTGAGAGCATAACACGTTAACATACACAGGAAAAAACATAGGTGTTTAAACATGAGCCTTTAAAATTAATTCTACAAGTAGACAGACCAGGGTAAAACAAATCAATATTGTTTTAATTTTTACTAAATTATTCTAGGCAGCATGAATCAAAAACTTCCTATTTGTATTTGATTTTCTTATTAAAGGACATGAATAGCACTGTCTAGACTTACTATACTTTGATTCATGGTTGCTATAGCAACATGTGTAATTTATTAATCTTTGTATGTGAAATATTTCAAAAGGACAGATTACCTTTGTGTCAAAAATGCAGTTAGCTTTAAATATTTCCCTGTGATGAAGTAGACTGCTTCTAAAACAGCAAATGTAGTCAGAAAAAATTAGGTCTCCTGAAATGTCTAGTAGGTGCCCCAGAACTGAATGCCAATCCGAAGCTAAAAATAAATTAACGGAGGAAATTTATTAAATTCTATATAATATTTTAAATGGTTAAATTTCCTGACTTTATGGGGATGTTTTTCCTAGAAATATTTCTGTTCCACTCTCTTAAGTAACATAAACCTAGACAAAGCAATGGGGTGCAAGAATCACCCAAGAAAAACACATTGCTATGCAATCTTATAGAAGATACCACAATTATGTGCACGGAAGAGGAAAACATCTCTGAACTTGAGGTTGCACCACTGGCGCACTTCTGTTTTCTGTGAAGGAAAAAGGGCTTTCTTAAATAAAGATGGTAGACTTCTGCAAGTTGACATTCATGCAGTATCCTATGAGGTCACTGTTTAAATCTGCCTGGATATTTCATCTCTAGGCACTGTCTTTCCTTTAGCAGACATCCAAAATTCTATAGAGAGCACTGTGTACCAGTGTTTAATAACAGACTGAGTCAACAGGAGACCTTCAAGGACATTAGTACAGTTTGAGACATTTGCACTGATAGGCAAGAGGCTGGGGAAACTGTCAAAAACATATATTCTGATACATAAATGATTATTTTCTATAAAATTAGTTGAGAAATAAAGATAATTCCATATTAAGGCATTGTCAAGTATCACATAATAATAAATAGAAAAAGTAAAATAAAATAATCAGGTCACCTTTGCATAATGTTTTGGAGACATTGTAAGTTAACATTTGTTAGGAATATTGGTAGGTTTCTTTTATTAGGAAATGTTTTGTCAGTGAATAAGAAAGAAAGTTGATAGAGTGTCTTAGTAAAATTTGACAATAGTTATAAAGTTTGGTTCCTACTCCATAATTTAGGAAATTAAAACCACTAAATCTAGGATTTTCTCTACTGGGACTTAATCAGGTCCAATATGCAAACTGAGGATTTATAAAGGCTTTTCTGAAAGAAATAAGGAAATGTCAGCTACAAAATCTTCCTTGAGTTCTACTGAATCTGTTAAGTCTGCCTAGAGAATATAATACTGCATTTATCTCATTTACAATGTTATTGTATATGATTCATGACTACAGCATCAAATCTCAATCCAGGGTCTGTATTTTTTATAAAAAATTATCTGTCTATGAATTATTTTCTTTCTCATTTAAGAAAAACATGTAAAAATCCATTTACAGTATTTCAACTTAATGGAAAAGTGAACACGTTAAAAGACAAGAGATTGTGTTAAAATGGACAGTATTTTCAGACACCAATGAATATCTGCAATTAAGCTAATGTTCCTCACTTCTAAGTAAGCAATATGAAGCACGAAATACATTCAATAAGTCTGGAATTATGTGGATATTGAGAGATTCTGATGGAAGCAAGTATAAATGGAGAAGATTTTTGTGAGAAATAGAACACCACACTCTGAAAACACTCCACAAACCACTCCCACAACCTGTTGTCCATAGAGTAGAAATTGGGTTACAAATTTATTAAATGTCTACAGATTGAAAAAATAAGGTGTTTTCTGACCAAAACACATTGTGAAATTCCCTCCCTTTTTTTTTTTTTTTTTAGGGGGGTGGAGGGGGGAGGGGGGAAGTCTCAAAATCTTGAAACACTAGAGGTAATTGTTAAACTTAAATTATACTTCCTTGCCATTTTTCTGTCCTTTTGATTTACCAGTTTTGTGCTTATATTTCCTTCTAATTCAACCCCAAACAGCACGCATAACCACAGTGAATCAGAGTTGATTCTGGAGATGTGATACTGCTTTTCAGCCTTTCCCCAAGCATAGAGAGAGAACATGGAAGAATATGCCGAGGATGCTGCCCATCCCATCAGGAATGAACACATCCAGTTCATGCACAGTCTGGCCCTATAGATACCACAAAGCTTATCGTTAAAATGGTGTGCAAAAAGATATTGGTATGTATGGATTTCCTCAGTAATAAATCACATCCCACTTCTCCATAAATACACGTGTATTTATGCAATAAATGTAATAGGCTACATTGCACATAAATACATAACACGCTCTGGCGACTTTCTGTCATGGAGTGACTGCATCAGAATCCCAGGGAAGAACTAGAGATGTCACCTATCTGTGCTTCTGTAAGGCCTTTCACAATGCTCACCCACACTGTTCTTCCTGATTAACTCCATCTCACACAGACCCAATACACTGGCGCATGAACAACTGGACATGACACTGGCAGCCCAGAAAGCCAGCCCAAATCTGGGCTGCAACCAAAGCAGTGTGGCCAGCAGGGCAAGGGAGGGGATTCTGCCCTTTGGTCTCTGGTGAGACCCCACGTGGAGTGCTGTGCTCAGCTCTGGGGCCCTCAGCACAAGAAAGATGTGGATCTCTTGGAATGAATCCACAGGACGCCCGCAAAAAAAGTGTCTCTCCTTTAATAAAAGTCTGAAAGAACTGGAGAAGACTCCAGGGAGTGTTACTGCAATCTTTCCATTATAAACAGGGTCTGTAAGGAAGGTGGAGGGTGACTATTCACAAAGACCTATGGCGACAAGATAAAGGTCAAGTCTTAAATTGAAAAAGGATAGGTTTAGATTGGAAATGAGGAAGGGAGTTTTGACAAAGAGTTTGGTGAGGCACTTGAACAGGTTTCCAAGAGAAGCTGTGGATGCCCCATCATTGGGAACATTAAAGGCCAGGCTGTACAGGGCTTTGAGAAACTTGATCTAGTGAAAGATGACTCTGCCCAGAATGGGGTAGGACTGGATGACCTTTAAAGGTCCCTTCCAATCCAAACTATTCTGTGATTCTATAAACTGCTTCAGCTTTATTTGGGTTGGTAACCCTGGTTGTCTGACATGAACTAGCAATGTAAAATAAATGCTTGCATACAGTATTAACTACATAATCCAGGTGGATTTTGCATTAAATCACAGTCAAAGTGATTTTAAAATTCTATTAGTAAGAACCTTAATTGACAATTTGAACTGAGTTATTGAACAATGCCACTTATCATCTCAAGTATCAGAGACTACATATCAGATAAAAACATTCTGATGCATTTTTTTGTCCCAGAGCTGATGCAATGTAAGCATCCCTTCATCTTAAGGAATTCCATATTTCTTCATGCAGAAATACTTCTTTTTCAATTCTATTTCTTGAATTTATTTAGGATTAGTGTTTCTTGCATTATGTGAGTAATTTAGAGTTGTAAGGCATGGCAATTTAATTTACTGTTGGGACTAGCTTTGATGTATATATGTCATTTCCCATTTCAAAACTAAAGTTGTTAAGCTCGTATTTGAACAGTATTAGTTCAAGTTTTCCAGCTAGCTCAATATAAACTGTTGTTTATCAAACAATTTCCATAGCAAAAATGACAAAGGAATTTTTCTTCTCTTTTAAAGGTAACAAATGCAAAATTATCTCAGAGCTAGTTCATCTACTGGTGCATTTCTGTTCTCCTTACTGAATGGTTTTGTGCATGTAGAAAGACATGCTAAAAGCATATAATAAAAATAGCTGATCGTTTTCCATTTCATTTTTAAAAAGGCAAATGTATGTGGTGATCCAGCCCAGAGAGTAGTGAGGCACTGGAACCAGTTGCCCACAGAAATTGTTGGTGCTCCATCCCTGGAGGTATTCAAGACCAGGCTGGATGAGATTACAATCAACTAGGTGTTGTGGGAGGTCTCTGTGCCCATGGCGTGGGGCTTGGAACCACATGTGTGGTGGTGTTTAAGGTCCCTTCTACCTGAACCAGTTTTGATTTGATGAATCTATGATCTTGCTACTCTCCTCTCAGCAATACAGATTTTCCTTTGCAATCAGGCAAGATTTGAACTTAATCCTCCTTGGAACCAAGATCTCCTTTATCCAAGAACTGATAGCCATAAACATCATTATATATATCATGAAATGATGTGTTGGTTTTAGCTGGCATAGAGTTGTTTTCATCACAGTAGCTTGTGTGGGGCTATGGTTTGTATTTCTGCTGGAAATAGTGCTGCTAAGACAGGGATGTTTTTATGGCTGCTGAGCAGGGCTTCAGAGAGCCAAGGCCTTTCCTGCTCCTCAGAAAAGCCCACCCCACAAGCAGCCACGCTGAGGATGCGCGCGGAGTTGAGAAGGGACTCACCTGGGAGGGGACAGCTGTCTCCTACTTAGCCAAGGGGACGTTACAGACCAGATAAGCCATGCTCAGCATATAAAGCTGTGGAGAGAAGAGGAAAGGAGGGGACACTCTGTGATGGTGTTTGTCTTCCTGACAAGCATTACACATGATGGAGCCTAGATTTCCTGGAGGTGGGTGAGCACCTGCCTGCCCATGGGAAGAGGAGAATGAATTCTTTGTTTTGCTTCATCCTTTTGCACTGCTTCTTTTATTACATATTGAACTGTCTTTATCTTAAGCCTCAAGTTTTTTCACTCTCCCTCTTCTTATTCTCTCTTCCATCCTACTGGGGAAGTGGGGAAGTGGTGGGTAGGGCTTAGTTACTGGCTGGGAATAAACCACAACAAACAAGAAGTCAGTGAGGATATGGGAAAAATTCTTATGATAGAAATAAGAGTGAGTGAAGTGACCTTTAGTCACTAAGTGACAACCTCCAAGGTCTGTAGTATATGCAATGTCTCCAAACTGTGTGAAAATAAAGCCTTTTAAGACACCCAGCCTCTGTTAGAAAGTGTGCTTGGGAGTGATGGCATGCAAAGATTTAGATATTATTTTCTGAGACACTATTTATCTTAACAGTTCATGCAGGGTGACTAGAGGTTGATGACAGATCAGTAACAGAATCTCCTGATGCACAGATGCAAAATGTTTAGTTTCATCTGGTCCTGATCAAGACCTATAGATAGCAATCAGACAAACTTAAGCATGAGTCCAATATTCAGGTTCATGTTTGCCACAGTACTGTCTATTAGTCAGCCTATTTTCATCAGCAGTAGAAGACAAATTTATTGATTAACATGTGGATGAAGACAAACACAAGCAATATGGAAATGGTATTAGTAGACAAATACCAAAAAGAAACCACCTTAGGTATGGAAAAATTCCTGGCTGTCATAAGTTTCCTTTCACTGATGGACTCTATCCAACTCAAAATATAAAAAGGGTCTTAGATTCATTCTCAACACAAGACTATTTTTAGCAGTATGAGTTTCATGATACCTATGATAATCTACAAAATTCAGCTCTTCCTGATTCTATAGATCACTGAACACAAGACTGCTTCCCATATTTTAGCAATGGACCAAAGAAAATTATTTCATTGCAGAAGATTTGTTTTTTCATGCTCTTTTTTTTTTCCACTGAGGTTTAAGGAAATAATGTTATGAGACTATCTGCAAGAACTTTTATTCACTCAGGACTTATCACCACCATCGTCTTCTGCTAGCCTGTAATTTCATCTGCAATTTTGCTGACTGACAAGCAATTAAAATACTCATCTTTTTTACATACCTTTAAAATTCACAAAACCCACAAGTATTAACACCTACAATATGGAGTTATGATGACCTTGATAAAATGCTGTGAAAAATGAATGAATAATATCTGAGGGCTGAAAGATTAATTACTGCTCTTCTCTGCTCAATAAAGATATTTTAGATTCCCCATTTGTGAACAATGAAATAAAATGCGGCAAACAATAAAGTAGGGTCATAATTTTGATACCTCTTACTAACTCTACATTGTCTGGCTTGAAGCAGTTTATCACAAAGGTTTTTTCTGATACAGAAAAGAACCATTAGGGATAAATCAATATTCAGTATCTCAAGAAAAGAGATTTCACAACAATGTATATATTTTACTAGGAAATAGAGAAGCACAAAAAGTATAATTCAGTGGAAAATATTAACCCTGGCTTATTAAATGGCCAGCCTTGAATGCTCTATCTCAACATACAAAACCACAAAATACAATTATTTAAGAAAAAAAAAATCTGCTGTTCTATTCAACAGCTAAGCGTGATGAAAATATTACAATATGACAGTAACAACCAGAAAGCAATTAACAGTTGTGCCACAAGTGCTCAGACTTCCTCGTTCACTTTCATCAACCACACTGTTCTAGGAAATCAGGATTGCAAGCAAACTAGACCATCACATGTCTGCTATCACCACCTGAAAGGAGTATTAATAAAACCCCCTCACCATTTCACTTCGGAGAATAAATTCTGACTAAATCTACTGAGGACCAATCCTTACAACAACCAGTATGTCCAAACTGGCTTTACATTTTACAGACAGACCTGCCAGTTAGGAAATTTAATGCTGAGATTTCATCACTTTTCTCATTCATAGCTGCATACTGTGAATTAGAATACAATTTAATCAGATGGTTTGGGTTGAGGTAAATTTAGGATTATAATTAACGTTTGAATGCAATAACCAGAAGAATTCAACTTGTATTGCTTTGACAGGTTTCTTTCCTCTTGCAAAGAAGCAAATCAATGCTTCTTACAAACTTCTTACATATTACAGATTCTTGCAAAAATTATTATCACAACTGAACTATACTCTCTTAAATTTATTCCCTCTATAACTGCTGATCTTTATTGTTATAAAGGGTATTTTGGGGTATAAAATATTTGGGACATAAAATCTTTATTTTGAAGCCCTTTCCCTTCTCATTATAGCCAACATCTCTCAATAGGATTTCACATCCTTAAGTTGTGTGGACCAGACCGAAGCAAGCAGAAGTGTCAGCTCCAGTGAATGGTGGCAATGAAACCCTTTGGCAGGATAATGACAGTGCCTTGGTGCCTGCTCCAAACAGCTGCCTGACAGGGACTAGAGAGAGTTCTAAAGCTAGATGGTCTGAAAAACTTCAGACATAGATATCTCATATTCACATTACACTTGTATTCAGGTTTTAGTGTTTATATAGTTACTAAAAATGCAAAGATGCAAATACTTACACTTGAAGTTACAAATATGTTACTTGGAATATTTGTAAACCTGACCAGGAAAAGTTTAAAGTGACCTTTTCTTCACTTGGCTTTCTTCATCTGCATAATAATATGAACAATCATTCCAAGATCAAGCCTTTCATGTCCTAATGCTGCCAAGACACATAAGACAAAATAGAAATTAAACATGAAAACAAATCAGCATTATAAAAGTAAACAAAACCCCAAACAAACAGGAGTTTATGATAATAAAGTTGAATATTATGGAAATTATTGGGTTTGAGGCTAAAAAACTTCTGGGTAGGGAAATATGCTTATGGATTAATTGTTGAACTTTTGAAACTGCAAGAGTTTCCTTCAGAATTGAAAGTCATTGCCTAGTTTTCTGTAGTAATAACATACTTTCCTGAGTCTGAATTTTAGAAAAGCTGTGTTGGAGGCATCTTTTTCTTCTGTAATTCAGAAATGAAAGTAAATTAGGGAGCAGCGCACACACTTTTCACCTATTTCCATTCTCCAGTCTCAAAATGCAGACTTGTGAAGCAGACTTGTAGTTTAGCTGAGTTTGGATTGCCCCTATGGAATTTCCTCAAATACTTTCCTCTGACAAGCCTATTTTCTTTCAGTATCAGCGACTATAGTGCTACACATTGACCACAGAATAGTAGAAAATATTTTAGCTGTCCCTGTCACTCCTTGTCTGATGGACAGTACAATTTTCTAGTGCAGATCTTCACATTGTGGCATTGTTTTTAAGAGTTCCTCTCCTCTTTCTCACAAGCAGCCTTGTGACACTCCTTAATCCATGTCTTCCCAATGCTGAATATTTTTCTATCTGACACTTCTTCTTCAAATTTGATTTCTCTAAGTCCTTTCACATTATGCTCACCTGCCTACAAATATCGTGAAGTTTATAAACATTTTAAGTTTTTAAATATTTAAAAGTTTATAAACTTCTAAATACTTTCTTTATATTATGTGCAAAAAGTATACTGTACAAGCAAGAAGCAAGCAAGCAAGAAAGAAAGAGAAAGAGGGTAATAGGAGCTACTGATAGCCCTAAAGCTCATTTATAGTACCACTTCTAACAACTGTATTATGATGTAAATTCTGCTTCAAAAGCCGATTGGAAAGCTAGCAGACAGCTTCACAACTTCATACATATAAAAGTTCTTAATATATATCTTACTTAAAGACCAACTTAGGTGAGAGCAATTATAATTGCCTCTGCTTCTACTAATTTTTACCAACCATAAGGTTAGGGAAGCAGAAGTAGCCAGAGCATGAGCTTTTCTGAAATTATACTTCCAGATTCCAGGCACACTTTTATTGCATGTCCTGACCAGGCAGATTCTCACCAGTGTGTGGCCTCCTGTAGTCATTTGACAGTGTTTGGTGTGTCCTCGGCGAGTGCTCCTGCGCTGGTTTTGCGCGACCTCCTTTTGGTGGCCAGGGAGTAGGGGGATCCACAGAGGTGGCTCCTGTGAGAAGCTGCTGGAAGCTTCCACCCTGTCCGGCACAGTCTATCTCTGATGGCTCTGAAGATGGACATACTGCTGGCCAAAGGTGGGCCAATTAGTGGCTTTGTCAACACCTCTGTGATAACATATTTAAGAAGAAAATCAAAGCAAAGGTGGTGGTGCAGTTTTAATTCCAGCCAGAGAAGAAGAGGAGGCGAGAACACATGAGGGAAGCAAGATGGAGACATCCAGGCCAGTACAGAATGAGGGGAGGAGGTGCTCCAGGCACCAGAGCTGAAATCCCTCTACAGGCCATGGTGAGGCAGCTGTGCCCCTGCAGCCCATGGGGATCCATGTGGAACGCAGAGATCCACCCACAGCCTGTGGGGAAGGTGCCCAGACTGGAGTGGGTGGATACCTGGAGGAGGCTGTGATCCAGTGGGAGACCTTGTGGAGAGAGAGGGCCCTCATTCCAGACAGAAGCAGCCTGTCCTTGGAAGACTACACCGCATGGATAAAGTAACCCATGCTGCAGCAGTTTTGGGAGCACTGTTGCTTGTGATATCGGGCCCACATCAGAGAGGTTTGCAGAGAACTCTCTCCCACGCGAAGGGACCCAAACTACTTCTCTCCCTGTGCCATGGAAGAAAATCACAAGTGACAAACTGACCAAACCCCCATGCCCTCCCCACCTCGCTGGCCAGGCTGCTTTGGGTACAGGCCAGGAAACGTTTGGCTTTCTGGGCTGTGAGTGCCCACGGCTGTGTCATGTCATGACTCTCATTCTCCACCACCCTAAGTCCTTCCAGCAGGGCTGCTCTCCATCTGTTCATCCCTCAGACTGTGTCGATCCGGGGGTTGCCCTAACACAGGCGAAGCACCTTGCACTTGGTGTTGCTAAATGACATTATGTTCCTCTGTCTCCACTTCTGGAGCCTCCAGGTCTCTCTGGATGGCATCCTGCCCTTTAAATGTGTCAGCTGCACCATTCAGCTTGATGTCTTCTGCAAATTTGCTGAGAGTGCACTCAATACCTTAATCCATTCAATTAAAGGGGACATTTGGTAACAGTGGTCTCAAAATTGACCCCTGAGGTCAACACTTGTCATTTGTCAATGCACTTTTCCATTGGGATTCTGAGTCATTGATCACTGCCCTTTGGATGTGAATATCCCACCATCTTCCTATTCATCTAACAGTCTACTCATCAAATCCATCTCTCTCCAATTTACAGGTTACCCCATCTCTGATTTGGAGAAAGATTTTTAGTTGGGATCCTTCCCTTCACCCACTCCAGAAAAGACTATTCCATCTATTACAAAGCAGATATTTTGAGCACTTTTTTTCCTCTTTCAATGTCATTTTGGACTCAGAAATTAGGTGCCCCATTTTTATACATTCTGCTGTTCATCTCTTTCTCTTCAATGACAGCCAGGTTCAACCCAAACACTGATGTCACTGCCAGAGTTCTTAAAATTAAAAGCAATGTTTCCTTCCACATTCACGTTACTGCTATTATTTTAACACTCAAAATCTCACCCAAGAAACAGGAGACCAAAATTTGTCACTTCAGCATGAAGAATTTAAATGCATAGCACTCATATGCCCGGCTGGCTGTCCTAATAATGGGAATATGCTGGTTTATGCAGTTTATGCAATATTTGTGAAATTAGAGAGGGAGGGAATAAAGGTGGATGCTTCACTCCATAGTGCATGGTTGAAGACAGTTTGCTGGAACTTAAATATACCTAAATCCCTTGAAAAATAGAATTTCAGAATAATTTCTATCAGGTTGGCATTGTTGAGAATATAAGTTACAGCTGTTAACATTAGATACTTTATTTCAGTCCTTAGACCTTAGACTTTGACCAGTTTCCTTAAAAATATGAGGAAAAAGTGACAAATATGTGTTTATGCGTTTACAATGAAACAATGCAACTCTGGCCTGCAGAGCACAGACCACTGAAAATTAATTCATAAATAAAGGTAATACTCACAGAATACATGCTAGCTTTCATTTTTTTGCTGAGTATACCAGTATTCAGTCTCCTAAAAATCTCATTCCATCATATTGTGAGTATCTTGAAACCTAACAAGACTCTCCAAATAATAATTTTGCTAAAAACTGCTTCGATAAATAAAAAGCATATAAGGAAGGCCTAAAGAGTAAAAGAAATAATGTACATACTTTTGTGTCCTCATAAGCACAACCAATAGGGAACTATCCAGGTACATTATGCTTGTTTTAGTTAAATCTGAGATGTAAACCCAGAAGCTCATACTAAAAGATACATGCCTGTGTCATTCACTAGAGTGAATTCCCATAACAGCCAAGTTCCACTGCTCTGTACAGGAGGCAGAACTGTATATGACAATGTTATCAGAAATTGGATTTTCAATTTCTTATGCTTTAATGGAAAATATAATTTGATGACAATTTCAATAAGAAATGGGTGTAAGAAAACATCATGGTAATGCAAACACCGTCCTGTCACATCACAGTGTTTTAACAGAGTATTTTACTAATTCCTTTACTATGCCCTGAAAAGCACAGCATTGAACAAGACACACATTACAAACAACAGTTAAGGATTTTACTGGTATTCCTTCCAATTTGCTTTACTTCTGATCACACTTTGCCCAGGTTAAAATTTCTTAGTAAACAGTATTTTGAAAGGAATTCTCCATTTAGCTAATTGCACATGAAAATAAAAACAACAATAAACCCAAATCTAAAACCACCCAAAATACAAATATTTTAAATTTTTCAAGTACACACTTTGAAGAACACATTTATTCAACTCCCTAAATTCCATGGTGCTTTTTCTTCATAAGAACATGATATGTTTTGCAAAATCTTTTTAACAAAATATCGAAGCCTAACAGGATCTAAAACCAACAAAATTTCTTTAAAAATTAAATTTAAATAGTGGTGCATTTCTTTTTTTCCTTACGATAGAAGTTCTAGCACAGAACACTAATAAATCTGTGAGACAAGTGTCAGCTCATAAAATTCTGTTCTTGAAGCAAGAATTTTTGTTGCTTTAGGTTTTTAAGATAAGTTTTATTCATAAAGTATCAGGAATATTTATACACAATGACCTCTTCTGTGAATTTGCATTTTCTCTCTTCTAGTCTTTCTGTTTTTGTCAAAAATATCATCTGTTTATCTGTTACAGAGGTGAGACTTTGTGAAGGTATACGTATCATACAGTGTGTACATGTCTATGTTGTTTTCCCCATCTAAACATTGTGAGCCAAAAATGGACACTTGAAGTCAGAAGTAAAAATTTGGAAAGCAACAATTTGGAAAAAATTATGGAAAAAAATGTTTTGAAAGCAAAACCAGGGAGGTCATCCTTCCCCTGTACTCAGCACTGGTGAGGCCACACCCTGAGTGCTGTGTGCTGTGCTGAGCCCCCCAGTTCAGGAGGGATATTGAGATGCTGGAGTGTGTCCAGAGAAGGGCAGCAAGGCAGGTGAGGGGCTCTGGGAGGAGCAGCTGAGGGAGCTGGGGGTGTTGATCCTGTCTCACTCAGGCCAGACCCTGTCACTCTCTGCAGCTCCCTGAAAGGAAGGTTTAGCCAGGTGGGGATCAGCCTCTTCTCCCAGGCCACCAGTGACAGGATGAGAGGACAGAATCTCTTAAGCTGTGCCAGACAAGGTTTAGGCTGGACATCGGGAACAAGTTCTTCACAGAAAGAGTGATTGGACTTTGGCATGGACTGCCCAGGGAGGTGCTGCAGCCACCGTCTGCAGAGATGCTTAAGACTGGATGTGACGCTCAGTGCCATGGTCTAATTGGCAAGGTGCTGTTAGGTCATAAGTTGGACTCGATGATCTCAGAGGTCTTTTCCAACCTAGCAGATTCTGTGATTCAGTCTGAGGAGGCAACTACCATGTTTTCCAGCTCATATGAAATCTCAGAATTCGGATCTCATGTAGTAAATTAATAGAGCTAAACTGTCCTCCTGTTTTGATCACCTTGGTGATGGCACTGCCATTTTCTATGACCTGGTTCAGTTTTGAAGGGTTATATTTAACTTCCTTATCTCCTCCTCCCACAAAAAAAAAAAAAAAAAAAAAAAAAAAAGAAAAAACCAAAAAAAACCAAAACCCACAAAATTTAAAAAACTTTGGTTCTGTATACTGATATATAGGGTGACTGGAAAACCACAGATATTGGTTTAGACATCTTAAGTGGCAGAGATGTCATTACAATGGTACTGAGTGGTGATGTATGTCATTAAACCAAGATGTTGCATGACATGTCTTTCAATTATTTGGTTGCGCTGGAAATACTGCAGGAATTTCTTTTAAATAATGTAAAGCTAATGGCATGCCAATCAAATTCAACAGAATGTCACAGGAATGCAGATAGCAGGAAAAAAATTGCATCATTCAGTTTATTGTGTCCCCTCCCCCAGTAAAGAAACATCTTTCACCAGGAACATGAAAACAAGGCAAGCTGGCACTTGCATCCAGCTTACATCCCCAAAACGGTCTAAATTCAAAAGAGGGGTTTGCTATAAATTTTGATGAACAGGTTCAAAGTGCAGCAAACAGTCTCCTTAAGACTTAGGGCGCATGTCTGCCTCAGAGTTCACACACTTGCAGACTGATTGGAGGTATATAATTTGACAGGCCAATGTGTGGGGCACAGGTCTCCAGTATGCAACATAGGTAAGATACCAAGACAGATTTCCATGACTTGTAACTGAAAACATGGGAAATGAGGCAAATATTGAAAGGAATGTTTTAAATTTGCTTACATTGTAAGTACATTAGAACTGGCACACAGGGAATTTTGTAAGACTTATTGCCCAGCAGGAATGAATTGTCCTTGACTATGCTAAAAACTCTTATTATATTTCCAGAGATCATGAATCCTTTCTAAACACCTCAATCATTATTTCTTCAATACTGATGTACTTTTAACTAGAAGATTCTGCTTGCAGAGATATAATTTTCAGGTAAGCAGAACAAATCAGGGCATTTTATATGGAAATAAAAAAAAAAAAGTGAAATAAATTCATGCTTTAGTCTCATGCCAAGGCACATCCTACTAAGCAATGAATGGAGAATGAATTATATGCAATTAGTCCTTCATTTACAGTGAGCAAGCAGAAAATGTATTGAGTTGGGAGCACAGACAGGTCAATGGAAGAGTCTTTTCTGCAGGAGTCCATATATTACTTTCAGGCAAACTGTGTATACACTTAGCTTTAGAAAGAATTGAAGAATACAAGAAAGGAAAATTACAGCTTCGGTGGGTTGTTTTTTTAGTGCCAGGGTGAGCAGTTTTCCCAACAGCAGGATTCCTAATTATGATTAGCTATTTGCAATTGTGGAGGATAAAGTATGTTAAGAGTCTGCATTTTCATCAGGATGAGAGGATGAGCTGTTGAGTTTTCTTCACAGGAGGCAATGGCCCTTTCAAAGGCTTATCATTGACTAAGTAGGAAAGAGGCTGTGCATTGGAAATGTTACAGGATGGGCCTTCTTTTGACATCTTGTACCAGAAAGCATGCTGTTGAGCACACTTCACAAAACACAAACCTTCTCTACCTTCCCTGTTACAATATAAATATGTGAACCTCTCAGATTAAAACTTGCCATATTTTAATTAAAATTATTTGCACATTTTGGGAGCTAATACTGGTAATGATAAAAAGGAAAATGTTCCTACGTTGATGCAATGGATGTGAAAAAGAGAGAGTTGCAAAAATTGTCATTTTGTTTCTCAGGTTCAGAGAAGAAGGTAAAGAGCTGAAAAAAGCTTGACTTATAAATCTACATGTACTTGATACTTCCTCAAGAATCTTAGCAATTTCATGTGACCCTGAGTTATTCTCCAGCCTCATCTTAGAACAAGAACAAAATAGCAAAAGCAAAATACTTACTGCTTGCTCTGATAACCTGGTCCATCATATGCCTAACTCCATGTTTCATGTTTTCTACAGCCATTTACTGAAAATCCTGGGGGGAGGGGGGTGGGGGTGGTTTACCAGCAAAGTCTTGCATTCTTGCAAATAATCTCAAGATACAGTAAAACAGAATGATGGGGGAAAAAACCCTCCAAAATAATAAATTTCCCTTTTATGCATGCAGAAAACTTACTCATGACAAGCATGAACCATTTTTACATATGTACATGCTTGTTAAAACTCAATAATAGTTATAAGTACTTTAGGAATTATACCATTATTAAAACTTCTAACATTTAATTCACTAGTATACAATCAACTGCCATGGCTTATTTACATCTGTGCAATAAAAGCTGAAAATTAAGACCATCACTCAGGGCATAGTCAGTAGAAAAAAAAAACCCTAAGTATAAAAATTGGACTATGTATGACCCAGAAAATAACCTTTTTGGTCTCTGTCACAGTGATATTTAGCCCTCATTGGGATATAATTCTGTACCGTGGCTTCATAAAATCAAAAGAGTTAGGCAATGTTTTATGTATTGGACATTACTGTTATTCTGGATCTCAATAAAGAACTGGAAATGACAGAATCTTGCCTGATTGCTGTTTAATTTTTTTTTAGTGATGTAAAGGTAACTCATTTGCCCAGAGAGAATCATCTTCATTTCCTGATTAAATGCAATCAGAGTGCTTTTTCTGGCAATCTGGTCTAATTTAAAAACTATCATACCAAGTGATCACTGTTAATAACTACTAGTATTATACAGCTTTGAAATGAAGGTCAAAAGCTATGGTTTGAAAGCCAAGACAGGATTACTGTTGCTGATAGAAAGAGCTCTTTACTCTTTGCTCAGAGCCCTGATATACAATCTAAATGGTCCTTATGACAAATGTGCATAGCAGATATTTTATTCACCCCTCAAAAAAAACCACTAGCAAAAGTGCAGTGGAATAATATGGCTTCTCAGCCTTTCTACTTGCAGAATCTCAGATTACACTACTTATGGAATTTAACAGAATTTCCTACTGTAGCTACATAAAATGACTCATTCCTATCAGAATTTGTGAAAGAGTACATCAAAATTGTGTGTATACCCAACTGTCCTATTATGGGCAAGGGAAAAGTATTGTTAAAGTGCATTTCCGCTGAAAATGCAAATGCAACTAGCACCCAGGAGCAAAAAGGAACACTAAGTAAAAGAAAAGTAGAGGAGATACCACCCCTAGTTCAACCAATCAGACCTAGTTTTCTAAGGCAGTGGACCAGCCTAGTATCACATTATACAGGCAGGTTTCGCACCACCTGTTCTCATCCTTTTGTCTTTCATGACACAAAGCAAAGACAGAAAGTTTCTCCTACAATCAATAAACATAAGCAGAAGTCAAAACACAGTTTTTGTTCATTTTGTCATCAGCTGCAAGTTTTAATTATGGATGCAGGGGCAATGCTGAATGGCAAGAAAGGGCTCCTATCATTCCTGCCTGAGATCCCCCATGGTTTCCCCACAGTCTCCAAGTGCAGTATCCTGGCAGTATCTCTTTTACACTCTCTACAGTGTAAAAGAAGAGTTTTCATGAAATCCCTCATTCTGCAGAGGTCTGCATAGTTCATGTAATTGAGGCTCAGTCTTCTGATTGCATAACAGTAATACAGAGACTGAGACCCTTGAAACATTTTCACAATACCACTGTTCTGCACGTATCAGTGGTGAGCTGCTGCTCTTTCTGTGGGAAACAGTGATTGCCATCAACACTGCTATGCAGAGGGTTGTGACGAGGCTGTACTTTCAGCCTGAGCTTCCCTGCTGCCCCATTTGATTCTGGTGATGTGTTTTCTCAAAAGGCACACACCTTCAAGCAGCATGGCAGCTGAGAGTGGGGAGTTACAAATACTATGTCTAATAATAATAAAATAATAGCCACACACACCAGCACAAATACATTTTTAAGCAACCATAATTCAATTTAAATAGATATGTTAGTTCACAGAAAAAGCATTTGTTATTTTTTATAAAGCCTAGTCAAAATAAGCCTGGTGAGGGGGCACTAAGACGCATTCTTTTGTTCACATGTAACAAAGCATTAACGCCTGCCTCAGTTTCAAATCTCTGCGCAGCCATAACAAAGTCACTGCTGTAGCACATCCATAATCTGTAGTGCATTTTGAGATTCTCAGATGAAAGACCCTATATAAGTGGAAACTATTATTATCTATATAGCAGATAGATCCCAGCTCTGCTGTAATATGCTGTTCTCCTCAGGGGGCTCAGGCATGTGAGCTGCTAAGTACTCTCCATTTCCATTGCAAGTCCTTGCAGCTGAGAGCACTCAGCACCTAGGAGGATCAAGCACGGAACTGATTCTGGGCTTCAATCTCACAACCTTTACTTATGCAAAGCTTCCATCATGGTTTTTAAACTGTGATTTTGGCTATAGAAAATGAGGTAGAAAGAGGAACACTGGAGGAAACAGAAACACTGGAGAAAAAAAAATATAAAGCAAAATTCAATAGAACTGCAAATATGTAAATTACTTAAACGTTAAAAGGGTTATGGCAGTTTGAAGACTAGATTAGTGAGATTATTGTCCTGCCATCAGATGACTAAATAAAGCCCCACATAAACCAAGAGACATTGTACCAGCAATAAAACTCGTAATTTCAACAAAGAAATACACATTTTTTAAATTACAAAATAATGAAATAATTATTACATTACTATTAAATGTAAAAAATATAAACGAGAAATTCAAAATCTACATGTGCATAAACTGAAACATTTGCTTTGTCTTGCTCAGTGCACACACACAAAGCAGTAAATTTCTCACTAAGGGTTTTCCCCCTTCCCCCCTGCCCCCACTGGGAACAGCACAATTTCAAATCCTCAGTATTTCCACCTCTAATTGCTAGAAGGGTTCATTATCAGCTGTCTAAAGTGCAATACATCAACCTTGCAAAGCTGATATACAAAAGACTTTCACACATCTGATGGGCTGCTGTGCTAAATACATCTTAATTTGTGCTGCATCTGCTGTTTTCTAATTTGTTTGTCATGCTGTGAATGCTACAGACTATGCTACAGCAGCTCCCTGATTTTTTATTTTTAAAAACACAGCAGCTATTCAGGAAAGAAATGGCTGAGTGCCACCATTGTTCCTCTGATCCATGGAATGACATCAGTTTCCTCGTATTAACCATTAAATACTTGATGGTATATGTTTAATATATTACATGTACATGCTACCATGTATATATCTTAATATAAAAACTGTATGTATGTGTGATATTTGCACCTTCCCTATGAAAATTAATTAGAATATACATCTCTTCAAACCAGTTTATCTACATTTGAAAGAATGTCTAATTTAAACCCCTTCATGTTCTGTGTGTCCTCAATTTTTACTGGCAAGCCATTTTTCTGTTGAAAATCTGAGAGAGTGCTGCTAAAATCCTGAGTCTTTGTGATTCATATACATAAATAGAGCCTGATGTCTTTTTTACACATTGAAGGATATTTCATTGAACCCACATACAGTCCTCAGTGAAATGAGTTTGGCGTTCTCTGTTCAGTCCCTGCTGAGCTGAAAAGCAAATTGTGGAACAACATGTGTAATTCAGCATGATTCATAATACATCAAAGACTCTACAGAAGAAGCCTCAGCTTGAACTGGCAGGGAAATTAAATTTCTACTCTTCCCTTCTTAAAGCAGAGTCCTCCCAGGTACAGTGAGCACTAACACTGGGCAGAGCATGATGAACTCCTAGAGAAACAGCCTTTGCTATCATCAGCCTTCATAATCATGAGAGTCCCCCACACACACCCCTTCTCCAAAAATGAGAATGAAACTTCAAGTGGTATTTTGTACACATCCTCGTGAAACTTCACAGGTTGCAAGGTTAGAAGATACTCACTTGGCACCACATACACCTTCTAAGAGATCTTGGTCTCTCAGAGCTCTTTCTTTTAGGGAGGCCAATCCACTACCAATCACACCCCCAACAAAAAAAGCTCTCAAAGAGATTTAAAAACACATATCACCAAAAAGCAGAATATTGTCATCGCCTAATTCCCTTGTGATGTACACACAAAGAAATACCATAATCTAAGCAATAAATGTTGCTACAAATAATGTTCCTTACTTATTTATGTTTACCTGTCAGTTTTCCCAGCTAGACAAAAAATGTGTTTTGTGCAGGGTAGGTGACATATAATAGAAAGGATAACTCCCTTTGTTTCAGCAAGCCCTGACTTTAGAGGAGCAGCTGGAATGCAAATTTCCCTCTTTTGCTTTTGCAGTGTGATTCCTGATACTAAAGACATGGAGAGCTATTTACATAATCATAGAGTCACAGAATCATAAGATCATTTAAGTTGGTAAAAACCTTCTAGACTCAGTCTAGAAGGTTTTTACCAACTTAAATGATCTTATGATCATTTATGATCACTGTTAAGCCTGCACTGCCAAGGCCACTATAGTATACCATATCCTTTAGCTGCCCATGAAACCCATCTTTTAAATATCTCCAGGAATGGTGATGCAACCACTTCCCTGGGAAGGCTGTTCCAGTGTGTGCATCATTCTCCCTTTTCCAGTCAAACGCCAGTCAGTCTCCAGTGTTCAGACCTGCACAGGAATGGGCAGCAGCTATTACAGAGGCAGCTTTATGGCTGGAGAAGCCATAGACAAATCAGTGCTCCCATAAAGAAGTATGTTTAATCAATAAGGCATATTGTTACACTAGTGTGGAAGAAAAAACACCTTGTAGAGTAACAGCATTTGTAAAGGTTAATCAATTCAACTAATTGTAAATGCTCTCAGTTGCCAGTCTTTAAAGAGTTCCTTCTCTTTGTAGCAGCTAATTCATTGGGATGCAGCAGTGCTAAGCTGGAAAGGAAGGAAAGGAATAAAAGCAGTCAAATTTCTCATTACTCTCTGTGCTGTACTGTGCCTCTTTCTGTAACATCAATATATTTACCAGAGGGAGATAATCTTTTCTTTCTGCTAACACTGCCTTACCTCCTTCATTACACAATAAACAAAGCAAGAGGTCTATGCTTCACAGTCCAGGCAGATGAAAAGGAAATCAGGTTATTGATCTTTTTGTTCAGTTCTTTAAAGGCCAAATGTATGACTAACCGTTCAAGTAGTTTTTGCAGTGCTCTTTATTTCATGGCCATAAGGAAAGAGTTTTTTAATTCTAAATAATTGTTTCCTGTAGAAAAAGGGACAGCCAACATGATTCTTGAATTAGTTCTCTCAAGAGTTCATAAGAAATAAAGATAGGTCCACACTATAATAAAGGAGATATGGTCTGATTTCAATTTTTTCTTTAGACCAATTTAAAATGAGCCTATGAAGGCATGTTGATGATCTCTGACCCTTGTGAACTGTGTAATTGTTTACTGTTTATTAAAGAGTTCATAGTTTTCTAAGGTGATGTCAGGTCCCTCTTCAACCTACATTCAATGTCACACTTCCGTACCTTGAGTTTGAAAATTAAAAACTTTCATTTAGGCACCCACCTTAAATAATGCTAGAGTTATCCTATGGGCTTGAAAGGAGTGCTTGGTTTTATCCCTGATGTATTTATGGCATTTTCAGTAACTAAAAGATATTAGCACCTTTTAACTTTACTTCTGCAAAGCCAGACAGAGGTCAGAGACTTCAGGTCTTTGCAAAATCAATCAATATTGATTAAAGGTCAAAGCAAGTACTGAAAGAACTGTGTACACTCCCACTAAACAAAGCACTGTCCTTTCCATAGCAGAAGTAAAATGAGAACAGAGGGGGAAATAGCAGCTTGTCTCATCCTTTCTGCCTTCTAAGCCCCAGCTCCCAACATGGTCCTTGTCCTTTCTGTGCCCCTGCCAGCTCCTCCTGGATCAGTGCAGCCAACTGACCCCAGTACCTGCTTGGATATCTCCCAAGAAGAAAAATCTGGATATTTTTTCTTGTATTTCAGAAATGTGAACACAGGCTGTATTTGTCAAAACTGCCTGGACCAGGCTCTGAGGATCGGTAGCAAGGATACATCCAGGAAACATACATATTCATACAAGGTGATTCAGCTAAGGCTATCATATCAACACTCCTGCTTGGACGAGAATTTCATATGAAACTGATAGCTGTATGTTTGTTTGGTTGTTTACAAGTAGATGGTCTGATAATTCAGCTCTCTTGTTTTTTATAGAGATGTCTCTCCCTGCTAAGCATATCATTAATATGTCAACTTTCAAGTCAAATGATTAAAAATAAAAAAGTGTTACATCAGCTGAAGAAACATCTGAAGTGCAAATTCCATTACTTCTATGGCAATTAGATATTTGCTGTGTTTAATAAGTTTGTATCTTTGTTAAAAATTTCTAGCAGAAAAATCAAGTAACATGATGGGTTGGGACACAACAAAAGCAGGAAATGTCCTTATGGGAAGGGTGCTTTATTAAGCAGAAATGCTCTTCTTAGAACCGCTGCTTCAGATATCAGTTAATAAACCAGTTGTTTATTTCACACAAATAATTGCCACTTAAGTGTCCCACCCAGCTTCACAAGCATAAGGAATGGTAAGGAAAAACGTGCATCTGCATTCCAGCCCAGTCAGCAGCGTAGCTGCTGAAAGCCTGAGAGGTGCAGCAGCGTCTGCCAGGTGTGCTCTTCCTAAAGCGCAAAGACCTTTTTCCTGTGTCACTGTTAACCCCATCTAACCCTCTGGGTGCTGCTGCAATAACTTTAGGGAGAGCTTTATGGCTGTGTTTAGGCAGCTGCTCCAAGTTTCAGAGTCTCTCACACAACAAACAAACCTGTTACTCTGTGAGGTTTGGGTTTATTTTTTTTTTTCTTCTCATCCTTGTATTCTTCACCACTCACATGTTACAACCTCTTACACCTGCACCTCTGCCGTCTCTCTTCCTCCCCCTTCTTCTTTCACACTTTTTAAAAGAAATACTTTAATTTTCCTTCCAGATGGTAAATTTTTACATCAGTTTAATAATCTCTTGAAGTTATACTGGAGTATTGCTCAACTCACTTCTAAATTAAAGCAATTATTAAAAAACTTTGAAGCACTTTAACAATTTTAAATCACTCAGCACACAGCAATTTAAAATTATTGGAGCAGTTTTATAAGCACTTGAATTTGGAGGTGATCAGAGACCTGAAAATGTGCAATATAGAGTAATTTAAAATTATTAGAGTACTTCACATTTTTTATAAGCTTTTCCGTTTAAAAGTAATCGAGTTCTGACTTCTGAGCTTGTGCATTGTAATGTAAGTGCTTCTTATTCTTAGAGAGATCCAGCCTATTAAATCAAACTGCTTCAATAATTGTAAATTACTATGCATGGACATGCTCAAAAATCTAACTTTATTTCTTATATTAAAAATATTTTTCACTCCAAGTCTGTAAAAAAGACTTTTAAGTGACAGAATAGTAATTTAAATTTTTAAAGAAGGCTGATTTATATTATCCCAGGAATAAAAACAAATCAAAATATCTACATAAAAATACAGAGATTATGTAAGAATATTTTTATGAGCCCATATTATGAATCTTTAATCATGTTCAAAATTAGCCTTCCTCATGTACACCTTAATTTTTTAGTGAACACTAGGTACACATTGATTCCATGAATAAAATAAATTCAGCTCAAGCTTCATATAAAAAATTGTGAGAATAATACAAGAATAAGCCTGTGTTTTTCTGGGTTGTTCACAGTTGTGATTAAATGTATTCCCATTAGAGATTTTTAGAACTTCTATGTACCTTTGCGCATCTTTAGGATATAATTTCTCAGTCTCTTCTATCAATAACAGAAGGATCTTATCTGGAAAATTGTCTCAAAACAAAATACTCATAAAGATTCAGTATAGGTATAAGAGATGGTCACAGTGTAGACATTGCTGCATATGTACAACATAAAGGTATAAAATAAACTTTACAGAAAAAGGGTCTTTCAGGTGTTTTGCAGGAGTCTGTTCAGATTGGGTTTTTGCCAATGGAAATCTTCAAACATGAGGTACAGCAGAAAAAACAACATAAGACTGTGCTTGCTAAAAAAACCTGGAAACAATGATAAGTTAACATTAACAGTGAAAGAGCTGAAATGCTCTTACTTCAAAGTGCTGCGAGTCATAGAGTGTGCTGATCAGAAGAAAGCAAATAAGAGCACATTGAAGCAAGTTGTGCCAAGTAGCTTTCCATAAAATAAAACATCTCTAAGAGTTCAGTGAAAGGGCAACAGTAGCAAGACTACAGTGCTCTCTGGTAGATGAAAGCTTTAGACTTTGAAGTCAGATCTGAGAGTGCACCTATTTGTGTTTATATATTGTGACTTGTATTCCTTTCTATATAAAAATTGTAAGAATGAAATGCTGGTTGATTGCTCCCATAAGCAACTAAATTTCAGGCAGGCAGATGGGATTAAAAACTAATGCCAAAATAGCATCATAATTAATTATCATGTATCAGCAATAAATGCTGTATCTAGGCAATCCTTCGTGATTCAATCTTTATAAAAAGTGAAGCAATGATTTAACATGCAATGTTTGCATATCAGACTGCAAACATGAAGGTCATGTGGAAACTTCTGAAGAATCCTTTTAAGCAATCAAAAAAAAAAAGAGAAAGGACAGACAGATAAACTAATTGTTCAGTCACGTTGTGTTTCTCAGAGAAGGCCATTCGGCTTAGACAGTTGAACTGTCTTTTTTTTCTTAGCTTCTAGAAACCTTTTTTCTTACCTTCTAGAAGGTACTTGACAGTGTAACCTAACCCAGAGCTGGCAGTGAACAAAAGCATTCAGTAAAGATCCAGTAAAGTATGCTGTAAAGACCTAGAGAATTCTATAACACACAGCACAATTCTGCTATTTTCTCAAAATAATAGCCTTGAGCCACAAATTACAGGAAATTATATCCCTTTCTATGAAAATACTTATGCCACTGGATATATATTTGTTCACATAATGTGTTCCTCTCAGAGTCCTGTAGAGCCCTTCACATAATAAAGAATTACACAAGTTAATGCACTGTACTGAGCTAAGCTCTGTATAAAAAGTGGTTCCATTTATCTGTTTCAAATTTGAGTCTTCAATTCCACAATCATAGAAACAGCAGCTTTCCTGTTTTACAGGGTCAAGCTTCTTAATATTACTCATCTCTTAAAAATGTCAAACTACTTTTCAATTTCCTTTCATCTACAGTTCGAGTCTGGAGTAAATGTCCCCTTTCTTCTGTTGTTCCCGCAGATGCAACTTCAAAGAGTACTTCAGAAAAGGTTTTGCAGGGTTTGTATTTTTCTAAAAGTTTTTTTGGAGGGACCTCCCTTTCAATTTTTCTGCACATCTCTGATAGCAACCAATACCAGAGCTCTTTACCAAAAGACGCTAAAACCTCTTTAGAGGACTCCTGCTGTTTGTTAATTCAGTAGCTATACTACTGAGCAGTTCTCACAGTCACCACGTTAGCAGCCATCAGCTGTTGTAAGCATAAAACCTCAATTGCCTTTCCTCTGCAGTATATATAAGGCCATGACCCAACACTATGTAGCAGCTCCTCAAGTCACCTATGGAAAATTTCCTTCTTTACAAGAAGATGAGTGCCAATTACAGTAGTTTTCTTATCTCTTCTATTTTGTTTCCTTTTCCCTCATTTTAGTCCTTTATCCAGTAAATAAGAGACACACTCCTTTACTCTGTGATGTTTCCATGTAATTCCATCTAATATTGGATTTTGGCTTTGATGCACATTCCATTCAGACAGCAGCATGTCAATCAATAAACTGGGTGCAATCTGCTCTGATCTTCAAGCTAGAATTAAACTGTTTATTTTACTTTAACTTATCAGTTCATATTCTGCTGTTTAACTAGGAGTTATGATTATTCTGGTGTTTTAAACATATTTTATTGACTGCAATCATCACAAAGTTCTCCCCATCTTCAGCAAACACAGGGAAGCTCCCTTGTGACTACACACAGTGTTGTCAGAAGATTTTCTCAGCTGTTTCACTTTACAAGATCACTTGTCCCTAGTAATACATATATAATTCACATATAACTGAAATAGTTCCCCAAAAGCCATTCATCCCCAGAGGAAACTGCTCTTTAATTGTTTGTTATGCCCTCTCAGCAGGGAGGCTGGCTTACACCATACATGCGCATCATTTTATTTAAATGACATCCTACCTTGCTATGAAAGCTGCCAGAGCTATTTGATCTTCTACCACTAAGGCTGGCAACTACAGAAAGCCCCCTGAGAACAAAGCAGCAGATGAAAAAGAAGTGCTGATGCTCCAGGCAAGCTCTTTTAGTCAGAGCTGTACCAGCAGCAACATGCAGCAGGAAAAAATACATGCTTCAAAGGTAATTACAGTGTGCTGCATCCTCCTATCTTTATTTAAGATACTTGGGATTGATTTCCGTCCCTTAGCAAGGGGAACTGCACCACAACATCGACCTAAATGGCCAAGCATGAATTTCAGTCAAGGAAAAGAGGCCTCTCTCCTCCACTCTCTGCCATTGTTTCTGCAAGGATCACACTCTGTGACAAATTACACAAGGCTGATGTCCTGTGGCAGCACCACTCCCAGACACTCTAGTGGTGACTTGGCCCTTCCTGGCATCGTTTTCTCACTTCATTTCCCTAACCATGTCACTTGCAAGTTGCCACAAGTTGGATTGGGATTTTTTTCCAGAAAGATTTGGGATTGGCAGTGCCGATATCCTGCTTAAACGGGCAAGATGGGGATGGAACTCAGAAGGAGAGAATAGCATCTCACACAGATATGCAAATACACAGGCTGAGTAAAATTAGCTGTTTTGCTTGTCAGATGTTTACATAAACCTTCTCCACTTCTAATGTTTGGGAAAATTTTTTCCTGAGGTTTGGGTTCACTTTCAAGCTCAAATGAAGCATTAAAAAATATTCCCACAAAGGAAAGTAGAATGGCTGAGTTTCTCTGGGTTTTGAATGTTAAACCTCAAAATCACTTCCAGGTTTCTCAAAAAGCCTTATGGGGGGAAAAAAATTGGTTCAAGGGAAAAAAAATTTACCACACCACCCCTTCCCTGAACCCAATCTAAGTTTCAACTCTGTGGCTGAATGCAAAAACAAGCTATGTTTAAGGTATTTTTAAGGCTTCAGTATAAGTGGTAGTCACAGGTTTATATTCAACCCCAAGATAATAAGTAAGCAGATTAACTTACAATATGTCTTGTCACCCTTCTGATGAAAAACATCATCAGTATGAGAAAGATTATAGAATTTTTACTTCAGAATTCTTTTCAACTCAGAAAATGTCACTGAGTCTCTGGAGTCTGAGAACAAGAGTTTAAATATCTGGCATAGGGTTTAAAGGGCATGCCCTGCAGAACCTTCAGCAGGATTACCAAGCAAGCAAAGTCTTCATCTTCAGGGTCCAAATCAGCTTTCAATGGCTGTTGGAAATTCTACCAAAAAATTTCAAAGTGCATTTTTAGGCTTCTTCATTTAACTCACACACTATCAGTAAAGGTCAGAGCTATTTATCTCCATCTCTCATTTCAGTGTTGATTGGAAGAACTCCTTGCAGCCAGCAGCAAGCACAGCACAATTCTGTTTCGGATAAAACTGGCAAGGGCACTGGGTTTTTAAGTGGCTGTTATCAATTCACCCTGTTAGCACCTGCTGCTGCTGCAGCTTATCCAAGAGCAGTGCTGGCTCATTGGGTTTCCATCGTTCTGACTGGCATGGATCAAATGCTTCAACAGCAGCTGGAGATCTTAGAGGAGGATCAGAACAACCTTGATTCACACCAAGGTAACCAATTCAGAAAGAGGGAAGAAAAAACAGATAGGCAAAGGAAAGAGCATGTGTGCCAGATGACTAATTCTTGCAAACCTCCAATTTTATGAAAGGATCAAATACATTTTGTATATTTATACACTCCCATTTCTTTCTTTACAGGCCAATGACAGCCTGCAGAGCACTGCATAGATTTGCCAAAAATAATTACTCTGGTCACTTAGCAAAGCAGAGGATCTGTCATCCAGAAACATATTGCCTAGCAACAGTTCTCTTACCCTTCCTCCCTCCCTCGCAATAAGCAAACACCGCCTGCCCTCCCCACCCCCTCTCGTTTATATTGGCTTTCTGGCTGCTGGCAGACACAGCTGCTCACCTGGGTGTGAAACTGCTCCTGACAGGAGGAATCTGTGCTGTTTAAGTCCAGGCTCACATGCGAAGATGAGTAGTGTAGTTCAAGAAAACCCTGGCTGCCAGGAAAAGGTGCAGTTTCTGCCTGTGATAAAATTGTCTCACAGTTTGCTTAGAGAAAACCCACTTCAAATGAGATCACCAGTGTGGTAGCTCTTGGCAAATTGTGGTCTGGCATGGTGGAGGAAGGAGAGGAAATAAAACCCATCATAGCAGAAAAGCAACCACCCACAGACTTAGGACACCCTATTTTCCACAAAAGTGTTTCATTAACATATATTTTATTATAACTGTACAGTACAGAATTATAAACTACTTTCTATGTTTTTTCTTAATATGAAAATATTTAGGCAGTGATTTATGGAAAAGAACCATACTATTCCTCCTTCCCCCATGGAAGCCCTCCTGTTTTTTCCACACACAGAGAGCGCACCATTTGTCTTTTACCCGATGGCTGTCATCAGTACCAAGGTTTTTTCTTATTTTTCTAACAGCAGTATCTTGGAAAATTGCACAGATCATTTTGGTAACAACTTTCTGTAACATTGTGGAAACAGTCTGGACATCTTAAAGCTGCATACAGAGATCAACATGAGAGAACTTTTGCACTCTGCTGCACCTCCCACCTCTGCACAGTGTGTTACACTAGGGAAGCCTTAGACCTGACAGCTGCCCTAACTCTGAGCAGTGGCACAGCTGTTAAGTACCAGATTTTCCAAGAGCTGTATGCACATCAGTGACAATTATCTAGGATGAAATTAATATCCTTTTTTTTTCCTATGCCACATCTGCGCTGCTTCATAATGCAAAAGTTACATTATATATAATATATATGGCTGTGCTATATATGTCACAGCTTGGCATGCCTATATTAGTAGAAATATTTGAAAAGTAATTTCAAGTTTAAAAAAATCTTTAAAAGTTCTCTTTCTAAACATTTTTTTCAGTTAGTCAGAAATATTCTCCTAAAAAATCTCAAACCAAAAATACATAGAAACTTACTCACATTTTTTTTAACTGCGCTAGTGATTAATACCTAAATACACAAAACAGGAGAAACCAGGTATAAATCTTTGTTTAAACTACTGTCAGATGCCAGTGTTGAAATACACAGCTTTGAGATGAACTTTTGTATGGCCTTTGAATAACTTAATAACTAACACTCAGATCATCCAGTAAACAAAGATAAAGGGGGAAATGTTAATATTCTATATATTGAAATTTACTGCAGTGATTACTGGAGATTTCCTTAAATAAAGGAATGGTGTCCTTAAAACTGTTATCTCTCATGTTTTATTCTATTTTCTATTATTCTATTTTGAAAATAGTTTCAAATTTTTGAGGAGGTCATCCAGTCATTTCAGTACAATTGCTACTTTATTGCTTTTCATATCATGCTTCAGTCTAATGCAAAATATCTCTTCTTAACATTTGTGTCCCTGCCCATTTGGCAATGAGTTTATCTTTTGTTTTAAATGCTGTAAAAACTAATACTGTCCATCAACATCCTTGATTATTTCAGCTACAGTATGAACAGATTCATGAGGTGTGTTTAATAGTTAAGTACTGATGAACAACCTGGAAATTGAAAAGCATACTTGCTTTTAAACAGATCTTGTCATTATAAGGAGACCCTTTTTTCCCCTTGTTTTTCATCCTCAACATGTAAATGGCAGTTCATTAATGAAAGAGGTGCATCAAATCCCTGAAGTAGTCCCTGAGAAGTTGCAATCAGTTCTAATGTTGATTTAGGTCCTAAAATTTGAGGGGTTTTGCTTGTAAAATATTTGGCACACACATTTAAAATGAGGGCAGAACAAAAAGGAAAAGTTAATTATTATAAGATTCTGTATAGCTTTTCAGATCTATTAATTAGTTATAAACTTATATTTTTGCTAATAAGCATCTAGCCACAGATTTAAAGATGCCTCTTAAATGTAAATTGATTGCTACAGAAATGTCCATACTGTACACAACATGTGCTACACTTCCCCAAATACAAATGCTCATTATAATACATTACCTTTGATGTTTGTAGCATTAGGCTTGATCCAGCACCACTGAAACATATGAGAACTTTAATATTGATACCTGCAGAAGCAGAAAGACATGAAGACTTTTGAGCATATGTCCTGATAGAAAGTCTGAAACTCATTTTGAAAGTAATGCCAAACAGAAAACAAGTTGAAGCAGAAGAAGTCAGTTTTTAAATGTTCAGAATGAAAAATATACAGAGCACAGGAACATACATGCAATAAAGCAGGGTAAAGATTGGACAAATTGATTATGACTACTAGCAACAAACAGTGTTTCCCAAAGATCTGTATTTAAAGGAATTCTTGCGCATAGGATGTGTAGTACCAAAAGCAAGCAAGCAAAACACAGACTATACAATGCTTCAGAAACAAATCCTCTTCTGATATCACTGGAAATATTCACAAAGCCAAATCTTTTCCATTGTAGAGAAACCAGTCCCTCCTCACTTCTGCTGCTGGTTGTTTGCTGCCATGTCAGGGCATTGAACTTTTTCCATCTGTCAGAGTTAGAACCTAGAGAAAAAATATGGTACGCTTTAAGTAGCAGAAGTTTTTTTCATTCAGCAATGCTCTGCTGAGCCAGATCTTGAAAAACCTGTGCAAGATCAGACTACTCCACATTCCAATATTTTCATTATTAACCTACATTTCACCCATCTTTGAATCAAAGACTTCAACTTCAGAACAGAGACTTTGCAGGGCTTAAAAGCAAAGCCAGGATTGCAGAAGTCTCCCAAATTGTTACACAGCTCTGTAGCAAAGCCCACAGTAAGCACTGGCAGGAATTGATCTATTCATACCAGTGGAAAGAATCAATTTCCACTTGAACTGATGGAGCAAAAGAATTGTTTGGTCTCTGCAAGGGGTACCAGCATCACGTGTACCAATATTACATGATGGTGGAAAAATGTTTGAAAGTTTTAATCTTAAACAAAGTCTATTTTGAGCTGAGCATATCTGTACCCAGTCTCAAGGAATTAACTATTTGTTCTTGCTCTTTGTTCCAGTCACAAGCTGTGACCAGCTGCTGATTTTGTTAGCTATTTTTCAGTTAATTTTCAAAACTTTTTATTGCAAAAGATATCTTCGGCTTATTGTTTTAAGTAAGCATTGGTTTTGAACTTCATACTCGGTTATAATTGTAATGAATCCACACAGTCATGAGAAGCAGAAGTGAAGGGAGGAAAGAACCTGCCAAAAATGTGAGGCTTAGGCCATATGGAGACATCAAGGAATATCTCTGATGTGGATGCTGCCAGCATTGCTTCTTCCTCCCTGCTTGGCATTTCTGAAAACCACTCCTGAAATTCTCCCAGGCCTTGCTGTGTAGCGCAGGGAACTATTGTCCAGTAAATGAGACATCACTGAGCACTGCCTTTTCCAAAATGCCTGGAGTAAAAAAATAAAAAGCAGAGCTTGAGGTTCTCCCACAACTGGCATGCAGCCAATTTTAATAGCAGACCCAGATGCCTGTATACTTGCATTGAAATTAACAAGGCAAGGACGGAAGGGGAACAAATGAGATAAAGGTATGTGTATAGAGCAGGGATGACCAATTAGAACAAAGTTATGATTGTAGCAATATCTTTCTGCAAGAAAATCAGCCCTTTTGTCATGCCTAAGGATAGACATTTAAATTCTTGTTCAGTTGGTGTCCATGCCCTAATTGAAGGTTATGACCAACTTGTGAACAGCCATAATACTATATCACCAAAGGATATGGCTGAGCAACTGAGAAACTGTATGCGGAAGAGAATGGAGAAGAGGAAGTCCAAATAGAAATTTCCAAGTAACTATTCATTCCCATCTGATTTCTGTGGGTAAAGAAACATGCTACAGTAAACTCACATCTTGGAAAAATTAACTCAGAAATATAAAATTGTGCATTCACAGCTGCAAGGTTCTTTTTGGCCTACATGAGCTGAGCAGATGATTGTGGGAAACACCTCCCACACTAATTTTATGTCTGAATCCTAGTCTGCCACAGTACTGAACAATACCAAGTTATGTACCCCAGATGCCTTTTGGTTTAATTAGCTGGCAAAGAACAGTACAAATTCTGTGGGATTATATGTTTATGATGGGCAAAACATTTTGCTCAAATTGATTTTTGACAACTGACTGAATTTTGCAAGATCAAAAGCACATTTTGCATACTACATTTGCTTAAAAAGGAAATTAAAATCTTAGCCATTTGCTTGTTATATAGCCCTTGCTCCTGCAGGGCGTGTAAGTACTCACTGCTTACATATCTATTACTGGTTCACTATGGTTTTCACTAAAGCTATTGACATTGTTATTTAATATTCACATTAAAGTACTATAGGTAAGATTTGATTCCTTTTTCTAAGTTTTCAACAAATGTATTGGAACGACCTCTCTTCCCTTTGTGCATGGAGCATAGAAATGGGTGAGGTGAGCAGAGAGTCTCTCTTGTTAGAGTGTGTGTTAATTAAGCACACAACATTTAGCAGCTCACCCTCTAGATATTGCTAGATTCACCATGACTGATGATTTTGAAATGAGTAAGTCACAAACATCTTGGAATAGAGTTTAAAAAGAGTATACTGTGGTCTTTTGACCGCTGCTTATTTCAGCAGACGTGTATTTCTATCCCAGTATTTGGAGACAATTCCACACACAGCAACGCTCTTGGCATTGTTGAGAAGCACCTAGTTACAACAACATCTCAAGAAATGCCTCTGATATAAACCATCCCCACAGTGCAGAGGAAATTAAATCAAGGTATTAGGAATACCCCTTCACATTTTTGCAAAAAGTAAAATTCTGCTGTCACATTGAAATAGGGAAATTAAAGTTGTAATAAAAATTAAATACACCTTTTCTTTAGCTTTTAAAAAACACTTAGCTATTTACTGTACTTGTTTTTACTCAAGCATGGACACAGAATATCTGACATGGCTTGGTATTTCTTTGTCTGTGATGCAATAACAATCTAGACACAGGGAAAGAACACCATGGAAACTCTTTCTGTCTCAGTAGCTACAGAGCATCAACTCTAAATACAAGAGTAACAAAGAGAAGTCAATGTCTTGACTATTTTAATACTCAATTTAATATTTTTTTCCATTTCATTATTTCAAATTCAGCAGTTTTAGCTTTTTGAAGGATTTGTTTTTTCCCCAGGTCATTAGCAAGCTTTCAGCTTTGGCCAAATGCCTGTAGAATGGGAGCATCACCATGAATTAAAACCCCTCTTTAGTGAATTCTGCACATCTGTGGATAATTAGATGTATTTTTCTTAACCCCATCCTAGATGACACTCACAGTAACAAGGGTTTCTGCATGCTACAAGGGCTTCATCTCTGTGGAGTACCTTGCCTGAAAATCCACTTTCCAATCAGAAAGTAGAAAAGCAGGCAAGCCCACAAACATGCATGTTGGGGTTGTCACTTCAGCCAGGGACAACCACTAACCTCTGTGAGGTAAGACATAATTACTCATATATTCAGGAAATGTTGGTCTCCAGATGCGCACTACAGGGTCTGCACGGATGCTTTCTTTGGCAGCATTGTGTTGCATACTGTAATTTCTCATTAGCAACAAAACCCTCAGCCTAGCTCAGGAAAACTGTAAATAAATTTTACATTAGACATTTTGCTCCTCTATTATTTTCACATGTTCCTAATATGGCTCCCTGCTGTGGGAACTGTTGGACAGAAATATGTCCAAGAAAGCAGAATACCTCCTTAACTTATTTCCCATACAAAAATATTGGCTATATCTAATTGCAGCTATAATGAGAAATGATGGTTTCAAAATAATATCATACCATGTAGTTTGAATGATAGTTTGCCACTGTGAGTGAGACAGGTAAATATATTTTTTGACAGTTCAATGAGGTGAAACTTTAGATTTAAAAGGAGTTTTACAAATATTCCATTTCTACTGCACTATTGCTGACATGATGTTGGTTAAGAATTCCTATCAAGTCTCTTACCTATTTATTTAATTCTTGAATTTCTAACAGGAATGTTTAATTGCATGTGGATTGTGGGCAGATTGGTACAACATAGAGTTTAAGTTCCTACCATTTCCAATATTCCTGTCTTAACTCGTGTTTCTGACCACTTCTAATCTCTAACAACCTAGAGGCTAAATTATTTTAGATTCTGATGTTTCAACTTAGAAACACATATTTAAACTAAATAAAATAACTCAGAGGAGTTATTTCAACAGGTTAACATATTTTTCTTGATAACATAATTGCATTGTTTGGCATTTTAGGGCAAGTGGCTTCACAATTTATTAGCTATGAACAGATAAAAATATTCATTATTAATATATTAGCATAGCTGTTCTGATATCTTCACATCTATGACCATCACCTCAAGATCTAGCCATCCAAGCAGATGCCCCTTACAATCCCCACCCATCCCAACTACCCCTGCTAGTCAGCTACTGTCTCTTGTTTTCCTCTTTCCTTTCCCATTCCATCCATTTCTTTTTCCTCTTCTCCTTTTCTAAGGCACCTGAGGGATGGGGGGAAGAAAATAAAGAAGAAGGAAAAAAGAAAGTACCAATCACTTCCATTCTGCAGAAGAGGACAAAATATTTCACACTAAAACTTCACAAAGACTTCAAAACTGACCTTTCCTTGGCAGTTACTTGACTAAATTATCTTTCTGTTCTGTGTCCATAACCCTTTATATGTTACACCTCCTATGATAAATTATGGGTTAAGAATACCTGTAACAAACCTCAAGATTCCTTGGCAATGCTAAAATGGAAACTAACAATGATGATGTAGATTAATATTTAGAGCTGGACTCCCTTCTCTCAATATATGTTATCAGCAGACCTGAAATTTTCAGTTATCATAATTCCTGCCAAGTAACACTGATCTTCAGTATTTCATCATTCAAAGCAATAGCCCTATTTTCTTTAGTTGAGAAGGCAGACTTTATATCAACGTAATTTAATCTGGATTGCTATTAAATATTAATGGGGAAATTAAGCAAGGTTTAAGCACTGGGCTTTAAGATTTATTTTTCATTTTGTCTGTGATACCAAACCTTTAATAACATTCTGTGAAATAAGAAATCTACAGCATCACTAATAAAACCTTTTAAGTGGTAATCCTTCAGAACCCTTCCTTGTAATGGTTGAGCATTTGCAGTACTAAACCAATGAAATTCACACATACTGTAATGGAGTAGTGGAGCTATTATTACAACATTTTTTCCAAAGTACCATGGGCTTTAGATGATTAGAGAGTAGTCTTATGTTTTAAACTTTCTGCCAAAAGTGGGGCTTTAAGTTGAGTTGGATTGAGGATAGATTGCAGTATAATGTATGTTGACAGTTTAATAACATGGGTTGCTATCCTTAGTTTGTTTTATGATGTAATACATCTTTATAGGAGTCCTTGGAGATTTCTGCTATGATTTTCAAGGCAGAGAGAACTCAATAAACTAAAATACTCTGAGAAAGATTTCTATTTCCTGTATACTTTGGAAATTTTCCTGAAAAATAAATAGGTGCTACAACTTTTTAAAGTTTTTCTGACATGACTTTTTGTTTTTCTAGTCATGTAATAGATTTTAAAGGTACACTTCATATAAAGTTATACATTTTTTAAAAGTTCCCTTCTATAATGAATGGTATTATTTTTCAGATCTCTAGGGGAATTTTCTTTTCTGTAAAACAGAGTAATTGATTTTATTTTCCTCAGTTTTCAATTCATATCATATATACATTTAGATGATGCAGTTTGCAAATATCTTCAAGTAAAGGGCACATATATTTGGACTAATTATCCCTCATGTTTTGACAATTAGATGCAAAACAGTGGTTAAGTATCAAGCAAGATAAGTCTAAATAACAAAATAAAATATAGGAATTATTCCAATCTTTGACTGCTTTCATTTCATTCTTAGAGGTAATCAGGAAAAGAAATTAATTAGAATGGAAGGAAACTGTTGCTTTAGACTATATTTCAGTCTAAGTGAAAGGATATTCAATCCACTTTAACAGTAAATAAATTCAATTGCTAGTTTTCACAATATTCATGCCAAATTAGATTTCAGGAACTACTGAAGGCAAATTTTTTATTTGCTAATCTCTGTTCAAATTGTATAAAAAGAGATGTTAATTTTCAAAGTGTAATTGCTTTTCAGAATGGTGCCTGTAGACTATGCTGTTCAGAGGTTTTCTATGTTTTCAAAGGTTACTGCTAACCTATGATTTGCTGTGATTATGATATTTGTCTAAATAGATGATTAGCTAAATAATATGGTATTCTTCCCTATACCAATTTGGCAGAACACACAGAAAAACTTTCAGGATACTTTTACAGAGCGTTTTCAGAATGAGCAATTCACATGAGCTAGGCTCCTCTGTCCTTATGACACATTCTTTCCACACGCATTGAGTAAACAAAAACTTGCTCATCTGAATGTTTGAAGTGGGTGCATAAATGTAGGCTGCGGGGCATAAATCTGTACTGTTTGTCGAATAAATGTTAGCACATACTTTCTTAAAATATGCACAAGGTATACTTTCCTGTTAAAATAAACTTAATGTAGGATGACTCATTAGAAAATTCCTGAAGAGCACATGGGGAGACCACCAGTACAGAGAAGATCAAATGGTGTGATACAGACACTCCATAAAGACAAAAACCAGAAACTGGAGCATCTATCTAAGAGCTTTTTAGCTATTGTTTGATGCCTTCTCTTTTCACTATTCTTTTGTTTAATCTGGGTAAAGGCTACACACAGTGATGTCCCTGAAGCCACTCAAGCCAAAATCACTTTAATATTCCCTGCAGGAGAAACACTTATATATTTTGCCATCAGTGGCCACACTGGCCTCTTGCCAAGAGCCTGAGGGCCATGCCTAATTGACATTCACATCTACATACATTTTCATCCCTGGAAAATATAAGCATACACACAACCATGACAATTGCTTAGGCTAGTACCACTGACAAGATAATCCTGACTGTTTAAATTCTCTGAAAACCCATGGTTTGCTTCTACCCCCACTGCTACACTGCACTCCCACAGCCTGTATTTGAGCATCCTGCAGGCCACAAACCTCCACAGTGCCAGAAACACAGGGGAGCAGACATCTAACCATCCTTAGCAAATTGTGCACACAAATAGGTGACAAATGAGGTAGAAAACCTGGAGTTTTCAACCCCACCGACTCTGTTTGTCAAAACAGAGTTTTGATAAAAATTTGATCCTGCAACCATAACTTTGGCAGCCTACTGCAGCTTCTTGGGTCTACTCCTTTTTTAAACTTGCTATGAAAATGAAAATCCTGCCTAGTTCCCTGCTATTCACAAATGAGATGGTTCTTGATTGTGTTGTTAGGTTTGCTGAATGACAGGCAGACTTCATAATTATTCCTGTGACTGATCATATCTGTTACTCTGCCTGTGCATCCCAAGAGGTTTGCCAAAAGAACATTTAATGTTCAAGCCAAATTTCACTGAGACAAAAGAATTACTTTAGCAGAGAAAATTATTGTTACTATTATTTTCACTTTATCTGAAATTTGTCTTATGCCTCCGTGTGGACATACCCACCCTTACTATTACTCTGTAAGATGTGTGCCTGTTTGTATGTGATCAATTTTCTCTTGACCAGCACACAGGGAGCTCCACTGGGACTCTCTAGGGTTGAGATCAGATCACAGCTTACCACAGCTTCACCTACGAGGGTGTCCGGGAAAAGGCACATTGCACATTCTGCAAATCATTACAGTTGAGAAACTGCAGTGCTCAGCTCACCAGCCATTACTGGGCTGCAGAGTGGAAGTCTCATTTGCCCTCTACATTATTATGAATATGTAAACTCAAAGATCAGGTCTCAGTTTCTGGATCATTAAAATAAAAAATCATTATATTCAATAGAGGTATTAAAAAAGAAACAAACCAAGCCAACTCACGCCATCAGTCAATTAAAAATTATCCTCAGAAACAATATAGATCTGTTGCCACTTCTTACTCTATTTCATCGTGTTTATGGACATGGAGAAAAACAAATGTGTTGTTAACCTATGGGTTACCTTCAACTTCTACAGGAAATTTTTCTTTTAGATGATTTTGAAGAATAGTATGAACTCAAATCCTACAAGGTCTGTTTAAAGCCTAATGCAAAGAGAAGTGTTTAAAACCATGGACCAGCATATTTCATAACAAAAGCTGAATTTTCCTTCCCTTTTTTCTACCTCTTGCCTCAAGAGCCACACATTTGCAGCCGAAACCATACAACTGCTAATATCAGTACTTGCTGAACCTACATCTAACATCTTCTGATATACTTGTGCCTAAGTAATTGAGGCATCAAATCCTTCCATATGCAATTACTTGGTAAATATGCTCATCCTGTCCCTGGAGCTTTTTTACAGATAACAGTGAATCAATGCCAGACACCTGACCCACTGTTCTTCACTCTCTGTCTTCTACCACTAACAGCTGATAAATCTGCTTTGTTGAGAAGAAGCAAAAAAGAAATCAGGACAGGGCTCGTTCATGTGCAACATTTATTTGGGCAGCAGAAGCTATCACTGTCACTGAAACTGAGTACTGAGTGTACTATTTTGGCCATTATACAGAACAAGCACAGCAACCAGGGTGTGTGTCTACAAGATTGAAAAATTCAATCAATTTCATTGTAAACTGAGGAATCCCCCAAGAAGGTTTATATGGGATCCTAGCTGGGAGTTTTCCCGGCTTCCAAATATTGTTTATCTAATTGAATAAACTATCTAAAGAAAATATATAGATACCAAAGAACAGAGTAAAATGGCTACAGATGAATGTTTCTGTAGCACTTGAGTCACACAAAACAGTAGTGCAACAAAATGTTGATGCATCAAATATGTAAATGATTATATTACAATTACAAAAAATAATTTCAAAGCATTAAAGACATAATTGGCAGAGTTCCTACCAGTTAAATCTAATCTCCAGTACACATCATCTGTAGCTTGGCTTGTCTTGTTAGGTAAACAAAATGTGTCTTGACTGTCATTGCCATAAAATATTAATGCACTGGAAGTCTCTAAACCTTGCTAAGCATAAGGCCTATTATCACACTTAAGAGCAAAGCAATCTAATAAATCGCTGGCAGTATAAAAACTAAGTCAGCTGGCAGAGACAGTCATCTCCCTAAGGGATAGTAAGAGACTAATCTTCAACTACAGCAGCTGCAGTTCCAGAGAAATTGTGTTTCCACTGCTCAGTAGAAATGCATTTGTGCTGAATTCTGTTATTTGAACTCTAGTGGAATCATTAGGGGTACCCATACATTATAAGCAATACAAAATGAACTAACCATCTATGATCTAGGTTCATTGTAGACATGATTTTTTCTATAGTTGTGCTTAGTCTTTGTTGCTTTTAGTTCCATCCAAATAGAAGCTGAACTGCATGATTCTGCTACACATTTTCTAACAACATCAAGCTCATACATACATAATCTTCTGTGTTTACTGAGCACTGAGACAATGTCCTTAATTGAAAACAACTTACTTGTTTGGCACTGTCATGAGGTCCTTGAGGCTGTGTTTAACAATAAACACAATATTGTCATATACTTTGCAACATAACAGATAACATCATGATTATGTTATTTTTATGGTGTACTTTGGGAACATACTGTATGATTCCAAAGAAACAAATCACCAGACATACAAGACCACACACATAAAAAGTATTTAACAGACAAAATCTCTGAGTCAGGATATTATCAAAAATATTTATTTTCTACATTTGGTATTAGGAGGGATTAATATGCCCTCAACATGGACCAGAAAAAAAAAGCTCTAAATATCAAGAATTGCATCTTTAGATGATAAAAAGATTTCATAACAAGAAGGCATGCTGACAAAATAATCTTAAAATATGTTACAAGCAAATGTTGGTTGTTCCTGCAAAAGATTTTGATATGAAAACAAAAAATTAATATATTTCATTTGATTGTACATTTTCCATTCAGTCCTATTTTAAGTGAATAAAAATAACTTAGTATATGAACTTTTAAGATTTTTAAATGTAAATCTTAATAAATATTTTTTTTTCTTGACCACTGGAGTCTATTTGATCCCACACAAATCTGTGAAATAGTTGAATTTGAAGAGGAAATGGGTAGTTCAAACCTTGCTTAAAGTCAACTAAGTCAGGCTGCTCAGGGCTTCATCAAGTTAGGATTTTAAACTCTCCCAAGACATAGATCCCACAACCTTACCAGTTAATCTGTTCCAGTATTTAACTGTCCCCATGGTGAATATTTTCCTCTGATATAGTCAGAATTTCCTGTTTTCCAGCTTCTGAGTCTCTTTCCTACCACTCTGCACCTCCAGGTCTGACCACATTTTCCCTATTTCCTCCTATTTAATAAGATTTTAGTTGCAAAACGGTCTCACTTCAACCCCATTTCTGAGCCTGAACAAAACCAGATTCCTCAGTCTTTTTCCATGTGCCCCATGCTCCAGTCTGCCCCTTTTCTGGAGGACACCCACTGGACCCTCCCACAGCACTCCAGGTGCGGTTCCATGAGCAGTGAACACACAGCAGGAATTGTCTCGCTGAACCCCCTGGCTGCAATTCTGTTAATGCTTCTGTACACCAAAACCCACAGCAGCTGTAGCTGTGAGATTGAATGTCATTCAACACTGCGCCAGCATGGACCGATGAAAGTGACTGTCATCCAGTTATAAATTATCTCCATGGAAAGGCAGGTGGAAGAACAGAAACATATGAACATGCTGTGAGAACTCTCAGACATTTATGTGGCTAAATATTTCACATTTCCAGTCACTGCCCATTATATTTTGACATTGCAAACCATGCCTTTCCCAACTCTTTTTCAGAAACAGAGAAAATTGCCCTTGTATCTGGCAATTCTTGTATCTGTCTTTTTCTTTTTCCTACATCTATTTGGTTTTCTTCTGTGACATCCTCACCAGGTCATCAATTTTCAATGTTGAACATAATTTTAAGTTTTCTGGAAAGGCATAAAGACTGCAAAAAAGCTCTATTTACCTCCTAGGGATGTCAGCTCATAAAAACACATGAGAAACTGAGAAAGCTGGAGTTGTATAGATTCAAAATAAGATAGATGTATATAAAAGCATATCTGTAACAGAAAAACATACATCAAGCAGCTCCTGCCTGGCATTCTTCATAAGAATAAAGACGTAAAGAAGACAGTGAAAGGCAGAAAATTTTAAATTGATAAAAGGAAACAATATTTTAACAAAACTCCAGAAATGCAGAAATCGTTGATGGAACATATCACTAGGAATTAGTATCTTAGCAGGTATCTTAGCAGGATGCCAAGATTAGGCATTACTATAATATTGGTTATGATTGCCTACATTTAAAAATCCTTCAGGTTTCAAAACTCAGTGCTCTACTCAGGAAAAAAAACACAATGTGCAAAGCTGCTTAAGCAAACCTAATTGGCTCCCTCATGCATATGTATTTTGATACAATCTTCATGATTACCTACTACATTATTACTTGCTATTGCCTCAAATACTGGTAATTCCTAGTTTTGAAGTGTTAGCCTTTTCACCCTTAATAGCCCTTATAATTTCTTCTCTTTCTCCTACATTTAAAAATAAATTTTCAATGCAGGAACCCACACAGAGCTTCAGGATGTTTAAACTGGCAATTCCAGCAGATGAGCAGACAGTGTCTGAACTAATGACACAGCTGCCTCAGTGGGAGACTCTTTCACTGTTAAATCAATTAGCAAAGGAGGGACAGAAGGGACTGTCACTGAGTTTTGTAGCTTCTTCTATCACCAAACTAGGTAAAACCTCTAGATCTATAGTCAAGAGCATAAGAACATCTAGTCACTCCTTTCAGCTGATGGAACACTTTTTCCTGGGTTGCAGCCCCCCTACCCTGCATCCCTCCATAGCTTTAGCACATTCTTTTGCCTGTCCTGGCTCCTATGAAGTTTTGTATTACTTCCTTATACTTCCTTCTGACAACCTGCCCCTTAGGCCAATTCCAGTGCTCCCCACAGACCAATTAAAGTGTTGCTTTCTGGGTAAGGAAAAATTTGCAAGGATCCCTATCCAGTTCTGAAACTTTGGGGTTTTGCTTATACTGTGAGGTGGATGCAGAGGCAAACATCTCCCTGAGGCTTTCCTCTCAGGACACAGGCAGAGCCAAGGTGCCTGCACAGGAATGACTGCTGGGATGACCATGCAGCTCAGGCCTAACATCACTCTTCCTGTAGCTGGGCTGGTGTTCAGTGGACTTTCTTCTACCACAATAGCTGTGCTTTTCTAGGTATCTCTTGAAATACACGGTCCAGAAAAAGGCAGTAAAATGTAGATAAGGCAGTAAATAATTTGCAATAAAACTGTGGATCCATGAATAACCTTCTCAACTACAGTCCAGATGTAAGTCTTCATGTATTTCCCATCAAGTAAAACCTGTGATTTGCAAGAGATGTTAATTTACTCATATAGATGCCTAGATAATGAGAACTGTCGAGCTATTAGGTAGTTTTTTACTGAAGAGGCATCTGAAAACAAATAGCAATTCTCTGCTTTCATCATTGAGAAGTTTCATCAAGGTTGAGACACATGAAGCTAGATCCTGATCTTGTTTTAAGAAACAAAAAAAGCTTAGCAACTTAGCAGATTCAGCACAGAAAGAAAATCAAAGTATGGCTCATGAAGTCGAATCACTCAACCATTGCTTAATTACATTTGTTTAAAGTAATAGGGAAACAGTGGCACCTGCCTCCACAAGAAAGCAGGAAGGCTAAAAGGATAGATTATTAATGTAACACTTTGCTAAAGTGCTATCTGCGTTAGGCCAGCTAAATGGAATCAATTTGTCAGAGACTCTGACCTACTCATTAATATTTTCTTTCCATCAAATGGGAGAAACAACTCCCAGATGCATTTTATTCCTCAGAGCACAAGGGATATAATCCTAAAATACCACACTCACTCTTGTTCAGGCTGTATTTTAAAACAGATTAGAATAGTAGTACAGGCTTCTTTAGCTCTGATATCACACTTATTTGGGGATTAAATGTTAATGAGGCATAGCTGTTGAGCATTTACTCATTGGCACTCATAAGCAGATATGCTCTGTAAAGAAAGAAATCAAAAAGTGATTAACGTCTTGGTACTTTGTATACAGTCTCATTGATCACCCTCCTGAGATTGTAATAGTTCAGAAAAGTATTAAAAAAATCATAAAGTTTATGAATTCCTGAAGTTACTGTCACTAGCACAGTTCAGATCTAGAAGGTATTTTGTACCTAAGGTTCACCCAATGAATAAATAAACCGTCCCTTTAAAAGTCTTTCAAAGGAGCACATTCAAGCCAATTCTGTACATCTTTGTTGAAAGCAAGGAGCATCAACTGGACATTGAAATGTAGAACAGTTTGGGTTGGAAGGGACCTTGGAAATCATCTAGCTCCAGTCCCCCCTCCATGGGCATGGATGCCACCCACCAGATCTGGTTGCTCAAGGGCCCACTAACATGGCCCCAAACAGTTCCAGGGACAGGGTACTCAAAACTTGTCTGGGCAACCAGTGTCTCACCATTCTCACTGTGAAGAATTTCTCCCTAATATCTAATCCTCCCATTTCTGAGTTTAAAAGCTCTCCCACTTGTCCTATCACTATATACCTGTGCAAAATTCTGTAAGCTCTCCTTGGGTCCTTTCTTCTCCAGCCTCAACAACCCCATCTGTCTCAGTCTGTCTTCACAGGAGAGGTTGCCCAGCCCTCTGGTCATCTTCGTGACCCTCTAACAGTTTTACACCCTACAACGTTCTAACAGTTTTACGTCTTTATTATGTCAGGGATTCCAGAGCTGGATGCAGCACTCCAGTGGGATCTCACCAGAGCAGAGGAGAGCAGAGCAGAGCAGAGGGACAGGATCCCCTCCTTCAGCCTCCTGGCCGTGTTACTTTGATGCAGCCCAGGATACATTTGGCTTTCTGGGCTGTGAGTGCACAGAGGTGGCTCAGGACCTATCAGGTTCTGTCATCCTCCAGAACCTCTGGGATTTTATCCTCAGGGCTATTCTCAGTGACTTCTCACAGTCTGTACTTTTGAGATGCCCTAATCCAGGTGCAGCACCTTGCACCATGATTCGTGGAATTTCATGAGATTCCTATAGGCCCATTCCCCTCTGGATGGATTCCCCTCCTTCTATTGTGTGAGCTGCATCTGGTTATTTTAAATTCCATCATCCAATATTTTCTTGTGCTACCCTCTTTAATATCTTTTACATGGCTTTGTCAAGAAACTGAGAGTCTTTGGAATAGCTGATGATTCTGTTTAAAATCAGCAGCTGGATTTAAAGGGTGTAATTGTTGCAAGTACTATCATTCTCAATCCTCCTTCAAAGTGCTTAGTTCCTCAGAAGTCTTTGTTTATTTCAGAGAATTTTATTGATTTCATCTCACTCATATTAGTTTTTCTGCAAAGCTTCATCTCTTCCCAAATTATTATGTCAACAATGTTAATCCAGGATAATCTAAGTGCAATGACTTCCAGTCACATTTGGATATTGAAGAGAGATATATCCCTCCTGCGGTGGTATTGTATAGGCAAGTGGAATAATCCCTTTTTTAATCTGGACAGTGTAGTCATAATCACTTCTCACTAGAGATGTCAAATTTACTTCATTGCATTTATTACTGTATTCACCCTTTGCCTTCGGAGTTCCCCATTGTCTGCCATTTGAGGAAGAACTCAGATTTTAATATAGGAATTGGCATGATGAAACAACTAATACTGCTCAGTCCCTTTTCTTGATAGATAGGTGCCAACTGCTCAGTAGGAATGGTTTCCTATGGCTTCAGCCACCACTTTGGGCAGAACTGATTGTGCAATCTCACCACTCCCTCTCCCTTGCAGTCAGGTAAGGAGCTTGGCAAAAGAACCTCCATGCATTTCTGTGGTCTTGTTCCAATATCCCTTATTTCTCGAAAGGAAGTTGAAAATGTGTTTAATTCATTAGAACGTCTCCACTAAGTCTGGGCCTCATCGCCAAAGGACCTTTTGAATATAAGATGGCATATTTGGTGTAATTCATATGATTTAAAGTACTTTACCTTTGAAGGAGGGGAACAACTTCCTTCCACCACAGCTATTCTATTCCATTTTATGTTGCTATACTGAGACCTGGTGTCTTGGCAGTGTCCCAGGCATGCGGCATTATGAACCCTATCCTTTCTTCAAATTATTTTTAGCTTCTGTTTCTGATATATCCTGCTTTCTAGACTGCCATGGATATTACCCACTGAGCTATGTGTTGTGCTTAACTACGTGTGGAGCATAGCTCATTCATCTACAGCATCAGGAAGTATTACCAGACACAGTAACAGGAAATAAACTTACATTCTATCTTCTGCTCAGCTTTCTGCTTCATCTGTCTTCAGGAAGATGCTCGTTCCCACTGGTGACTAAAACCTGCTACATTCATTGGGAATGGCCCTTCTGAAAAATAAACTTGGCTTTTTGGACACTGACGTGGCGTAGTTCCTCCAAAAATTGACTGCAAATCCTGCATAAGGTTGAAAGTTTTAGAGTCAAATGTTTTGCTGTACACATCATTAAAAAATTAGTTTCTTTAAGTTTTACAGGTGACTTTTCATAGCAAACTTATAAGAATAAATAACTGTTTGGACTTCAAGCAAGTTCAGTTAATTATTTATCTTATCACCACTAGAGTAAATAGTTACAGTATAAGTCTACCATTTAATGCATTAGAATAAATTACAAAATAAACCAAGACATGCATTGTTCTGTTTGAGTGATTCAGATGTTGTGCACAGTATTTCAAGGTGCTGTAAAATTAGGAACTATGTATAATTTAAAAATTGTTAATTAAACTCCTAGTTTAGACTAAATTATTAGTCTAAACTCTTTTGACTAAGTATGTTTATTTCTGGAAATTTAGGACAAATTCCAGAGTCAAAAAACCGAGAGTCAAAAAAAAAAGAAGGAGTAGACTTGCAGCAAATCTACCAGAAATTCTGAAGGATTATGGCAAAGGACCGGTAGGTAAATTTCAGAATGTAATGCATGTCACCGCAAAAGAAGCCACCAGCAGGTGCTAATGCTATTATTTCAGTGGCAGGTATACTCCCATGTGATTAATCATACTAGGTTAGAGCCAATTGTGTAGCTGTAAATAAAAAAAATAAGGTAGGTAAACTGACCTGTTTGATGTATATCACAATAAGTTAACTTGTATAGTGATAACATTAGATGCAAGTAAATTCCATTTTTCTGGCATTTACTTCCAGCTACATGATTATTTAGAGCCAGATACTGCAAATATATTGTTGAGATCACTCTGTCTGGGAAAGCCTGTGACTTGGACTGCTGGAATTAGGCTTGCTCTCATTTTTGTGCTGCTGATACTGAATGTGCCATAACTTTACAGAGCTCTGTTGTTCTATTGAAGCATTTTATTTTGCAAATACCTTAAGTAATACTTACTAAATTTTACACAAGAAACACCTTTCCCAAGAGAATGTGAAGAAGTCATTTGTTGACAATGTATTCATTTTCTCAGATGTTTTCTGATGCAAAAAATCTGTCATAGGATCTTTCTACAGAAAAAAGGTATTACAATACAATATTCATATAATATACTTCCCAACATAATTCCACACAATTTTTTCATTAATTTTCCAGATTTAATTAAACAGCTTAAGGTGATGGCCTTCTGTCATTTTACTTTAAAGCTGTTCAGTGACATATAGGAATCTCAGAAGTGGGATGATAATGCAACACCCTCCTCCCCAATCTAATTTCAGTGCAAATAGTAGGCAATTTCAGAGCAAACAGCAGGAAAACTGTGTATATAAAGAATTTTGTCTTGTTTCCAGAACTGCTTAAGCTGATGAGCCTGTTCTAGGATAAGAAATATTCTTCTTTACTCTTTCTAAAGACCTGCAATACTGGGTAATTTAATTATGTTGAGACAGAGCTTAATTGTGTGAAATGTTGAGCTGTTGCATATTTTCTGACCAATGACTGCACTGCAAGTCTGGTTTGTAAAGAAAAATGCACCATACCAAAATAGCCACATTGAAATTTTAGCTCGGTACTTTTTTGTTATTTCAAGTTATGGACATAATGAGGCTAGATGAAAACATATTTTGCTTATAAATGTAGTTTCACAAAATGTTGGAATAGAGAAACAGTAGTAAGCCATTTGAAGGCAACTAGAATCAGATTTTTTAATTATTAGCACTGAAATTACAGTTACACAACAATTCAAAAGGGTCATATGAGAATTTTTTAGTTTTCTGTAATTCATACAAAAAATATTATTTCCTGATTAAATAGTTGTTGGCTGCTGCACAGCTGTCTGAATATCTCAAAGTTGCTCAGACATTGTGGCTTAAATTCTACTTTTGGTGAAAGACTTGGTGAATCACTTTCCCTTCTATGAGTCACTGAGAAAAAACCCAAGAACATGGGGATGAGAGATTAAAGATGAGTTAGACAAAAGGTCCTCTCCCTCTCTACCCCTTTCAGAGTGGATAATTTCCTCAAGAAAATATGAGGACAAAATACAAGTCCAGGCTTGTTCCTTAGCCTGATTTCACAACAGTAAGAAATCAATTTCTACCATTTTCACCACTCTTGCTTAAGACATATACATTATTCTTTCTCCTCTGCAGAAGATCAGAATCTAGGATATGAGTTTCCATATAATCAGCACAAAGAAATAAACTAATATTAGAAAATATTCATTGAACTCATATAATTATGAAAGGCAATTTGGCAATGAAGCGAGTCCTGCCATCACTAAGCAACACAAACAGCTGGGTACCAAACAGCCTTAAATGCAAAGTTTTCCTTTGCAAACCATGACAAAGGATAAGCCTGTCTTTTGGATGGGAGCAGATAACAGAAAACACGTTTGGTTGGCAGCAAGATCTTAGTGAACTGTTGAGTCATTTCAAATTATTTGTTCCTCCTTGACGATCTGAAGTCTAGCATAGACCTGTCACATCTGAAATCCTCAAAGTCTCCTATAAGTGTTTCTGGAATCCCCAATAACTCAGCCACAAACTTGCTAACAGGGTGCGATGCCATTGCTCGGGCTGACATACACTTGTAATCGTTGTTCACCTCAGCTCTAAAACTCACATTTTCATGAGAATTGCAACCGTAGAGAACCTTTTTGCTGATATACAGGATTTTGTTTGTTGAAAGAAAACCACTGTAAATATAAAAATCTTTGACACAAAACCAGCAGGAGGGTGACCTGAAACTTGACCAACTTCATTGCCTTACTAAACATATATTTTCTGGTAATATATATATATATATTACCATGCCTTGAATTTTGTGTGCAGTGTAGCTCTGTGTGTGTGCAATGACAATTAACGCATGTATTATAGAAAACAAAAGCCTCACCACCATTGGAAATGTGACAAAGTGTGTGCAGTAATCAGTGATGTGCAGTGTCATAAAGTTTCTAGATTTGGATATTTTCAATTGTATGCAATGGATTCTCCTTATGAAACACTTTCAGTGTCCCTAAAAATTCCTTTTACATTCATCCTCCTACCTTCAAACATCAACTTATGCTGAAATTCTTCATATACAGCAGAGACATCAAAACCTTTGAGAATTACTTAATCAATCAACAGTTAACTCTGAAGTTCAGGTTCTGAGAAGATATTTGTTTTCTTGTGAGACCAGTCTCTTTGTCAGAAGCATTAAGGATATTGAAGAATACTCACTGTTGTACCTGTGACCTATGCAAGGATCTGCACTCACTTGATCACAAGCACGTCTTTGTTTACAATAAATTCTCAAGCATTGTGATGTACACATAGATGAGAAGAACTGAATATGTAGATAGAAATGTGGTTTGGCATTCACTACTATATTACCTGTTGCCCCTGAAATATGTTGGCAGTGTCTCTGAGTGAATGAATGAACGAATGAATGAATGAAATGAATGAATATATGATGGACATACTTAGTGCCATCCAGAAAATTGAATCAGGAAATAAACATAAATCTCCTGTTTTCACAAGACATCTCAACAAAAAAATCTATGTATCTGGAATAAAAACAGATCTCTCCTTCTATACTATAGTAAATCACTGTGCATTGTAGTACCAGCCACTTTATTGTAATCTCAGGCTATTTTAAACTATTTCTCTGTACTTTGAGCTGGCTAGCAAAACCTCTATTTTCTAAATTCTTATTGTAGTGGACATGTCCATCATTTGATACACAATGCTAACTACCACTTTTAGGAGAGATGGATTCTCATTTTTTACAGCTACATTTTTTAAGTTGAAAATATTATTTTGCTATTACCCAGTCTTATAAAAATGAAATGCATAAATGGTCACAAGATAGAAAGAAGGACAATGTTAACCCACAGACACTACGCATACAACAGAACTTATTTCAAAATGTGAAGCAAGCTGTATGATGAAAGTACCAGTTACCTAGAAACTACTTCATCATTTAAGTAAAACAGAAATAGTAAAAAAAAATCATTATTTTCATCTAAAATTTAAGTGAGTAAAGCACAGAAGTTTGAAATTGCTAGATATAGTCAAAACTGTAGTCTGCTAAGATACTTGTGTATTTATTGTATTGGCAAATGCCATAAGGCATTGGATTTTAACTGGGAATAGATAATCTGCAGCAGCTCTGACACCTATATCCAAACCAGTTACCACTTGCAATATTTCTAAAGGTAATATATAAATAAATCAAACAAATAAGAATATATATGACAGGTGCAGAAGGCTTGGCGTTTTTGACTTTATTACAGAAAGATGTAAAATTGCACCAATCCATAGACAAGAAAACAAAACAGTATTACTATACTGCAGCAGTCTAAGAGAAATTCCACCAACAGACGTCAAATTTAATCTCAATTTAAGGTTGTTTCCTTAAAGCTGTAGTGGTCCTCAGAAATTTTCCAGAAATCAAAGACAACATGAGAAGTGAAACATGCCACAATGTAGGAAAAAAGTCTGGAATCAACTCTTTCAAAAACTTGATTTCTAACTCTTGAAAGATATTCTGTGTTACTTTTCTCCTGATATGTCAAAAAGCCCATGTTTACACATCTCAGCACTCACACCAGGGACCACATTCTGTGTTTTCCCCATCTCCATGACCAGGAAAGATCTCTGTAAGCTAATGAAAGAATGAGAGAATCATATTGCAATTTTTCCTTTTTGTTTCCTTCCAATTTTCTTCTGGTTTTTTATTTTAGCTCATTTATTCCCTTCTCAGAAGTAGTTTGTCAAACAATTCCTGTTACTTTTACATATCTTGTTGCTCATTACAGCACCTGCTACCCATCTGAAGGGCTCAGAGCTGGCCATTTTGCAGGAGGACTAGTCTTCTACATGCTTCCTGGGCAGAGAAGCAGAGTGCTCAGGTTTCTTAATAGCAAGGTCTTTTCCTCCATCTAATAATCTTTATTTTTCCCGTCTTCATATTTCTCTCTCTAAACTGAAGAACATGAAAAAATTAAATAGGAGGAAAAACATTACTGAGTATTTTCCAGCTGAGGATGATTGCCTAGAAAGAGTATTCCTCTTAGTATATTAGGGCAGATCATACATCTTCTAGGACCCTTTTCACCACTGTTAACTTCTCAATGAGTCCAGCCCTAGGTTGCCAAAATAGACTTTTAATGCATGCTTATGAATGGTTTCTAGTTGCCTAAAAAAGGTGCACTGTTCAATACAGTTCAATACTGTTCAATACGATCTTATTCCCTCAAAAATGGTCCCAGAACACCTGGTTCCTAAAGTGATGTTGCCTCCAGCTTAGTAAAGCTTAAAAAGAGAAGCCTAGAACTAAGTCTTGAACCCCTGCACTTCAAGGGCCCCCCTTACAGATGAAGATCCCTTGTGTTCAATTGCCAAAACCCCTCCATAACTGTGACTGCCATCACCTCACTTTCAAAGAATTAGGCAAGAACTGCTGTTCCACTTTCCCAGGAGGCAAGAGGAGAGGAAATTCTCATCTTTTAGGAATCAGTTCCTCAGACATAGGGTTAGACATGTACCAGTGAAGCAGATGCTCTGCATTCAATTTTTGCCTGTCAGAGGGGCTCCAGGTGGGAGCCAGAGCTCCTGTTGCAAAGCTAGGACTGTCTTTGTGAGCTGCTGCTGTATTACCCTGTGCTCCTGTAGAGGTGGTGTCAAGGTGGCAGCTTGTCCCTGTAAAGACTGGACAGTGACAGAGTGCTATGGGTGAGCAGGGCAATTGCCCTCTTCACCTTGCTCTTAATGCACCTTGTGAAAAAGATGGACTCAAAGAGCAAATCAGAAAAATTATTTACAGGTGGCACTTAGAGGCCCGACACCTGTAAACCATACCCAGATGAGGAGAAGAATTCTGCTCCCTGAAAATGCCTGGGAGAGGCTTATGTCTTTCCTTTTTTGGGGAATGCACTTGGTTTATCACTAGACACTGCAGAAGGAGACTCATTGTCTCTGGTAACACATTTATGATTTATTGATGGTGTCATCTGCACAGTGGCACTCCAAGAAATCTTATCAGATCAAGCCCAGTGAAAGGCTCAGCCATAATCAGGTTGTGATGGGATGTCTGATCAGGCAAGTTATTCACTACTCAGCCCTGCTAGTATGTAGGCCCTGGAGGCAAACCTAAGCATTTTTCAGGGCACTTACAATAATGAAAATTATTATTTTGTTTTAAAAAACACATGAAAGGAGTCTATGCCGTTAGGGTAGCTGGGAAGTATATCCTTAAGATCCCTAAGTGCGTATTTTCTCACTTTTTAAAATTACAGCTTTTGGATAGCAAGTGTATTAAACCATAATTTGGCATTTAAACATCAAGATCCAGGAATCTGAATTCCTGACAACTGTTCTTTAGTGAAAAGCGTTACAGAAGAAATCAGAGAATTGTTGGGTTTGAAGGGACCTCTGGAGATCATCTAGGCCAACCCCCTGGCCAAGGCAGGGTCACCTAACACAGTTTTTTATCAGTCAACAAAAGTGTGACAAAGAGGCCAACAAAATTTGCTAGGCAACCAACAGAGTTGTGATAATAGGTTATCTGATATCACCATCTCCAGATTTAAAAAATTTCTCCTGTGTAAACTCAGTAACCTGGGTTCAACTGTAGCAATTTCTCACAAATGCACCCAATGTTGACCTGAAGCCTCACAGACAGTGGGACAGAGAATCATGTCTGCTCTAGTATTTTTTAACTTTTCTATTAAAAACTTGCTTAATAACGTAAAAAAGGTGAAAACAATGCAACATAAAATATCAAGATATACCTTCCTGGTGTTGAAATGTGAAAAATACATCAAGAAATAGCTATTTTGCATTCTTTATGTTGTTTCCTCCTCAGTCAGATATCTTCAGCATTTTTTTGTTATTTTAAGTACACCCAGCTTGTGATTGTTTTTACTCCATAAAAAATAGAGTTTACTTTCTATTCCTTACATAAATATGTTGTGATCAAATTCCTCTGACATTCTTTTTTGTGTTACTGCTTACTAAAAAATATTTTGCTATCAATAATATTTTCACATAATAATGAAATTGCCCACTAAGTCCTACTGCTCTGTCCCTGCTGTTATCCTGTGTATAAACCAGATGGGGAGGTTCTGTCTGGGCTCTCCTCCAAGAAGTTATCTGTTCTCTTTCTTGTTGGCCAAGCATATCACCTTCAATTTATAACCACTACCTGCTATCCCAAGGACATCAGGACTCTCCCTAAATTGTCTCTTTATTGAATTTCTGCCAATCCTCTGACAAGGCTGGGATCTGTGTCTCTGAGTATGTTATACTTGAGGAACCTTTATGCTACACTACAGCCACAGGATGTGTACCTGTTTTCACATACAAATAATGTTTAGAACTGATAAAGATGGGAACAGTTTACACCTGTGTGATTTTTTTTTTTTTTTTTTTTGGAAAGTGGAATATGCTACATTTAAAAAGAGAAAAAAAAAAAACCAGAATACCAGGTTTCATCAGAAATTAAAAATAAAACAAAACAACAAGGCGCCAACATTGGCAGGGTCAGTTCAGTGTTGATTTTTGACAGAGTAATTAGGACATTCAGTTAGAGGTGTTTCACTCCCAAGGTTTGATTTTCACTACCAAGACCTCAGCACACTTGGGGTTTTTGTAAGAAACATGCCAAGAGATTCATGCCAAAGTTTGGATGGCCTAGCTTTTGCATTACTTACTTTGCATGACTTAGACAAAGAATGAGAATCACAACATGACAAAGGATTTTAATATTAAGCAACACAAACTTTAAAAAAACTTATCAATGTCCCTTTTTAATGGAGATCTCAAAGTGTTTTATCCTGTCAAGTAGTTGTTTTACTGAGGCAGAAAGAGCTGGCTCTGTTGACTAATTCATATGTATGACTGTGTCATGGTTTAGCCCTGGCACAAAGCCAGTGCCCCCGTGAGAATACCCTCTCCCTGGTGTCTGTTGTGAGATGTGACCAGGAATAAGCAAAGCAGGCTCCTGCTTAGAAATAAAGAAAACTTCATTAACTAACTACAAGAAAAGAAGAAAAAACTATAAGGGAAAAAAAATGAAAACCTTACAAAAGCATTTCCCTCCTCCCCCCCACCAAATTTCCCAATGCAATACATTCCCCCAAATCACCAACTCTCAGTCTGGCACCACAATTTAGAATACTCAGTCTTCAGTTCATGAAGAGGAGAGGAGTCCTTCTTGCACCATAGGCTTCCCCTGGAAACACAGTTGAAACCTCGAGTGCTTCCATGTCACTCAGCACCGCCCGGAAGAATCCTTTGCCATCGTGACACCTTCCTTCCATGCCCAGTGCTCTCACCCCTGCGCATGGACCAGAGCTGCTTCTAGGGTTGTCTTTCAAGGCTGCCTTGTCTCTCTCCTAAAAAGGGCACAGTCTCTCCTTCGGGACATCTGTCACCCCCATTTTTTGCACCCCCTGGGGCCGAGGGGTACCCACACTGAACCCTCCTGGTTCTGAGGCACTGCCTCCCCCTAAATGCAGTCTCTGTGTCACAGGAAAAAAAATGGTTCTGTCTATGGCCACACAAGAAAAGTCCAGCCAAAAGGCCACTCCATCATCTGTCCCCCACTCAGCCAGTCTTCTCCACTTCCTAGTGGAGTCCTTGTTATCTCATCTCTTTTCTCTCTTCTTATTCAGCTCCAGGAGGATCAGCATTTGCAAGGTTTCTATCATGCAAGAAAAGGGTTAAAAATTTCAGTCTTTGCCTGTCCGGAGCTCCAGAACTCCCACGCTGCCCTGCCAGGCACCTTCTTGCCACACTCCCCTTCTCCTCCTGGGCCGGCCGCTATCAAATTCAGACGCCGGCTCTCCCTCTCTCTTCCCTGGGAGGGGGGGAGTGGCTGCCCGATGTCTCTTGGTGCTCCTCCACCCTTCCATCCTCAAGGGCCTCCTCACCCCCCATCTCTGTCCAGGCCCAGGCCTACCGCAGGGCTGCCCCTCCCCTGCCCAGCAGCAGCAGCTGGACGGGGGAGGGAGATCCGACCTCTTTCCCTCCAAGTCCCAAGAGAGCTTCCCAGAGCAGCAGCTCGGGTTTTTAACCCCTGTGTGTTCTCAGAGGGGTGTCCGAACCTCAGTGGCTACATCAGATGCCAATATTAAAATCTGAGCACCCATTGGTTTGACCACAGCATCCCAGAATTCCTACTTCCTGGTCAAACCAGCACAGACTGAACTGACTCTGACTTTGATAAATGGGGTCTGAAACCAAGGCATTATGGTAAAGAGAAGGATGATCTGGCTGGTTGACCAGACCAGGTGCGCTGGTGTTTTTGCAGATTAGGCAATTTGCTGTTCTCCGTCCCATTAGATGCTGTGGTCTTTGGCAGCTCCGTCTCAGGGGTCTGTGAAAGGAAGGCGGGAAGAGAAGGAAGGAGAGGAAGGTGGGAGATGGAGGCATTTCATGTGTCTCCAGAGGGTTCCCTCTGCTGTGCAGGCTGCCTGCTTCATATCCTCACCAGCAGGAGACATCAGATGGCAAAATAATGATGATATCCACAGCAGCAGCTGCTGTTGGCGTGCCTAAGTGACGGGGACTACACTGGTGAAGGGGACCAGGGGCACAGCCTCTCACTCTTCTTTCCACCAACATCTCTGATCACAAAACCACAGAATCAACTAGGTTGAAAAAAGGACCAACTAATGATCTGCTGTGAGCTCTGTTGTCTTTTTTACAGCTGTCTGGAAGGCAGAGAGAATGGAATTACCTGTAGACTCCTTTCTTTATGCACTGTATTTAAATTCAGAAAAGTAGTATATCATATTTCCAGTCTCACCTATCTTCTTTCCCAAAACTGTATTTTTACAGCTCTAGGTCCATAACACCAAGCTATTGTTAGGTTTAGTTTGATTTCTACCTCTTTCCTGCATTTTTGGCATTAGCATTTTGGTTACACTCATTGCAGCATTTTATTTCATTCTATTTTAAGAAAATAAATTTGTTATTTAATTTGTAATTACATCATTTTAGAAAAGAGATGAATTATGGACTACTATTGGCAAAACAAATGTGAAATGTTAGCAGTTGCCATTAATCCTATATGCCATGGGAAATCGTACGGCAGGTAAAAAGGAGCCTTGTGAAAATGAGTTTTACTAAGAAATCTCTGGGTTTGGAGAATAAATATGCTGTGTATTACCAACCACCAGTTCTGCAATTGTATCATTGTCTGTTTGTGCCTTGGCCTTCATATCAGCTTTTTTTCCCCCTGCTTACTTTCCCAAAATGAAATCCTTTAACTGTCATCAAACATCCACCATGAAACAGAGATCAGAAATCTGGCATGAAATTCCAAACTGTTTCAGTAAATTGGCAAACAACTTATTTTGTAATCATTCCTAGAGCATTGTCTCATAACAGACAACAGCTGAGCTTGCTGCATTTTTAAACTGTTGTGCGTGATATCTTGGTTTAGGTGCCTGCTAGCATACGATCTGAAAACACAACAGTTCAATGTGCCTGTTTTCTGCATTCAGCGCCACAGCATTTGGTGTAAGTGATAAAGGCTCAGTTTTGAAGACTAAGCAATGAAAACTGCAGTCTAGAAAATCTTTTCACCTAAGATTTGTCCTCTTTCAGTAACTCTTAAAGCTTATTTTGTATCCTGAAGTGAATCACAATAACCTAGTCATTGGATAAACACATTGGATTGACAGTTCTCTGACATACATTGCCTGATAACCAGCAAAGTATAATGTGCAATAAATTCTGAGGAGAAAAGTTTATGCAGAAGGTCTTCTGCTTTACATTGCACTTGTTCACTATGAATCTGTATAATTCTGTATCCTGCCCTCCTTGTTGCATCCATCCTGCTACTCTGTAGTTACAAACTGACTTAAGAACTGTTATCTGATAAAAGTTTGTGCCCCACTAAGTGAATGTGCAAGAAGTAACCATGATGAACAACCAGAATAAACCATGGGGTGAAACAAACTCCAAATAAAGGGTAAAAATAGATCACACTTGGATGGACTGAATACCCAGGAAGACACTGAAATGAGCCTTGAAGGAAGGTAAAAGAAGATATTTCTTAGCTGTGCCATTTTTTGGCCATGCAGACTCAAAGTACGACAGAAGAATCTTGTTTCAGACCTCTGATATTCACCACAGAAAACCAGGAGCAAAACTGTGAAAAGAACTCATGTGAAAAGGTCTGTTCTGGAAACAAGTTCTCTTGCAATGATAAAAGCTGTAAATGGTCCACATGTTTGAAATGCATGCAACATCTGATCATCTGAAAACCCTGAAGAAAAACCATAGCCTAAACTACTTTCACTGTGACTAAATAATTTAATGATTAGTGTTCAGTAATCAATATGGGGCATTTATTTTGCTGTCAATAATTTACCAGACTGAGATATCATTCCCTAACTCTTTCTTTCACACCCTCATTATAATTGAGAATTAGAAAGCAAGGTGAAAAATTATATTCTGGCTTCTTCAGAACTCTGTATGAATTCTTTTGCCAGCCAGGCTACCGCCTACACTCGTGGTTTTTTGATCATTAGAGTATAAATGTACAAGTGAAATTTGAAAAAGTGTCATGACACACACTTAAAGTATTTATCCCATACTGCTGTTTGTCAGAGCAGTATCAAGTAACAAGATCTATTGTTTTTATAGGTTTATTGAATACTGTGTAAGCTGTACACTATCTATGTTACCAAATCTCAAGGTCTGAGCAATATTACTGTAAAAACCCAAAATTTTAAAACAGTATGTTTGAATTTCTTTAGCTGTGCTTTGGGACAAGGGAGAGTTAAGCTATGTCTTAAAATGCTGGAAGAGATTTTATTACTTTTATTATTTTATTGACATAGCAATAGACAGAAGTACAGCAGAAGAGAATACAATTCTTCTGAGTAAATATTTTCTTAGGATAAACAGGTGCATCACATGAAGCTTCATGGGGATAATATGCCACCAGTGAGATGATAAACTCAGAATGTTGCTGAAAATTCCAAACAATCTTTGCAAAATATTCACAGTGAGCTTTTTACACACTTACAATGGATATAAAGAAAACTTTATGACAAAAAATGTTCTATTTGTGCTCTAATATTTGAAGGGCCATCTACTGCTCTATCTCCTTTCTGCACAGGGAGCTATTTTCCTTCAGTTCTGCCACATGTCACAGGGGACTGTTATGGTTATTGTTTCCTCTGAAATAATGTTATTAATGGGTTTCCAGGCTCTCCAGGCTGGCCTCTGCTTTCACAAATGGACACATTTATTTTCCATACAAGTAAAGGAGTGATACATCCTCTAGTGTAACAAGTACCAGCAGTGCTAACCTGCTGCTGTTCTCCCTGAGTAGTTCTCCTGGTCCTCTTTATCCCTCTCCCTCCACCCGCCACTGACTCCTGTGTTCTCTTAAAGCCACATACAACATCCTGATCCTCAGACTTGCAAAGCAATCACATACCACTGTACACTGATAATAAGCAAATCCTCCCAGAGCTACAGAAAATAAAAGAGAAGGGTCTCCAAGGCATAGCCTATCACTTGCCAACACTGGGAAGAGTCTCAAATGACAGGAACTCAAAACTGAAATGGAAAATATTTTCCATTTGGTACCATGGCAACTGAACAAAACCCAGTAATTGCCTGCTCCTCTCCTCACCTCCCAGATTCAATGCAACTGGGCTGACTTGCTTTTAAGGATTGGAGCTTTATCTATTTCCTGGTGCCTGGCAAATGCAACAGAAGAAGGGAAAGGAAAAAAAAAAAAGCAGTAGATACCTTCAGAAAACTCTGAGTAGTCTTCACAAAAAAAAAAAAAAAAAAAAAAAAGAGATTTAAGAGATTTCCTGTATTAACAAGACGAAGGACAGGACTTCACTGAAAGTTAAATAAAGAACCAGGAAATGCAAAGCTCATGGACAGCCAGACTTTTTTACTCAAAAACATGCTGGAGAAGAGTTGTTCTTGTCCCTAAAGAGCTTGAGCATGAAAATCTACAGTTTGCAGTCAGGCAATAGGCAAGTCCGAGAGACTGAATTTATACACAGTTTTAAACTGAAATTCAAAAAAAGTTGCACACTGCTCTGTTAGAAAAGAGTTGGGCAGTCATGATTATTTGTTGATTTGCCTTACAACACTACTTCAGTGTATTGAGCTCTGTTTCTGCACTTTTCCTGTTGCTAATTCAAATATGGCGATTTGGCAGAACTTTATAAAATTTCCCCTCCTATTTAAAAATTAAAACTAATTTTTTAAAATATATTATTTAATTATGTAAAACAAAATTAAAGAAAAGTGTAGCTTTATTAAAACAATGTTTCTTAAATGAGGAAGGAGAGTTTCTGAAAATACTGCAATTTCATAAATATTTTATAAGGGGCAGTATGATTTCATGAGTTTTCTCAATTTTGCATGAAATATTGCTGGAGAATTATATGAGCGCCAATGAATTATTAAATTCCATTTATATTTCAGGTAATTTCACAAAATATTTTTGTGCTTCTGAATGCCTGTACATAACACCAAATAAAATCTTTATGAAATTAACTTGATTTTAGTTTTAGCATAGAAGCTTTTAATCTTGAAATCAAAATAAAGATTTAACCTGGTCACATATCAGCAGAACACATTTTTTGCATGTGTTTTTTTACCAGCTGCCTTCATATAATCAGAAAATGCTAATCTCAGACAGATTAGGTAATGTGCGAACACCATGCATCTGTAAAATAAAGGAGTCCCTAACTTTATCATAAGGCAAAATCATCATTCTGAGTCCAAATACAGCCAGATATGATAACCAAGGACCCATATAAAGAGAAGACATTTCAGTCCTGGAACTCATGTTTATAGCTAATGAAAGCTAGTGTCTCTTAAACTGTCCAGTATTTAAATAGATTTAAAATTCTCAGCTTTCCCAAGTATAATACATCTTTTCATATCTTGGTATCTTGAAAATGATAGACCTGTCAATGCTGAAACATTGTACTGAAATATTTCTTTCCACCCAGTCAGTGTAAGGCCCACCGCAGAAGGACTGAAAATGTTTCCATAAGTCTCATTCCACATGCATATCTACGGCTAACACTCCCCACTGCTGGGCTGAGAAACATTATTTTAACAGCAGAGCCTACCTAAAATCAATCATCTGGGTAAACAAACTGAGCAAAAAATCCCTTCTGCTGTCAAAATGTCGTCGAAGAAGCCAAGCTCTGCACACATCCCAGAAAAGTGTCACTTGCCATCACAGTATTTAGCAGCCAGTACTGGTCAGCAAAACCCTCTAGCTCAATCTCTTCTCATTAGTCAGCATGTACTGCAGAAGCCCAGAAATGACTTATCAGAGTACAAATCTGATCCAAGGAAATGTCAATTCACATTTTCCTCTTTTTACTCCCACTCCTGATGCTACTGGCAGGGCAGATGCTTGTGCTCCTCTTCAAATTTCAGCAAGAGCTTGCCAGCAGTGCACCTGATGACCTTCAAAGCTGTCATAGGACAATGGCACATTTACAAGCCTCTGCTTCTCTTGACAGTGCTACATCATCATCATCCTATCTAGCAGCAGAATCTGAAATTCTGCTTTCATGCCTAGAGAAAACCATCCATAGAGTATCAGGTGAAGAAATCCACTCTCCTGAGACCCACCTGGAGTACTGCTCTGCAGTCCCCAGACAGGAGGGGCATCAACCTGTTGGAGCAAGTCCACAGGTGGGACATGAAGATGATCAGAGGGAGAGAGAACCTCTCCTGTGAGGAAAGGATGAGAGAATTGCAATGCTCAGCCTGGAAAAGAGAAGGCTTTGAACCTAATTGAGGCCTTCCAGTACCTGATAAGACTTTACAAGAAATTTTAAGATAGGTTATTTACAAGAGCCTGAAGTGGCAGGACAAAGGGGGCGGATTCAAACTGAAAGACAACAGGTTTAGATCAGATACTGTGAAGAAATTCTTTACAGTGAGGGTGTTGTTGAGGCACTGGAATAGGTTGCCCAGAGAGGCAGTGGGCACTCTCAAACTGTTCAAGGTAAGGCTGAATGGTGCCCTGAGCAGCCTGCTCTAGTAGGTGGTGTCCCTGTGGCGTGAGGGTTGAAACCAGGCAACCTGAGAGGTGTGTCCCTAAACAAGGCATATGATTCTATGGAGAGCTTGCACACTTCACCCAGAACTTGCACAGTTCAGATACCAGAACGGCAGCCTGCTTTAGAATGACTTCCCAAAAAACCTCCATGATATGTTAAAGAAAAATCCTATCATGGGCATACCCAGCAGTGAGACAAATTTACCGGTGCAACTTGCACAGGCTGCTGCCTGAAAACAGGATAGAGTGGTATTAGATATTCTTGCCATGGGGACAGACCTCTCAGATACCAACTCCACTGCACATTACTCTCATCTGAAACAGTTTGCTACAGACTACTGAAAAATAAGAGCCCTATATACACAAAATTTTATTAAAACATTTGATAAAGAAAAAAATCAACATTTCTCTCAATATCCTAACTCATTATCACGTGGGAGTTCTCCCTTTCTTCAAAAATATAATTTTTTAAATTTGAACTATAAGAGCAATATATTTTACTTGAACAATGAGAGGTTTTCTACAATGCAAAGAAAACTTAGCATATTTACTACTTTTTGATAGTTCATATATCACATGTTTGACAAAAGCAATGTCTGGAAAATAATAATGTAATCTTGTGTGAAAACAGTATTTGTTACTGCTTTAAAACATCATCCTGTAATCTTTTGTGTATTTTGTGTTTCATGTTCTTGATCTGCTCCTTTCCAAGTCTAATTTGCCTGCAGGCAAAATTTGAGGTCAATTTTTAATTCAGTTAATCATCTTATCATATATTTACTATAAATTATTTATACATCTCTCTCACTGACAGAAAATATGAGTGACACAAGTTGCAATGCATTCATTCTTCATTCATAAACAGATAAAATGTTTAGAAGGACAAGAAAATACATTTAAAAAGAGGTTTTGACTAGTTTCTATCTTAGATGCTAATAGCTCTTGTCCTTACCTTTATTGAATGACTTTTTCCACACATTGCGTCCTTACTGAAGTTCTCCTGCTACTAACAGCACACCATTCAGCTCTAGTATCCTTCCTCATGTAACAGCATGGTATTACATATTGTTTACATGACAGTCAGCACTAAGGGACTGTAAATGGCCAGGTGTTTGAAAGAAATACTCTGTAAAGTCCTCAGAGAGGGAAAACACCTCCTATCCTGACTATTACACAAAAAGGTGAATGAGAAGCAGAACTTTTTTTTCCTTTCTACAATAAAGCTGAAACAAAAAATAAAGCCTGGATTTCAAAGACATGAAATAAAATTAAATGGATGCTGAGTTTAGGTTTCTGCCAAGCATTTGGCCAGCAAGAGCTCTGCAGCTGGGTCTGGAAGTACAATGCAGGCAATCCTACAGATGATGCACACACACCCTTTGCCAGTTTCACTCACTGTGGATCACGTCCAGATGAAGAACAGAGCACAAACAGTGTGGAGGAACGACATTTTACCTTTAACATGATATCATATTAGTCCTTATACTCAGGTTTTGGAAGCCAAGCTCATTTGACTGTATTGTATCACACTGTGTCATGAGCTAGAGTAACTTCTTAGCTTGTGACTGTATTTCAGAGGCAGCTACACCACATTCCTCTCCTCCAACATAAAATATTTAGCAAATGTCATGTGGCATCAGTAACCTTTTGAAGTCAATAAACCTTTTTCTAGCTCAATGGGAATTGTCCAACATTATTCCAGTGTGAAAAAATGTTGCTTGGAGTTAACAGTTCCTTTTTTTGAGGAAAGACATCTGACTTCCCCCACCATCCCCCACCCCTTTTTTTTCTTACATTTAAAAAAAACGGTTATTTTTAATGCAAAAGGCTATGGAAAACTACTTCCTTCTTTTATTTTCTATACTTAGGAATATTTTAGCAATGATGTATAACTTCTCAACACCCCACTCTTTGTAATACGTGCATGTCTCGTCTTTTGGCAATCTGTTAAAAATGATGCTTTTAACACATTTAGACTGCTATCAAATTAAGGAAGAACATTCTTCTGGTTACTTACTAACATGGTGGAAATTTGCATCCTGATGATCTTTAAGCAATTTGTAGCAAAAGAGAAAGTGTTTAAAAAATTGTTAAGGGTTGCTACTAGATATCTTTCAAACTTCTCTCTCCACTTCATTAGGAACATACATTAACGGACTTTTTTCCACCCTCTGGTCTAAGCTGTTTCTTTCTGTTCTGTTTTTGCCTTTGTTTATTTATTTTGCAGTCAGGAAAAATGATTTTATCCCAGACACACAGCTAAGCACTCTCAGAACAACCATAACATTTAGTGGTGCTTAGTTTCAGGTGTTTGTCAGCTGAAAATGGCATTTAGCACAGGTTTTGTCTCAGCTATGGTAATTACTGTACTGAAATGAGCTCTCATACACAGAACAGACTGTTTTCAACAGATGCAACCAAGCAACTCTGACTTCTCTGAAATAGTTTATCCGGCTTTCACAGTGTGACAATACTCAGACACAAATGCACATAACCCCTTAAAAATATAGAGACTAATATGAAAAGCAGGACAGTGCCAGTTTTAATGCAGTATGTTCTTTCTTATTTTTGTATCACTTCAATTACCCATGCAAGTATAGAATAGACTCTCTCAGTTGTACATAGCTCCCACATTATACGCTGCCTGTGCATCTTATTACACATGAAGGTTATTGTTATTGTAATGTATCTCAGTGGTATACCAAATGTTAGTTTAATGATGTAATTAATATGCTTGGATTTACCATCTGATGTTCTTAGGCACCACTTGTGTTAGCATGTGGTGCTAGCAATTTCAAACATACTTGGAAACAATCGTTTTTTATTAAGGGAGTTAGCAGAAAAATATAAAGGATTAATAACACAAGTCACATTCTCTAACAACATTTTAAAAAAACTTGTGTTGGATGTCAGCTCAGAGTGATGCTGCCTCTGAAGCTTGTACAATATGCATTATTTATATACATATATCTGAGCTTTTTCATTATTAATATTATTGAGTATAACAGGGTTTAGCAGAAATAATTCTACTGTCTAAATGTTGTAATCAGTTGAGCTCATTTGATGATGGACTGCTTTCAGTACTAAAAAGTTAACACCAAATTGATGGACAAATGTTGTAGACAAGCGAGAAAATGAGGGGGATTGTTTTGGGTTTTTTTGAGGAGCACTTCTTTTTTCTAGAAAATATAATGATAAACAGTTGGAAACTACATTCAGGTACATAGAGTATGAATCTGTAAGAGTCTGAAGCAGATTCTGAATTAGTCTTTACCAACATAACTGTCACTCATTACTTGCTAACCATAAATTACTTCTTTTTATTAGAAAAGTAATTACAAGCCTAATAAAGAAATTGGGTGAAACTATGGTATATTAATGGTGGGAAGGATTTAGGAACATCCGAGACTACAGTGAGAATAAAAAGTTTAGAAGATTTGTCTGGCTCTTTACTCTCCATCAGCATTCTGCGTTGCCATTCTTTACCATATCTTCACTGTGTTCTTCATTTCACAGAGCAGATTGTTTATGGTATAACTTCCACTTTTCTTTTAAATCTGCCAGAAAGATCCTGAGAGTATCTTTCCATTTTCCATGCAGAAACCAAATATTTGCCAAGGAAATAAAAAGACACAGAAATGTTACTACTGTATTTTGAAACATAGATAAGAAACCATAAAAATCAATCAAGGTGTTAAAAACAGAAATGAAAGGGCTCCTTTTGAAAAAAATAGACATAAATATAAAGAATATGGGAAAATTTACACTGGAATATGCTTGACATAAATAGCTACGACTTATCTGTCAAATGTTTAAGTAGTCCTCGCACAAAATAAAGCATTCACTTAAAAATATTGTAACTGGAATGTATAACATTGAGGATTTTAATTGTCAAATATTGAATACATATGGTAGTCACATTTTTTTATTTTTTGAAAAAAGTACCTATAGAGAAATCAGTTCTTATTCAAAACTCTATTGAGCTACATGTAATCTCCAGGTGTAACAGAGCATGCACAGTACAAGAAGTATACTATTAATTTCTGGGTGTCAAATACATAATAGTGATATTTTTCTCCACCTTCTCTATTCTCCTTCACTCCCAGCATGGACTGTGGGACCATGCCCACTGGTCTGGCAGCTGAGTTCCTTTAAACAAGTAATACTGAAATGAGATATGTGAATATTTCAAGTATGCTGTTGCTAGAAATACAGAATACATTTAGAACAGAAAGAATCTTTTAATCTCTACCACTAGCAGTTTGATCCTGCAACCACTCTGTCTTAAAGTAGAGAGATACATTAGAAAGCATCATACCCCCAGAAGAAGGCAGGACTGGCCTTTTGAACTCTTCCCTCTGGTGAATGTTTTTCCTGTGGATTGGTGCCAGTTGACACCTCAGACTCGTGGTGTGAGTAATTTGATACTGAGCCCGAGGAACAAGGGTCTCTTTAGATAAAGCATATCTAGAGTGCTGAAGAAACAGATTTCAAGTATTTGATTTCATTAGGAAACTTCTCCATGTGACATTTTAGTACCCTTGCTTTCTTTTGCCCTCCCCATACTCAACTTGATTAGAAAAATATTTTTTTTTAAAGTTCTAACTCCTATGAAAAGCCAAACACCTGGAACTCCTAATAAATTCAATCCAACTAGCAAGAGGTTACAGCTGCTCATACAACTCAGCATTTAAGCCAAGACAAAGACTAGTGGTGGGAAAGCAGATATATTTCAATTACATAGCTCATTCAACAAGTTCCCCTCGTATTTTACTTGTATGCTGACTTGAAAAGACCAGCACAATGGAATGAAGTACCACAGTTTGACCTGCAAACTCATGGTAATCAAGGTTTTTAAAGACTTATTTATGTAATATCCAAACACAAGCAGGTTTCTATAACCTTAGTCTGACATAGTCCTGCAAAAACAGCTGTGTGAATTCTTAGTTACACTATTGCCTTAAAAGGAAAAATCATTTTAGAAGGCTTCTCTCAGGTCAAGAAACATTGACATTTCTCCAGTCACACAGAAACAGAGCCTGCATATTAAAGAAAAAAACCAACTCAAAATAGAGGTAGAGGGCAAAAGTGTTTTCTTGTGAGAAATCAAACATCTTTGTATTTATAAAACATAGCACTTGAGTTGCTTGAGTCCTGTTTAAGTAAAGCAGGTCAACTAAAAGATAACAGCAATATTTCAAACAAATACACAGTAAAATTATAGACCTTCAACTGTCTGAAAACACTCAACACTTCAAAAAATTTTAACTAATACATTCTTCTGTTGAATATAAAGTATCCCTTTTCTCTTAACCTATCTATTTAGTCTTTATATAAGAGTTTAATAGCAGTAGATGAATGTAATAATAGTATTCCAGATATTTTTCCTATATGGTTTAAGAAATAAGAAAAATACTGTTACGGTGTTAAAATTTAGGATGATAAATTTCCATTATTTAAATTTTTTTAAAGGCAGCTCTGTAACAGTTATAATTCAAAAAAGAGAGAGTACCATGTATTTCTAATATTAAAGAACACCTAGTACAGCATTATTTCCTTCCAGGTACCTTATTTTCGATGCAGAACAAGAAAGCTACAAAATAAACCACAAACACACATTGCCACATATAAAGTATCTATTTATCAAGGAGGCACCAAGAATAAACTAATAATTGGCAGAAAGACGTGGCAATGAGACTCTATCACAGACCAGGCAGGGAAAAAAAAAAAAAAGGTGATTGCTGATTATAAATTTAGGGTTTAATGGTTATTTTAGGAGGGTTTTCCATCTGAAGTTCTCTATTGCTCCTTAACAGTCACTCCTTATAGAAGTTAAGGGTTCATGATGACTTAATCTTCCTTGCAGAGAGACAGAGCAGCTGCTGAAACAGTCTAGTTAAGAACTACACATTTTTCTTTGCTGCTTCCTTTGCCTCGGGAGGGAAATAGTCGGCTTTTGTCAATGTAAATGTAGGCTAGTAGTTGATTATTCCTCTTTATCGCTTCTTCCTTACATGCCAGCTCAGCAGTACCATGAGATGTGCAGTAGGCAAGAAGGAGAGAGTTATTTTATTCAGAACATTTTATCCTGTATTACAATGCATAAAGCTAGCATTAAGTGGTAAATTTATTTGGGGACCAATCTTTCCTCTCCCACATGGAAATCAATGCCTGTTTTTCTACTCGCTTCACTAAGAACCAGATTGGATGTTTCATGCTCTGGGAAAGGAAGTTTGAAGATATTCTCGTAACAAAACACAAATCCCTGAGACCACAATATTCTCAAAGATATGCAAAGTGCTACCAAGACTCTGAATGTGCTCCAATCCCAGATTTGAGTTTTAATTTATTTATACATGTGCAATGAGAAATGCAGCTTTGCAGATATATTTTTTTGTCTCTATTTCCTACTTTGCAGTTTTTCTCAAGGGCCTCATTGTTCCTTAAAATTAAAGTACTCTCATAAAAAAAATTGAATAAGAATTCAGTAGTACAAAAGTTTCTGTATGTTTTGAAACTGGGTCAATGCTTATTTTATAGGAGAACAATTTTATAGAAAGAAAAAAAACATGATATTCTTCCTTACAATATACTTTATGAGAGAGCCACTGAATAGACATATAATCCAATGCCAAAGTTTTGAGACTGGTAGAAGAAGCCAGGTGATGTAACCAACCACACAGGAAATAGAATACTGACATATTCACGCTAGTGGTAAATTTTTGCAGTTGCACAAGATGAGCCAGGGAAGAAACTGAGGACAGATGAACATCACAGGAACACACAGGCTTTGTCTGGAGTGAATTTTCTTCAGACTTTGCTGTGATAGCAGATTTTTTTGCTTTTTCCTCTGTAAATGGAGGAAATCAGGAATAAAAAAAAAGCAACATACACGACAATCTATTGGTGGCAGCCATTAACGGAATTACCTTGTCCATTGAATACCATTTAGCTTGGAATCAGATCTACTACTATTAATTTCTACCTTTTTAATGCACACTTTAGCTAGCACATGACCCACACTGTGTAACAGCAGTTACACCCCAGGGACTAGAGATTAACAGCATGTGCTACGAGTGGTTTATTTTACAATTGCCGTGAAATAAAAGCTGATGGAAATGAGCTGGTGAATTACTCTGCCAGCAGAATCAACAATATTTTTCTCAGCATGGAAAAGCTCACATCTTCTGTCTTCGTATTTTTTTCCTACTATTGGTTTCATGGAGGAACACAATAGTTAGAGGAAATTTGGGGGAGGGGAAAAACAGAAAAGTGTGGTGTAACTCTCAATCCTGCCATTTTCATTGTATGCTGCGGTTCATCTGAATAAATTTTACCAGCTAAGTCTCTGTGTCATAGTTAATTAAAACACAATCTGGGCACAAAAAGCAGCACTCAAATGAAACAAAAATTATTTTTCTATAAACTCCAGTCAGTTAGCTTTTCCTTCTCATTAAAGGAACATTAATTCAGCTGCTACACACATATATTTTTGGAGTGCTAAGGAAGAAAATAATTCCCACAGAAAGTATAAAAGAGGCTCGTTGTTTTGCAGCCCATAAGGAATTAAAAGGACTGCACCAAAAAGTGCACTCTCCACAGCTTTACTGTTAGGCAGTAAATTAATTTCAATTTAAAAAAAAGAAAGCTAATATAAAACAGTCCATATTGTTAAGGAGCATTGGTTACCAGACACACAAGGAGGTTTCTCCTCTCCCAGCATGCTTCCATCCACAAGGAGCTTATATCACTAATAGAATAAATCTCATGAGGTACTACTCCTCTAGTGATAAAACCTACTGAATTCATTCTTTAAAGCTGCATCTTCTTAAAATAAGTAATAGAAGAGTAATGGAGAAAAGTAGTATCAAAGTTAATCATCTAAAGAAGGAGTAAACATACTAGTCAGTCACAAATAGACTTTGTCTACAATTAATTGGGTGCTTTACCCCTTTGTTGAGATTTCTTTTTTCCTTTTTCACTCTCATCTGCATTTAAGTAGACTTCAAGCAAATCATTACTCATCTTTGGTAATTGCTCCAGATTTCAGAGAAACTTTGAATTTTTTATTCATTGCCTCTCTTTTAGTCTGTAACACACAGCAGTTATTGCTAAGAGATACAGCTGACTGCCTGGTCTGATATTTTAGCACCTCAGCAGCCATGCATGCCTTACTCAACTCTATCAGATAATGATATGTGGCATGATTTACATGATCAGAATTGAGAATTCACTGTGAACTTATTTATAATTACAACACAGTTGAAAGAGAAAGATGATTTAATAGGTACTATAAAGATCCTTGACAAGGCACAAGCATAAGAGACATGCTTATTTGTGTTTGGAAATTGGTTTTTATCTGTAATTTTGAATGTAACAAGTATACTCAATCTTAATCCCTGCTTCATCACAGAGGACCTAAAATTTTGCTGATACCTTTAGTTGTAGAATAGAGTCAATGTACAAAGAGAACCTGAAACAGACTAATAGGAAAAGAGATATGGACAATTTTTAGAGACTATTTTCAGCTGATCTCCAAAGGCATTTTAAGAAACACAGCTACACCTTTTCTATCACTATTCCTGACCATTAAAAGAAATTTCTCAATGCCATTATTCAAAATAATCCTTCTTTGCCCGAAAGCAGTGTTTCCCTGGCAGCTCATCTACAGCACGTATTTGGTATCACCCTGTGGAACTTAGCTTTGCATTCATGAGACTGCTAAATTTTCTAATATAATCATTTCACTGTAAATCTGCTCACAAAATACTGAGCTGCTCAGAGAATGAAAATCAAGCTATAATTTATTCCAGTGATCATCTGAATTCACTACAGTGTGGACAAGAGCTTATCAGAGTCTGGCACCAAGCATGACTGACTGTTAATAAATCTTCATAAGGAATTGAAAAAAAAATTAAAAAACCAAACCCAAATGGAATTAACACCTCAAGGTGAACACATAGGCTATTTTTTCTATTAGTTTTACACAGATGATCATTCTGTCCCCAAATGTCTATGCTTCATGTGTAATTTACTGGTGAATAAGCATTTAATTATATTTGAGGTGGGTTTTTTGTCTGTTACCTCAGAATAACTGTATGCTCGAATACAAGAAAATCTCTTTATAGGTCCTTATAGAAATCTTAAACCAGGATAATGCAGATTTTTCTTTGACCCCATGAGCTTGCACTGTGGGATCTCAAATGCTGTAATGTTAGCTTGGCATATAAGATAGCTGGTAGAGATAAAAAATTCAGATTTCGGCACTACTGACTCCAATCAGCTGTAATGAGGACAGGTGTATGTGACAAACAAAGAGAACAACAGATCAAGATCTCAAAGATGAAACTAAAATGATGGGTGAGCATGCATTTGCTGGCTACGGTGGCCCTTTATATAATAGAGACAAAGAAAAGCTCGAACCACAGACCATTAATAATAAAAAAAATATGCTACTTCTTCTCTAAAGGAATCGGGGGTTTAAATTGAAGGGGATGGGGGCAGTAAAATAATGAGCTAAGTAAACAATAAAAAAGAATGTAGCATCCGAGTACACCACTGAGTCTTGATAAAACACAACCCTGTCATTTTGCTGTTTGCCTGTTTCTCACTATGTTCTGCTTGTATATATCTGAATGTTGCTACTTTATTTCAGCAGTGCCGTAGGGACATGGATAAACATAAATAGGGTCATGCTAATTTTATTGTCTACCAGCACTGATGAGGTAAATCCAGACTTATTCATGTTCCTTCTTAGATGGTGCATTTCCAAAAAAGTGCAGCTTTGCTACAAATAGAAATATGTCAGGCAGGTAAAGGCAGCTCATGCCAACTTTTCTAAGTGACCGAGTGAGGCAGCAGTCCACCTGGAGAAATCCTTAAAACTTGGGCAAACTGCATGTCATAGCAGAAGAAACAAAATATTTAAAATGTTTGATGCTCATGCCTTTCCTGGTCTTAAAAAGTTGAGAGCCAGACACATTTCAGGGATAAGGGGTTTTTACCTTGGTATTTTAATAAGGATCCGATCCTTATGGTGTGCCGTTTCACCAAGGTGGGATGCGCTGCAATGCACACACACGATAGATCACATATACAATTTATAGACCTTACAAATTAGCATAGCTAACAAGGATGTCCACTGGGAGGCCTGGGTGAATGTTGATATTCCCTCATCTGAGGAATTCCCCCCTGGATGGGCCAAATCTCTGATATACAGGATATGTTCTAGAGGGGGCCTTGGCTTCTCAAGATAGCATAGGGTTTTCTGGCCTCCTACTACGAGGCCTCTAGGATGTTTGGTCCCCTGGTCTAACAGAATACCAGTGCTATGCAAAGTTATCAGACTTAGGAATTACAAGTAGGTATGCTAAGGATACTGAAGATACATAAAAGTTATATAAAAGGTATATAAAAGAAATGACCAAAAATTATCTTGGCATCAATACCATTAATGCACTAAGGGTTGCCAGGTGTGCAATTACCTCTCTTACACTGAGGTGCACAAGACGAAATGCAAGATAATATTCTTTAAGTGGAGAGGGGACAGAGCAGGAAAGAATTCACATATATCTTAATTGTCTATCTTCAGGCTAGCAGATGCTTGAAACTTGTATGGTTTGCAATTTTGAAGAACACTTTAGGAACTGAAGCTCAATGGCTTCAAAAGATTAATGAAAAGGGCTCTTACTGAAACAAATATAAAATTTTTAACCACAGAAGTATCAAAACACATGTAAAAGGAAAAAGGAGTTAAGTTATTAAATACTCCTAAAAAACAGATTTTGGGAAGAGAGCATCACATGTTAAAGGAAACACAACCAGGCAAGATATATTCCAGAGGGAAAAACAGCTAGAACATAAAACATTACAGGTTTCATGGTTTCAGTTACCAGTGACTCAATTTTATGCTCAGTTATTAATTTCCAGTACTGATAAAAGTTGTTAATTTCCAGTTTTAGAACTGTGATTGTCACAAGCCACATATAAGAGAAATATATATAATTGGTGCTTCTTTACACAACACCCTAAACTCTGATATTTATGGCAGGAACTATAGTCCTTTTTTCCTTCTCTGGCATTCAATTATTGATGTATTTGTGCTTTGGCAATAAAGTTTTATGATGTAGTAGACTTATTGGGTGGGAAGCATAAATAAATACCATATTGATGTTGTCCACAGTCAACAAATGTAATATTATTTACAAGTAAAGCATCTGAAAGTGTAATTTTAAGAAATATTCTTAGGTGACACAATCACCTCTAAAATGTTACTGAAGGTTTGCATTTGGTCAGCTCCTGTAGGCAGCTGGGAAGAAAATAAATTCTCAGCTCTATTGTGCCACTAAGATCCTAAAGATGAAATCCTTGTTGATGTAAATGATGTAAATTTGTATGAAAAACAATTGCATAGCAGAGGCCTCACTACATCTTTTCTTCACTTCTCTGTTTATAGTACTATTAGTTCTATAGCAGTATTATTAATAACAAATGCCCAAGTGGTCACCCCTCACAATCCTCTTACCCATGAGAATTTCAGAATTTGAAGTACGCATGACACATTTATAGACACTTCAAAAAGTCTGGAAAACATGGGATTTCCTTCTACCTGGAAAAATACATATTGCACAGATGTTCTACAGGTGCATTTGCACAGGAATCAGTTGCATGTGAAGCAGCTAAAAGGTGTTTCTCAGGAAGCTGTACGTTGTGCAAATGCCTGTTTTATATTTATTCTACTTTAAATATCAGAACCCAGATTTATCTTTTAAGAATAAAGGATGTTGTCACAAAAGCTTTTTAGTTAGCAGTTAGGATGTTTATAGTGAATAACACAAAGTACGCAAAAGCAACATTGCAGCTATAGAAATATACTGTCAAAGTAATTTGCACAGGTCTGGTGTTAGAGATATTATGTTCTGTTAGTTAAATATACAAAAATGTGCACATTTGATACTTACTTCATACTGAAACGTATTCTGATGTACAGGATTGCATTTTTAACATATGAAATATGACTAATTGTAGAATTCATGTAGTCCATGTATTTTGCACATCTTCTAATTGAATATTTTATAAATGCATCTTTATATTTTATTTATGTTTAAATATAAATATTTTTATTTATATTTAAATATAAATTTAAATATTCATTATATTTAAATAAATGAATATTTACATTTAAGTGCTGCAGCAATCGGTATACAAATCTGCTTCATGTTAGCCACTCTTGAATGACATATGCCCTCATTTAAGTCTTGAGAACAAAATGAGAGTGGTGTTAATTCTGGACAACCACTTATGTTCACGCGACCAGAATAAAGCAAGGGTTGAACCAACAACTTCCAGCACCCAATCTCCATGGCACACACTGCCCTTGCATGGCTGCTGTAAAAAGCAGTATATAAAATAGCCACAAGGAAAAAAAAAAAAAAAGAGAAAAAGCAAACCAAAAAAACCAAACAAACGGGATGGATAAGATGCATAAGGTTTTCCTAAAAACACAGATAAATTTAACTTTTCATCATGGAATAAACTGAGATTTCCTGGGGCAGACAAAACATTGTGATAGCCTTAATTTTAACTGATCCCAGTAAATTGAAACTGGATTTCTTTTGGATCACAGAGACCTAAAGTATGGTTTTGATGATACAGAGCCAATGGCAGAGATTAATTACAGTTCTTTGACACAATGTATATTTTAGAGATCTGATGAAAGCAATGCTCTCCCTGTCACGAGCAAATGGGCTTGTTAAACTTGTGTAGCACAATAACTCTAAATTAAATGGTATCATTAAACTTGTTGTTACAGCGCATGAGTTGGAGAAGAAAACAATCAGTTATGTACTTGCACAAATATTGAGGTTCTATTCCATATAATAAATCACCTTTTGGAAAGAATCAGGCCATTTTCTTCACAAAGAAACAATAATTAGAAAAAAACCCAAAAACCAAACAAACCAAAATGTTAGAATTGTTTAAATATTCTTATTTTTTAAAAAACTTAAAGGTTATTTAGGAAAAAAAAAAAAAAAACCAACAAAAATTAAAACCAACAAAGCCAAGCCAAAAAAATAACCCAAATCAAACCAAACAAAAGAAACCCAAACCAAAACAAATACACACACATGTGCACACAAAATAAATCCCTAGTAGATTTTGAAATTTAACATATTTTCCAACAATGGCATGATAACAGTCTTTTTTCAAAACATTTCCTTTGGCTTCTGAAGGAGCTTTTTCTGAAAGGCAGCGGTGATCACAACACTGCTTTTCATGCAAAAACGCTGGATACAAGTCAAATTAAAACTTGTTTTCAAACAACCTACAAGGAACCTGTCCTGCTAAAACATGGTTATGCATTCCATGCCTGCAGGAAAGTTATGGCCCAACAACTCCAAGAGAAAAATTTTTCTTTGGATTCAGAAATCCTAGGGGAGAAACCCACTACTATCTTAAAATTAACAGACCTTGCACCATTAACGTATGTACCAACAGAAACATCACAAGTTTTTCTTGGTTCATCATCATTATCATCCTCCTTTCTCTTCCCTCTATTCTTCAACTGATTTCAGGTTCTGCACTAATTTTCTGAGTGTTTTTAGGACCATTTTTGAACTCTGATTTCTTGAACTCTGATTTCTGTAGGTTTTCATGGGACCACTAAATACTTGACCTTTGCAAAGTCCAGTCTTCTTTATTTAGATGGTTTCTCTGAAGGACAGGAAATCTGATAGATTACACACAGTAAAATGGCCCCAAGGGGAAATTTGTCTTGTTTTAAGGAATTTGTTCATTTCTTCAACAAAATTTTAATACGGTGTGCCAAGAAGAAAGAGTTCCAAGCATTAGAATACAGTTCAGACCTATAAATTCATACCTGGGAATGTGTGAATTCCCTCTGGGACAGAGATTTCCAAAACTTAAGAGAATAGTCTTATCCTTTTGTGGCATAGTTTCACGCTTGTGAAAAACAATATTCCTCCCAACACCTTCATCTCATTGATTTCCCTGTAAACTTGCTGGGACATGGCCAGCCATTTTCAGTGAAGCACCAAGCACACATCAAAATGAATTTTGATTTAGCACCAGCTTGCAGGAAAAACATTTATACTGCCTCAATATTTTAAATGAAGTACAAGTGAGGCTTGTAGACAACTCCACAAACTGTTAGATAATGTTAATTTAAATTTTGATTTGTCCTACAGTCTTCACTACCTGAAGATAATTAGATTAAAGGAGCATTGAATTTTAAACTCAGCAGTAATGCCACTTCCTTTTATTAGCCCTTTTGAAAGCTGTCACATTAGGTAGCTGTATTTTCCTCAGCCTTTTCATGAATTTCTATCTTACCACTCACATTGTATTAAGCTGTACCATGGCTGAAATTCAGGAGCAGCTGTAATTCCTCACACGGACCAAATCCATTTTGTAACTCTCATTATTAAATGCTCACCACATATGTAAACTTGTAATTAACTTCATGGACCTGATTAAGAAGCATAGATCCTTCAACTGTTCATGGGAAAAACAACACCACCAATACCAACTTTCACACCTGAGTGTAGCGGTTTCAGAACCAGGCAGAAACACTAATTAAGTGTAGTGGTTTTGGTTCACTGATCTGAGTTTCCTGGCCAACACACTAATTAATGTAGCGGGTCTAGCACTGGCCAAATTCTAATGCACCTACTAGAATTATTTACTTATTTTCTGCTGAGAGATAAGGATTAGGAGGAGGAGCAAAGCAGGCTCAAACTTTAAAGGGTATAAAGAAAACTTTATTAACAGAATTAAAAGAAGAATAATAAGAAAAACAGATTAAATCATCAGAACACTTCTCCCCTCACACCCTCTTTTCTTTCCCACTGACAATATAAAGAGGTAAAAGCTGGGACTTTCAGTCAGTTTACCACTTCTAAAATAGTCTTTCTTCAGTTCTCTTAGGGAGAGGAGTCTCTCTTGCCCATGCCAGGGAGACATCTTCACAAGAAACAGTTCTCTCATGGCTTTAATGTCACAGCAAATCAGCAGCCACCAAGAAATCTGCAATTGTGAAGTCCCTCATACATTTTGGTAGTTTTTCTCATAACTAGCACCATGGGCCATTTTAGCTTACTGGGGTACAATTTTAAGGATGAGCTGTTCTATTATAGAATCGCAAGTTCCCTTTTATCTCTGGGAGCAAAAGTTTTCTTCTTCTATCTCTGGGGCAAAGTTTCTCATCTTTCTCATCACTGTCTGTTCAAGCTTCTTATGAACACAGCTACTGCAACATCTGATTATTTCAACACTGGTACTTCTGCTCACAGCTGTAGCCAGAATGCTACATCCCCCCAATGCATTCCATTAATTACAGGGAAAAAGGTCTGATATATCAATTATATCTTCACTATAGCCTTACAAGAGAATTTCAGCCCAAGACTAAGGCATCTCTTCAATCTCCTCCATCTAGAATTTGACTCTTTCTTTACTGACCTCAATTGTCTCATGTTGTTTTTTTCTTTACATGTCTTCACCCTTTTCTTTTTCCTGATTCATGAGACAATTGGTAGGTTCATTTATTCTCAAGCTTTATCAATTGAAAGTTTTTAGAGAGGTCTACAGCACTGAAAGGTTGATCTCATCTACGCTCTGAACCAGGGAAATCACTCACTGCGCCTCTCTGTTCATTATGTGGTCTCCACCAATACTGTGAAGTTGCACTGGCTGTCGGTACCACCCTGCCTTCTCTTCATGCAGGGCACTAAAAAGAAAGAAAAGCTGCCAATGCTTTTGTTTTCTGTCCACAGCATGGCTGGCTATCTGTTTCTCTGGGTCTGGATTGAAGGCATATGAGACAGTGGTTCATGCTCAGACTCAGGTGTTTATTATTTCTTATCAGTAAAACAGTCTCACAACCATGAGTTCGGCAGCAAGGCACAAAATGGCTAACAATCTCTTGTTACAAGATCTTTTAAGACGAAACTATCCAATTAAGAAAGGACACCTAGATTACTTTCCCTTTAAACCAAATAACTGGTCCCTGGAAGCACACAATGCAGACTTTTCTGTCCAATTACAAAATGCCACCCAAATCCATGAAGAAAGAAGAAGAAGCACGAAGAAGAAACTCAGGATGACACCCTGTGCCCTCCATCCTGCTTCCATCCGCAACATACTAAAAATCCCAAAACCTAAATTTCTCACCTAAGTGATACACCTACACTACTTTCTGTAATCTATTTCATGCTTTTGTGGATTCTAGTCTATCTTGAAGTCTAGAAAACTTTCTCCATGAATGAGGACCAAAGTCATTGCTCTCCTGGTCAGGGAACCCCAGAGCAGACAGAGAAATATTCCATGTGCCCTGGGTTTCCACAGCTGGCTAAGCAAACAAAATCCATTGTGAGACATGCCAAGCTAGCCACTGCTGTGCAACGCTTCCCCGGCAATGGTAAATTTGGCTAAGCAGTCCCGGCCCATGCCAGCCTTGGGGCCACCTCCAATGCTGGCCGTGGGGCCACTCCTGGCACTGGTCCCAGCCGCATGGTTGCTCCCAAGGACAGGCAGGGTCCATCAGGAAGGAGCCCAACCGCACTGGGAAGGGGTCCCGGCCACCCTGCCAAGACGGGACACAGTGGGCTTCCTGGGAAGGAGCCATCTCTCCCAGGAGAGCCTTCCAGGCCCGGCCCCGCCAGGACTCACAGGCCATGTGGGGCCGGCCCAGCCACCGCCCCGTTACCCACTCAAAGGCCAGAGGCAAGAGAGCTTTCCACAGGCCTGCCCATCCTTTAATGTGTTTTCACTGAGGTATAATGTTGTGATGTGTTTTTAAATTCCCCAGTTTTTTCCCTTATTTATGTATGCTCCCCCTTTGTTCTGTGTTAAATGGTTCCTCCCTACACAGTTTTCCCGCCACTGTGCACCCGACAGTTAAGTTACCATGGATACCCCTTCCCCCTCCACTGTCAATCTCTTATGTTATGTAATTTCCCCTCCCAGGCCTTGCCTAATAAGTAAGTCTTCTCTCCTCCCTGGGCCCAGTCAATCACCCCCCACTCCTCCCAAGCTTCGAGAAACTTCTTCTCTCTGGGGGTTGTGGTTGGCTGGTGTCCCGGGGCCCCTCCTCTGCTTTACGTTTATTGGCTATATCCTCATGTAAGTTATGTTGTGTGCCTCCCTACCTATTCATGGATTGGTTTGCCGGGTTTCCCTCCCTTCTCCACCCCCTCCCTTTAAAACCTTGTTGCTCCCCCTGTTTGTCGCCATTTGCTGGGGTTTCTACCATCTGTTGGTTGCCCTCTGCAGTGGGATTTTCCAATAAACCGACGTGTTTCCCCTAGCAAGTGGTCGCCTCCTCATTCGTCCTCACAAGTGCAAGTAGTCCGATTCCGAGATCCAGCCCAGCCCGAGGCCAGGACGCCAAAGGGGGCTGGCCTCCGATGCGTAGGGGCGTCGGCCATTCTCACCCCTTCAGCTCGCCGGACATAGGGCCGCGTACGCCCTAGCGCAGTGTAACCTGCTCTTTTAGGTGTCACTGACAGGTGTCAGTCTTTAACCAGTTGATTGATTGCACCAGGTCTCCACAGGGCACCACTTCCACAGGTTGTGGACCCCTCCCCCCCAGCTGGAAGCCAAACCTACATTAAACCACCCCAATGAGTTAGGCGGTTATTTTCAAACTGGGTGTCATCAGCACTTACCTGAAGATACTACCACTCTGCACTGGCTGGGCAGCAAAACAATCTGCTGCATCATGGCTGTGTCTGTGCTTCCAGAGAGTCTTCCTCTCATTGTAGATGTATGTGAAAGACTTCTAACTTCCTCTGACCAATTCATAAGAAAGTAAAAAGAAACTCTAATATAGAAAAAAAATACTGTGTATCTGGAAAAAAATCTCAGAAAAATTAATATTACTTTTCTTCCAATATACTTTATGTACTAGAAATATGAAAGCAATAAAAAGTGTAGGAAAGTGTACATTTATCCAAGAAACAGAAATAATGATATGCATGTCTGAAGGCTTCCATAAAAGCTGTACAAGTGCAGCACTTTTCAAAAATCACACCAATTTAAGCATCTTAGTCTTATTCTATTTGTCTTCAACCTACTTTTCATTTCTTTAAGTTACTTTGACAAGTAACACAGCAGCTAGATAAATTGACTTTCATTTGTCATAGACCTCTACAGCTATTCACAAGCCCTTAAGAGAAGAAAAACGCATCAGCATACATCCTTTTGGAAAGAAAATGCAATAAATTTTATCATTGAAATGTTTCCCAGAAACTCAGGAGAGGCTCAAACCATTTCTTCTCTCTGCTCAGAAAACCCATGCTCTTAACACTACCAACTTTTTGTTATCATAATCAAGCACAAAAAAAATAAGTTGGTGTCGTTTTATGTTCAGGGTGTTGAACCACTTGTTCATGCAAAGAGAACATGGCCTTGATACTTGAAGATCATGACAGAGATAAATCTGAGGCTGTATTTCATACAGCTGCAAAAAGAAAAGCAAGTATTCAGGTTTTAGTGAATATAACAAGTATATAGGCCTAGAACACAAAAATCCTATGGAGCTTGTAATATGAATTTTAATATACTGCATGCAGCACAGTGACAGATGATGAGAAAATATAACTAAAACCATGAAAGTAATCTCAATCTAGGTGTGAAACAAATATCTGACTTGCAGGAGTTTTTAATGTATGTTCCCAATATGTGTATTCAATAAACTTAATGAGGTAGCTTGTTGAAAAACATGACACTTGACTCCTACAGACTACTCTTTGCAGTATTGCCCTTAAATTCATTGACATGCTATTGATCTAAATTAACTGTTTACTCATTCATGTTAAAGTTAAATTATAAATCTTCTGTTCGGTTCTGAGCTATTTCCATGATATTTCATTTGTTTGTTACCTGATTTGCCAGTTGCTGAAGTCTGTGATTTCAGAACCTGGTTTCATTGAGTATTTTATTACCTGCCCATGCTGTAAAATCCTAGGATGGGTTTCAAGCAGAAAAAACCCCCACAAAACTACTGAAGAAGTCAGTTCTCTGAAGCTAGTGCTATTTAGTCACCCAGTGACAACAGGTGAGATGTAGCCTGAAATATATTTCCCTTTCTTTATCTCTTGTTCTGAGGCTCAAGCAGAGTCACCTGAAGTGCAGTCCAGTTGCAGCTTGGGGAGAACTCAGACTGGGCTCACCCAAAGATCTGTCATTGGCAAAAGCTGTCTCCACCTTGAGGAGCAACCTTGAGAGTTGTCCCACCTCCCGGGGAGACCACCACTATCCAGCCACAGTGACAAGCAAGTGGAGCTCAAAGAAGGTTCACTGAAGTAATTTTTTTTATGGGATAAAATGTCTGGCTCATGGTGAAATTGCTTACAATGGGAAGGGTATAAATAAAACTCCTGCAATTATTTTTTTGTTTCTTTATAAAGGAATCTTGGAAAAACCACCCGTTAACTTTATGATTGGTGTTCCATTCTCATGTGCATTGATGTTCATAAAGTCACTGTGTTCCTCTTTAGGTTTCTTTGAGGCTTTATTGGACCAGCTGCAGCTCAGGACTGTATCTCTGTTGAAGCCATTACAAACTATTTTGAGTTTGATTAAGGAGTGGGGCCCATAAGTCACAGACCACCCCACAAATACAGTCAATCTACTTAATTGATTAACAAAGGCATTGTACAGTTACATCTTACCTCTATACCATAGGTACATGGCAGATCAGTGGTGAGAGTCCAATTATTTGATAAACTGTTTCACATAAGTGCCAAAATTAATGTTAATTACATACTATGTTTGCACACTTGCAGACCCAAAGTGAATAGCTCTTAGTATAAAATATTACAAATTATTATATTATAGGGGAATTTGTCATAATAAGGAGCATTTGCTTCATGATTTACCAGACTTTTGCATGTAAAATTATTTTAGGCAATAAGCATAATGTTAGAGCTAGCAAAACCACAATTGGATGAAGCTTTAGATTCAAAGTTCCTGTTGCACCAATTATGCTCTCCAACCCATTCCAGTCTTGCTAGGACATGGTGTATCTTTACTTTGTGAAGATAGATGTTAATCAGGATACTTTGCTGCTCTGGATTCTCTTCAGCAATGTCCTCAAGTGATCATATTGCAATTGTATTCTTACAAAAGTGAGTTTCATTCCAATGGAGGAAGGCAGGAACATTTTAACCAATCTACAGTTAGATTGTAGCTATTGGTAGATTGTGACAGGAGCTCAATAGTTAAAGTCACATCCCACAGTTTCAGTAAGATTACAATTATGGGTACAGTGATTACACATTTCTACAGTGGTGCTGTCTGCAAATATAGATTCACTAAAGGTTCTCAGACAAACACATCCATTTCCAGTATATACAACTACAGTCTCAGGGGTTTCATAAGGATGTATTTTAAAGTGACAAATACATTGTTCAGTGTCAAGACAAATGTCTTGGGACTTAGTGGTACTATTTTCACAAATGAATCCCTGTTGTTCACGCTCAACCCAGGCATCAACAGCAAGAGTTTGTCCCATTTAATTTGTCCCATTTAGTTTGGCTCATAATCTATGTACTAATGGATAGAGGACATTTTCATAATGATTTTATCTCAGCCCAATTATAGGGTATATGGTGTATACTGAAGCACTATGTACTGTTGAAACATCTCTCCTGGATAATTTTGGACAGGACAGGGTTTGTCCATGTATCCAGCTAACCATCCTGTATAACATGAATTCAGGAATATTGAACATCCTCTAGAATGTTACAAGGGAAAATAAGGCTTGTTTGTAGGGGAGAGTCCTAGCCAGTCACCCTATTAGGAAGAAGGAAAAATCCACTATGCAGTAACTGTGTCTTGGCCAAACATTGCTCTGTGCAACAAAATAATATAGTTTTTTTAACTGTGTGACACAAATTTTGGTGTAGCCATTATCCCAGCTGATTCCACTTGGGGTTTAAGGAGTTCCTATTTTATTTTGCGATTTTAGGAAATTCACCTATATTTTGTTCCATTTTTAGCCTGTTTTATTGTCTTTCCCATGAATTTTCACATATCTCATCTTGATTGGTGCTTTCCTAGGTACATTTGGTAACAATTGCGAAGCTTTATTTCTCCAAACTGGACATCACTTTCTTTCTCAGTTCAGTGACTCCCATTTTCATTGTGTGGCACGAACCCATCCATCGCAGAACTTCCCATATTTAATTTTTCCTCCATTTGGTGCTGCCAAACAATGATCCTTATACTCCTACTTATGTGCTACATCCTCCACATCCTATTTTTTGTTTGCCAGCTGCACTGATTCATGCACTAGCCTTATGTTGCCCTTTTCCTGAGGCATCAGTGAATCAAATATCTTACTGTGGTTTTTCTTTGGTGAGGAGAGATGCATTTAAAACTGGTTACAATTTATGAAGTTGTTGTAGTGCCAATAAATTTGAATTCAAAGTCATCTGTGATTTGGAAGCTCTTGTATGTTCTCTGGTTAATTGTCAGGTAAGCAGTTCATTTTCTGACCAAAGGTATTTGTGCAACTCCTTCTGGAGCAGCAATCCTCCCTAGGAATGCTTCTATGAAATTGACTGGTCCTCTGATTTGCGCAGGCTGTTTCTAGCGGATGAAAGGGCAATTTCTGTAGAGTGGCTGTAAGTTGCAATGTTGGGTACTGCAGCCATCACTGAAACTGTACAGCATTAAGGCACTGGTAATCACTTGTTAGGTGCTGTCACCCTAAGAATTTTGGACTGGCCATGAAATGTATGGGGAGTGGGTTATAGAAATATTGTGCTATTTTTCTAAGGTTACTATTACATCAGAAAATCCATTTTGTTCCACAGCACAGATGGCAGGAATCATATACTATGGAACATAGATAATTTTTTAATCGACAGTGCAGAAGGTGGTTGGAGTGTCTGCACTGTAGCCTCACAGTTTCTTCCAGGGCTGTGGCTGGCACTTGTACTGAAGAACCACGTGGTGCCAGCTGGAAAGCACCAAGTCAAACATCAAGCCCCCAAATATTTTTGTTATGCTCTTTAACTACAAAGCAAATAGAGAGTTTGTGCTTCTGTCTCCAGAGCCATAAATTAACTTCTGTGGTTTGGTGAATAACACGTGCTCCATTTACTTCAGTGACTTTAATTCCCTTCTGTTTGGGTCTCACCACCATCTTTTCAGTACCATGTGCTGGGTTTGAATATTGTGCACCTGTATGTATTGGAAATTTTATCAATTGTCATTGGTGACCAACAGAAATCTAAGTGTATTTGCTTTAATGATGGGTCTATACCCATATTCAGAGGAACCTGAGGGAAAACAAGAGATTTCTTTTCCTTCATCATGGTCATTAAGGCCACCCCAAATATCCCAGTGCTCTGGAGACACTATAAATTTCCTAATTTGCATGAGCTTAGGCAGATACAGGGCTTCCATGAACATAATGTCCATCTGTTCCTCAAAATTTAGTTTCTTTCCTTTTCTTCCTGTAACTGTGCAGGTCTTTACCTTCTTTGGAGCCTGTACCAAATATTGCTTGTTTGGGGCTGGGAGCCTCAATCACCCTCCAGACCACGACTACATTCAATCCACTAGATGGACTCATACATAGAGTGGTGGTACAGGCGCCTCTTGCCTCTATGACATAAATCCGTGGCATATGAGAAAATGAACACACAGCAGGACCATCAGAACAGACACAGAAATCCATGTTTATAAGCCAGTGGGCTTTCCTGGGAAAATTTCATTGCTAGCATATTTTCAACATAAATTTAAAAGAGTATCCTTGACCTACATTTACCATCTATTGTTTTCTATAAGAGCCTTGTTGCAGACAAAAATGGAAATTTTGGACAAATTTTATAAGGGAGATTCTCCCTTTGAGTCATGAGGTGTAGAAAGGACCACTGCGTTTTCTACACTTCTTCTCAGAGAGGAGTCTAGGTGCAGCTGGATCTAATCCTAGCCCCAGACTTCATCAATGATTTATGTCTAAAAGTTTATGTATAGGTGTAATTGAATGCACATTTTTTAAAGTAATATTAAAACGAAGTAATTGTTGAGTAGAGATAGGTGTTACTCACCATACCAATGGCCATGGGAAAATAGCTCTTACTCAAGGAGTAACTTTAAGATCCTCCTCCAAGGAGAAATCTCCCTAGAAGAGAGTGTATTAGAAGATCTTGCTCTTAAAAAGTAGCGCTGGGATTGATGGTGAGTCATAGGTTTCTAAGCCAGCTCTGTCAGCTCAGCAGCCTTTCAGTCAGCCACTTCAGGTAAGGCATCAGTTACTATCAAGAGATGGTTCCTTTAGGAAGTACTTCATCTGCCACATGTGCCACATTCTGTCAGGAAACTTTGTTATTCACTTCCTCAGAATGTATAAATTTGGGATTGAAGAATCAGGCTGGTCTCAATAGTCTCCAACACAAAAAGCAGTATGACCCACCCTTCTCCATCTGGTAACTTCTCCAGACGGTAACTTTTGCAAGCAGGGTAGAGTTCAAGGTGGTTTACACCCACTTAGGCAGAAGATTCTTCCATAAGGCTGGCATAAGAGAAGGCACAATTTTTTCCATTCAACAAAAAAAATGGTCACTTCAAACCCATATTTTCACCTGCTTTAAGAATGCATTTATTATAACATATTGTCCACAGTGATGCTTAAACTATGGGAGAATTTTTCATTATCAAAATTATTTTTAAATTTCACTGTGGCACTACAATAACTTTAATGAAGTTTGGTAGTGTTGAAAATTTTAATTTAAATACCTGGAAATATTTTAATTGAGAATATATAATATCCCAAGGGTATTTTGGAATATATATTATGTAATGTTCAAAAATCCAGTCATACACAGCAAGATGGAGTGCTAGAGGATATGTTAAATTTCATCATATAGTGTTCGTCCCAACCAAAAATCTACAAATCTCATATAACACAAAAACTCTCTTCAAATGTAGAATTTGGCTGCTTCCTGGCAGTAATATCGAAGAAGAGGAATGCAACTTCTTCATACTCAAAGGATCCTTACTATGATACAATATTGAGCAGTATTTAACAAATTCTGTGGAAATGTTTCAGACACTTTCCAACCTTGGTGAATGTGTAAAGAGTAATAAGTCTGCAACACACAGGTACACCAGCAACTCTTGAGTTGTGGTTTTGACTATTCAACAGAGAGATAAAGAGTATAATTATTATATAAGGCTTGAGCTAACAATATTCTGACACTTCATTTAGTGGCAAGGCACTTTCTGTCTTCTTGTAATAATAATTAACGACAACAACAACAGCAACAATAATAATATTAAAACAAGGTTTTAATACTATTAAACAATTAAGAACAGTAATTTCATTATTATCTTATAATAATTGCAGTGCATAAAAAATTAGGGGAAAGATAGGTGGTGTTTATCTTATATTGACATCATCCTCTCTATTTCAATCATCTGTTTGAAACATCAGCTAGAGCTTACAGTCCTTTGGACTGATATTTTCTTTCACAAATTTTCCTTATGACTTTTTAAATCTGTTTATAGGCTCTTATTTAGCAATTAATTCCACACTTCAGTAGCATTACTTCAGATTATTTTTTATTTCATTAAAGTAGCTAGGCTGGATGTTGCATATATGTTGTAATGAAAAACAGTGAACAATAACTCCCTGTTCATTCTGACCATACAATTTGTGATTACATGAACATCTGTACAAATCACCTGCCATAATCTCTTTTCTGTAGGGAGAAAACTTGGACTCCTTTCCTTTCTCTGTAAAGTAAGTATCTGATTACTTTTTATCATTCCCATTTCATTCTCTAGTGTCCCTACTTCCATTAAAATGTTTCTAAGACTGAATTTCTTGGTTTATGCTCATTTTAAAATGTCTGTAGACTATGCACTAGTTGTGTGATGCCACATTGTTTTGTTCTCCATTTCCACTCTGCTGTAAACACCTCATGTATCTTTCTCACTACTGTGAAGACATGAAATAAGTTTTTCAGAGTGCTGTTCACAGTTATTTCAAATATTGATTCAGGAATGGGGGACTACTAATTTCAAGGTAATTAATTGTGTGTACAGTCAAGATTGTCTTGGCATCTGTGTTGCTTCATATTTATTGACTTTAGATATTAGCTAGCACTTCATTATTCATTTGTTTATTGACAATCTTTTGCAATTCTTCCCTACCTTGAGTAGAGTTGTAATGTTGAAGCTTTGCTATGTCATTGATCACCCCATTTCTGGAAGCTTCCTGAAGACATGCATCAAATAGTACTGTTGTCTGTAGACATAATCAAGAAATACCACTGACAGCATACATTCAAAGTGGAAACTTATCACTTATTTTCCTTCTTTAAACTCAGCAATTAATCATGATTTTTCTGCAAATCCAATGTTCTGTTAGTCAGCTGCCCTCATCTTTGTTTGCTGGTGTGACTTAAAGCTCAGCAGCAAAAATGCAAGATGTGACTTGCCACATTTATTTCCCAGCTGACTAACAAAGTCTATCCTTTCCTATAGTTTCTGCCAGTGTGACTGATATAGATATAGAAGTAAGATGTAATGGTCTGTAGAACCCCAGATAGCTTTTTGAAGCCCTTCTTGAAGACTTGTTCTCATTTGCTTCCTTACTCTCTTCAGGATTCAAGCAACAAGTTTTATATCATAAAGTTGGTAATGATTATCCCTAGACCCCTTGGGTGAAACCTTTTGCTCTGAAAATTCATTACTCTCATATTTTGCTCAAAATTTTTTCCAATGATGTGCCTATTTAAGACTAATGAGCACAAATATAAAGAACACATTTGATTTTATCAGTATTAACGTCAATTCTCATTTTCATATGCCAGACATCTATCAGCCTTATGGAGTAAAGTGCAGGCTTCCAGTTTTTGATATGTTTGAAAATAGTTTTATTACATATTTTTATGCTTAAAGCAACTAAGTATTCCAAAATCTTCACTACCTGCCTGATTAGATGTTATTTCAAATATAACTTACCATAATTTATGTTCCTTCCATTGTCTATGGGCAAAATTTTCAATTTTCTGACATAAAATAGACCTCTCACTTTTTATAATCATTTTACTCTGCTTTTACAGCTATGACACTATAAAGCAGTTATATCAGGACATGACTGCACCCCAACCCCCTGTCCCAAAGATCTGATCAAAATTTGTAGTCTTTTTCCAATAATATAAAAAATATCCAAATGTTTGTGACATTATACTTACCCATACATTTGTAAGATTCAAATTCAAACTTCTACCTTTGGTCCAAAAGTAGACATTCAAGCACCAATTCAAACCACACTTTAACACAAAATTGAACAAAAACTTAAGAATGTCCAAGGTGAAATCAATTTCTTCAAAACCACACATAGTCAGAACTTATATGCGCCAGGAAAACAAATCTGAGAAATAAATAGAATGGGGCAAGATCCCTTTTCTTTTAAGATCTTGAAAAATCATTTGTCCTTGCCATAAGGAGCCTTATAATCCAGTTTATCCAGCAGAACCAGGTGACAGGCAAGAAAACGTCAGATACTGTGGAAGAATAAATAAGCTGTAGTTTTTATGTTGACACCTAGAATTCTAACTTCTAATGTAATTTTGTACTGTTCCAGGATAGTAATTACACAGAAAACAAATAATAACTGCATGCTAATGAGGTAAGGCAACAACAGATGCGCCCTTCACTGATGCAATCCAAGGAGTATAGCATGGAAGCAGGCACACATAGTAAGAACTACCAAAAAATGTGTCAGGACTTGAAACATAGCAACTGTGGATATGTTTTATACATGCTGTAATGTTGATGCAGACTTGTTATTTATAAGTTTCCTCACAGAAGTAGAACGCAGACTGAAAACCAGCCTATGTTCAGCTGAGTTGTTTGACCATGTACCTTCAGCCAATTTTATTTATAAGCACACCAGATGATAAACATCTGGTACTTGTGTCAAGTATCCTGTGTTTTGACAAAAGGGACGTTCCCATAAGATTCAATACATAGAAGTGATCAAAAGCAACATATTATTTATGTTACTGATTAGATTTATAACTAAAACTGAGGAAACCAAGTGAATTGATTTTCAGTTACTATGCAGAACTATATTTCAAGAAGTGAAACTCAATATTTGCCAGCTAAAGTAATCCACCTTATTTACAGTGATTTCCATAAGGATTCTTTAAAGTGAGAAACAGTGAAGTCTTGAAAAATTGAAACATAAACTATTTCACATATGCAACTAGACACAGGGTCTATTATAAATTCAGCTCACTACAGAAAAAATAAAGTATTTTGGAGTAATTGCAGCAGAGAATGCAAGACTCATCCAGAAGAGAATGAAAGTGCAAGGAAATTATAACCTATGCTGAGAGCCCCTTTTTGGAGATATGAAGCAGATCCTTGGAGATATCAGTACATGATACCTGTCCACACACCAAGGACTATTGATGTATCTTAAATTAAATTGCCAGAGGAGTTTTCTTTGTCCCTAGTAAATCGGGATGTTTATGCAGATTTCCATTCCAAAGCACTTTCATTATTTTCTCCAACCTGCTACACGGTTAGATGATCTAATCCTGCCTGAAGAGTCAGCAACACTCCCAATTCATTATTTTAATTACTTGTTTGGTTATGCTGTAACATCATAGGGAGATTCTGAACTGGAATTAAGTTCATTTCTGTAAAGAGTGAAATCTGACTGCAAATGCAAGATCAATATTTCTGTGACTTCCTATTCTGAGGCAGTAAAAAGAGATTTCGGGGCTCACAGACCTATTTATGACCTTTGCCTTTAGGCAGAAAATCCTTAGGAGTTATATGTTCAATTTTAAAACTACTTTGCAGCCAACAATAAGTATTTTTCCATGAGTCAACTGCTAACACATTCAGATAAGCACAGCTAACAAGAATATCTCCAGGAAAGAAGCCTTGTCATTGCCAGCAAAGGTTACATTTGCAGTATCTATTTCAAACCAATGCAATCTTGTTCTTGCTCAAATGCTGGGCAGGAAAAATCTTGATCTGTTGAGGTGCAACCTGAAGAAAAGAAAAACCTAAATGTCTGCATTCATATAATTGCAAGTCCAAAGTAATCATTAAAATATCCTGCTGATATGTATGAGATTTTAGTGGATCTAATTTAGTACTGCATTAGCACTTCCTTACCTATTCCTACCCTTAGCACTTTTGGCTGGTATGGATCCCAGGAGATTATCAATCTCTGCTGAGCAGCAAATCGCTGTTCAGTTAAAGTCAGGTGATGCTGTGGGCCTCCATCATCACACACTTCCACTCTATATATATATACATATATACATATATATACAAATATATACACACACATATATACACACACACACACACACACACACATATATATATATGTATATATATAAAATTCTAAAGAAAGGATAAAACATATTCCAATAATTTTCCTCTGCTACATACAAATGAGTTCCTAATAAGATAGCATTCAAAGGAAGAGTTATGAAAAGAGATTAAGGTCAATGGAAAGAAAGAACTTTCCTTTGAAAGAACTTTCCAGACCCCCACCTACCCCCATATAGACAATTTCTGCAGGTCCCTCTTGAAAAGAGGATTAGATGTGGGTAAGATCACAAAGGAAGCTTGTGGTCAACCCTCATGGCTCAGGCATTTTTTTTCCCACAGTGAGGTCCAAAGTACAGAGCTGCTTCTGGATAAACATCAAAAATTTTACTGCCATCTAGCTATTAACTTTCCTGTCAATCAAAATATTAAAATAAAAGACCAAGACAGTAGGTTAATAAAAAGTTAGATATGAAGATCCCTTTAAAACCAATCATATATGTTTGGTGCCATTTCAGATATACCAGTATAATTTTATCAGCCTTCAAATGCCTTTGAGAAAAGTACTCTTCTTCACAGTTCCAGTGTCTTATATGTTATCCCTGTGCTGTTGTGTCAGAAAACTGTGGGCATCTGAAATGGTAGTACGCAACTACAAGTGGATAAAAAATCAGAATTCTGCATGTCAGATTATCTGACTATTTTTCAGGTTCACAATCTGTAATTTAAGGGCATTACTTTCACAGAGAAGGAAATTTTATCTTCCTCCCCTAAAATCTGGAAAACACCTTCTTGAGGCCATCTCTATTCTATTTCTCCCAAATAAACTATGTGTTTTTCTTTACACAACAGATATATTAGGGGGGGAAAGGTGATTACTGAAAAGGGAAAATCCTGAGTTTACAAACAAAATTGTGCGCTTTGCCTTTTGAACTTCACTAAACTATCATTGCAAAAGGCTTGAAGAGTAATGAAACAAATTTCAATTATCCATTCTTACCCAACCAATCACCCTTTCCCTGTCATGGTTGAAGGACTTTTATATCAAATCCATTCAATTCTTAAAACATTCAGTATTTCAGTCAATTAAACTGTTAAAAAACAGTATATGAGCTAAAATTAAAGCTGTCTAAAGCATTTAATGCCGAGTAGGTAACTTAAAGAAGCTGAAAGGGAATCTTGGGGAAATTCTCACACTAGCACCAGAAAAAAGTGAAAAGTGCAATAGATGAAACAAAAAATAAAGAGACATTAAAAATAACACAAAAATTAGATGCATGAATTTTTATGACCCCACTCTTAATGTCATCTAACTTTTTATACACCAAGTTAAAAAAAAAATTGGAAATCAAGGGGGAAAAAAAGCCTACCTCAAATAATTGCATTTTAGTCAGCCACGTCCTGCTAGCCAATTCCTAGATGCCAACCAAGCTAATGCAGTCCCTGTGTATACCAGAAACACCACATTATCAGGATCCCACTGCCTCCTAATTATGCAAGCAGTAATCAATAAAATTTTATCTTAAAATATATAGTAAATGTCAGTAGACTGAAACATCTTTTGATGGAGCATTAAATGTGAACATAATCTTCTCTTGTAAATGTTCAGATACCAATATGGTTGAAAAAAGCCTATGCTCCAGGTCAGCAATTTTTAAATCCAGGTTAATAAAACTATTCAGGTAGTGGTTGTGCAATTTTCTACTTCAGAAACATAATACTTTGTCTAAAATAAAATGTTTTTTTGAAAATGTCCAGCTGTGAGTGAGTTTCCATTTGGAAAGCTTAATTCAGATGCAACATAGCATTTCAGTATAGCAGAAAGTCAGACATCTCAGGAAAGGAATAACCTTGCTATAAGGACACCTTTTTTGAAAGATGTTTCATGCATTCCTAACCACTATGTTCCTGACTGTACAAGTAATTGGTGAATTAAAGATTTTTCTCCCTCTCTCTTTCTTATTTCATCCTTTTTTGTTTCCAAACCCTCCTTTTCTTCAGTTGCACACCTTTTATCACCATTTCATATGAAAATATGTGGAAAGTGCATAAAGATAGTTTATTACACTGATGCACTCACTCGGAAAACACAACACTTTTAGTAATGCTCGCATGGCAAAACACAGCAATTTAATCAGATTTAGAAGAATGTGTCTGCCAAAATGTTCTGTCTGTCAATTTACTAATCTGTTTTCTTTAAGAGAAAAGAAACAGGTATTTGTTGACGAGTAAAGAGTTCCGTTTCAAATCCAGACACGATTTTGATGCAAGAATAGAAAATGCAGTTTACAGGACATAGTGATAACACTGTTTACCATCATTCAGCAGAAGGAAATTTTTAAAAAATGTCATAAGCATATAGTAAAATTGGGCAAACTCAAGTATATCTGGCTACATCAGGAAAAAAAATCCTTCTGAAGTAAAAACTCAGTGAATGAATACAAGGAACTTCCTATAAAAGAGGCAGGTTCTCTCTTGTTCACAATAGCTCAATTATATTTACACTGAAACTTAGATTCTACTATTCTGAAGCAAAAAAGGATGTATCACACCCTATTTTGAAGACTGACTATTAAACAGGTGCATCCACTAGCTCTAGAGAGCCACATTTCTTAAAATGCAGCTGCTTGGACATGGTTTGATAAACACATCTAGGAAATCACATCCTTTTACCCCCAGCAGTGCAGATTTTTCCCTGAAACAGAAGTGTGATGCCTTGTGCCATGAAGACAGAGACTTGAGCGCTGGAAAGACAGAACAGAGAACTGCAAGGAGATCTGTTTTGGTACTGCAGCCCACTGAATCACATTAGACAGCAGTCAATTATTTGTTCTAAGCTATGAGTAAGTTAATTTTTGTTCCAGCAAGACATAGGTTAAGATTGAAAGACTCATTTAGAATTATGGAGGAATTTTAGGCAGAAAAACATACTTTTCATATCCCCTTGAAAGCTAAACAATGATCCCCTGAGATCTAAACAATGCATTTGCTGAACTCTGCTCTACCCACATCACAAACTATTAACCTCTAACATTTGAATTGGAGCAAACAACTATAGAAATATCTCTTTCCCTAACACCACTTTATTATGGAGCGCACTCGGTATTCCCTTTACACAGTAGTAAAGAATAGGAAAAAGATTACGTTGCATCCTCCTCCCAAGTCCACAGGCAAAGTCTACAGGCATTTTCAAAATCCTGATTAAATAAACATATCCCTTGAAAAAAAGCTCTCCATGCTCAAGAGATACCCCAGAAACTTCTAGTGTTAAAAAACTACTTGAGTATTATCATATATATAATTAAGAGATGTTGAGAAATATTTCTAGGAAAATCAAGTATTTACATAGTGCATTTAATATCACAAACATGGAGAGTTTAAAAAAAACAACTGTGAAATAACTCTGAGGTTCCTGACTTTGGACTTTGGAACCCTGCATTCAGAGGTCTTGCTTCCATGTTTCACACATTGGAAATAATATTTGCTAGACTTATAACAGTATTTCTGAAAATGATCATTGAAAACAGCATGAGAAGCTCTGGAATCATGGCAATAGAGGTCTCAGAGAGGCAACTTCAGGAAAAGAGGAGTGGTCATCAGAAATATAAGGAATTTTTAACAAATAGGTATTTATACTTTCAATAATCTTTCTAAGTATAGAATAAAACATACCACTCAAAGTGAACTAAAAGGTTAAAAAATGGAGAATGAAAGAAGAATAAGCTAAAGCACACAGATTAAAAAAAAAAGGTTACTGTGGAGCTCCTAATAGTTAAGAAAAAAAAATCTCCTAGGAGAGCTTTTTTTAGAATAGGGAGATTTACTAAATTTAAGAGACACATGAAAAGCTAGGGTGTTTTGTATGTTAATACTCCCCGACGTAAGATTATTTTTCCACTCTGCTGTATTAAATTAACACTTGTATTGCATTGACTTTAGAAAAAAACTTCAAAGAACAGAAAATCTCAAGGATCAAAGACTATCATTTCCCACGTTTACATGCTCTTTCCAAAAATGTGTACCTAGCAAGTTTCAACAGCCTGGTGACAAAATATTTGCACAAAGTCATATTTAATTAAACAGCCAAAGATTTTAATCACCTAATTATAACACTAACCTTAGCCTTGTGCTGATTCATTAGAAAGGGACTCAGACAGCAGCCAACAGGGAGAAACTGACTGTGTCCTGAGAAATGGGAACACTTACTCCATTATTTGTTTCTCTTAGCAAATTAATTTGTAGAGATCAATCATTGCACAAAGTACTTGCTAGCTAGCAAAACCACATGCTCCTAAGCAGTCACAGCTGCACTTACATTTAAAAGAATATTCATGTATTTAAAGATTTCATCAGCTGGCTCTTAGAGACATATGAATCTCATTTGTTTAGGTTCACTTTAAGTTCAGTGATCTCTGCTTTATTCATTTTTCTCTCAAGTCTGTTTTGAATTTCAGATATGAACAGCCCAAGCAGGCTATCCTTCCATCCTGTGTGACTTCATCCCATTCCTCTTTGAACTAATTCTCCTGCCTTCGTATATGTGGTCTGATTATAGCTACATTCTGTATTCATATGATTCTTGGGCAGCCTCTCTGTTCTTATAAGGCTCTGTGAATTCCAGAAAAATCAGGTTCAAGTTAAACATACTTTGGACTATTTTACTAAAAGTAATCCAAATTATTTTTCCTTTGCTTTTATAATATCTACCACAAAATTTCTGATTCACATGAGCACACAGCATCTACCCTATATTCTCTTTGAGATTTTAGCTCAGACTGGATTTATTCTGACCCCCTGAACCAAAATTTGATTATACAGTGACTTCTACAACCAGGCCTCTCAGTGGCAGAACTCACCAAAAAAATTTTGCACAGCTGCTGAACTGCACCCAAGGTAAGTGCTTCATCAATGTCGCAGATCTTGCAGTGAGTCAGCTCACTAATGCAACTTCTTCAAAACCAGTAGACAACAAATTTTGTTCTCACAAAATACTTTTCAGGAATGTATATAATTTACAGCGATGTTCACTGCAACATCAATGAAAGTCTATCAGAATGCTTCATTCAACAATGAAATACGTATTGCACATTAAATGGAAATTGCACCATTGCTATTTAAACTATATAAACTAATTAAAACTAAAAACCTATACTTTTTTGTTTTAATTAGTTTATATAGTTTTAATTAGTTTATATTGGTTTTAATTTTATTATAAAGTGTAAAATTCTTGATGGCCACAATTTCTTAATACATATATCTTTTAGTACTGCATGTCAGCTGCCAAATATGAACTGTGCTGCTCATGTGGGCATTTTTCCCTGACCAATTTTGATGTTCACTTCTCAGAGTTAGAGCCCCTAACACAGGCTTTTGTCAGGCTGGTCAAACAAAATTATCCAAGTTTTTCCCAAAATAAAAATGCTGTTCAGATGAATACTCCTTGTCGTGTGGAGCTGAACCCATTCTAGGCTGTACTCCAGCATCATGAAACGTGGGGCTTGGAGCTCCTGTGTGTTTTAAAGCCTACAGCACATCTGTCACAGGAAACCTGCCTAAGTATTCACTTGTCAGTTGTCAGGAGAAGTCAAGGATTTGTTCAAGGTATCTGACACCCTGAGAAGAAGAAAGTAATGAAAGAAAACTTAGAGTGCACCTCCGATAGGCCTTTTATGACTCGAGGTCAGAGGACTTCTCCATCTATACAAGGCAGAGAGTAAAAGAAAAATCCAAATTTGAGGGGCAATTCAGAACTCAAATTTCCATCTTTAACCAAGGCCTAGCTAATGAAAGCAGAAAGGTTTAGTTTATGGCTTGGTTGTAATTATAATTATGTACACTCTCTCCCATACTGGTAAACCTACAGTTGAGAAGCACAGCTGGAGGAATAAGATCCTACACCCCTTACTGCCAAGGAAATACTCTGCTGTCAGTCAGTCTGGGTGAAGGGATATTGACAGTGTCTATTAGAGGAAGAACTGAACTCACTGAGGAACATGTCAGTGTTGCAATGGAAGTGTAGCTTAACTGGGCCTACACTAAATCAACCTGGAAAAAGGAGACAGACAGAGAGTTGATGCAGTTTGGATTATTCTGAGGAGAAAGCAGGAGTTCACTGTTTGATAGTTGGGGTTTTCTAAATGAAACTTAAATTACCCTGAATTAGCAGGGTAATTTTAAAGAAATTTTTCCTTGCAGCTAATAGAATTTGTTATTTCCTAAAATATATGTAAAACAATATATACCTGTAGGATAGATACACTAACATCAATAAACCCCAAACCTATGGGAAAGAGAATAATGCAAATCCTATGGAAGGAAGAACTGGTGTTTATAGACTGCTATCAAAAGGCCTGACTATTCAGTTTGTGCAATTATATTTAGAATTATCTTTTAAATATTCAAAGTGATTTAGGGAAGACTAAAAGTCCATGCAGGGAGTAATGCAGGCCTAAAAAAACCATAGTTTAAAAATATTGCCTTCTTATATTATAAAATATACCTTTTTTAGTAGAAAGCTTTTGTATTGGTTTGACTGTGAGTATTCTCATTTCTGATAACTTCTATGGAAATAATTTATTTTCTTTTCTCTGTTCCCCACATGTGCACATCTCTTTTTTTTCCAAAATATTACAAGTCATTGTAAATATGACTGTGGCTTAGAGAAAGAAAAAGCATTAAAGAAGTAGAAGAACCTATGCATTTTTTCGGTGAATACAGTCTGCATGCATTCCCTGGAAAATCTGGCCCTGATTTGTAACTAAAAATACATGGTTTATTCTGTACGTGAAGATATTCCACCAGCTTGCAATCATCAAAACCAGCTTTCATCTTTTCATATTTGCGACAGAAATTCTGAGAAAAGTGTAAGACATTATTTGCTCTCCCACTGATCCCCAAAGTTGTTTGCTTTACTTCTGAGGGTAGTGGAGTTAGGCATGTGGCTCCAGACTACAAAGTTGGAGGGCATTATTGTGCTCTTAACAAGAGACTGCATGGGGGAACAGCTGAATTAAGAATAAAACTTCCTACCAGCCACAAAGCACTTTTAATGACTTCCAGTCAATTAAACACAACACACTTGTTACGCCGTTATGTTGGTATGGAAAATATTCAATAACTATTTCCTTGCTATGAAATAAACACATGAACTAACTTTTATACTATTCTCACACACAAACATTCACCATTTTGTTCCACATAGAAGCTACAGAATGCTAAGTCATCTTTCTTACATGTGTTTTCAGTTTTCTTGGAACAAAGTGCAGACTACTAGCATTGCAAACACATGTTTTTAATACAGCAAGCAGCCTGGAAAACATCAGCTAGCAGAAATAAAGAAAATCTGTGAGAAGCTGTAGTTGAATTCCTTTAAATACTTCTAGCAAATAGAGTTATTGCAAATTGTACAGGTATTCAGCTTTCCTGTTTCATCAAAATAGTTCTTTAGCACTGGAAAAAAAAAGTAGGATGAGCCAAAGGCACATATTTGAGTATTATATGCTGGGGCAGAAGGAGAGGAAAGAACAAAGGAGTCTGAAGAAAGGGTAAGTAATAGATACATGCTTTCTAAATTTCACATAAGACGTATGTGAGTGAGCTGGAATCAGAAATAACTTGGAAATGTAAAGAAGTGGATTTATCTCACACAAAAACTCAAACAGCTGATTTTTGAGATGTTACTATAGTAAATATACTTAAAGGAAACCTCATAGGTGCTAATTTGGTCTGAGTCACTCAAGTGTGCATTTACTTGGGTAACAGAATTCCCTTTGCAGGGAATTCCTGTTCATATAAAAGGACTGGAAATTAATTTCCTATTTTTTTCTAATGCAAGCATGTTTTAAGAGGACTCTAGAAACATCTGAAGGATTCTTGCATCCTGAGATCATCTGGTTTTGAGATGCTGTTTCTTCATGAACTGTGAGACAAGCATAAGATAAGCGACTGTGGACTCCTTAATAGAAGTTCATTATGAACTGATCATCATGCTTGTTGATTTTTGTAAATACCAATTGCATGAATTGTCTGATGAGGTATTTGGTGGTGAGCTCATTACCACCACACTTTTTCACATGGCCCTATCTGCAAAGATGTCACTGCAGATTTAACCCAAGAAAGGTAACAGTCTGAAGTAGCATTAACTTTTCTCTGCTGTACTAAAAGATGTACTACCAACCTTAGCTCTCCTCCCCGCCAATATGTTGCCTGCCAGATGTGAAGGAATCATCTGCTCTAAGAAGTCTTTGCCCTGACTGCTTATTGTTACTGGGCTTCCCATCCAAAATCGCCAGCCAGTTTGTCAGCTGTGGCCCTATCAGAAAGCAGAATCAATTCTAAGACATAGAGAACTAATTATCAGATGTTTCCATTCTAGTCATAAAACTACACCAATTTTACTGATTCTCAGAAGAGCACTTCCTGCCACAGAGGTAGCACATCACCTAAAGTAAGGAAACACTGCAAAGAGCAATTACCTAATTTCTGGGCTTTAATTCTTGCAAGTGAAGTTAAAACTACGGTATAATTGCAGAATCAACAGGTTTGACATTACAACATGAATGAAGCTGTGCCTTCAAATAAGCCACTCTGATTTATATCATAAAGGAATGCATATTCCCAGTCCTGGTTTACAATACTGAATCTTTCAAAATTTCACTGAAAAAAAAGTCTTGTGGTGTGTTCAGTCAGGATACCCCATTAATCAAGGGGAGGGGGAAAAGTGACTGTTTATTTGTGCTTAATTTCTTTTTCTGGGTGCAAAATTGTGCTGACTGAAAATGAAGTCCTGATTTATTTTCATACAGAAAGTCATTATTTCTAGGAAAGTTACTTTGACTTGGCACAGTGTGAGGCTTTATATAATTTAAGAAAAAATATGACCTATAAGTTTGCAGAATCTCACCTGATAAGTTCATACAAAATATTATTTATCAGACTCTGCTTAGTGATTTATACTGGCCTACAGATCATGCGCATTTACCAGACTAGCTTTCCAGTATAAACTTTTCACTAAAATCAAGAAAATAAAATCATTTAATGACCACATTACCAATATAGTACATACAATACTCAGAGGGTGATAGATTTTTTTTAGAGGAGCCTTTATTCCCAAATAGAACAAAATTTTGAATTTATTATTGAAAAGCTAATGTATTTTTCTTTCCTGCAACTCAATTAAATTACTTCATGGTTCACAAAATTTTCCAATTTTTAGTGAAAAGGTGTTTTTTACCTTTGTGGCAAGCCACCACAGAAACAAATCCAGTATTGTAGCATAACATTAAAATATATTGCTATGCATTACATTTAGTTACACTTAGTTCTTACTTCTTACTAATTTCTACATGGAAAGTTTAAGTTCAGTTAAAATATTTAACAATTCCCTTATGCCAGTACATAAACATAGTAATCCTGCTAACTATTAATAGCTGAATAATTATGTTTTATGAAAATAAACCCACAAAAAAATTACTTAGGCACTATGACATACTTTTTCATCCCATTTCACATACCAAACCAAATTTACAAGCCATTCATACACGCACTATGTGTACTAGTTTACTACCTTTACTTTGTGTACTCCTTTAGTCCAGAGATAAATGAAACCAAAAAGTAGAAAATCAAGTAGAATTTAGTCTCTCCTCGCAGAAGGCACACAATTAATAAATACTACTCGCACTGTCCTTTCATTCCATTTGAAAATAATTAGGATTTTATTAAAATTATATCATCCACTCTTCTTTCTTTATGTCAATCCTAATATTAAATGATGGCCTTACTAACATATTATTGAAGTTAATCAGGCATTGCAAACACTAATAGCAATTAACTGGGTATATTTCCCTCTGGGTATAATTGTAGGTAAACATGTTTGAAATTGGTAAATGGCTGCTATTAAAAATGATAGCATAAATAAAGACCAAAATATCTTCTGTCCACAAGCAGAAGTAAGCTGCTGAATGGTAAGTAATTAAATTAATCAAGATCATAATCTTTCAAGAACTTTAAAGCACAGATGTATCTTGAGTGGTTTAAATGGGATCAGATTCAGAGGTGGTTTGTGCTGCAATATAATGTTTATCATGATCAAACTATTTCTTTTTACCACTTAACCATCTGATCTTGAACAGTAATTGCTGTCATACACAGTCTACAGAGTTGCACATAAATTCACTAATGTTCCAGAAACCTCCAGAAGTAGGAGCCCACAGTGCTGAATGTTGGGATGCCTAACTTCTAAATACCCTAATCTTAGGTATTAGGCAAATCCCATCTCTCCTATTCATCATCGTCAAGAGGCTTGGCAGCCACTGAAGTTGGGACCCCTGAAAAGCAACATCCCTGTCACAGTCTGGACCGAGACAACCACAGTGAAACATTAAAGTAAGGCTTGACTGTATCTGAAGTGTACCTCTTGCAACTCATCAGTACTTTTACCAGGCATTCAGGAATCACCTTCATCTGTCTTAGATTCACAGCAATAAATATTTTTCCCACGTCCTGATTTATCCCAAGCCAACAACCAAGTACCACACAGGTGCTCATTCCATCTGCCTCCGTGGAGAGAGGATCAGAAGAGTAAAACTGAGAAAGCCCAAAGTTGAGATAAAGTCAGTTTAAAAGCAAAAGCAAAAACTATACACACAAGTGAAGGAAAACAAGGAATTAATTCACTGCTTCCCACAGGCAGGCAGGTGTTCAGCCATCTCCAGGAGAGCAGGGCCCCATCATGTGCAGCACTTACTTGGATAGACAAACACCATCACTATAAATGTCTCCCTCCTCTCCTTCTTGCTTGTGCCCACAGTTTGTTGTGCTACATAAGAACCATATGGCCTGGAATATTCCTTTGGTCAGCTGTGATCAGCTGTCCTGGCTGTGTCCTGTCCCAGCAACTCGTGCACTCCCAGCCTGGTCACTGGTGGATTGGGTGAGGAGCTAAAAAGCCTTGGCTCTGTGTAAGCCCTGCTCTGCAGTAATGAAAACATTCCTGTTTAATCAACGCTGCTTTCAGCAAAAGTCCAACACAGAGCCCTGTACTAGCTACTGTGAAGAAAAATAACTCTGCATAGACAAAACCATCATTTCATCTCACCCCAATTCCATATAATTTATGTTATGATGACACTATTCAATACACCATCATTAACCGTGCTCCCTCTTCCTGTTCTTGAATATTTTACACAGATATCATTACCTTGGACCTATGGAACACCCCTGCAAATGTCTGTAAAACATCCACAAATGTTCACAAAACGTCTTTTGATCTCATTTAGTCCATGACTTTGGGCTCCACCTGTTAAAGGGGTCTCTCAAGATGGGAGACGTGGTGTGTTTGTTGGAGTTCCTTGGCACTGAGGCCACCACAAGTCTCTGCTGTGATTTGCATCGCTTTTTGTAAGGCACCTCTTCCGCTGGCTCAGGTTGTTCCTGTTACAATCCTGTAACATGCAACTCAAATCATGGCTTTCAACCAAGATGTGCTTCCATTACATTCTTCATTGCATCACCCCTGATCCCTTTGGACCAGGATAGAGGATTCAACATTGCAAAGAACTTTTCTCTTAGTCTGGTTGCAGCAAGGGTTTCCTGCTGTAGTCATTTTCATAATATCCAACTCAAAACACAACAGTTAAAAGATACTTCCATTAGAATCTCCCCCATCAACATGTGTGAGCTCCAGGACAGCCTGTCTCACCATGGACTTCACCATGGGCTGAAGGGGGGTTCCTGCCCTGACTCCTTGGGCTGCTGCTCTTCCTCTTTCAAGTGATACGACTTATCAGACTCTTCGCCTGCTCCAGGACAGGATCCCTCCCATGAGAGACAGTCCTCCTTTACAAACTGCTTTAACATGGCTCAATTTTTATTTCACTGATGCAGCTAGAAATCATCACAGAAAGTTACTTCTATGTAATGTATGCAGTAAGTATATGCATTAATTTAAGAAACTAAATTCCACAAACTTCAGAAAAGAAGGTCTATAACATGAATAGAATTCAAAACTAAAAGAGTGAGGTGAAATAGTTTGTTCCCAGATTCTGCACTTTCCTCTCAATCTTCCAACAATACTTTTCTTCCCCTTCAGTGAACACAGGGAACATTCTTATATTTTCCAGATAAACTATTTCACAGATTAAGAAGGATAACATCTGGTCACTTAGAGTATTAGCTCAACTATTAAAAAAGATTCTTTAAGCAAGAATGGGATGAGAACATACAGGATAACATTTGTTCTTGTTTAATAGAAGAAAGGAGGAGGAGGCAGAAGACAGAGTGCAGGGCAGAGGAAGTGACCTCAAGAAAGTCATTCTGTAAAGCATAGTATCAGTAACACCATGAAGCATGACATGGTTCCAAGAGAAAAATCTGTTGTGCATACAGGAGAAAGTCTAACCTGTTACTGTGATAATCTGTTTTGACTATGAAGTTCTGAGAGAATAAATCATTTCAATCTAGCCTGTCCTCTTATTTTGCTATTAAAGCTGACAAGAAAGCAACAGTGATCATCACCAGAGAAATCACAGTAATATGTATCTATCACACCATAATATGTTGGAATCAAACATCATCCAGAGGTGTCATAGTCCTAATTACAGAAAAAACAAATTCTGTTTAGTATCTCTATAGTATTCTGTATCTCTTCAGTGTGTTTTTACAATTTTCTGGCTGTTTGCGTCTACTCCTGTATGAGGCATTGTGTGCCATTAAATACAGTGTAAATAACTTGTTAAAGAATAGCTTCTCTTGAAATGAGGAGCTACAGAGTAACCTGCAGTGCTTTACAATATAGCAAGTTCTTTGATGTTTGTGATATGTGAAGCATGATACAAAATAATTTCAGATACTCTAAACTTTATAGAGCTTTAAAGGATGGGATATTTTTCTCTCCTTTTCTAGTTTCCCACAAAAATCAGGCAATGAGTGCTTAATTCATCTTCCAGATCATAGTCAAGTTTTAGTCTCACCTCTTTTCCTTCAAGCAGGACAGTGGATCATAATGTTTCATAAATGTCTGATAAAAGTCTTGCCACTTTTATGACAAGTCAGATTATCAAGCAAAAGGGGGAAAATTGCTTCACAATTAATTAATTGCTTAATTTTAATGTAGTTTTCTAGAGTGGTATCATAGAGAATATTTTTAATCCACTGTCTCTTTCTTTCTGTTAAAGATTGCTGCTGAACAAATTATTGCAGCACTTACCTGTCAGACAGGCTCTGTTTGCTCTACAATTCTTCACCACTATGATTTATTTCTATATTTCTCAATCAATATATTTTTGTTCAGAGGTCTGGACGATATTTTGGACATTTTGGACTCCTTCTTGACGCATGACATAGGCAATCATAGCTAACCTTCCTGAAAGAGATTCACAGAATCATAGAATACTCTGAGCTGGAAGGGACCCACAAGGATAATTGAGTCTGACTATTAAGTGAATGTCCCATATGATGGGGGTCAAACCCATGACCTTGGCATTACTAACACCACGGACAATTGCACAGAGATGACATAAATTCTCTCCATACTAGTGATGCACTGGGAAAAAATATTCAAATTCTTAGGTGTACTTAGGTATCTGTCACCTACAGCATTGTGTTAAATTAGCACAAACAAAAATTCTTTTATAAGTGGATGCACAGAGAAGCCTTAGTATTCTTTGAGAGTCAGAGACTAAAGTGCAAACCTCCATTGTGTCTAATGAAGCCTAAGAAAGCTCTGGTTGCCTTTCAGAGATGTGCAACAGGCAGCTCTAGCAGACAGCAAGCAGTAAATTATTTCTGTGATATGACTGTCAGCAAATCCAAAGCTGATACAGGCTGCAACCAAATGCACAACGTGTTTGCCGCCTCTACTGGTACAGAACCACAGCCAGCACAACTCAGTATGATTTTCAGTATGCAGAAGGAGAAGGAAAAAGTCTTGTTTTTCTGCAAGTTTTCTTTCTGCATTCAAAATGTTTCTACTCGGAGTTTGTTTCACAACAATCCAGCTAGTCTCAGGAATTTTACATAAGGCAGTTGAAAAGTTTCTGCTACCATGCACCCATATTTTTAAAAAAAAAATTGAAGCTGTCTTTTTGTATATAGCACAGCAACAAGTGGTTCAGAGTGAATCACAGGGGCTTTTCTAGTGCAAACCAATCAGTGCTCACTATTGCAAAAAAGGGCCCAAGCAAGTAGACATATGAAGTAAGAGCAATTGCAATACGAAATTCCAAGGACATGAAGTAGTATTTACATTATTCTGGTAACCCAGCTTGGATGCAGTTCTTCTAACACAGCTCTGAGGTTAGGGAAACCAGCATTACACTTTTGCAATGAAAGGAGACCACAAGGTTAATATAATCCAAATGTTGAAAACACAAGATGTTTTCAACTGTGGCAATATCCTGCCTTTCATTGTCTTATTTTTAGCATGTCTTAAAATATGACATGATGGATAAAGGAAATGACTATTTTTATGGTAAAAGCTTGTGTGTAAAGATAAGGTGTGATGAATTAGCAGCTGCAAAAGAAGCAAAATGTCTTTGTTTAATCTTTTTAAAATATATAATGAGGCTCTTTTGATGTTTAAAAAAAAAAAAAACCCTACCTTTTTTTTTCCTGTGGGAAAATTTCATCTATTTCCTCTGAAAGAATGAATTTTATAAAAAGAGGGGAAAAAAAGAAAAAAAGGGTAGTAAATTCACTTTGAATCCTATTCTAAATCTCCCGTTTCACACAACACAAAAAAGCTTAGTGCAAATCAAATTAGTTTCTCCCTTATTGCTAAATATATTTTGGACCTGGCAAGCAAATCAATCCTAAAATTTTGCATGATCAAACAAAGTAATAAATTTCTATAACATATTAAAGTTATTTTTTCAACTGTTTTATTTCTGTGTTTTTAATTTTTGTGTTTAAGTTAATATTTTAAATTCTTCTTAACATAAAACAGACATCCAGAGAATACATCAGGATTTTCTTCCTGTCTGGCAGTCAGATTCACATAAAACAGACACATCCAGAAAGCAATAGCATTCTATTACCATCAGTGAACACACAGCACGCTATCTTGTGTTGATTTAATCCCACAAAGAACTGTACTGGATATACATGGCACCTTTTATGTCTAAAAATGAATTTCAAACTTCAGCTAGCTCTTCTATTCTGCATTTTTAATTAAGTTTTTGTGTACTCAAACTGCAACATCTACTCTTAAAATGTTTCTAATGCAAAAAACCAACAATTTTTCACATAAATATGAAAAAGGTCTTGTTATAAAACACAAAAAATTTGAATAAACATAAGAATGTATGTGTACGTGACACTCAGACTAGTCTTTTCTAATATCTGACTACCTGACTTTGTGGTTAAAACATTACTTTTTTAATGCCTTTAAGTGAACTAAGGGGGAAGACCATTTTATAATAACTAAAATCTAATAATGGCATGCTGTATTTTCATGGAAGCTTCAATAGAGCTTGAGATGTTCAAAATCACAGTAAGTCTTAAAGCTCTCTGCATTCTTGCTTTCCAAACATTTGGGAGGAGAAGAGCAAAGGGAGAGAAAAACAGCACAACACAGATCCTGCAGCACTTCCACATCCCCACAAAAGGAGTCCAAATCACAGATTCCAAGCTTACAGTTGTAAACTTCAGTTAGATGATAAAACCAAGGATATTTTCAATAAACTGTAGAGGGGAAAGAAAAAGAGCAAGACAAAGAATTTTCAGGATGCAGGTTCAAATTTTGCAAATGACGCAAAGATTGCCCCTTACCTGCTCACCTATCTGCACAATAAAAGATATACTTTACAGAAGACTGAATAAACTAAATAAGCAAGTCTTTCCAAAATAAATTGGACAAAAAAAGTTATCAGTATTTTCTGCACAGTTTTTCAATACAGAATCAACCCCTGATTTTAAAAGCATTTTCTCCAAGTTGTATATAAATAAATCAAACAGCTTGCAGTCAAATATATTTCCTGTACCAAGGCTGCATTTCTAAAACGCCATTCTCATGAAAACATGAGAGAACTCTCCCACATTTACATTCCTTCATCTACATGCAAAAAGCACACAGAAATATACATGTGCAACTAATTTACAGAGAAGTGTTGAATGGGCACAAAAGAAAGGTCAAAAGTGCCCTTCTCAAATTTCAGCTGGGGGAAAAAGAGAAAGCAGAAAACTGAAGTCAATAAAAACTGAATTTCTAATTAATAGAGTATGTCATGTTCAATACACTGCTTTACTAAAATTTTTATTCTTGATCAATTTATTGCCACCAGATTTGAATATGATAGTACAGTGGAAATACATTAAAAATGTAAGTTTAATTTGGATTGACATGAGAGATGATGAGCACCATTAAAGGAGTTTTTTGCACGTGTGGGTGCTTTCATAAACATGTGTTTTTCATGTATTTCCATTTGATTGTTTGATGTTCTATCACAAATGACTGAGTTAAAGTTCTGAGATGTTCCTAATGATGGAGATTCAAAAGAATCCAGAACTAATGAGAACTGCCTTCAGACATTTGCAAACTAAAGAAAAATACTTTTATTTTGCAGCTCTTTACTTACTCCCATGCAAAACATCAACTTTTAAAAGAGCAAAACTCATAGCTAGTGATGGAAACAGATGCAACAGTTACTGCTTGTTACTGCCTGCTTACCTTATGTGATATTCTGAGGAAATAATTCCAAGGTTAATGTCTTATTAGAAACACTTAAAATATCGGTAAATTGATACCAATACTGTACAATGCAGTTCCACTCTAAATTACTTTACCAACAATAAACATTCTCTGGTTTTCCCTCCCAGTAAAGTTTAAAAATTCATATGTAAGTGTTCATTTATCCCATGGCAGCTGTATAGGATCCTAATCTAATCCCATATCTAATCATCATAAGTAATGAGTATAATAAATAAAGCTATTGCTGTGTAAAGTAAACACACTCCAAGTGGAAGATATCAAAAGTATCCTTGGAATACCTTCAGTTCCAATGACATACAATCCACCATAAATATTTTACCAGTCCTTTGTTCTGAGCACTATGTTTTTATCACTGTCTCCAGTATATTCATCTGTACTAGTTTGATGTTAAGTCAAGATGAACCTAATAAATGTAAATTCTGTTACAAGTGAGAATGTCCTGGAGATGGTTGAACTATAATGCCTAAGTCAGAAAAAAAATACTCCAAACATGAAAGGAATAATGCATACAAATCAGGTTTTTTCTTCAATTTGAACTGATTTATAATATATAAAATACACATGTAAAATCTTAAATATCTTAATCTTGCTTCCTATTCACACTTGGGATCAATTTGTGCTCTCCAAAATTTCCTTCTTTACACTATTCAAATGGTAAGGGTAAGGGTAAGGGTAAGGGTAACGGGAGGGGAGGGGAGGGGAGGGGAGGGGAGGGGAGGGGAGGGGAGGGGAGGGGAGGGGAGGGGAGGGGAGGGGAGGGGAGGGGAGGGGAGGGGAGGGGAGGGAAGGGAAGGGAAGGGAAGGGAAGGGAAGGGAAGGGAAGGGAAGGGAAGGGAAGGGAAGGGAAGGGAAGGGAAGGGAAGGGAAGGGAAGGGAAGGGAAGGGAAGGGAAGGGAAGGGAAGGGAAGGGAAGGGAAGGGAAGGGAAGGGAAGGGAAGGGAAGGGAAGGGAAGGGAAGGGAAGGGAAGGGAAGGGAAGGGAAGGGAAGGGAAGGGAAGGGAAGGGAAGGGAAGGGAAGGGAAGGGAAGGGAAGGGAAGGGAAGGGAAGGGAAGGGAAGGGAAGGGAAGGGAAGGGAAGGGAAGGGAAGGGAAGGGAAGGGAAGGGAAGGGAAGGGAAGGGAAGGGAAGGGAAGGGAAGGGAAGGGAAGGGAAGGGAAGGGAAGGGAAGGGAAGGGAAGGGAAGGGAAGGGAAGGGAAGGGAAGGGAAGGGAAGGGAAGGGAAGGGAAGGGAAGGGAAGGGAAGGGAAGGGAAGGGAAGGGAAGGTAAGGTTCTGGAAAGGGAAGGGAAGGGAAGGGAAGGGAAGGGAAGGGAAGGGAAGGGAAGGGAAGGGAAGGGAAGGGAAGGGAAGGGAAGGGAAGGGAAGGGAAGGGAAGGGAAGGGAAGGGAAGGGAAGGGAAGGGAAGGGAAGGGAAGGGAAGGGAAGGGAAGGGAAGGAAGGGAAGGGAAGGGAAGGGAAGGGAAGGGAAGGGAAGGGAAGGGAAGAGGAAGGGAAGGGAAGGGAAGGGAAGGGAAGGGAAGGGAAGGGAAGGGAAGGTAAGGTTCTGGAAGGGAAGGGAAGGGAAGGAGGGAAGGGAAGGGAAGGGAGGGAAGGGAAGGGAAGGGTGGGAAGGGAAGGGAAGGGAAGGAAGGGAAGGGAAGGGAAGGGAAGGAAGGGAAGGGAAGGGAAGGGAAGGGAAGGAAGGGAAGGGAAGGGAAGGGAAGGGAAGGGAAGGGAAGGGAAGGGAAGGGAAGGGAAGGGAAGGGAAGGGAAGGGAAGGGAAGGGAAGGGAAGGGAAGGGAGGTTAGGTTTAAATATAGCACATAAATAAGTTTTAATTCAACAATCTCATATCATCATTAAAAGAGAATTTTGAGTCAGCTCTGAATTCTTATTTCATGTTCTGCTGGAACTATGAAAAAATCTTCTGTCTCATACTAGATTCATCTTGAAAAACCTAAACCTCCTTCCAGGCATCTCAACTCATTCTTTATTTATAAATAATATGCTTCAATAAGGTTGAAGGAGATCATGATTTAAAGTAGGACTTCAATCTCTAACGTCTCTCTCAGTGTGGAAGCTAGCAACAAAGACTGGACAAAGAGATAGCCAAATGGTAAAAATCACACTGTGAGGCGGGGGAATTATTTGAATCGCTTTCTGAAGCTCATCATCATAGTCTGTCACAATGTGCTTTGCAATTTGAATTATTTCAAAAACTTCTCTCCCCACCCTGTTCTTGTTTAAAATGATTAGCCATTTTAGAATTTGAGAAGCCTAAAACCTGCAAGTATTCAGTTTTTCACTTTCAAGGTGAGACAAATGAGTGCTTTGATCACTCAAAAAATCAAATTCAAATCTATCCCTGTACAAAAAACCAAACAAATTTTAATACAAGTATATAAAAGTTTGCAGTCACTTCCCTGTATGGAAATTAAGAAAAAAGACTGTTATTAGTGCTATGCAAAGAATAATTCAGAACAATGAGATTATATATTATGGCTTGTGGCCCCTAGTATTAATTCCACTATCCCTGGGGTAATCAATAGAGATTAATCGCCTTCAGCATATTCCTAATTAAAGTAATTACCCTTGACCTATTGCCTTCTACTGGAGCCTGTATTTGAAGTGGCATTTTGGAGAATGACTCTACGATCATCATCATCATCATGATCATCAAAACAAAAAATTTAACAATCTGGACAAGATCACATATAAAATTTTACTTCAATCAAGCCCCAAATATAAGCATTGTCCTGCTCTACTTGGAAGAAATATTCAATGCTCTTTAGATCCAACCCATTCTGGTTTTCATGTAGTGGCAAAGAGAAACTTATTCCCTTGAAATTTATATTTAATTTTCATTATTAATTACACTTTGAATGATGTAGGGTCCAATTTTTTCCTATGAGCACAAAGTATGGGAAGAACAATGTGACTGTGCCTTTTCAAGTCTGTTTGTTGAAAAACTTCATCTCAAAAGTGTCTTCCCCACTGGGGTTTTACATCATGACAATTCATCGCTGTTGTAGCCTCAAATGAGTTGAGAAAAATTTAAGTAGATGCAAAACAGACCACTACTCAGTAACAATGCAATTTTTTTTTGTATTTTAGACCTTTCTTTCTTTCCTTTCTGCCCCTTCTCTCGTTTTCTATGTGCAATTTGCCTGGTTGTCATACATAGACATGGTACATTCAAGAGAGAATACTGGCGTCTTTTTCAAAAAGGTTTGAGTTTACAAATATGAAGCCAAAACAACTGTGTTGATTTGGAATTCCTTATTAGCCAGGAAAACTGACAGAATCTCAATATGTTCCTGTAATGCTTCTTTAACCATTAAAAACCCCCACATATCTCCAGTCTAACACATACTTTTTATCATTGATATTTTTATTGATTGGAAAAAAAAACCCTACAGGCACAAAGGGACAAGGACACACTGATATCCATATTTCATCTTAGCTGCCTCTTCTGGTATTTTACTGTTGCAAATTTCTGATGTACTTTGAAAAATAGACCTGTGATCTGGACAAATTCATTTGGGCTTCAGTGATTTTTGCGCCTGGTGACATCTGCTTTTCCCTTTGAGCTAAGAAAAGAGGGATGAATTCTGAAAAGAAATAATTCTTATAGGGGAACATATGTTTCAGATTATACAAAAGAAGTTTCTGTTTATTTCTATCTATTTATCTAGACACTCCTAGAAAGTGGAACCCTGTCTATTGCAGGCAAATCTCCTTATCAATGCCTGATTCTCTCGAGATTCTGTTAGAATAGGGAGACAGCAAGGAAAGACTTCAGCAGGTGCAACAGAAATTTCAGGCATTTCATTGAAGCGGGGAGATACATCTTGTCCTTTCAAGAAAGATCAAACAACACCTGTATTAGGAAGAAAAACAGAAAAGCTGTAGGAAATAAAAATGAATCAAGAAAATAAATCAAATGGTATTGTGTCAATTGCCCATCTAATTATTCTCCCGCTAGTGTAAGAAAGTTGCAAAACAGGAGACTTCTAATGGAGTTTGCATAAAAAAATCCTCTTTATTCTGGATGAGACTGTCCTTATACATTTTACAGTACAGTTAGTAAATCCATGAAAACACACGTCATTGGCCTCGTTTTTTCTCCCCTCTCTCAAGCATCAGTTCCACTTCTTTTCCCATCAGTGAGTGGAAAAGCTTTATTTTATCTAGAGCTGACTGCACCTTCTTCCTCAGCATTTCATTCTGAACATCCTTAAATGTCCATGTGACACCTGGCACTAAATAATTAGAGGGGGATAAAAGTGGGTATTGGTTTATTATTTGCAATAAATTGTTGCATATTTTCTTACTAAGTAGTAAATAGTAATAGATTGGCAACAGACAATGACTCATACTGGTAAATTTTCATTCTGTTTTACTTGTTAAAATTAGGTTATTTTATAATTTATGTTTTGATACATAGATAATATAAAAATGTTATATAAGTGTATAACATATGATATATGTAAACGATATTCTTATATATAAATTGTTCTTAATATTTATTTTAGAGATTAAATTTGGCACATATTAATGGGGTTTTGGCAAATGTATTTTTGATCTCTGAAGATTTGTGCAGTCAGTAAAAGACTTTTTCTTTGATGCCCAGAGGCTTCACCCAATTGATTCTTAATATTTCCAGGTCAGGAAACAGAACCTTGTCATAAGCTGTGCTACCAGCAATGCTTTAAAAATTGCTGATTCTGGGTAACAGTCTCAGATTTTTTAGTAACCCCCTGACACTACAGAAAAAACAATTCCCAAGCTTGAACACCTTTATCATCTCTGTTCTTTCAAGAGTAAGAAGCGTGCTGCCAGCCTTGAGGAATGTAGACAATGAAAGAGGAATGTAGACAATGAAAGGCATATTTTGGCAAACAGGCATCTAAAGACATGAATTTTTCACAATTTGTTTTCACAAAATCTCATGTAAGACAGAACATTCCTTTCCCTTGATTTTATGTTGTTAGGAAAGAAAGGCAGGAAGACCAGGGTGGAAGGAAGGCATAGCCCCAAGCAAGGTTTCCAAAGAGCACTTCAGGGTGGGTCTCATAACACCACACTGGAGGAAAGGGAAGCCAACAGAGAAAACCCAGAGCCAGCTGGCTTCACCATGGGACAGAAATGACCCTGCATATCCTGGGGTGACATCTTCCTCTCCAACATCATTTGGCCAGAGGAAAGCACAATTAACCAGACAGGCTCATTTCACTTTGCATGCAACACAATGCAACACCTGGTCTGGAATACCAGCGGGATGTTGCCATGAGTGCCAAGCTGCTATGTGCTGACCAGAGCGAGTCACATCTGGGTACAAGCACAGGGCCAGCAGCACTTAGTCAGTGGAAATTCACATCTGAAAATACTGGCAGTTTCTAGGCTCAGCTCTACTAAACTGGCTGCTTTGAGAAATTAATTGCTAGGCAGAGGCAGTTAATATTTGTTAGAAACACTTTTTGATACTCAATACTTTTCTTGAGCCAGTCCTAGTCAAATATGCCATCAATAACACAGGGAGCTTCTGGAGGAGCAAAGAAATGTCACCAATTTAGCACCCTTCCCACTAGGCCACCCTGACTTTATATGAACAGACACAGTAGATTAGTACTTTTCTATCTGAAATAATAGTTTTCATGTCAATCAAGGCACATTAACTCAAGGAACATAACATTCCATTAATCAAGGCAAGAGCTCATTAACTCCTCAGTGATGAATCTTAAGCCAACAGCTTTTCAATTAATAACATAAAATAAAGCCAGCAAATCTGAACATATCTTATTCAACCTCACTTATTTTACAGGTAAGTTACCCTGTTTGAGCACAATACATGCTGCTTATTTCTGTGCTTTGATCAAGCCAACAACCTTGAATCTGTTTCCCACTGTACCTGCAATCCTCCTTCCAGTCTATCCCTGATACCTATTTAGAATTCCTTGTGATGAGAAAAATCCCTATGTTCAAGCTTCAACTTGAAACAGGACAAATATGAGGAAAATAATGCAACCACACTTCTTTCCTGTTTTATAGTAAGCTTATTTTGAAATCTGAGCACATCTTCATGAAAAATTGTTTCCAGAGGCCCAGTTCTATATGATTTTGATTATAACACCTCTGCTATTCTCGTGTCCACAAGATTGAACACAAAGATCAGATTTCAAATAGCATACAATTCAACCATGGGAAAGATGAAGTTGTGTTTAGCAGATAAAAACAAGGAACAAATGGGAGGCCAGATTAGATTACTGCCTGTCAGCAGACCTTATGAGGCAATTGGCTGGCAGCTTTGGTAATGCTAACTACAAACAGCTTGCAGTACCAAGCCATTACATATATTCCTTGCCAAGACTGGCTGTCAGCTGTATGACTGGCCATTTCCTGCCAACATAGCTGACATTCTCTCCTCCTTTATTAGTGGGTGCCCTGTACTTGCTGACACAGTAAGTCAGCCTACTGAATCAGGATATCTAGATTCAAATAGCTAGGGATATAAAATAATATTGTTTTTTTCTCATTGTTCAGAGTATCATGTTTGTGGACTAGTGGATATATACGTACTGGAAACTATCTTTTTCTGCATCTTCTTTTCTAAATTAGCATAATGTGGTAATTTCTTATTTGTTGCTAGAGTCAGGCTTACCTTCACAGCAGTATAGAAATGCATTTAAAAAAACATGAAATATGTTCCATTACCAGAAAGATTGGCTGGCAGACTAGAAAAAATAATTGTCTTTCCATATGGTCCAGAAAGTATGTCTAGTTCCAGTACAAGTCGTTGTGACAGAGAAATTCCAAGTGCTTTCTTGGAATTCTGTGTGGTATTAATGCAACTGTGCAACCATTTCTATGACTCTGTCTCACTGTGGTCTGTATGTCCTGGACTTCAGCAGTCTTTTTTATCCCAAAAACATGGTGGGACAATACAGACAACAAAGGGTTTTAAGATAAGCATTTGTGGAATTGTTGGTACTAAGGAGTTTTCAGCAATTTGCCCCTGGAAAACCCACATGCTTTCAACAGCTTTCCCCTGGTTAGCCACTTTGTGCTCTTTTAGGCCTTTAAAAGTTTGCTGTAAGCACCAGTTGCAAAATAATATTCAGCCTATCCAAACAACTGTGTGTTATGGCTCCACATTCCAGACTATGAATCAACTCCCACCTGAATGGGGAATGCTCTTGGCAGACTTTGACTTACCCCCAAAAATTTACATTCCAAATATAGATTTCCACAAACCTCCCAGGCAGCATGAACACAGGCAACCTCTGTTTGTATTTAAAAGCTGCAGTCTCCTCTTCTGCTCTCTAAACCATGTACCAAAAGTTACCATAATTCAAAATAACTAGAAGATTACATCATGTTTTGTGTCATTTAATATATAACATAGACTAAATGTATACATTTCTTCACTAAAATTGTCCAATATCAAAACATCTGAAACTGAAATTACATAGAATATGGACAGTATATCCAAGCCCAGTATAGCCAAAACAAAGGGTCTCCAAAAACAAAAATAAAGTTGAAGTAAATAATTTTCTCTAAACAATCTTCAAAAAAAAAAACACCTACTTAAACATTTTTTATTATGGCTTTCTTCTGAAACTCAAAGACAATGTTTTATATGTAGAATCAGTAAAAATCCTAATCTTTGGAGAAAACAGATAAATAAAGTTTGCAAATATTAATTATTTCCTTTATAACCATGCAAAAAACTGACAATTTCATTCAATATTTTCATTTGAGGCACAGACCACACTTTGTAATGTTACTTCACTGTAAACTAAAACCCATAATTTGCTATTAGTTAAAATCAAGCAATTTTCAAATAATTATTACAATCACATTTATGGACTTAGTTATTTTCTACAAGTGCAAAGTTACAGAATCATTCTCTTTGTTCTGCAGACTGACATATGTACTTTTAGATTAAAACCTACTTTTCAATGCCCAGTTGTGCTGGATTTGGCTGAAGTGGAGTTAATTTTCTTCCCAGGCACTAGAATGGAGTTGTATTTTGGATTTGTGCTGAGCACAGGGTTGATAACACAGAGATGTTTTTGTTGTTGCTCAGCAGGGCTTACACAGAGCCAAGGCCTTTTCTGCTGTTTGTGCTGCCACTGGTGAGAAGCTGGGGGTTCATGAGAGGCTGGGAGGAGACACAGCGGGGACAGGTGACCCAAAGTGACCAAAGGGATTTGCAGACCCTGTGACATCATGCTCAGGACATAAAGCTGGGGGGAAGAAAGAGAAAGGGGGGAATGTTTGGAGTCATGGCATTTGTCTATTGAAATAAGCACTGCACATGATGGGGCCCTGCTCTCCTGGAGATGGCTGAACACCTGCCTGCCTGTGGGGAGCAGTGAATGAATTCCTTGTTTTACTTTGCTTTGCTTGTGTACATGGATTTGGTTTCCCCTGTTAAACTGTCTATCTCTTAGCTCAGGGGTGTTCCAGCTTCTAGCCTTCCCCCAGTTCTGTTGGTGAGGGATGAACAACTGGCTGCCTGGCTGCCTGCTGGCAGGGGTCAAACCATGACAGAGCGGATTCTCCAGTGTATCAACTCTGTTATTCCTGTTACACATTATTTGGAGAATAATGCAATATATATGAAAAATCAGAACTCATCAATGCTCACACATTGAATTTTGTAGACTGAAAAATGAGATGCTAAAAATAAGTGGTATGTATTTGCAGAAGTTAATCAACACGTGACCTAAGTTATGAAAACTGTACAGAAACATTTCAGAGCCTGCTTGTTTATGGTTGCTAACAGACAAGAAGATTGCAGCTGATGCTGAGGATATATAGCACAATTCCTGCTCATTTTGCATGGAAAAATGGTTTCCACTGACAACTGCCCTTGAAAACAGCAAGAAATAGACAAACTAATAGTTGATAGCAGTCACTGATAATGAAGGAAGAAAAATTCAGAATGCAAATTCCTTATAATCAATTTATTCAATCCCAGTGCTTGGAAATGTATTCAATGATTTTTATACATTAAAGCAAAGGAACTTCTATTGCTAACATTTTGGTTTAATATTTATATTGAAGGACAATTCAGTACTGATGGAAGTAAGACACGACTATGTCTGTTCAGCATCACTCTGCTGGACACAGGGAATTTACTTTCTCTGTGAAATTAGTTTTACCACACATCTAATCAGACTCTCACAAGTTTTGAGGACTCTGCTTTTTGCTGCTCAAGACGAGGCTAATGATCACACATGACAAGCGCTTCTCCTGAATACTCTGCAATGTTCTGCTTTGCTGATGTAGCCCAGGAGTGGGGTGTTGGTGAAGAGGAAATGCAGTGTTTCCTAGACATTTTAAGGAGGTTTCATGTGCATTAAAAATCTACCTAGAAAACTCACATTTATGCTATTCAGATAATAAAATATTCAGTTTTCCTAGTACAAAACTGCAGTAAATCTGAGAACGGAATCTGCCATTTCACTTGTCCCATATTTCATTCAATTATAATTATTTTTACGCAGGCAGAAACATGGAAGACTGACAGCTCAGTAATTTACAGGAGGTGGTGGGCAGAATAGTACCATAGTATGTCATGCCAAAAGGTGACTTAAAGTCCTGAATTTTTCTTCAGTCCTGAGGGGTTTTTTGTTTGATTTGGGATTTATTTGGTTTGGAGTTTTTGTTTGTTTGGTTGGTTTTTTGTTGTTTGGGTTGGTTTGGGTTGTTTTATTTTTGGGGGCGGGGAGGTGGAAGGCCTGCATCTGTAAGAAGTTCCACTAACAAAAGATAAGTGAAAGTATTCCCTCAGCTTCATTTATGAGAGTCATATAAATTAGGGCTACAACATTAATAATTTTTTTAAGAATCAAATTCAATGGATAGTCTACAAACCCATCTTTGGTTTAGATATCTTTCCTTGAACACTATTCTGATGGAATGATGTGAGTTAATATTTTTTAAATTAGAAAAAGATCAGACAATAAAGTTCCTGAAACATTTTGCTAGTCATACATTGACGGGTTTTCTCTGTTTTTCAGCAATTCAAAATACCACATTGCCTCAATCCAATTAGTTTGGTTAAAAGGCATTTTTTTTGCTATAAATGCTTCTCAAATGTGGAAATATCTGTAACTAAAACAAGATTATACATGATTGGTATTTATGGGCCAGTCTTACAGTATTGGAAATTGAATTCAAAGAACCAGACTTCAATATTTTTTAAAGGTCTTTCTGTAGAACAGATTTTCTGACTGAAATGATTCTCAACTGACAGCTGTTTGATAGCTCTAAGTCTAAGCCCATTCCCAGAGGACAGATATTTGCATCTTGAAAACCAGCACCAGTACTAATAGGAGGAGTAAAAATTTTATAGGTAAAGTCCAAACAGAAGACAATAATGAATCACTGCATCAGCACAAGCAAAGTGTTTTGAAATCCATCAATCAGTACAAGCCAGTCATAACTGTCTCATATTTACCTGCCTCCAGAGTGATTCCTTGACAATTGGCTGGATTTCTTTTCTATTCACTCTTATAAATTCAAATTTTGTCAACATTACAAGAGATAAATACTAGTAATAGAAAATCTATAAGTAACGTAAATTAAATTTCCAATAGTAAAGAACTGAGATCCTATTGTAAGCTTCCTATGTACATAAAAATGCCAAATCTATCATTTAGTAGCCATTAAGAAGGAGGGTGGGAATAGAGGGACATTCCAAAGAATAATGACATATGCTAGATATTATGGTCCAAATTTTGATGTTTGAAGAGTGAAAAAGACTCTGCTGTGAGACTATATCAAACAGACAAGAAAATTGAGAAGACTGGGCAGGCAGAATTGATGTATTTACATCAGTCTGAGTGGAATTCTAAACAGAAGATACTGCCTATTTTTTCACATATACGTATATTCCCTTTTTTTTTCAGTGCTGCTATGAAAAGACCAGGTAAAAAATATTTAATTGACTGTACTTGTAGGATCAAAAAGCAGAGTGATGAAAAACTCACACTTCCATAGGGTTTTCACTCTCTCTCTCTGTAACAAGAGAAAGGCCAAGCTGCCAGGTCTGGATGAGCTTGAAACTTGAAAAGAAAAACCTAAACTGCAGTTTTCTACATGGGCAAGGCAGCTTTGGAAGAATTCCTGGATTTTTCTAATACCTGGAGTATTTAGAAAAACTTAGCAGCTGAATTCAATTATTTTATTCCCCTGACTGTTCACTGCATAAGTCAGCTCATCTGTGTGACAGATATCGGTAGCTGGAGGCCTTTGTCTCAACACAGAATACAGAAGACAAGAAAACTTCATGCTCCAAGACACTCTCATTTGCAACTGTCAAGATCTCATTTCCAGGAAGGTGAAACCCCACATTTGCTCCATACTACAAAAGCTTAATGCACGAGGCATATTTAGCCCATTGAAAATTCTGATTATCAAATCAACCAAGAAAAAAACAATAGAAATCAAATACATATAGAAAAGTGAAAGGACAAGTTCAAATGACTTAAGATATTTAGGTGAAATGCATTGAAGATGATTAAAGGGACGGAACACCACATCTATGAGAAAAGACTGAAAGAGTTGGGGCTGTCAAGATTGGAGAGAAGGCAGTTTTAGGGAGAGCTTATATCACATTCCAGTACCCAAAGAGGGTTTATAAGAAAGATGGGGACAAACATTTAGCAGGGCCTATAGTAAGGACCACGAGTAATAGTTTTAAACAAAAATAGGGTAGATTGAGTCTAGAAATAAAGGAAAAAATAATTAATACTGTGAGTGGTGAAACACTGGCACAGGTTGCCTAGAGAGATATATTCAGGCTCCTTTCCTGAAAACATTCTTGTTTAGGCTGAGCTAAAGCTGGACTCTGAGCAACCTGCACAGGGAAGGGTTTTTAGAATTATATCCAAGTCACTTGTCATTATTATGTTAAGACAAGCAGATATATAACATACGGCAGGAAAAGCTAAACTGAAATTACCTATTTATTGTTGGGCTGCTATTCTATTGAGACAAAATCAGTATGTGGCAGCAAGACAACAAATGTGTCTAAATTGTGTTGATGCCCAATGATAAAATAATGAGTTAAGAACTCATTCATTGGCCTTAAAAAACCCAGAAAATATGTACATTATATCATCCCCTCCTACATTTATTTATTATAAATTGGTATTTTTGAATCTTACTATTTGTGGCATGCTTAACAGGTGTAAAAATTTGCAGCTGAATTTTATTCTTAATTTGCATTAGAAATGAAATGTCACTGATTTTGGTTTGCATGGACCAGCTGTATAGAAAATTACTCATCTTTTCATCAAACTGATCATTGATACATCTTATATTGATGGATACAGATTTCCAGCACTTTGCATAAATACTCTGAGTCTCAACAGACACAGAGATGTGGGTTGTCTGAGGCATTGTACCATGTAGATAATTTCTTTCCATGTGCTGAAAACTCCAATCCCATAAAATTATTGCCCATATGTAGACTAGGGCTCAAATATATAGGGGAAAGAATAAAAAAAAAATTAAAAATTTTAAAAAAACCAAACAAAAAACAAGCAACCAAACAAAAACAAAGCACCCAAACAGTTAAGTCCAGTTTGATTTGCTATAAATGTATTATTTTAGGTCTGTACATGAGTATCTAAGTCACTTTATCATTAAAGTTATCATGTTGTTTTGGCATGCCATCCTCCAACATGATCTCTGGACAAGGCAATTTTAAGGAAGATTAGTTTAAGACTTCGTATAATGAAAATGCAAGCAACTGGAGAATCTAAATACTAACCTAAATTAGCAAGATGAAAATATTCTAAGAAGAATGCATGCTGATTCTATCCACTGATTCTTGCTTTGTCTCTTACTCCTATTTTAAGAGCTGCATGAGGATATGGTATTCTGAGTTTGGTTTTCAATTCATTCATTGCCTGTTTTCGTCAACAGCCTTACACACAGTGCAAAAGAATTCCCTCTTCCTTCTACAAATCATAAGTGAATTGGCAGAGAGATGAAGCTCAATGCTTCCAACCAGGTGTACGTTATCAACAGACACTTTAATTTTTATTGGTACTTGGGGTAATAAAGGATATGCTAAAGCTGGTTTTTGGCCTGACAGATAACCAGTTTATCCTGCTTCTCCAGAAAGATGTTTGAGATAAAAATATGAATAGTATGTGTTTCAAATCTGCACATTGTAGCCCAAAGTGTATCCATTGGATGAATTTGCTGACAGACCTCCACGTGACTGCGGTTAGATTTTGAGTTTGTATTAAGTTGCCCAGCTGGGATCAGTGTACTGCACCACAGTCTGGGATGTAATCATAATAGAAGTGGAAAAAAAACTCAAGAAGAAAGGTGATTTGGATGGCTGTTTGTGAGAAAGCAAGTTTGGAGCTGTGGGCAGGAGAATTAAACCAGAATGGAAGAGGATATAAAAAGCCCTGATTAAAGTTTATTCTTACACCTGAGTACCATGGTATCTTCATGAAACATTTGTTTTTAGATTCTAACACATCAAAATGTTTGTAGATTCTTTCTAATGAGTGAGCCTTAATATTTAAGCTCTATCACAAACAATTCCAACCCACAAATACACATCTAGCTACACTCCCTGCTTTGGCATCTTCCGTAAAAGCAAAATAGTTCCAAAAAGCAGAGTGAAGTTGCTTTCATGCCCTCCACTGAAAGTCTAGAGAGGAAGGGGTGTCATTTCACACACTATTTTTCTCATTATTAAGTATGACAGAAAAAGATTAATGAAGACCAATGTCAATGCCTCTAGAAGGATTTGTGCAGGTGAAAAGAATCCTGGGATTTCTGTTAATCTCTGTACCTGCCTTAGAGCATATTTCACATTAAGCTGCATACTCTAATATTCCTTCATACCTTATTTTAAATCCTGCAGAGCATGTACATAATGCACTTTTATCTTCTACTTTCCTCATTCATATGAACATATGCTTCTTTATATTTTGGCAGTCCTTCAAGTGGGATCATTTGAAAAAGACTTACAGTTAATGACTTTAACCTTCCAAAACAAAATACACCACGTCTTCAAAATCTGGAGCAATTTCTCTAACATTGACAACCACTTCTGTTAGTTAGATCAGTCATTCAAATAGGTCATAATTTTTTAGGTAAATAAAATTCAAAAATCCTCCAAAACTGCCACAGATGTGTATGCAACATAAAATTATATTGCTATTCTTAAGAGAAATTATTCTCTATGTAAAAAAATTCATTAAATTAGAACAGCTTTTTCCTTTAACATCAATATTAATTATTTCCAATTTGTTGCCATTCACCATCAGAAAAAGGAACACTGAAAATATCTGAAACAAATTCTGGCTTTTAGCCAGTGACAAGTTTATAATATAAGTACCTCCAAAGTTCAGGTGAAAAAAAAACTATCAAATAAATTCAGAAAGATGATGAATGAAGAAAAGCTAACACGTACATATATATATATTGCATTCAAAAGTGTATGGATCAAACAGTTAAGAGTAGAAGAAGTAAAAGGTGATATCAGTATTTGTATTTCTTCTAACTCTACAAAAAAACCAACCAAAACATACAAAAAAAAAAATCCACAAAATACTCCACAAAAAAAAACCAAAACAAAACAAAAACAAAAACAACCCACAACCAAAACCAGCTAGCTCTAAGCCAAAAGCCAAAATCACTTGGATCTAGCTCTTCTAGTATTTTCGTGGAAACCCATGAAATTCCTGCAATTTATGGACAAATAGAGTACACAATTACCACATTGATAAGGCATAATTTTGCCCCCTATATGTCAATGAAACTTCAATATTTTATCTTTCATCCAGTGTTTGTAGCCTTCACATCTAACTGAAGAAGGAGAACTTTACCCAGAAATAATACAGGCATGCTCAGATCCATTTTTTTTTACTGATGATGGCTAGAGTTAGTACAGCCTTTAGCATGAAAATTGGAAGCAGAACACTTACTGTAGGAAACAGCATTTTTGCTTTGACCTAGGAAAAGAAATGAAAAAGAAATTGGGGTAATCACTTTAGTCAAAATCTCTATTTCAATATATATATACAAAAGGTTATTCTCCAACAGATTTGTCATTAGCAAGAGTTTTACACTCTATTTAAAATATAAAGCTACATTCAGACCAAATGCAGTAGATCAGTGGCAAAAACTATAAACTATCTCCTTTTTGTAATCTTATGCATGCTTGCAAGTCCAGGTATTCCTCTGTATTTCTGTTGTGCAGTAAACCACATTGCCATTTATAAAGGAATTACAAAGCAATACCTTACCATCCCTCCCATCACTGTTTGAAATTGTCTGCTAGTTATCTGATTTCCCTCTACTCAAGCAGCCTTTTTTCAAGAAAATCCTTCTAGGTTCAGAATTTTGCATACAAGTAAAAGTGTAAGCACAGAGGCTTTCAGGTCTAAGAAAAGAAAAAGAGGGAAAAAGAAACATCATTTAACATTACAACGATCTCATTTGTAAATAAGAGCAATGATTTTCAGTAGATGTTCATCCTTCTGAATGCAAGTTTCTTAAATACTTTTTCCCTGCACTCTGGATGACCCACTGAAGTCTAGAACAAACCTGAGCAGAGTACATCTGTCCCCATTTTTCTACATGTTTCTACTAGGGGATATAAAAATGATATATGCCAAAAAGTGTTTTAAATACATTTATTGAAACTGAATCTGATTCCCTTGCAGCATTTCACAGAGTCACATTATCTCAACTCCTGGAAAAACATAGTAAGAGCTAGGCCTGGGGCTGAATGGCTATAAATGGTAAGTTCTTGTAGTAAAGCTTTCCTACAAACCTTCCATTCATTCCTGCTCCTATTACGGAGCACCTGCTTTGAATCATCACCTCAAAGAGTGTAATCTTTTCCTCATTTTTGCTTCTCCCATTTTGCCTCAGCAAAATAAATTCAAAACTGAAGCCTGGAAATGAGGAAGAATGAACATATTTCTTTCTTATTTCCCAATAAACCAAGACACAGGGACTTCTTCCCCTGCTTGGAATCAGATAGGGAGTACCTTTGAAGTCCTACACTCCTCACAATTTGCCTCTGATATATGGTTGTTTATACTCAGTCAGGGGTCCTTGGAAAAGTAATCATTGTGCTTTGCAATTCTCTGCAATGTTTTTGTGGAGAAAGACAAAAATTTAAACTTCCTTTCACAAATTAGTTATTTAGAATTTTGTCCTTAATTTCCAGCCCTAGAGAGGTCTGCTGGGCAAAAAGGAGAGCTGTACCCATCAGCTTTGTATAGCTAATTAATTCTCCCTTACTGTGATATTTGTATATTCACCCTTTCAGCATCATTGCTGTTCAAATCCATCTGTCTCTCTGGTCCTCATCACCCCTTTATGTCATTTGCTAGCACAAATAGTCATATTTAAAGAAAAAAAGAAAAAAATTCCAACAGGAGACAATCCTATTTTTTTAATGTAAAATTCTGTGTTCTTCAAGAAACTTACTGCTCATTTTTCAGAATATTTTTCTGAGAAATATTTTTCTGAAAGATATTTTTTCCTTCTTTGGAAACATGTTGTTTTTCTGTATTCACTCAAAATACTCAAAAGTAATATTCCTCAAGTCGGGCCAATAGCCCAGTTTGTACCAACAAATGTAAGTAAATTCAGACCTGTAAAACCACAGATGTCAAAAGCAAGGTTAGCCTGAGGTAAAACATACATGAACAAAGAGCCCAGGTGCTGGGAAGATCAGAGTAACAAAACAGCCATCCCTGCAAATATTTAGCCACACCTTGTTGTCAGTTTAGCTAACCAGGTGGGAGCTGTATACATAACAGCAGAAGGGAAAATACTGCAGAGACACTGAAAACACCTTGAGAGGCAGTGAAAAGGAGCATAAAAATCAATAGAAAAATGTTGCAGATGAAGCTAACAACTTACAGATCAATCAAGTTCAATAGACATTGTTCAAATTAATATGATTGCATCATTGCATTAGTTTGCTGAAATACATGGGAAAGCATTGATATCTGTGAATTTCCAATGGAAACCAAGCAGGGAAAACCCTCCTCAATCTCTCCGAAATTTCTCAGCAAGTCCCATTACTTCTGACATAAATTTTTCAGGTCACATACAGAAATACAAGCTCTATTTCACTCAGTGTATCTAGTGACATCCATATATGATGTATGACCAATATCATCACTTCATGCTATATGAAAAAATCTTTTCCTTAAAAAATGGGTGACTGTATTGCACTCTGTAAAAAGAAAATGATTCCAAGAGTCAGAGTAAAAGTACTCAAATCATCCCAAGCCTAAATTATACAAGTCAGAGAATCATTACTCTGCTCAAAAGCATCCAAGCCTCTCAGCCAAGTCCTTTGTCAGTGATTTTATGTCACCTTTACTACCACTGTGAAGCAACAGGACCTTGGAGTATAGCATCATTACCCAGCTGAGAAACAGCTGGAGAGTGTAGCCTTTCCTTACGGGAGCAAGCCTGACTTATGCATAATATTAATATTCAAACCACAACCACAAGAAGCCATTGAAGAAAGTATTTTACTCCCTGAAGGTCAACAAAGCTAAAGGACTTCAGGGGACAAATAATTTCTCAGGAGAATCAATTGTGGAGGTAGACATATCAGAATGAAACCATTTACATAGCCTTTGGTTTAACCTTTCCAAGCACTTGGAAATCACTTCAATTCTTCTGGTCTGTGACAGATTTTATGTGCTGGACAAAAAGGAGAGCTGAGAAGAGACTTGCCACATTCTTCAGTAATTCCAGACACTGAAGTCTCTAGATATTTAAAATTATTAGTAATTGTTAATAAAGATTTCAGTTATTTTACTCAAATTTTCAGCCAGAACTTTATTGACTTTACTGTTTCTCTCAGACAAATTAAATATTACCTTTTACTACTAGTGAAGATTCCTACTTTTTTCTTACAAACATAGAATTAAAAGTGAAGGAATTCTTATAAATGGCTCTTTCTATTGCCTTGGTTCAGAAAATATCTCTCACAACAGCTTAAGAATGGATAATTTCTTGGATATTGATGCTGGCTTTAGCAAATAACCTACAATCTTTGGTATATTTTTCCCAGTGATTTCAGGAATATTTTTTGGATAATGCTACAGAAAAGACAGAGCATACTCACTAGCAACCACCTAAATATTACAGTAATTCCTCTGTTCCACCTTTGGTTACACCCCCATTTTTTCAATAGATATACTTAGATATAAAATTACAGCCTGCTCATCTGAACAGGTTTTTCTTTTCTTTCTTTCTTTTCTCTCTCAGCTGATCTGCTACTACTACTGCTCCTAGTTTTCACTTTCTGAGCATTTGCCATTCATGGCTTTATGTGCCAGTAAAACTATTGTTCTTTAGTAGTTTTAGACTTTAAAAATACAGCTGCAATGAACCCAGTCCTCTGGAGCGTATTTAAAGGTAATATGTAGCCATCAGGGAAGGAACTTCTAACTTATGTACTGAGTTATTTGCATAAATCAAAAACTAAACACTCTTGCCTCACAGCATTACTTTTATAATCGGTGAATCGGTGAAAGAGATGCAAGAGAATACATTAGCTATTTCTTCAGATTATAAAGCAAAAGGATTGAGAAATCCTTCACAGAAACACAGGGAGGAATATAGCTCAGTTTAAAAGCTGAATTGCTTCTTTAAAATACTAAATCCTTGGTGGGGGTGGGGAATTAACATTTAAGCCATAGCAACTTCAAATGCGCCTCTATAAAGCTGAAGACAGAATCACTCTATTTCTCAAGGCTGCAAAAGAATAGTTAGAGGGGGAAAATATTTTCAAACAATATTAAAAAAATAATTTAAATTAAATTTTGGTGACATGGGTCCAGCTTTAATCAAAATTAAAGCTACAAAATAGCATAACTATATAATACTAGTAATACCACAAAAGTAGACTTATTGCAAAATTAATAACAATAAAGTAAAACTGATATAGAAAGAGACCATACCACGACATATTTATCCCAGATCACATATTCAAATACCTTTGATGACTTGAAGGAACAAATATGCCACAGCTAAAAACGAAAAATAGAAGTACGTTCAAAAAGACATTGCAAATAATGAATAAAAATAAATCACTATCCAAAGTCAGTTTAGAAATGTTTCCTATCATCAAGACCAAAAAAAGTGATAAAACCATGAAAGATATACAATTGTCCCATGAAGATAAATATGGGAATCTTTATAAGTCCAGAAAAGAGCTTTAGCAGAAATACATTGTTGACTGGTGCCAACAAGACTACAACAGCTTTTCTCAGCAGTACATTTGTTCCTTCTGATGCCTTTAACAAATGTACATGTTTTTGCTTTCCACAGACTTATACGCTTAATAAAGGGTTTTTCCTAATTCTTCATCTTCTAACATTTTAGATATTAACAATATCATTAAAGGCAAGACTGCAGAATTTTTTTTCAGTATTTTCACCTCATTAGAGAAGGAATAACTTATGCGATTATGCTTTTAAATTATGGTAACAGACTACTTACTTGATGGTAAGACAGAAATATTCCTGGTTCAAACTGTGATTTTAATTCTTTCGTACTAATTGTTGCATTGGCAAGCTGAACAAGTTGATAGAACTTATACTCACCTTGTTTTCAGAAGAGTCTCAATTCTATTACAGTAGCACAGCTAGAAATTATTACCTACAGGTCAAGGGACTACTTGCTATACCCTTGTACTGATATCCTTAAGTGGTTCAAGAGACATTCTGTGATAATTAGATTCAGTCTCTCTTAAATAAAAATGGAGCTTCTAGAGGGAGTCAAAAAATTTGTTCATTTCTTTTTGGAGTAAAATTGAAGAAGACTGCATTTCATATTAAAAATTACTCCTACTGGTAGCAGTTTCTTCTTGAAGATCAGCATTAATAGGGGACAGGTATGTAATTCACAAAGACTACAAATCAAAACAGAGAGATCAGACCATTTTTCACTTCTGTATTATTCATCTGCATCATCTATCTCCATCATAAACCTTTCTTCATTATAAACAAACTTGCTTTTTTTTCCTTCCTGTTAAACAAAATGCAAAGTAGTGAGAAGGAGAAAAAAATGTATCCCATGAAGATAAAAGAGCAAGAGAGGATACACATGGAAAGCTAAAGCATATGAAGGTAAAATCTGTGATCTCATAAACATCCTGTAGTCTCCCTGCACAAACACACTCTGGTAATGGTTCATCAAATGTTTATGTGCATGAGGAATTCCTACTGGATATAATGATTCTTACATGAAAAGCATTTACCCCTCTGACAAAAAAACCATCACTGAATTGAGATGTAAGGCTTAAACACAGGGGGGGGAAAAGAAAATAAACTTTGATATGAGTATTGGGTCAACATTTTCAATAGCTCTTTAACAAGTGCCAAAGAACTGAAGCAGACTGAGCAAATAAAAATAAAGAGAAAGACAAACACCATTAACTTGACTCGAACTCCATCTACAGAGAGAATATTGTTAGCCTGGTTCTCACAGACTGTGGGCAGATGCATAGGGCTGTATCCAGTCCATTCCTAATTAACAGGCTTTAGAAGCTTCTCAGTTGAGCGTTCTCATTGCTGTGACAAATACCAGGGTATATAACCTATTAGGAAAAAATCAATTGCTTTTATAATCAACTGAAGAAAACATTTCCTTCTTCAGTTGATATGTAAGTTATTTAGACCTTAAATCAGAACTATATACAGAGAAACCATTTCACTTATTCAATATTTTGCCCTGTCTTTCCAAGGTTTTTCTGCATTTTTTTCTTTATCAATGTCAAATGTTCTGATTTAATTCAGAGTATTTTTATTATGTATCTGGCAAAAAATGAGTACTTTTGTAACAGTAAATTGCAATTAGTTTACCCATTCCTTAAAATTTAAAGGTAGATGTTCACTGTCATTTACTTAATTCTCATTTACTTAATGAGACTTTGTGTATCTAACCAAAGGCTCTTTTAAAATTATGAAAATACTGAGATGTATTCATTTTATTCATGGCAATTAGGTCACAGGCTAGACACCACAGCTCCAGAGCACCAGAGCGCAGTTGGCAGCTGTTTCACAGCAGAGAGTGCTTTCCTTCCTCTCCTGCATCACATACCACACACATTAACAGCCTTCAAAATCAACAGGGTTGACTTTTCAGCTTGATTTTTGTGCAGTTCAATGGTACACCATTAATATGTAACTCCCAGTATTCAGCAGATTAATGCAATCACTAAATATCTCTCTCCATTTGAGCATACCTTCCATTGGAGGGAGCCAGATGAAAAAATGTGCTGTGGATTTCCACGCCTCTCCATATGAACTGAGCAAGCACCCTGTGGTGACAACAGCTGCTGCTCTCTGCTGTAATGGATATAGGCTTAGAAACACTGCTGGAGACAGGACTACATCTGTGGGCTCTAGAATTTTTACATCTTCAAATGCACATTCCCTTGCTCTACCAATGGCCTGATGTGAGTCTTTTGAAAAACTGTTGTGTTGTCCTCCAAGAACAGATCACCTCTACATTTGCACCGTGGCTGTGCTCACAATGAGGACCTGTATCCATTCCACTGTACTTACAAGTGTTGAAGCAAGGACTGGATTTCACAACCAGGTCTCCTAAAAAATACATTAATCTGTGTTTTATTTAAAAGTGCTGAGAGAAAATACACCCAAGTGTTAAAGAGCAGAGTTACATCTCAGACACAGGGTAGCTCCATCACAATGTCATTAGAGACACAGAACCACAGCAATACATGCCCATTGCAACTATCTCTCTGGCTTCTGTCTCAGGTATTTTCTCAGACTGGTTCCAATGTTTTGGAACATCTCCGTCATGGATCGTGTTATATAGTAACATTATCTTTCATTTTCGCCTGGTAACCTTAGTTTCCTTGATGACAAGTTTATCTTCCAAACTCCCCTACAATAAACAGTCTTCTGTATAAGCTTCCAGGCCTTGCCAAATCTTTCGTTTCCTTTGGAAGACTCCCAGGACACAAATAATGCTGAATGAGGAGCAGTGAAGTCTGTGTTTACTGAAGGATGTTATAAAAAATTATAGTTTGACTAAACATTCCAGAAGTAGGGAAACAATGTATACATATCAATGAAGCTGAATCTCTTATTTTATTTATATTTTTATTATTTGTATTTTCTATTGGTCACTTCACACCCATTTCTCATAAAAAAGGTATTCCATTTCAAGTCTTAGTGGCTTCACCTAAATTTTGTGGCTGCAAGATCCCAGAAACTGTTTTTGACAGTGTTAGTGAGCCCCCCAGCAGCACAAAACAGACCTTAACTTCATACTTGTTCACTAATTTGGTCACTGTGAGCAAACTACATTTCTTTCTTTGCCTTTGGGAAAGGGAGTCTTAAAGACATGGTTTAAAAAGCAGTATAACCATCTTACAAAAGTAACTCTTAAGTGTAAAAACAGGGAGATTAGCCTGTAAGAAAGAAAGGCAAAGGACACCAGAGAGAGAAAAAAAAAACCAAGTTTAAAGACAGACATTGGAAAACTTTCATTTGTCTTCACTTGACCAAAAGTACGCTGTGAATCAACAATGCAATTTGTCTCAGCCATAATCTTCCTGTATCTGCCGCAGTAAAGCAGCTTAGCCTTTCCTCCATGTCTGCTGCTGTTTACATAATCAATTCTGACTCAGTTATTTAATGATGTGAAATACAAACATTTCTTTATCAACTCATTTTGCAAAATATTCTGCCTAATTAATTTCTCTCCAACACCACCTATTACTTTCTCTCTGTTTTTAAACACAAGTTTTCACAGCAAATGTTACAAGAGGATGACAAGGGCAATTATCACTAGAACAAAGCAGAACAAAGCTATGGTAATGAGAGGAACTGCAGTTCATTCACTGAGGTTCTGGCAGTGATGAAAGGAATAAACTAAGCCTACCTTTATTTTATAGATAACAAAGCAATTACAGCATGTAAAGTAATACAGAGAAAATAATAATTTACTGGAAAACCAAGAGAACAGAAGACTCTGAAAAATACAAAGAAATGCACACTTGTATAAAAAATAATTCACTATATCAAAATTATTATGAATAAGTGACATATAAGAAGTGTTGGGATGCATAGCAAATAAAACCACCTTTACAAAAGGAAATACTGTTAATTGGGAGAAAAACAAAACAAAACATAACAACAGAAAAAACCAAAAATATAAGGTGAAAAAAAACCCACAACAAAAAATCACAGAAATAAACAGAAGTGGTTTATTGAATTCTGCAAAGGGGTAGCATATTTTTTTATTGTAAAATTTATCCACAAAAAGCAAAATGTTGTTTGAGTAGGGGAAACACCATGATCCAGAGGCAGCCCACATACATTACAAGGAAAAGACACAAAACTTTAGAATGGTGCACTAAGGCCACTTTGGCAGGTTGGTATAGATTATGATAAATTAAAAGCACCATTGCACCTGTTGTTCTGTGGCTGGCACTCAGTATCTGTCAGAAAGGTAAATTTAAATTTCCTCTTACTTCCTGCTCCGCAGTGCCTTTGATTGAAGTTCAGGAATGGAAAACCTCACAATGTAGGAGCTGGAAGGCTCAGATAGGGTTCCTATGCTGCCCCTCCTGCAATCTGACCACCCATGGGCACCTCCACCAGATGTAAATGCTAGCAATAAAAATAGGTTACACATTCACATCATGTCATCTTGTCCTCTTATTTCAGCAATTTCGCCTGTCTTAGAACAGCAAACAAATAAGTGAAAGCCTTAGTTAGGAAAAACTTCTGCACTAGAAATTCAGTCAGAGTAATCTGAAAGCCATAAAACACCACATTAAAATCCAACATTTCCTAAGCTTATGTTTTGGCAGCACAGCATGGCTTAAAATAAAATTAAGAACATGCAAAGAGAAATCTGAGGCTCAAAAAGGACAAGTGCCTGGCTCAGACTCCTGAAGTGAGTAACCAAGACAGCCTCAGGTCCTGCTTGTGCAATCAATCTACTGCCCTGCTCTGTATCCACTTCAAGTACATTTGTGGCAGCCTCTCTTGGATTTTCAATATCTGTAAAAATAAAAGATCTTTTCATTGCTTTCTTCTAGGCTAGAATTGCCCATCCTTGCCTACAAGGAATTTCCTGTGAATTCAAAGCTGGTCAGTGGTACCTTCTGGAAGACAGATGCCACAGATGTGTATCTTCCTTATCTCCCTGCACACAGTTCAGCATGAGCATCTACAGCCTGGAGAGCAGCATTAACCCCATGTGCTAGGCTAAGGAGCTGAGGCTTTCAGCAGTACTCCAGCAGATTAGGGGCAGGAGTAAGTGCCAAGCGACCTGGGCTTCCATCCTCTTTCTCAACTTGTTTTATTGCAGAGCATAACCTATACAAGTCTCAATTCTCACACTTGAAAAAGTCAGGTAATTACACCTCTGTACCTCACGGGGACTCTGTGAAGTTTAAATTAATAATGTTTGCCAAGTGCTATGTAAGTGCAAAGAATCATTAAGGTCACTCAGCATCAAAAAGGGGACCAGAGTCCAGGGTTTTACGGTTCTTGGCCCCATATATAAAACACAAGAGTTTCCACTCAAGCATTTGTATTAAATAAATCCAGGGCTTCAGTTCTTTACTATTTAATATGTGAAATGTCTAGACAGCTGTTCATTCCAAAACTGATTTCTACAAAACACATACATTTTTACAAAGCAAAATTGCACTGTTTTGGGCTGCCTAACTACTCACTAAGACATTTCCTGGCAGGTTAAATAAGAATTTTCCTCCAGCAGTTCTATCTATCCCACAAGCAAATTATTTTTTCTAAGACATTAAATAAGAATAAACACAATAAAAAAAGAGGATTGTTCTTCTAAGTAGATAATAGATGGAAGCTTGTTTTTATTTACAAACCATTTTAGGAATATACCTATTTGTTTTCTTTTTATTCTTCAGTTCAAAAAATGTTTTTTATTGGGTGGAAAGATGAATTTTTCTGTGTTTGTATTCATGCAAGCACTTGATCTTAGGAAAAAATCCAACTCATTAACAATCCTTAACTTCAAATTATGTCATTATAAAGAGGATTTAAACACAGTATAAATATGCCGTTAATAACATCTTGGCCCATTCATTTGGGAGGCTCTTGGGGAAACACAAAGCTCAGGACTAATTTGTTGTTGAAACTGGCTCAGCACTAAGAAGTGGAACTGTACGTAGCTTCAGGATTACAAGACAAGATGATGGAAGCAGTTGCTGTTCTTCCAGACACACAATGACAAGTAATTGTTCTCTGGAATATGGTTTAAGAACTAGTAAAATGCTTCTTATTATCCCTTTCAGTCACACTAAGAACAACAGTCTCCAAAACATATTCAGTTCACTCCTGTCCATGGGCTGGGTAGGGGAGATAAACTGTGAGCACACTTTAAAAAAATATCTCTCATTGACAAGGGACAATATTTTAAAACAGTGACTCTCTGTAATATGTTTTCCATCACACTTGAATCCAGTAAAATTTGCAAATGTCAGACAGCCAGGATAAATTTTCTGCAAAGTAAATTGATTTCATATTTTAGCATTTCTGTTGAAGAAATAGAAAGCATGCCTGGAAGTTCACAAATGAGATAACCCTCACAACTTCACCCAGACTCTGCAATATGAAAACCCAGGTTTTATTCTAACCTCCTTTTCTGGGATAGAACAATACATGACAGTGATTTTAAAATAAAATATATCTTTTTCATTTCCTTTTTTGTTTGTTTGCTTGTTTTGCTCTGTGGGTGGGTTAGCATGAGGTTTGAGTGGTGCTTTCCCCTGCTCTCACTGGTATTCCCATTTATAGTTTTAATTTTGAAGCTATAAGGTCATATAAATGATAAAGCTGAGATTGACATTAGACAGGACAAAAACAAGATATTTCTTCAGAATTCAAAGTCACAAAAGGTATCACACAGTAGTGTTAAAGTATATGCAAACTTCTCATAAATAAGACAGCACATGAAAATTTCTGGCATCACTGCAGGATCTAGATACTAAAACTAAGATTTTCTTTTACATTCCTTTCATTGCCAAAACTATGGAATGTTAAGAGTTGGAAGGGACCATAAAGGTCATGTAACCCCAACCTGCACTGTGAAGGGCAGGGATATCTCCCACTAGAACAGGCTGATTTTAAAGCCTTATCCAACCTCCTTTGAGCACTGCCAGGGCTGGCACATCCACAACATTCTGGACAACCTGTTCCAGTGCCTCACCACCCTCACAGTGAAGAATTTCTTCCTAATATCTAGCCTCTTTCAATTAGTACCCATTATTCTTTGTCCTATGATTACAGATCCTGGTGAAGAGTCCTTCTCCACCTGCCCTGGGCACCCCTTCCTGCTACTGGGAGGTTGCTGTGAGGTCACCACACAGCCTTCTCCTCTCCAGGCTGAACAGCCCCAGCTTTCCCAGCCTGGCTCTGTGGGGGATGTGCTCCAACCCTCTGAGCAGCTTTGGGGCCTCCTCTGGCCCTGTTCCAACAGGTCCATGTCCTTCCCGTGCTGGGCCCTCAGAGCTGGGTGCAGGGTTCCGGGGGGGCTCTCAGCAGAGCAGAGTGGAGGGGCAGAGTCCCCCTGCCTCTCCTGCTGCCCAGGACGCTGCTTTGGATGCAGCCCAGGACACATTTGGCTTTCTGGGCTGTGAGTGCCCATGGCTGGGTCATGTTGAGTTTTCCATCAGCCATCATCTCCAAGTCTTTCCCCACAGGGCTGCTCTCAGTCCCGTCCACATCCAGCCAGAGGGTGTGTTGGGATTGCCATGACCCAGGTGTAGTACATTGTGCTTTAATTTAATACATTTATAAAAACAGGTAATAAATATTTAAACAAAACACTCCATCTGGAAAACAATAATATTACTAATACGCTTGGGCCAAATGTTTACTTTAAAGAAAAATGCACGGTAAAAAGTTATCCTAAACCTTGCTCTTTCACCAATAGTTTTATAAACTAATCAGCAGCAGCTGGTGTGAAACTTAAATTAATTAGAAAAGGAGAATGTAAAAATATACACATCAGCTTAAACCAACTCTACTGGAATGAAAATTGCCAGCATTGTATCCAGGATGTCCTTGTTGATGAAATATAAAGCTGTATTTTTTTCTATGAAGCTGGAAAGAAGGAAGGACAATAATTTAAAGTGAAACCTTACATCCATCTTTGAAACAAAAAGAGTTTGTGATAAAGACAGCCATTTGAGTTTGTTTTGGCTTGCAGGACTAAAGACATTAGAAGGAGTATCTCATATATTTTTGATTAAGAACAATATCATTATTCAAAGATTTAACTTCACATTTCTGTTTACTTTTTAAGTTAGGTGAGAAAATCCACACACAGTCCTCAACCCTTCTAGACTGACAGTGGATGAACATATTTCCCATAATGTAGTTTTCCTTTAAGAGGCAGAATGACCTGTTTTTGAAGTGGTGAGAGGGGAGAACTATTCAAGGTCTATCTGATTAACCAGATACTTTACAGAAAATATTCTTCTTCAGCTGCAGAGATGGAGTGAAATTCAAAACTCCTTGTGGTTCATTTTTTCTTCCTGAACTTCTCTGATTTCATCCCCAAACAGGTATACTTCAACTCTGCAAGGTGAATGTAAATTATTTTGATAATGCCACAGTAAAATAAAAGCTACATACTCAAAATCAGCTTGGTGAAAATAAAAAGAAGTGCCACATAGAGCAATGCCTGACATGTTGTGCTCATCACTCTATTAGTCCCAGGGAGCCTGTCTTTAAACGAGGAAACGTTTCAGTTTCAGTGCATTGTCTGGTTCCTGTCTCCTTCCACATTCCGTATGTCAGCTCTGTAACTATTACTTGAGCTAATCTAAAAGAAATAACCTACCTATTCAGGAGAAGTCTGAACGTTTCACGTAAGATTACATTTCTTCCTTTCCATGTCAGGAGCAATAAGCAAAACTCAATACCCTGAGTATAGAAATGATAATTCAAAGAGAAAGAAAATACTCTTGACATTTTAACAATAACAAGTTATTAATGTAATTCACTTCAGTTGAAAGAAAGTAGAATACATTTACAATGCAACTGAATAAAGGTTACGTGTATTTTGTGTTTTGCTCTGCATTAAATATAAATATCTGTCATATCAAATCCTAGACTAGTTGTAAGCACCCTCTTAAAATCCATGTTACTAGAAGTAAAGAAAGCAATTTAAAATACCATTTTTACAAATTACAAAATCCCAATCAGGCAAACCCCATATGGAATAGCTCAAGAAATCTAACATAGCTATTCTGAGCAGAGTTCTCTGCACACTGGGAACATCACAATCTCTGATACAACTGGTGCCATTGAGATACAGCATCCTTGCAGCATCTCACTTAGGAGCAGTTTCACAAAATAAAGGAATATAAAGCAGACTTGTGTCATCCTTTTCCTTGCTTGTTTCATGTTATCCCCCTTCCATACTCTCCTCTATGAAAATAATGTATTTTTACGTAAGAAAATATTTAACCAATAAAAAAAACACTAGATATTTCTTAATAATTTTTCAAGGTACCTGCTGTATTATAAAAGAATTTTTCAAGGTACCTGCTGTATTATAAAAGTAGAAAACAATCCAGACATAATTAGTAACAAATCTAATGTCATTCTCTCTCTCTTGTTAATTTATAAGAGCAGTCAGATTGAAGAACGAATTGATTTCTGAAGGTAGCATTGGCTTCTCTACATGCGGGATCAAAGACTGAAGCTGCCAGAATGTTCCACTTCCACCAGTGGCGTCTTTGTTCTTTCCTGGGACATTTTCAAGTCAGTATTTTAAATGCCTTTCCTTTCCTCTAAAATTTAGGTCAAACACTCTACCCCAAAGGTAAGAATCTTTGAAAGGTAAGGGAAGCAATGGGCTCTAGGCTGGTTTCCCACTACATTTTTTTTAATGGACCACCAGTGGTAAAATAGTTCTGTTCTAAAGCTAGGAGATATGGCCTGTCATCACTAGCAAGAGTCTCACTATTTTAAAACAAAACCCAAATAATGAAAAACAAATGCTCTAACTTTTGGGGATTTTACACCATACAGGATTTGGTGATACAGAGACTCCCCTCCAACCCCCTTCCCCTTAGGATGCATACTCCAGCCAGTAGAGTCCTTCACAGACAAGAACCAAACTCCACTTTCCACTATTTGCTTTACAATGCTTAGAAATATGTACAAGGTTGCCTACATAGATACCAGCTACTGAATAAATGACCTCTGTTCCCTATATCCTAATCAGCCACTAACAAAGGAACAGGAGTAACAGAATAAAGGGTGATTGTCAGGAGCATTTCTGTTTTTCTAACATATTTTCCTTCAAAAGCTCAAAAGGTAAAGCCCTTGGCAGATGCGGTGTACAAAAAATGCTTTACAGAAGATGGAAACTCTTGGAGTCAGACAAAGAAAGGACACATGGAAGATTTGCATGTGCAGAAGTGTTCTTCATTTAAAGGGAATTAAATAGAGAAAGCTGAGGAAGGAGATAGACAACAAGGAATAACAACAAAAGGATGCAGAGGGTAAAGAAGAATTAAAATGAAAAAAAAAAGTTAATGAGAAGTTCGGGTGCAAATCAATGCAGTATAAAATTATACAAAGGTAATTAGAAGAGCGTGTTTAGTCTGTGAATGGAACATACAGCTTATTTGAAACCATGGTTTTTACATTAGAAAGGCGATTCCAGCATCAATAACAGATACACATTTACTACTGATACAGATACACTCTACTGCTGTGAGAAAACATATACTTACAGTGAGGTGAAGGTTATATTTAAGGCAAGGAGTGCAGCCAGATCTTGCAAAGGACACATGCATCTTGTGTGCTGCAGCTCTAAGCAAAGTAGAAACTTGTAACTCTGATGATATTTGCAAGGTTTCTAGCTCTGTTCAGAAAACATCTGCAGAAACCAGCTGCATAAGGACAATGCCAAAGAGTAAAGCAAAAACAAGCCAGTAAATTTTTCCTTTTAAATCTGTGATGACAAGCTCAAAGGCTTCTGAACAGCCACTTTTTACTGGGAAAAAGACACGTAAAACTTCTGCAATGAGAGTAAAAGTGGACAGTGGAAGGAATACAGAAGTCTAATAACATGAAAGAATACATATAAGAAAAGCAAATTCAATGAGGAATTCAACAAGTTGATTAAAATAGACACCAATTTAGATGAAGGATCTACAGCTCCATGTCCGCCTCTACTGCTTCCTCTGAAGTAAAAACACCAAAGACTGAAAACAAATCCGGCTCAGTTCTCTACCACAGAAGGAGGACAGGTTCCCCGTGAGTACAGCAGTTTTCCTGCATGCATGGCACAGGAGTCACAGAGCAGCAGGAATTTGGCAACAGAAGGGAGTGTGGAAAGGTCTACTCAGATATTCTTCACTCCTCAGGACTCTTCCGTAGGGAATGACCTCTGTACCTTTTTCACCTCAAAGTGGGCATCAAACTCTGCATTTGTTAAAAGTGCTATGACTAAAAAAATGATCAAACGCTAACACATGTTAAGCAGTTGCAGCTGAGACAGCATATTTTCTTTCAGATTTACGTACAAAGAGAATTTAAATAATATACAGCAATGTGGCAGTTTAACTCTTGCCGTGAAGATTAAGGGGATGACCTCAATTTCCCTCCCACTCATCTGGGACTCTGGCCTTTGGGCTAGTTAGTTTCTGTCACAGTCATGCTGTGAAGTTACTTTCAACTCCACTGAGAGATTCTGGTTGAAAGAAAATATATTGAAGAATAAAATAGTTCTTTAAAATTAGTAAATAAAAGGCTTTAAATAAAAATGCACACCTTTAGTTATAGCAAATCAATAGACAGAGCTCTAACATGACTTCACAAGGAATTTGAGATCTAAGAAGTTTTTCTAAATTACTTTTTTCTTTAAAGAGCCATCTATAAAAGAATTCCAAAAATCATATTGGTTATATTCACTATTCATATAATCTCCTAGTGTATATTCAAGAAAGACTTTCCTTCAAGTGCGTCACACTCAATACAAGAAAAATTTCATTTTTAGGAAAGCACAATGGTATTCAAGCCCAAAATCTGTTAAAGCTAGTTTTGTTGAGTGGGAGAAATGAAATGGCAGTCAGTGTGCACAGCTCGTTACAGGAAAGACATCCAAGAGAGATGTTTCTGACTCAAAATGGTTAAAAATGTTACCTGATTCCTCTTCAACTAAACAGGTTAAATGTTCTGAAGTACCAAAGCAGGTTCATAAGTACTTTGGATGCTACAAGTAAAAGTGACATTAGCAAATAAAACCACCCTGGTAACTAGAAATGAAGAGCTACTACTAACTTCTAAGAGAATTATGAAGAAAAGTAATAGTTTCATCACAATTTTGCCATTTTTCTTATAAAGAAATAATGGGGGTAAGAGAACACAAAAAACCCCCCAACATTAACATTTTCATAAACTGCAATTGTATTTTAAATAGTGTTCTCCTGTTTAGAACCTCTGCATATTTTATTTAAGGAGTGGCAGGAGATCTGGACGATGAAAACACATCTGGAGTTTGCATTGTCAAAACAACATATTTTCTTGAAAACATATTTATGAAAACTGTAAAGCTTACATTCAAACTCAGATATATCGAAGTTATATAAAAGAGGACAGCACTTTTGCTACAAGCATTTCAATTGATCATTTGGTCTGTATCAGCTCACAAATGCTGAATCATGTTCACAAGAGAAATCCAACCAGCTGGCTTTGTTCTCTGTATGGATTGAATCAGTGTTATCAGATTAATGTAAAGAGACTGGCCCAGAGCTGAGCATAGAACAAGAACAGAATCTGTTTCTAACCATACTTTGTAAACCATTTGTTGACTTTCGTTTGATGAGTTACCTCTAAGGCACAAAAGAGCTAAACCATGAATACTACCAGCTTGTAATTTCTTTTTCTTGAATCTCCAAAGGCATAAAAAATTATATTGAAAGCTTTTCATAATGCAGTAAAAATGTTCTACAAGAGTCACTATTATCGAAGACAACCCACTGCCACTAATTACTTTAACACTATCTAGTGTTATGTGTTATCATCATCATGTGTCTTGTTTGCTAGGAGGTACACTGCATCAGTTCACCCAGAAAGCACTCAACAGAAACATACTGGGTTCTCCAGGAAAAATTTGGTGTACACTTTATTTTAGGATGTTCATACCAGTGGTAGGGTGTCATCACTCAGGCTAGCATGTCATTGCTAACCTCAAACCAGTTCATTGACAGTTGTACCAGGAAAATATTAACAGCTGGCCAAAAAAGTGAGCTGAAGACATGTTCTCCTGGCAGAGGGAACAAGAGCAAGCCTGTGCTTTGCCTTGTAATGTTACAGCTAAGCTCCCTGGAGGCAGTTAGCTTTACATTAGGATGGTGTCTGCAGGAGACACAGCAGCACTCCTGACTGCCCACAAAATGTATTCTGGAAGATCACACAAACTTAAAACAGGCCTGATGATAGACAATGTATTTGCTTAATTTTAAGAAACAAAACAAAACAAAAAGCACTAAATCTTGGACATCAAGGAGAATGTGGACCCACCGATTTTAGTATCTAAGTGTCCTGGTTATAAAAAGAAGTGAGTAATTTTAAGGAGTTCCTTCAAAATGTTTAAAATGTACTGCATGAAACAGCCCAGTTTAAGGCCACCACAATGTCAACATTCATCAGAAAGGAGAAAAAGAGAGAAAGGGAGAAAATGAGGAAGGAAAGAGGAAGGCGGAGGGGGTGTGAAGAAAGAGAAGGATAGTTATAGAATCTCCTAGGTTAACTGAAAACCAAGCAAAAATCCAGAACATTTTATGAAATACATAAACCACCTACAAGATCTCCTGTTCAAACCCGCCAAATTTTGGAGCCCTACCCAAACTCTTGTTTTCTTGATATTTGATGGGTTGAACACTACAATTTATCAAAATTCTGAAGGCCATACTCCCCTGAATGCAAAGACTTAGTCTACAAGAACGAAAATAACTAAAACAGCCTCACATTTAAAAAAGAAACTCTCTATTATTCATAACTTATTAACTAGAAATAAAGTGTTCGAACCCTGAAAAAATCAGCAAATAACTGTTTTCCTGCTTTCCAAAACCAGCCCCAGTATTACAGAATTTCACATGTTGAAGTCACCAGTCAAAACAACTTTCTTAGCCAATTTTAGTCAAATTGCCGAGACATCTCATTTTTCTTTCTTTCTTTTTCCAAGACAGTCATTTTGAAATCTGTCAATGACAGATGCTGTAACCATCATTCAGACCTAGTTAAGCACTGTTAGTTATATGGATTTAATATATAACATATTCAAAATGTGTTGAAAACATTCTTCCAAATCATTGGCTGCTAATGAAATATCAGCTCATCCACATTAAATTATATTATATTATGGTGCTGCTTCACCTCTTCACAATGTAATTCTCTGCTGAGAGATCAAGGATGCTGCCAATTCCATGCCCTTTAATCAAATCTGAATGCTCAAATGTTTTATCTGGCTTCTACTTGCTAGTCTGGCCTTGCACACAGTCCTATTTAACTCCTGTGTGGTTTCTATGAAGTCTGACAGGATGTCTTGGCACGATTACAGTTCCTATATGTGCTGAAGTTATTACTCTGGTATTAGAAAATGTGTTGTCAACCAGGAATTAACTAACCAGCTAAGATAAAATAACTGTAATCCTGCACCTTCATTAAAACTGGATTCAAACTGTGATTATCAAAGAGAAGGAAATATGGGTTTCCAGCTAATGCCACAGCTATATGCTGAAGGCTTCAATTCCTGGTACTCTGAAAGATTTCTTGCTTGATCTGGAGCTGTGCCTTTTGGAGCCATGAGGTGGTAGGCACTTGTTAAAACATCCAGTCATGTTTGCAGATCTTTCAAAAGGTCCTTGCATATCGCTTACTTTCAATATTGTACAAGGATGAAAGCTAGCATTTTTTAAAACTTCAACACATACATATCTGCACCTCCAGAAGACTATATACCTTGGAAACACTGAAAGCTGTATGTCTTCATCATTTTTCAGCTGTAAATTTGGGATATCTTTGATAAACACATTTCACTGCAGTGTTTAGAAAATAATTTTATCTAATTATCAGGGTCCCTTATTGTTCTATGCTCCTAAGACATGACTGCTCCACACACTCAACTTATAGCAAAAGTCATTTCCTTTGTTTAGTAAAAAAAAAGGTTACAAAAAAAATCTGAGTACAAAGCAGTTAGCCATGGAGGTAGATCTTAAAGACTAATGAACAAAACAGGGAGAGAATGATAGTATCACCTCTTAAAATGTCTGAAAGAGACATCAAAGGCACCTTAACTGATCATGTGGATTGACTGAAAACCAGAATGGCCAACAGAGTTCCAAAGGCACTTCCAGTTTTGGACCTATCTCTAGAGCTGTCAAAGAATTGAAGAAATAGTGAGAATAAGGAAAAAATAAGAAAATAATGGATATTGAATGAAAGCAAAAAGAGAAATATCTTTACTGAATTCAGTTTTCAAATTATTAAAGTGAAAACCTCATCAACTTTTTTGTTTTGAGCAAGTAGACACAACTACATTGTATATCCAAATTCTACTGCATTCTTAGTAAAAACAACAGGTTTCAGTTTTCAGCAATCTGTATCTTGGGGATGCCTGTCTTTTTATTTAATAGCCTGGTGTTTTTTTACTCTCCTATCAAGCAGTGCAGCTGCTTCATGGATGCCTGTAAGTCACAGTGCCCATGGCAAGGATTTCCAAATCTTAATTTATGTGATGAATGCCTGTTGGAGAGGGTAAGCAGGAGACCACCTCGGTTGCGTTGTTTGCTTTACCAGTCCTTGGGATCTCAAAGGTTAGGCAAAGTCTTCTTCCATTTCTCCAAGAGGCATGAAGGACCTTGCAGGTCCCTCCTAGTATACCCTTCTCTATTTTTCCCCAGACTAAAGAGATCTTGTTTTTCTAGTAACCCCTTAGGCAGATACTGTCTACCCATGATCATCTGTTTTTTTCCTTCTAGCTTAGTCTTTTTGCACACAGGTCCAGAATTACAGACAGCATCAAAACATTTCTGTCCCATGGATTTACACTGAGGCATATCACTCTTCCCTGGTTTTGGTCACCATCTTTTTTCTTAAGAAACACAGTTTTATGAAGTTAATACTTCTCACCCCTATAAATTACTGACCTGAGGTAAAAGCAATAGGAACTCAGCTCTTTGTAACATCACAGCCATCATACTGTCTTCCCACAGGCTGATTATTAAATTGTCTTTTGTTGCTATCTGTCGTTATGTTGAATTATGTAAATTTTCTAAAAATTAGTGAGGCTTCAGACACTGTACCTGTTTCTAACAAATATTATAAAATTCTTCCTTAACATTTGTTAAAATAAGTGGCATTATAATTCCTAGATTGATGAATAGCACCTAGTTACTTAAACATAAGTCAGGAAATTCCTTTAAAAAAAAAGGATTTGTTATAACTTTATTACATAAATTCATTACTTCTATTACACGAAACACTAAAATTCTTAATAAAAGACAGCAGAGTGTCAAAAAAGCATTTTTCCAACAGAAACCTGCAGTTCTGTAGTAAAAGTGACTCAATCAGTTCTCCTAGTCTATTTTGTACCCAAGGCACAGCATTCAAAACTAAATTCAACTTTTATTTCCACACCAGAAGTATAATGTGCTGGATTTGTCTGCGGTATAGATAATTTTCTTTATGGCTGTGTTTTAGATTTGTGCTGAACACAGGGTTGACAACACAGAGATGTTTTTGTTGTTGCTCAGCAGGGCTTACACAGAGCCAAGGCCTTTTCTGCTGTTTGTGCTGCCACTGGTGAGAAGTTGGGGGTTCATGAGAGGCTGGGAGGAGACACAGCTGGGACAGGTGACCCAAACTGACCAAAGGGATTTGCAGACCCTGTGACACCATGCTCAGGACATAAGGCTGAGGGCGAAGGTGGAGAAAAGGTGCAGCATTTGGAGTGATGGCTTTTGTCTTCTCAAATAGGAGCTACAAAAGATGGGGCCCTGCTCTCCTGGAGATGGCTGAACATCTGCCTACCCATGGGAAGTGGTGAAATAACTTCTTGTTTTGCTTTGGTTATGCACACGGATACTGTCTTCCTTATTAAACTGTCTATATCACAACTCAGGAGTTTTCCAGCTTTTGCCCTATCCATTCTTTCCCCAGGTACACTGGCAGAAGAGTGAGCAAGGGCCTTCCTGGGGTGAAACCATGGCATATGGTTTCCACTGGAAGTTCTCTCATCTCAGTGGTCCTAATCCAGTTAGCAAAATGTGACACCTGGATGTAGACATTAGTTTGTAACAATTCTAGACCCCATTATAAAAGCCACATCCAGGAAAAATCCCAAAACTCCAGCTCTTTCTGGATTATCTTTCTCAGAAGGAGGATCCATTGTTTTCAGATGCAAAACCTTCCTGGTGTACTAAATAATATCTGAAGAGACTACAGAAGGCACCAAAGTGCTAACTGAAATCTCCTGAATGAGAGGTGAGCTGGATAACTTTTCCTCAACATAAAGAAAATGGCTATTTTTGTCAGAACTGAGTCCCTTAAGGTCAGTGCAGATTTTCCTAATGAAACAAAAAACAAACACCACTCTGATTTTCCCCACTTACAAGGCCTGACTGCAATTTCACAGTGAGATAAGTGCCTGCACATTGAGGGTGGCAGAGCACTGGAACAGGCTGCCCAGGGTGGTTATGGAGCTTCCCTCACTGGAGACGTTCAAAACTCAGCTGGATTCATTCTTGTGTAAGCTGCTGTAGGTGACCCTGCCTTGTCAGGGGGAATTGGACTGGATGATCTCCAGAGCTTGCTTCTAACCCTATTTATTGTTTCAGCACAGTCTAGTTTTTGGTAGCAGTTTTTGGTAGCAGGGGGCCACAAAGATGGCTCTTGTAAGAAGCTGCTGGAAGCTTCCACAGTGTCCTGCAGAGCCAATCTCTGATGGCTCTGATGATGGACATGCTGCTGGCCAAAACTGGGCCAATGAGAGAGGCTGGTATGCCTCTGTGATGACATATTTAAGAAGAAAATCAAAACAAAGTCACATGGTTTTGCTTCTAGTCAGAGAAGAGGAGGAGGAGGTGTGAAAGTCTGTCCGAAATATCCCTCATCTGCCTCACAATTGTCATTTGCAGCCTGTGGGGATCCATGGGGGATGTCATTTGGGGACCACTGAAGAAACAAGACCCCTCCTGTCTGCTGATCTTGTAGGGGAAAGTCATATGCCTGAGACTTGAGAGCACAGTGCTAGCTTACTGTTTCCACAGGTGTTGTTTGCTGTATGCTACACTGAGCCCAGTGAGAAGGGGGCACCGTGCCTTTTTTACAACAATAGTCTTGGAAGCTTGTCGCAGACATTTCTCCACAGAAATCCTTTCTTTCGGATTTCTGCATCTTCTGGAGGCCAGAGGCCTCAGAAGACAAGGTAAACAATTTTTATCAGCTGCTGGGGAATGCAACAGGGACACCTTGATTGGCTCATTTCCTATGTTTATAATTAAGGGCCAATCACCAGTGCAAGCCAGGGGACTGAGTCCTTGAACACAACTTTGTTGTAGATTCTTTCTATCTATTCTTAGCCTAGCCTAGCAGCTCTGCAAACCTCTCTCTATATTCTATTAGTATAGTCATAATGTATTATATATAATATCTTAATAAATCAAGCCTTCTGATTCAAGAAACAAGATTCACCGACTCTCTATCACCAGCTGCGACCCACTGAGGCGCGGTAATAGAAGCTGTCCCACCTCTCAGCCTGGCTGAACTTCTCCTAAGTTCAGGTGGTCTCCCACAGAAGACCCTCACCTGTTTTACAACCACCATGACAGACAAGTAGAGATGTAAGAAGCCTCGTCATCAAGAGACCGAGACATTAAATCCCTATGTGAAAAGGCCCCTCTCCTCCCTCCAAGGACTGGGACTGAAAACCCCAACCCGGTTTCAGTGTGGGGAGGCAAGCTGACCAAAGCGAGATGTTTGCCTGCACGTGTGACCACTGGACCACAAAAACAATGGTTCTTGCCTGCTGCCAAGCTTGGACTGTGTGTACCCTTATTCTTCCCCCCTGAAGATAAAATAAACTACCTTTGTTTCAGTTGCAAAATCCATCCCACTTCCCCCATAGAAAAAGAGTATAATTGGGGTCCAGATGAACTGCGCCTCTGAGATCTCCCTGATGTAACAGAAGGATCCTCGACTGGACTGGACCAAAGGACTTCGTCTCTACATTTGGTAGCTATACCCCCCTCTTTCTTTCTCCCTTCTCTCTCTCTTTCTCTATCTTTTTCTCTGCCTTAATCCCTCTATCGCATTTTGCTATGGTCATTCAACAAAGGTGCACTTGTTTTGATTATTACTGCAAATCTCCTGTGCTGTGTCAGTTTTCTGCACCCTGAGATCAATCCACAAACCATCACAAAACGCATTCATAAGGACAGATCATGACAGGTGAGAACATGTGAAGGAAACAACAGTGAGACACCAAGGTCAGAAGGAGGGGCATGAAGTGCTCCAGGCACCAGAGCTGAGATTCCTCTGCAGGCTGTGGTCAGACCATGGTGAAGCAGCTGTTCCCCTGCAGCCCGTGGGGATCCACAGGGGATGCAGAGATCCACCCACAGCCCGTGGGGATCCACAGGGGATGCAGAGATCCACTCCCAGCCCGTGGGGATCCACAGGGGATGCAGAGATCCACCCACAGCCCATGGGGATCCACAGGAGATGCAGAGATCCACCCACAGCCCATGGGGATCCATGGGGGATGCAGAGATCCACCCACAGCCCATGGGGATCCACGGGAGATGCAGAGATCCACCTGCAGCCCATGGGGATCCATGGGGGATGCAGAGATCCACCTGCAGCCCATGGGGATCCATGGGGGATGCAGAGATCCACCTGCAGCCCATGGGGATCCGCAGGGGATGCAGATGCAGAGATCCACCCACAGCCTGTGGGGATCCACGGGGGATGCAGAGATCCACCCACAGCCATGGGGATCCACGGGAGATGCAGAGATCCACCCACAGCCTGTGGGGATCCATGGGGGATGCAGAGATCCACCCACAGCCTGTGGGGATCCATGGGGGATGCAGAGATCCACCCACAGCCTGTGGGGATCCATGGGGGATGCAGAGATCCACCCACAGCCTGTGGGGATCCATGGGGGATGCAGAGATCCACCCACAGCCCATGGGGATCCATGGGGGATGCAGAGATCCACCCACAGCCTGTGGGGATCCATGGGGGATGCAGAGATCCACCCACAGCCCATGGGGATCCATGGGGGATGCAGAGATCCACCCACAGCCTGTGGGGATCCATGGGGGATGCAGAGATCCCCCCACAGCCCGTGGGGGAGGTGCCCATGCCAGAGCAGGTGGATGTCTGGAGAGGCTGTGATCCAGCAGGAGAACTGGTGGAGAGGGCCCTTGTTCCGGGCTGGAGCAGCCTGTCCTTGGAGGACTTCACCCCATGGAAAGTGAGCCATGCTGCAGCAGTTTTGGGAGGACGTCTGCCCAAGGGGGGAGTTCATGCTGCAGCAGGCGCAGTGTGGCTGCTGTCTGTGAGAGCAGACCCATGCTGGAGAAGTTCATGGAGAACTGTCCCCCATAGGAGGGACCCCACGGCTGACAGGGGTAGGACTCCTCTCCCAGAGAAGTTGAAGAAAATCTCGGTGATGAACTGACCAAAACCCCCATGCCCTGTCTCCCTGTGCTGTCGGTGGGGAAGAGGGAGGGGCTAGGGGGAAAAAGGTGTTTACGGGCTTATTTTACTTCTGATTATCCTCCTCTGATTCTGTTATAGTCATAAATTTCACTTTGCAACTTCAAGTTGAGCCACTTTTACCCTTAAAATGTTTTTTGCTGGTCCTTCTCTCAACTCAGAAATCCTTTGTTAACTTTTTTTCCTTTTCTGTCCTCTGCCCAGCTGTGGCAGGGGAGGGTGAGCAAGCAACTCCCGTGGGTGCCTGGCGTTGGGCCACTGTCGAACCATGACACCCTAAAGATTCTGTGATTCCACAATAATGCAAGAGTTAAGTCTGATCCACATTTACATACATTAAAAATTGGTATATAAATATTCAAAGAAGGTATGGTAGATGATTTTATCCACTGACAACCCATTTCCAAATTTTGCACTGGAGATCTGAGCTCCATATTACTTTAATGACTGCTTTGATAGTATGTAATATTAAATTTTCATACTTTTAAAAAATCTTTCTTTCCATAATCAAGCACAAGCCTGTATTTGCTTTTTTATTTAAAGAGGTAAGATCATATCTCTTGGTAAACTTATTATAATGTTTTAATTTTGTTAACTGTGAGTGTCTGTCTTACACAGTACCTTGCAGGCTATGAATATTCAAGAGATCTTCTGCTAAGCAATTTCAATAATCTGTCATGTCACAATCAGAGAAACAGTTTGCATTTTTTACAGGAAATGGACAGAGTCCCAGATATACATTGCCTGCCAGAATTTATACTTCCCACCACTCAGAGAAGAAATTGTGCAGGATTTACTACCAATGTTACAATCAGGTTGCAATAAATTTTACTTTGAATTAGATGAGCTTTAATCTACCATGACTTTTGCATCTCTAAGCACCGTGTTGGAGTTCTGCTGTTAATATTAACTGAAGCACGTGGTTCTTTTGTTACTCAATAATGGCCCTATTTAACAGAAATTGAATTTCCACAGCTGCCATGCACTGCAAGCTCCTAAGCCTGGGTACCCAAAGTGCCTAATCCTGGTGCTGCTGATAAATTGTCCTTTGTAGAGGGTTACAGCTTCCTTCAGGGCTGCCATACCATCTCAAATGGCCTTCCACAGCCTTCTCATCTAGATCGAAGGAGAAGAACCATATCCAGGTAATGGATGGAACTGTTTCTCAAAGTGCTGACACCTGTCCATTTTAAAAGGCATTCTCTAGACATTACAGGGCTTTCCAAGTATTTCAGGTCACAAGTGTGATACCAACCTGAAATGAAAATATTGAACTGTATGAAACTTGATGAAAGCACACTTTTTATTGAGTGGCTGAGATAATAGGAAAGCACTACAAATTCCAGGCTTTCTATCTTCCATTTTGTCAAAGGTTATCAAAATTTGATTCTTACTGTTTGCACAATATGTTTCTTAAGGTACAAGATTCCTACTTAACTGAAAATTCTCCAATATTCAGAAAAAGCTGAAGACCTTTTCACAAAAACCTAATTTCCATACCATTTTACCATTTCAGGTGTCCTAGTTAATCTGGGGACATGGTACTTTTTTCTTCATGCTAGCATTTCTAATGATGCAGGACATTTCTGCTAAATATAGGAGCTTAAGATAAATTAATTTGTGATATTTGTTTCTCTTGTAACCTGATCTTGACTAAAATTGTCAGAACCTCAAGAAAAGCATTTTGATATAGTACTTGTCAAAGCATATCTGTAGATACAGCTCTTCATATCTTTTTCTTTGTCAGTCAAGCAGCTTATGTTTGGGTTAGAAAAAGACATTGAATATCAGCTGAGCATCATAATTTACAGAGATGGAATACTCTGATAAACGCAGCACCACAAAGAAAGCCTCTCCAGCCTCTCCAACCTGTTTTCTGCCTGTAAATATGTCTTGAACTATCATAAAATCATTAAATCCCGGAATGGTTTGGGTTGCAATGGACTTTAAACATCATCCTGTTTCAACCTCCCTGCAGTGTACAAGAACACATTCCACTAGACCAAGTTTCTCAAAGGCCTATCCAATCTGGCCTTAAACACTTACAGGGATGGGATATCCACAGCTTTTCTGAGCCTGTTGCAGTGCCTCACCACCCTCCCAGCTGAGGAACACATCTGAAGCCACTCACTGTGAAGGGGCTTTGGTCCCATCAATGACAGTTGCTGGCCTTGAGAGTGTGACTGCCAAGAGAGGCACACGAATGGTCAGACTGGGAATTTTCCTTAACATCGATGATACAATATCTAATCTAATTCTACTGTCTTTTAGTTACCCCCTAGTTCTGTCACTACATGCCCTTGCAAAAAGCCCCTCTCCAGCTCTCCTGTAGGTTCCTTTCAGGTACTGGGAGGCTGCAATTAGGTACCTCAAAGCTTTCTCTTTTCCCACCAATCTCAGCTCATCCTTTCCTATTGGAGACTTGCTCCATGCCTCTTATGAACTTGGCAGCTTTCCTCTGGACTTGTTTCAACAGGTCAATGCCCTCCCTGTGCTGCTCCTTACCACCCATATCCCTCAGGACTGTGAACTCCACCAGGGCAGGATCACTACCGCCCAGGATGCCTCCCATTTTGATAACCCTGATTAACTCACCTGTGTTGGTAACCAACAGACTGAGTAACACAACCCCTCCACGGGGCTCTGTATTAGCCCTTCCTGTGAGTCAAAAAGTTATTTTCCATGCATTCCAGGAGTTTCCTGGACTGCCTACAGTTTGCTCTGCTATTTCTCCAGCAGACACTAGGATGTCTGAACTCTCCCAGTAGGACAAGAGCCTATGAGTGTTATCATCCTTGTAGCTGGAGCAAGACGGTCTCATCAATAGGCTACTCTTGGTCAGAGACCTGTAGTGACACCAACCACATGATTCCCTTTGTTGCCTCAGTCTCTGTTTCTTACCCACAGGCTTTTACCTGGTCACTGTTGTTCTTCCATTCACAGGTTGTTCTTCAGAGATGGCTCATCACACTCAATGAACCTCTTGATACAGAGGGCCCTCCATCCCTCCTTTTCCCCCTGTGCCTCCTGAACAGCCTCCAGCCTTTGAAAGCTGCACTCCAGTCAGGGGATTCATCCCAACCAGGCTTCAGCAATTGCAGCTAGGACACAGCTTTCCAGCAGCATGGTGGCTTCCAGATCCTCCTGTTTGTTGCCAACACTGCATGCACTGCTGTAGATGCACTTCAGCTGGGCAACTGGCCATGTTTTCTTCCTACAGGTACACCATGTACTTCCTGTCAGATCCTTCTCTGGTGTTTCCCTGTTGGCTCTCCTTACCTCCCTGGCTCATTTCTGTAAGACTGCAACTGTGTCTCAGCACACTTGTCTCAGTGTGGTCAGCACTCTGTGACTTCAGAATCAGCAGCAGAGACACCTTGCTAGCACAAAGGTGTCCATTGCTCCTGTATCCCAACTAGCTCTGCAAGTGAGATACTAGTTTCACCAAGCAAAATGGCTCCTCCTTCATTGAGAAACATCTGATGTCAGCATGCTGGCACTGCATAAGCCTTTCTGCTGTCAAAGAACCCAAGCTCTTTGCACTGGGGCCATATGCTCAATCTGTCTGTTTCTTCCAACGTTGCTGTCTTCTACTGGAAGAATAGAGGAGAATATGATTTGTGCCCCAGATTCCCTTACCCACTGCCCCAAGACCCTTGAAGGCATTTGTGGTCACCCTCGCACTACATGCTGCCACTTCATCTCCACCATGGAAGAGCAGTAACAGGTAGTGGTCCATCACCCAGCAATTTTCAGCCTGTTGTCTGCAGGTGTTTTACGGACCCTGCCTACCTTAAGGAGGGAGAATCTGCAGTACAAATGTTTTATTTCCATGCTAATAATTAGCAGAGAAAAGCCCCCCCCTTTATTTTCTCTTATAACTCCAAGCTCTCAATAATGTCAGGATTGCATGCAGGGTTCCTATTTATCTCTGAGATAGAAATTGACTGGAATTCCACAATTTGTTGTCTGCTGCAACTTTGATTTTCTCAATTTTCCAGACATACACAGCATTCCAAAAGTTTTGTAAATTTATGCTAAGAACATATGTTCAGATAATTGCAGTAATAAAATTACTAGGTATAGATTAAAATCTTTAGGTTATAAAATGTAATAAAATTAACTAAATACAAGTTAAATACGCCAGAAACTGTGATCCTTAGCCAGCATGAAAATTCATTATATTTAGTGGGACTGCTTATAAACTCCAGGACTGATCTACAATGTTTCCAGAATCTACACCAATGTTAGTCAGCAGATCACAGAAAGCATGATTTTACAGTCTTTCTAATTAGCATGAATTAACAGTTAGCAGCACGGGATATACGTTTTTTAAAAAATTCAAATATAGCAAAAATCAATATAATTTAGGAAAAAATTGCTGCTAAACTTCATGTTAATTCAATATGAAGGCAGTTTTTTTCAAGTTTTGTTTTGATTTCCTTGGGTAATCCCTACATGTCATACTTATTGACTTTCATATTAAACAGAGAATTTTAATTAGGACTAAATTCAGCTGGAAGAAAACAAAGGCCCAATATAGTCTCTATTGTATATGTACAGAAAAACATTACTATTGTTATTGGCAATAGTTGTTAGTGCTTTTTGTTTCCCACTCTCAGAAAGGTTCATACAACATACTTAACACTGTCCAGATGGTCATTTATACCGGATTGTAGAACCACAAAATATCTCAAATTGGAAGAGACTCATAAGGGCCAGCAAGTCCAACTCCCTCCTCTTCACAGGGCTACTTAAAATTAAACCATAAAAGGATCATCCAGCTGCTCCTTCAACTCAGTGAGACCTCTGATCACCTCCCTGGATAGACTGTTCTAGTGACTGACCATTCTTTGGGTTCAGAACTCTTCTCTCTACAAGATCCCCTCTATCATCAAGGAAGTCCACAGCTCCTTCAAATGTACATTAAGTTAGTTTGATTATGATTCTGAATTTACCTAATTCAAAATCATAATCAAGCTAACTTAATGTACATTTAATTCCAGCAGTCAGATCATTTATAAAATATACTAATGAGCACTGGCCCTAAAATTGAGCTCTGTGGAACTACCTATTTCTTGATTTTTCCATGCATTTGAAGTTTTGCGTGTTTCTCTAAGCAACCTCTATTAGGTTACTTGCTTTGTGGATTTCAAAAAAATCTTTAAACATCTGTGAAACTTTTTCAAATAAGACAAAGTCACATAAGATAATTTTAGTTCCACAGATTTTTTTTTTTTTTTTAGGATAAAATTTCAAGAAGAATTATTTAAATGCTCAGAAGTGGTTGCTTCAACCCAAAATCCAGCTGAAATTAGTAGTCACTTGCGCTGCATGGTAGGTATACAGACAAGTTGTTCCGCAGAAAATTTTAAAATAACAGAATGAAGAAGGTTTTACTCATTCTTCTGTGGATAAAATATACCAGACAATGCATCTATCAAAATGAACAGAAGGATCACCAGAAATGCAAAATCCACAATTTCACCCATGCCGTGTACTCCAATGTTTCAGTGGCATTGCCACTGGAAACATTTTTTGCTGATTTCTGCCTTGACCTTTTTCCATCTTGCAATCTGAGCTCATTAGAACTCTCCACAGAAGGCAGAACAAGCCATTCTTTTCCTTTTCGCAAGCACCCTTCTAATTATATCAGTAATTGGCTCCCAGTGCTTTACTAACCTTTTCTTGGAGATAAACATTTACAGAACTCTCAGCTCTTTCTCACAGATCACACTTGCTCACACACTGTCCTTTTCTGGATTCACCTCAATTTATTTGTGATTACATGCCCAGACCCAGATGTTCCTTTGGTACAAGATCACACATGTTACTCAGGAAGCAATATTGTCACCCATTCATGTTTCTCTTACATGAGATAATAACCAAATTTTCCTTAACAGCACACACTTTGTACCTGTGGAGTTACTCTGTCAACATGTTAGCTTGTCTTCTCGAGTTTCATCCTAATTTTTCCCCAGATCATGTTATAGTATTTTTCCCCCTGCAGTTGGTCATCTCTAAATGTAAATAAGAGTTTTTAATTTGCCTTAAAATCTGAAGAGCCTTAGACCCTTTAAGGAATCATGAAAGGTACACATACCCATTTCAACATATTCTCTAAGTCTTGCTATTCGCCTCAACAATATCTTTAATTGAAACAGTGTTTCATTTTTTTCACCCTTTTAGGCTACTATATTAACCAACGTCAAAAGCTGGTAGCATTTATTGTATCTTCCCTATCCAAACGTCTTTTCACATATAATTTGTTAACTTTATAACTTGTTTTGACGTTGTTCTCAGTAAATCCAGCCTAGTTATTACACTCTTCCTTATTATTTCTCAAAGCCTCAAAGTCTTGGAATTGAACTAGCTCATTAGTCCATGTTTCCTGTATCTCCCTTTTCCACATAAAAGTTAGTACCAGGCACTATGCTTGCCAGTTTTCTAGTGCTCCTGTTGCACAGCAGTCCTCCACCATTTCCCAAAGGCAAATTCCAACCCTTCTGAAATTGCTTAGGCAACATCACTAAGCATACTACTATGAAGTTTATTTAACCAATTTTAAAACATCTAATTTATCTAAGTGATCTCTTATCTGTCTTTTCCAATGTTCAGCCTGAAACCTTTGTCATCAGTATTGTGTTACCATCTGCTCCTGAGTGATCTTTTTGTGAAGACTAAATGTAACAAGGCTTATATATATCATGTGATGATTGGAAAGGGTTTTCTTTTTCTTTCAATTTCCTTCTGCCTGTGGAACTTATAATTAACTCATTTTAAAATGCTATCCTTTTACCCCTGACATTTTCTGCTACTTAACCTCATTTCATACCTTGACTTTCAACTTTGTTACTACATATTCATATTATACTTCTCAGTCAACTAAATAACCAAATTTGCATTTTTTTTGCAAACTTGGCTATTTTGCATGTTTAGTCACTCGCTGCCATGACTTCAGCTTATTTACTCTACCTAGCTGTGCTATTCTATGCAGTTTTCTTCCAGTGTAACCTTAAGTAACAATTCTGAGAGCTAACTGAAGTCTGTTTTCTGGAAGTCCATAATGTTTGGGGTTTTTTTGTTTCTTCTTCTCTTCCCAAAGATCAAAAAATCTTATTTCAGTTTCAATCATTTTCAGTTCAAAACCTCAGACAGTGTCATCCTTGATTTCCCCTCTCTATTTGTTCTTTAGCAAAAGAGAGTTTTCACCAGTCAGTTCCTGTATTCTATTGGACAGTCTGGGTCTTCACTTGGATTTGTTACAATCTTCCATGAGCACTGTTTTTCACCTGGTGTGTTCTACATCTTTTTGACATAAATTATCACCCATACTTCTACCATATAAGTCTGCATTTTGTATCATAGACTTTGAACAAGTTTAACTCCACGTATACGCAAAACCTCAGGGCAAGCATATTGTCTTCCTCATGTTCAAAATCACACTTTTTTCTGCCTGAGCAAAGTATACACAGGAATACTAGCATTCCAGTAATAAGTAATGCCACAAAACACATAATACTATAGAAAATACATTTGTGACTGTGTATTAAGGTTTTCAGCTTCTCCTGTTAGTACCCACATTGTTTCACTTATGAGCTCACATGCAAGATTTTTTTTCATTAGCTGTCTTGAATAAATATACTTGATTTTGCTGTCTTATCTGAAGAAAATTTATGATCATCTACTTTTTCTTCTTACATCTTGCTTCTTGATCTTTACTTAATTAGTAGGTCAAAGTGCAGACATGGCTTCTCCCTGTGTTTACATAAATTCATTCTTGTCCAGTAGCCTATAAGGATCACTGCAAGAGGTTTTATACTTATTTTGAAAAATTCCAGCATTATCAATGTTACTCAAACATTTGAGTTCAAATTATGTTGGGTGTAAGGGAGCAAGAGGTTGTACTTAATTTTTAAAATAAGACCAGAGAATTTAGAGGAATATCTCTGTTTACATTTCAAGTAAGCATAAGGAAACATTGAAGCTTATTTCTGTATTCAGTTATAAGAAGGTGCTTTAGAAGTTCTTTTCTTTTTTACTAAATTCAGTAAAACCCGAGAATTCTCCTCTTTCATTTGATTGATTCATAGTTGCCTATTTCAGAACTTGCTAAGCCTTCTTTGGTTTCTGAGATCCTTGGATACAGTGTACCTGAGCAGCCAGTACCCTGATGCAGTAACTTGAACAATTCTTTTCTGATCTTCTTTAGCCTTTTGTATCCATTTTTTTTTCACTAGGGGCCCAGCTGTTGCTCTTAAGGCTAGATACCAAGCAATTAACTATTATACTTTCATAATTTTTTAGACAGGATGCTGAAGGACTCCAATAGTGAGCAGATGAGTACCTAGGTACCGTTCTTGTGATGTGCAGACTACAAGGAAACTGCAGCATCAGAGACTGGCAGCCATGCCCCAGCAGAGCTGATAGCACTTGACAGCTCCCCTGGCCCGCACCTGATAGCTCCCCTGGCACCAGGGGTAAGGGGGGGTAAGTACAGGCACACCACAAACCAGCAGTGGAAAAGAAACCAACACACTCACATGAAAAGCAGCTGAGACTGCAGAAGACATGGATGAAAACATCAAGTACTGGATATGATAACCATTAATCATGTGAAAGTCTCATACCAAATGAACCAATATCTCAAGGCATTTCAGAGTCCCTAAAGCACAGGAAAAATGTCAACACCTGCACTTCTGAAGTGATCAAAGTATTTGGTTAAGATGGCAGGGATGACAATAAAGAATAAGAACAAGAAGGAAACTACTTCACAGAACACTGGGTGCTGTAAATCTCCACATCCTAACTGAAATTATGAAATCTCCCCTTCTCTGACAGTTCTAGGGGAGCATACAATAACTGTTTACCACAAATTTTATTATTCTGCACATTAAATTAAAACCCAAACATAGAAATGCTTCCTGAAACCACTGAACATAAGTAGCCTCTTAGCATATCCCTTTCTACCTTATCTTAATAAAACTACAGTTCTGGATTGGCGCCTATGACTCATGCATGAAGTCTATTTGTTCTGAATTCCTCTTTTAACCTGATTGACACATTGTGTTGGGCAAAACAGCACCTGGACAATAGACGGTCAGTAGCTGAAAAATTTTAAAACCAAAAGGTTTGCTTTTTCTCATAAAATTCTTAAAGCCAGTACACTTTCAAGAACAAGCAGTAACAGACGTTACAGATGACAGGAAAGGAAGTCTTTGTCCAAGGAAGCACAGGAATAGTTCTATGACAAAATCCAGCTCATATGTGTACCATCAAAACTAGGCAATTAAGTTTTAAGAGAGTGTTTTCAGAAGTCTTATGAGCTGTTTTATGTGTTGCTCTTCATGCTTTATTCCTTCTACCCAGACCAAGATTTTACCCCTAGAATGCCTGTGTAGAGAAAGAAAAGAAACCTATTTTGTTTTTTAAAAAAACACTGAATACCTTATCTATATTTATGTGCAATTATTTGTACTGCTAACTGGTTTGTCTGTTAAAAGAAACAGAATAGTTCTAACTTAAAGCAGTAACAATGGTCAGCTTGCATGGAAAAAAATGTGGTGGAGTTTACAAAGTGTAAACGGGGGGAGGAGACATCTCCTGCAAAGGACCTGGTGGCAGTAAATATCAGGTCTAACTGCCTGTGCTGAAGAATGGACAGTAAGCTTCATCCAGACCTAACACAATTAACATAGCAAGCAAAATTGTCTTATCTATGTTTTCAACAAATACAGAACATCAGGCTTCCCAGCATAAGCTGACTGAATAGGTATAAAACTTCATGTACAGGAATTATCACATTAATTAAAAGATGTAACGGGCAGTGGCACATACCCTAGAGAATTCTAGGGAGAGAAAAGATTAGGGATTGGTGTTTCTCAGACACTGAAATTGAGCAAGAGACATTGTCTAACCTCTGAGGAAATTCTATGTTCTTTGAATGGGACAGTTGCAACCTTCTAGAAATGCAACTCAAAATTTTCAAATGGGCTGTAAACATGAATTCTCAAAACCTGGGGTTCTTAAACTTTTTATCTCAAAGGAATTATCTCAGTAGCTGCAGCACATTTCATAAAATGTCTCTAGTAAAAAAACCTCTTTTTTATTCTAAAATTAGGTTTTAGAGTATGCAGACACTCCTACCACAGCCCATAATTTGCATGACATATCTTCTCATGTTGATGAGAAACAAATCAGGCCTTCAAGTTTCTCTTTTGCTGCCAGTTATTGTCAAGAGCCAAATTTTGTTCTACTTTTCTTAAACCAAAATTGTACTTTAGTTTCTTAATTGCATGAGAGTTCAATGCAAAATCACAGAATGAAAAAGAGAGACCAACAGGTAAGCCCTGTGTTGCAACCCAAACTGGAGAATGTCCACTGACCTCTTTGTGACCTGTAGGAAATTCCTAGCTTGTGCTGATTATAAAAATGGGGCAGAACAATAATAAAAAATGTAGGATTTAGGATTTTCTTTAGGTGCTTATTTCTGTAGGTGCAGCTTGACTGGAGTCACACCTGAGCCATAGGAGGAAGAATAAACTGAGGCCAAACGCTCACTGGACTCCTACTAGTGACATTGAGGAAGAAGAATTGTGGAGCAGGTCTGTGAGGTTTTCATGATCCCTGTGTGGACTGCCATCATCATGTTTGTTCTCTGTTAGTAACAGCTCCTACAGACAGGTAAGAGCTCAGTGAAGTTAGCCAGGCATCCCACTCTGGCCACCAGGCTAAGAAATACCACCAGCTACCGCACAAGATACCACATAATACCACACAAGAGAACCACACAGGAGAGTTTTCCAGTTCCAGCTGGACTGTCAATACAGAGTCATTTGCTCTGAAAGAAACAGGCAAATTCTGCTATCTTCTAGATCACTGCATCAGCCTTTTCTGGGTTTTTATTGTGACAACACAGGAGGCTTCCCAATTGAGAATGGGTTTCATTGGCATCACACAACAAATGGCAATCATTACTTTTCCATCAGCTTTGTGATGGTAAACTAAATTAGGTCACATCATTGTTCAGAGCTTAAAATGCTGCCTTGTGAAATTATTAACTCTTTTTAAAAATAAAAATTATTCTATCTTTCAATCATTTTATGTCCCAGAGAAGCTGGGATCTATTTTTATGAGAACTCTTTTATTAATTATCACCAAACACACTTCAAAACTTGTTCAGCTTTAAAAAAACCCGAACCCAAATATAGATGATTGACCTCCATGAAATTCAAACTGAGCAAGGTAAATCTTGATAAAATGTCAGTTGAAATTAATTTATCAGTGGGGAAAAAAATATATAATATGGTAGAGCCTGGGGGATTAGGGAGAAGAATGTTTTCCCCACTTGAGAATTTAAATCTATATCATTGACTCTTCAGAAAAGGGAAATTATTTCTTTGGTCTTACTATCTCACTTTATATTTTGCTTCCAGGAAAAAAAAAAAAAAAAAACACAAGGCTTGTAACTTCCTTAGAGAAAAAAAAAGAAAAAAAGAAAGAAAAGGAAAGAAAAAAAAAATTAAAGAGTGCATTGTGATAGTAATCCTACTGAAAATTGCGGATTAAGAATTTTCTTTGAAATAGGCTTTAATTTAGATATCTAGAGGAGATTTTGTGAAATCCACTTGAAGTCTGATATCCATACCTCAAAAAGTAGCAATTTTGCTGGAACCTGAAATTGTGAGGATTTTTGTTTCCACTCATTAGGCAATAATGCTATAATTTATCTTGTCATTCCAAATGTGTCTTTAAAGGTGCTATTTTCACATGCAGTCCTTCTTGTTCTGTCAAAATTACCAGTTTGAAATTAGAAGGGAACAGTGTTGTCACAGTGACAATAGTTTGACACCTTATTGTACAGTTGTCTGGACATGGTGGTCTGAGTCAGCCTGAGTGAGCAACACAATCCTAATGGAACGTCTTGCCATGTTTGCACATATGCACTGCCTATCCAGCTCCAACATATAAACAAACCACTCTACAACAACATGTCAATTTACAGTTGCAATGACATTTTGCTTTCTAAAGAACTTCCTCACCAAGAGCATAATAGAGAGGGAATAACATTCAAGGCATGACTCTCCCGGTGATGTGTAATCAAAGCAGCCCATACACACTTGAGCCCTCACTCCAGGCACAGTTGTGTTCTCCCAAGCATCTCCTCTGACATCAGGTTTCCCAGTATCTCAGTCCTCCTTGTCTAGGCTGAATGATGTCATGTGCTGCCAACGGACCCTTGAAATGTACCCTTGAGAGACATGGCAGTGAGAAGATTCCCTTTCTGAAAGAAAGAAACCTTGCAAAGGATGCTGTGGTTCCAGGCAAACAGAAACCAGCAGAGATAAGCTCACTAGCACCTCATAGGGTATGCAAAACCAAGAAAATCCCTCCCACTACCACTCCCTGTAGGAAAAGTCCTGCTTGGAAAGAGCAAAGCAAGAGAACCACTGAGAGAGGACTTTATCACCACTGCAGTGTGTCTGACAATTTGCTTACCAACCTTGCCCTATGGTTTTCACCCTGGGTGATAAATGTGAAGTTCAAGGTACAGACACATCCATCACTGGTGGCACCCAAAACTACCAGTGAGGGACCACTGGAAATATGGCTGATAACCAGCCTTTGCTCTCTTTCTCCCTTCCACAGATGAAGAAGGAGGAAAACAGTGTAGAACAAAGAGGCTTAATTCTGTAGTTCGGCTTTAGGCCCAGATTCATTCTCGCTGTCTAAGGGCTTAATGAAGCCACTAAATCATCCCAGTTCTCCTCTGGAGTCAATACAGGAAAACAATGGGCAGAATAACCTGCTATATTAAAAGTGTACCCAAGGGCAACTAGACACCTATTGTCAGTGTCTTGGGGAAGCACAAACTGATTGGGCCAAAACCCTCACTACTTCCAGAACATAATATGCTCTATTCAGTTTATTGTTTAGTGATCTACACAGTCTTCAATTTAAGCATATTCTGCAGGCTTTCTTCAACTTAGAAATGGCTTAAAAAACTAGGAAACTATTTACTAATACTATGAGTATTTCAACTATATCTGGACATAGATTAAAGTTACTGGAAAGACAAAGGAATGTTTTGTGCACTTGCAGGTAGAGTTCAATTAAGTGTGCCTCTATCAAATTATGTTTCTCTGCTATGAAAACCTTAAATTTTGTCTTTGTGTTTCCAATTAGACTTCATCTAATATCTGTTCTCTTTCAATAAATTAGATTTCCACTTTCATTATTGCAATTTTAGAAGTAAGCTACTTGACCGTAATCTTAACAGTAGATTCATTACGATTCATACATTAAGCAATACGTGTTTGTTATGTGTAATACAAATAAACAGAACAGCTGTGAACTCAATGGAACATACGATACAAAATATGTCCTGACACTATGATTTCTGTTCAAATAATTTTTTGGGGGGAAATCCTGTGTAAGCAGAATTACATTATAAATTAATTTCAGGATAAATAAAAACAAAGCTTACAAAAACTATGCAATGCTGCAACAGATACAGTCACCTGACACCTTAAAATTAGGAAAAAATGTAATTTCACACCCTTAGTAACCATTAATACAAAAAACAAAATCTCTCTGTTACTTTCTGGGAACTGTGATTGGCAGTATTCTTGTGTAAAGTTAATGTAACCTTGGAAATGTCTCTGGGTGTTAATTATTATAAAGAACAATTGCAAAAAAATAGGACAAAGAAGTGTAAGCACATATTTCTTTAAGAAAGGTGTCCTTGATGTTTTTACTCAAGGCTGAATTTCATACAAATTTCCTTCCAGATTTTCTCTGCACTTGAAAAAGTGGAAAATTATCCTTTTTGACCTTCATTGTAGGTACTTTTAAAGGAGATAAAAGAGTTTTGGCAATATGGCTGCTCATTCTCCCAAACAAATTGTACCACTTCCTTCCACTGCTCCTGCAACACCCCTGTGAGGAGGTGGAGGGGTTAGGCTCATGCAACATTGCCATCTGGTGATGAAGTGCTTCCATTACTCTGTGAGCGTGTTAGTGCTTTACAAAAGGAAAACTAGACAAGATGGCTACTTCACTCAGCCATGACTGACCACCTTGGAATACTCAATAGGGAAGATAAGGGATTACAGAAAAATGGGCACTATCCCTTTAAAAAGTGTTTTCTTGTGTATAGTTCTTATCATCCACTATAAGAAACTGCTCTACGCTCTCACTCTGTCAGAAGCTCCAGCCGCATCTGTTGCGTTGTGCATACAAGTGGAAAAAAGTTCTGCTAGTTTTAAACTAATAAACATATTTTGCATTGGCGTTTTAGTTACATAGAGGAGAATGGAAAAGAGAAAGCACTATCTCTAGAATCAGAATTGCAGTTAAAAGAGAAAGGAAGTAATTGTTGTTTTTTCACTAAAACAATTGCAAGTGACTTGAAAAGTAAGAAATCACTTTTGGGGCTTTATTCCCCTAATCCTAAAAGAATCAATGTTGGTATACCTCATAACTTGACATTATTAGGCCATTGTACAGAAAAAAAACCAGCATGACATTAATTGTTTTGCCTCTACATAAGTCACTAGAAATGAGTGTCAATAATCCATATCAACAGCTTGTCAAGCCTGCAGCATCATTTGTTATAACCACAGAACAGTACACAAAAGTGATAACAACTGTGAAGATGCATGCACACAGTACAAAACCCCCTTTTCAAAATAAGTGACAAAAATGTGTAAAGTCATGCAAAAAAGCATTTGAGATGTAATTTCTAAGGTAAAATTAAGCTTTAGGTTCATGTCCACAAGTGTCCCAGTAAGACTGGAGCAATTCCGGCTAATTTTGACGGCATGCCAGAATTCAGAAATAATCAAACTCATGCAAATGAAATCTTCTGAAGGAAAGACATGGCTTTTCTACCAATTATATGATATTTTTCTGGACAGACAACTAGCTAGGACACCAGCAGGGACCAATTGTCTTCACCCTACACACTGAAAAGAGCAGGGGTGAATGCAGTGAAGGAGAAAGGAACAATTGCAGTCAGGATGAGCTTAGGAGAGAAATTCCCAGGTTACTTCCAGCTGATCACAGCTGCAGAATATAGTAAAGAAATAATTTTTTTACCAAATTCTTGCTAAGGAACAAGAGTCATGCCTGGAGAAATGAATCAGTTGAAGCTACAGAACCTTCTAAAGATGGAAATGGAGAGCTTCTTTTATGGTCTGGTACAACAAAATCTATTTATACCACCCCATGTAAAAAAAGCTTCCCTGGTGTTCTTGTGAAGAGTACTCTTATTCCTTCTATATATTTAAAATCATATGAAAATAAATATACTGAAAAGCAAGTGGAGAGCCTTCCATGCACTCTCGTGATTTAAAGATATCACAAGCAGTTCTTAGAAGCTTGATATCTTATGTCAGATCCATAGGGAATTTAAGTCAAGCCACTGCAGGAACACAAGGTGCTCAGTTGCATTGCCATTTTATTTGTTTTAGAATTTTAACAGCAGGTTACAAAGGCAACTCAAAATAATTAATTAGGGTCCAGAGGCCACAGAACTGGCACTGAGAACAAGCACACTGCTGCTACGTGCCAGATTTGCCTGGACCATGGAACACTACAAAAGCAGCACAACTAGGGGGAAAAAATACTGTCAGAGGGAAGCTCCTCAAAAGATTTCTAGCCTCCACTCTGCAGGATGCAATACGGGCCACATTAAGGTAACACAGCAGCTTCCTTGTGAGCTGTAGGGAAATTTTGGATCCCACCAAACCAAAAGGGAAATATCCGTTTGCTACTTCTTTGCCTATGACATCTATGGCAATACTTAGATCCTTTACACCTCATTTTAGGGCCCAGGAAAAAGTGAGGAGATTGATGTTTGGTCTTTCCACTGCAAATGTAGATCTTTGCTAATCCAGCCACATTTTGACCTTCTATCTACCATAGCTTTTGTGTATGTCCAGGCACTGCCTTTTCTCCTGAAACAGAACCACTTCACTTTTTGCCAGTTATGTTAATAAATTAACTTCAGATGGACACACTTCTGCTTTCTGATGAGCAGGTCTAAATACTAAGTCACCATGGGTATAATTCTCAATTCATCTGTATATACGATTATTCCATAAGTTCAGGCATATTCTGAATCAGCAATTTGTGGACCTAATCAAAAAGCCAGTTATGGTAAGAGGGAACGTTTTTGTTTGTGATGTTTGGAAGTAGTGTTATAGAGGGACTGACACATGCCAAGCGCAATACTTCTGATTTTTCTTCTCAGCCTGATTTTTCTTCTCAGCTTTATTCTCCCAGCTTAAACCCAAGAGGAGGAATACAATGAAAAAAATCTGAAGTATGCTGCATGAAAAGAAAAAAAGCGGGTATTTTGGGGGGTTTTTTGTTGTTTGTTTTTTGTGGGTTTTTTTTTGTTGTTGTTGTTGTGTTTTTTTTTTTTTTTTAATTATGACAACAAGTTTCTCAGGGAATTCTCTGATTAAAGATTTTCTTTAAAAGTCAAAAAATCTCAGGTACAGATCCCAGAGGAAGCAACATTTTATCTCATGTTCAAGGTCACAAAAATCCTCTGTAAATAAATTATGAATGGGAGAGAGACCAATCACATCAAATAGCAAAGTGTAGAGAAACATTAACCATAAGTCTTAGTTGCCTGAACATGTTTCCTTTTTTTTTCTCTCAAAGTGACACAAAGGCATTGCACAGGGGCACCAGCAGGGCTCTATAAATGCCAATGCTCCTTGTGCTAGTAGAGGCCTTCCTGGAAGGAGTGAAGACATGTCTATTATGTCATTGTTACCCTTTAATTCTTAATCATAGTTGTAATTTCCGTAATTCCTAGATCCATGAAACATAATGGAAGGTGCTATGCACTGTCCTGCCACTCTCAGACAGGGTAATGTCAGAAGAGCAGCAACACAAGCATTTAAATGATCCTAGAACAGGCTCTCTATTTCTTAATTCTGTTCATGACTTTACGGCTTACTGATATGCTGTTTAAGCATTTTGGCATTTTAGAAAAAGAGGAATCTATGAAAAAACAAATGCTCAAACAGACAATAATGCAAAAATGAGCCTTTAAAAATGGCAGATCCACCTCAAGGGGTGCAAGATCCAGCTTGAAATGACACCGTAAGGAGTGCAAGCAAGCATTTAAAAGGAACCTAATTAAGAAAACTGACTGGCACTTGGTCTCATTGCTGTTCTTTTGGTGTAGGGAGAAATCAATCTAGCACTGAAGACTTGACAGGTGTATAAAATAAAGGGCAAACTTCAAACTGGTGACTAGGTCCAAACTAAAATCTATATTATGCTTTCAGAGAGGGCAGCATTAAATCAGAGAAACAGTCAAATACAGGACTTTGACTCCACAGAGCAGTTGACTTTAGCAGACCCTACATGCAGCAGTTTGCCCTGTACTTCACCTGAAAAAGAGAAGCAAGCTGTTGCTTTTTGCATTGTGCAAAATGAAATATATTCTTCTCCAAAGCACAGGATTTTTCATGGGAAAACTGTAAGGGAAGAGTGAATTTTATTTCTCCAAGATTCATTTTCAACCAGCAGAGGCATTCATGTGTACAGTATTATGGAGATGTCTTAGTTCCTCTCCATTCTCTATCTGTGTCCATTTGAAAATCCAAGAGATTATCTGCCGAAGATGAAGTAAAAAGGCATAGTCACATATGTGCATATAGAAAAAATGCAAAAGAAACATAAAAAGAAAGATGACTGGGTTCTTATCAAATAATCTGCAAGACAGTCATATCATAGGAGATGGAGTGGCAACAAAGACATTTAAAAGAAATAAATGCACAGGATGAGGAAAAACAGGGTTTTTTTAAGAAAGAATTTTAAATCACTTAAAATCTAACTCATGCCAAAGAAACACCAGAGAAAGACACCTACTACATGTTTCTTCTATAGTGTCTTCCACCATCTATTTAGAATACAGCTTTAGAAAGCTTCACAGTGTCTGGACAGGAATGTCATTTTCACATGACTGTAAGCAAGGCTCAGTGGTACAGAACATCATAGCTTCTCAAAAACTCTGAATGAGGTGCCACTCACATGCATAGAGATTTATTATTTCTAACCTAATCATACACCAAGCTGGTATAACCATAAGTAGGGCCCCTGATACTAATATCAATGAAAACTTTTACAAAGCCTACATGACAATGTTCATTGGAGATATAGAAGAAAAGTTCATGCAGCAACTTAACTAAAACTGGGAAAAAAGATTCATGAGTATTTCGTTAGTTTTTTTTAATCTGAAAAACATGAAATTCCATCATTTTGTGTATTTTCATTGCTACAAGCAGATGGTGAAAAGCACAGCAGAGAAGTCAACAACTCTTTTGTCCCACAGACTACAGCTGCAGTTGTTACAGCTTTGTAGGAGGGCATACAAATATGAAATTTAAATACAAATCATGTCCATGTCAACCTCTTTCCTAAAGAGTCATATTTTAAAAAAAATTAACTCATGCTCTCATGTATAACATGCTTAAAGATCCAAGTGAGAACTTTATTGTACCAGCACTATAAAAATGCAGTGAACAGATCCTTTCCTAAAAGCTTCTACCACCAGTTAACAGAAAACAAGAAAAAAAAAAATAAAAATCAAGTGTTCTTTATAGTCACCAATTGAACTTACTAGCTACTGAGACCTCAAAAACACCCAAGCCATTGAATTTCAATCTGCATTATCATCCACAAGTATTCTTGTGGGTCATCTTTGTTTGAAGATGGCACTCAGTCTCTGAACTGTGGGAGTAAGAACTTAACATAGCCTTAAGGAAATAGTTACAGTGCTTAGTCTTAGCTAAAAGGCACCTAAACATGTCTTCTTCATTTTTGGATACAACTTTATTGCCAGCTGGTTTTTGTGCTTTTGTTTCCTTTGGCTATCCAGATTGCACTAATTTTACCTCTCAAGGACTGGTTTGTCAATCCAAGTCACGTGGTGGTCTGAAGAGTTCCCCCCACAGTGTCCTGTGGCACAGACAAGTGCCAGTGAGCAGCACTGCACTGGCCAATGGCACAGTACATTTTGGCAAATATGAGTGACCTCAGGCACAAAAGAAATGCAGCTACAGTCACACACCCTGTTAAACTGCCCATGGCGGTGAATAAACACTACACCTAGTTCTGGCCACGGCTCAGACACTGCCAGCTTCAGCAGAGGCATGCATGTGGAAAGGGGGTTTGTTCTCATCACACTGTGTGTGACAATCACACCATTTGAGACACCCTTCCTTTAACAAGGTGACAAAAGCTGTTCATCATACTGCAGAACACAAATCCTTGGTCCAAAAAATTTGGTCCACCATGATCTCACATTGATTTCAGAACTCACCCACACACATACACCAAGCAAGGTCAGTATAATCTGCACTCTTAATTTTAGCATAGGAAGGGGGTGGCAGAAGAAGAGATGCTTTGAAGCCTTTTTATTCTCTTGAATCTCAAGCACACCACTTTGCTATTAGTTACAGTAAAAATTACTTTTCCTTTTGACCTCTGACAAATAGACAAGTCTCCTTCTTCAAACAGATATCTTACCACTCAGTCTCCCATTTAGGGATGTGTGGCAGAAACACCAACCAGCACCTAGTCCAAAAGATCAGAAGCCTTGATGAATTGCGCAATGCTTTTTAATCAAATAGACTTTCACAAAGGGGCAGGCAGGAATCAGACAATGTGAAAAGCATTTCAAACATCTTCTGACAGAAAAATTTGCAGATCAGTGACAGTGGACAAAAGCTGAACTTAAAAAGACTTTTGATCACATCCCTGACAGTTTCTATTAGAAATGAGCTTGATATAATAAATTTAAATTTAGACAGCTGAATAACAGAAGCATACAAATTTGAAGGTTTGGTTTCACTCATTAAGATGGTAAAAGCTCACTTAAAAAACTGAAAAATACACTATGTTCTGGGGTGGTCAAAACCTACACATTTTAGTTCTGATCAAAACAAGCCTGAAAGGCCCAAAAGAGACAAAGGAGTGCAAAGGCAATGACACCTCTATGTCACCCCTTTCTGTTCACCAAATTCTGACCGTTCAGGAGGCCAAAGCTACCACTTCCAGCAGCTTCTATCACTAGAACCAGCTTTCATAATTCACTTGCCAGGAGCAATGCTGTCACACAAGAACTGTGTATTACCACCTGAACATTCAGGGTTGGCAGCCATTCCAGGCAGATGCTGTCCCTGTACTGGGCATCGGTGCTATTCCTGTTCTTTTAAAAAGCTTTTAACATTGTGTTTAATTAATGCCTAGGGCCCAACATATATAATTTTCTTGATTTTCTGCTAATTAAAATTCCTTGGTTCTCACTTCAAAATTCAAGAATATTCAATACATACTATAATACTACAACTAAATTTTACATAATTCTAAAAGAAAGAAGAGATCTCTTTCAACATGTCTGTGACAGCTATGTCCTTTTGAAAATTTAAGATCAGCAGCTTGGTATTTAGTAGTGAACTGAGCTTTCCTATGAGCTCAAAATAATTTACTTAAGTTATTGGATCATTCCCCTTCGGGTAAGATATTTACAACTCTACTCATTATCTATGTTGCATACATTTTTTTTGCTTCCTACATTTTTGTTTTTCAGCTCAATTAGATGTTCAGACACATATGAAAACAGTTTAAAAATTATGACCTTCCCGACTTACAAATGCAAAAATTTGCTATGGAGCTTCGAATATGCCAGCATCAAAATAGAAAGGTGGATGATAGTAGCCATAAGTATCTCAAAAGGGATTTCTTTGAATTACTTAACTATTTAACTTGAACTGCATTTGCACTATTTCTCTTCTCTCGTGTCATCTAATAGAGGGATTTGCAGCTCGTTTGTTGGAAATGAACAAGAGCCAGGAGTGCTACATCCTTCCCCATATGGGGAGTTCTGAAGCAAACCAAGGCTGGATTGCACATGCCCACCAACCTTGCCAAGCACATGCGGCCACCAATAGTGAGGACTGAATCTTGCTGGTAGCAATATTATATGGTTCAAGAGCTAAAGCTTTCCTAGCATGGCTTTGGAAACAGATAGGTGAGGGTCTGCCAGACAGCAATCCTCCTTCACTACCAAGTGATAAAATGCATTTGTCGCTGGCAGGCTGACACAGCCACAGCACAGCCTTCTGTCAGATCAGGGCCAGGATTGCTTCTGCTTGCAGAGACTGTGCTACAGCATCAGCTGGAATCTGCTCTTACTTGGATTTTAGTCAGGTGCCTTTACTGTTAACCTGTCAGGGAGCACTGAAAAACATCCCACACTTAACAGACCCTGTGGGTACAGACAAAACCATACAGCTGCCATTGCCTAGGGAATCTGGTCTCTGAATATGTTCCCTAAGTCCTCACACTGCACTCAATCCACAGGAATACCCAGGAATGCTGTTATAGTTACAGTACTGACCATGGTGATTAATTTCAGGCGCAGGATTCTGTGCGGACAGGAGTGGAGGTGGGCCTGAATGTGGTCCTCCATCTCCAGTGCTGGCCCTTACAAATCTCTCATGAACAAACAGTACAGTGTCTTTCTTGGTGACAATTAATAAGTCAAAAAATAATTTTCTTACTTCTAGCCCATTTTCATAGTACTTTGTCATCTTTACAAAATTTTGGGTTCTTTTCCACAGAAATGACATTTTTTCATTTGACTTTTATATTGTTCTACTGTGAGCAGCTACAACAAAGAGAAAAAAAGAGAAGACTTCACCTACAAATTACTAAAAACCAATAGCTAAAAGAAATAGCAAAGTGATTAATTCTTCTACAGCGAAGTCAGGGCTGTAATTCCTGAGGACAACATCCTAGAGCACTCTAAATGACACTCTGAAAATTTCTCTGGCTGCTTCTTTTCTGCTTCACAATTAATCATGTAATTACTCACTACAGAGAAAGGGACAATCTGATCATCCAGATTAAAGTTCTCACCCCACCCAGTGAAGTATCACAAGCTTTTCAATGGCTGTTAAAAATTTTATACACAACAAAAAACCTTCACTGTTCCTTTACCCCAAAATTCACCAAAGTAGATTTTCTGGATGGCAAAAACTACATGAGTTACACTGGAGCTATCTTGATACTGTTAAGCAAGCTGTGAGAGGATCAACAGCTTGAAGTGAGAAATCCCAGGCAACATCAGCAGCCTATTACAGGTGGTAAGTTAGGTAACCCTCACCATTCTTTCTGGCAGAGAGGATCAAATTTCACATCCTTGGTCAGAACACTGCTGATTTTTATGACTGTCTCCCTCAAAGAACATAGAAAAATCATTGTAATGAATCTATCCCCAAAGTTACCCAAAGGTTCTGAGCACCATAAAAACTACACCTCTGGCTGGAGGTTGCTGCCTTCCTCAAGGGAGGCCCATTGTGGAAATGATGCAAACTTTTTATACTTATATACAATGAAGTTTTACTGTTTACTTTTCATTTTAGGGGCTGCTTTACTGGCCCCTAAAAGCTTACTGCCAGAATTCAGATCTCAATGTAAAGTATAAACTTCACATCACTTTCCATATCTGATACTGCAATATTATTTCAAATTGGCAGACTTGGGGAAAAAACAAAGAAACAACAAACAGTAAAAAACTTTTCCATCCCACACCACCTTAATTCTTTTGTATCTTTCCTGTAAAAAACATGAGTAAGAATCCAGAGCTGACTCAACAGCTCTGTTCCACTCATTAAAATAAAAGCTATTTCCAGGAATGTCCTGGTCAAGGAGTAGAATTTTTTATAGACAAGATACTTGGTTCAAATTTGAAAAAATTCTTTTTAATTGCTGATGGAAACTACAATAAAACTGACTAGATTAAAGCTAGAATTCATAAAAATATTATTTTAAAGATTTTTCTACACTCAGATTCCTTTGATTGTAGAAAAAACAAGCACAAAAACAAACACAAAAAAATCCCATAATTGTGACATTAAATTAAGCACTTTATTTATTGAAGAAAAAAAATTAATGAAGTAGAGGAATGCTGTATATTTAGTTTTAAGGCAGACATATTGCCCTCATTAAACAAAAAAAATTTGCCAAACTTCAAGTACAAAGCTGCACAATGCTGGCAAGCTGCAACTCAGACTGTGTTTCAGTCACATGGTTAATATCACTCAGAATTTTTTGATGTTTATGGTAAGCATTAAAGTTCAGAGTAAAGACCTTTCTTAGGGAGGGCAAACACTTACATTGTTAGTTTCTTGTTGACATTGTTCAGAACTTATTACAAGTGCTGCAGGACAGATTATGGCTCTCATTCAGACAAAAAAAACGCACCATGCTAAAATGCATAATTACAATTGAACTTGCTCTTAGATACTCCCTAAAAAGCAATTTCTCTAAAGTCAGTACATTCCATCACACACTTGTTCTCAAACACCCTGAAGGACTTTAGAAAACAGCAACATATGATGGGTTTTGCATAGATGTTTTGAAAAAAATACGGCATTCAGTTTGGTGTTCTTATCAGACAGACTTTCATGAATGCTGCTTATAAAGATCTGAGAATGAGCACTTAGAAGTGTTTAAAAGCACGGCACAGTAGGCTCTGCACAGATAATATGACAAAATAAACTTGTCTGGCTGAAAATGAGTCTATACAACATAAATTAACTCTTTTAACCCTCTTTAGTTTTAGTTCTGAAGCTTGTCACCAAGGCACAGCTGCCTGTTTTAAACGAATATCAAAGAAATTGTTAGAAAGAAACTCTAATGTGACAACATTAGCACTACCTGCATTATATGAAAATACATATTATTCCAGCCAATGCTGGTAGAACACACTAGGACATATTTTAGACAGAAAAGAACTAGTTAGAGAAAGATTGTAGGGAAAATCTCCTGCCAGACAGCTCTCTCACATACATACACCTCCCCTCATTTAAAATTTATGAAGATGAAGTGCTGCTTTTGTTTCCTATCTCCAAGATGAGCTCTGATATTCTTGCCAAAAGCAAGCTAACACAGTGTAATTGTTTTACATATAAATTGCATGTCCAATCTGCTTAGTTTTCAAAGAGCATTGATGAGGCTACTTTGATACCCAACTGCCAGATGACAAAGTGCAGGGCACAGAGGCAGATGGGCATGATGCGAATTTTTAATCATTGTGTTTCTCAGTCATTTTACAGAGGGTGGAATAGCAGGGGAGAGACATAAGAGAGAAGAAAATTTAACTGTAAGAACAAGATGTTTTTTAATAAGAATAATTTATAAAAAATAAATAAGAAAAGAAACAATTCAGCACAAAGATCCTCTGAGGCATTTTAAATCTGTTACATTCCATACAGCTAAAAGGGTTTTGAAAGGGAACAAAATGGACAGAGAGAATGGGCAGATAGCACAAAGACAACAGCATTTTGTTAACAAAGACACTAGTCTTCATTCTGAGAGAAAAGTATCTTCCAAGTTTGATATTTACAGAAGACACTTGTAAATTGCTGATATCATAAATTCTAATATAAAGTTATCATCCTTTAGCTTTCTCAAGTTCATAGACATACCTTAACTGTTGGCACTCATCTACTATTTTTCCTCTCTATCTTATTTCTTGTCATCTGTTTTCAGAATGCAGAACCACATGGAAATATATAAGGAAAGCCATGAACAGTCAAATTCTCAAAATATATCCTTCATGATGGTCAGCCAGTGCAGAAAGATGTGCAGCTTTCACCTTTGATCCATGCTCTTCATTCTATTATCTGGAGCCAGAACAAAAAAAATTGATTCTGTTTATCATGCTTATCTGGGTTAATTTAGTACCTTCCCAGGTTAAACTATTGTTCTCTAATTACATTCTCTAAGCTTTACAGTGCAAGGGTGAGGAAGTGTATTGCTTTTCTTGTTGTGCATGTAAAGCACATGGCTTCAGCAGCTGCATCAATCCTTCTGACTCTCTGTGACCTTATCTTTATCACACCCAGCCACTGATGCTTCAAGGAGAAGCAGGGCATCCTGTAACACATGTTCACTCCTTCACACATGTTCATTCTTTACATGTGAGTGAACACGTGTGAAGAGCAATGCTGCATGTGGAGGAGAATGCAAGGAAAAGTCTGGCAGCACAAGATCATCACAATGTCAGTCTACATCTCACTGTGAATTCAGGAAGGAAAGCAGAGGCGAGGTTCTTTTGCCAAGATATTTTTTTCCTTTTTTTTGGTTATTGCAGCTACTGCCATTCTTCTGTTGAATGGAAGCACAAATATCAATTTCATATTTAATAGATATCCTCTTCTATTCTCAAAATTAGTCAAAAGACATTAGCTGTCATGTTTCTTTCTTTTTCACAGATGCTTTCCATCCATCCATTTGTGCACATTTGTATACTACTAGCTTAAAAGAGACAGCAAGAAAATAAGACCACTGACATTTCATGAAAACTATTGATAGAGACACTGACTCAGGGCTTACATGCTCAATTCTAACTTACCATCATTTTGCTATCTGAATACCAGTTATGACTTCCACTTGTGACACATTTGTTCCGTCCATGGAATAGGAACAATCACACACACTTTTCCATGCAACATCAAAGCACATTGTGTTTTAAATGCTATTTTGTCCAAGTGCTTAGCGCTTAACTGCCCAGATATTTTCACTCCCACTAAGGCATAGCTTTCCAGATTGCTAGTAGATCAATTCTGAACCATTTAACCAAATGTTTAAACACATGCTTAACTTAGTCAGATTTATCTCTTAATATATTGGTCTTTTAGCTCTGACATCAGGATTAGCAAGGGCTATTGAGTAATGATTTGCTATTTAAAAATTACCAAGTATGAAATTCTACTTGTATAAATAATTGTTAACAAGGGCTTGCAGAAAGCCTGATGAGAAAGCACAAAAAATGCCTTTAGCATTTGATTTTCTTTCTCTCATGAAAGGAGAAATAGTAGCATGGTTAAAAAAAAATCAGTATGAGGCATGAAATATTCTGCTTCAGAGAAACTGGTGTGCACAGAATGCATCCATCAAGAGAAGTCCCACAGCCTATTAGCAGGAACATAGATTTTACATTTACTAAAACTTGTCTGACCCTGTGAGAAGAGAGCAAGGAGAAAGGGAGAACAAACCAGCGACAGTCGTAGCCTGAACTTCACGTGAGTGCTATTGATCTTATTGACTGGGGCACTGAAGTGCTGCTGTACATTTAGTAGGGAGAACAACAGAAAATTACATTAATTCAAATTGTTAAATCAATATGTAACAGTATAGTTAGTGGCAGTTGACCTTCAACGCACCTTTAATAAAACAATAGTGAACTAGAACTGCAAGAGTCATAGGCAAAATAGTAATCTGAATTAGTGTGAAATATGTGTTTTAAGGGCCTGTAAAATGTAGACATGTCCACGTAAGTGCAGATATTCCTTTTAGCTGCTTTGTTTCTTATTGCAAGTAAAACGCTCCAGTCACGATGTTGTGTTGCACTTTAAATGGTCACTCAGATAACCACTGAGAAAAATCCTAATATTTCACTGCCACGTCATTTCTGATGTATTTGTGGGCCTTGAGAAGAAGAATAAAAGCAAAGAGTAACAATATTAAGGAAGTGCACTGGCCAGCTTGTGTTAACATACAGGGCCTTTTTCTCTTAGATAAGTGAGCTGCATCCTGATCTGAGCCTCAGGGGTTCCTTCTGTGGGATGATTTTGGTGAGAAAAAAAAAAAGTCGTAATAATAATTTTTTGTCAAGTTAGCACTACAAAAACACAGAGTAGCAAAATGAAAAAAAAACAGATTTAGGTCACTGCACTTGAATCTCCTGATCACAGACTCCCAGGACCTATTTACACTGCTGCTGACTTGTCAAGTGAGATTCTTAAGGCAACCCCTATGCGACCAGGATACCAGATCATAGTATATAACAGATGATTCCAAGAAATGGCATCATTAACAGATTAATAGCATTGGATTACTGATTAATTCATCAAATTCATTAGACGTAAAATCTATGCAATTTTAAATCATTAGTAAAGCAAATCCTTTCCACTGCTTAATAACTTAGATCCCTAAGATCACTAGAGATCTAGGTTTAAATCCTTCCTTTTTCATAGGCATCTTTCACTCCTAGCAAAGTACATCAGTTGTCTTGATTTATACTCAATTCTGCTTATCTAACAGAATGTTAATAGCACTAAAACAGAAACCAGATATTTCACAGGCATAAATACAATTTAGCCTTTTCAAAGGGAGACTAAAAAGCTCGTTAGGCTTAAAAGCCTTCATTATTCTGGGATCTCTGAGTAAAGCTTTGGGAGAAAAATTTCTTCCCGCAGACTGAAGCCTGAGCAGCTTTGTAACACTCCATGTGATGTTATCCACTACACTTATTAAAGACAATCTTCTTTACTGTTTCCATTTCTTTTTTGACTGGGGAGAGGAGGAGATCAGGCCTTCTGGAAGAGCTACGAAAGGCCATGCCTTTTTACTGCCTAGTGACTCAGTCCCACAAGGTTCCTGTGCAATCTTTTACAAGCAGCCTTCCTCCATACCATGTTCAATGCAATGCAAACAAAAGGTGATACACTTAAAAAACACATATAAAGTGATAGTCCTAAGCAGACTGTTTCTAGTTGTAAAAGATTATGTGATTAAATTAGATGGATTTATGAAAATATCAGCCCAAAACCCAGTTCCCTGTGGTGAACTAGGTGGATTTCACTCCAGGTGAAAGTAACCCAGAGGATACTTTCCATGCTGGAAGTCTACAGTTCAAATGAAAGAAAACCAAAACTAACCCAAATAAACACAAGGGGGGAAATATAAATATATATATTTTTTTTTTTTTTAAGCCTGTAATATCCACCCACCAGGAAATATTTAAGTTTACATACACATTTTTTCTAGTTCACATAATTCCAGAATTATAAGTGTTATTGAATGCAGATTTTCTTGAAACAGTTCACTTAAGTCACACTACTACTAATAAAATTTTAGAAATGACTGGTTGACTAAATATTTTTGTAAAACCTGGCACAAAACTTAATGAGGATATTTTCTTTTATATTGGCGTAACTGCTAATATTTTGAAAGTATCCACTGTGGCCTAATTATTTGAATTCTACATGCTTCTTCAGTCTTTCTTATTCATTATTTTTATCTGTATGGTTTGGGCAAGTTTTACATCTCCTTTGAAGATTTAAGTCAAAAATTTAGCAAGTAATGGAGGCATCATGTTTTCATAATGCCTGGGTCCAGGAGACCCTTGATAGATGGAGTAACTGTGAATTAAGGAATAATAAGCTCCTCTGAAGTGAATTTTTAATTACTGCACTGCCTTAATGCAGTTTACCGGTGCCATGAATGTCATCCAGGATATATTTTCTAATAGTGCTTTTCCTTTAATGCACCTTTCTGTTAAAAACAGATGACATTTTGTCATTACTAAATCTGGGGTGGTGCAGGCATATCCATAGTGACTACAGCTGAATTATTATTTACTGTAAAACACCTAGGAGATTTAGACTTGGTGTATGTATTACTTAGGTGAATTTTTTCAGGTGTTACTTCTCTTCTGATAACTGGCTTTCAGACACCAAATATTTATTTTCCTTTCATTTCCTCAATTAATAAATTTCACTGCCAAAATAACATACTCTAGTCAATGAATATGTTTAAATAACATTAGGAAAATAGGCTACTCTTTTCCAAAAGGACACAGACCATTTTTCATGCTGTCATTGAAGGCAAATTCCTATTTATATTGCCAAAAAATTTCAAATCAACCTGATGCATTCCCAAAAGGTCCCACACATAACACATTCTGACTTTCATTTAACATAAGTAGTACAGCAATACTGATGTCATAGCAAAGAATGAGCTTAAGGCGATGTTATTTAAAGATTCTTATTAGCAAGCAATAATTAATACTTCCTGTCAGTTTTATGATTCCTTAGCTGCATACCATGCTCAATATACTCACAACTGACCTGTATTTGTCTTTTCGTGCCTATTATTTTGCAACACAAATGTTTTATCAATTCAAATGAAGTTGTATAAATCACAGTGACTTCTTTTTAACTAAATGTAATGGTAGAAAAAAGTAACATGGTAGCTAGAAGTGTAATGCAGTGGGGTTTTTTGACAGCTTTTCTGGGTACAATGTAAACCTCAGCTGGTTTACATTGATAAGAGAACAGCATTTGGAATTAAGTGTTATTTGGAGGGGAATGAGCTCTTCTCAATTGTCATTGGAGTGCTGCACCATTGATTTGCTGCACTATTGATTTGCATAAAATCTAGTTATATTTAGTATCTGCTCATGTATCCATGCTAAATCAGCATTGCTTCAACAGCACGCAAAGATTATCTTTCTGCCTGTATTTCTTCTAAGATCTTCCTTAGCCTTCTTATTAATGGAAAACTTCTTATTATTGGACTTATTATTATACTTCAGTTTAGAAATATGAATGAAATGATACCTATAATACTTGTAGGTCTCCAGACGTCTCCTAACATCCCATCTTTCTGTAGAATTTGTTCTTCAACCTGCAATAAATGTCTGAAACTGATATTCTATTTCTAAAGGACTCCTCACTGGAAGTTGTAATAACTTCTGAGGTGCACAGGATCTTGGCAAATTATGATCAAAACTATAGAATCATAGAATGTCAAGTGGTTGGAATGGACCTTAAAGACCATATAATTTGGGATTGGTTGTGCCCTGCCATTTGTCCCTCCAACAGACAATCCAGGTGATTGAAAACCTCCATGAGGATCAGGGTTTGCAAACGTGAAGCTGCTCTACAGGCAGAAGCAGTGCTGTCTGCCTGTAGAGCATTTCATCCACACAACCCCCCATCAGGTGGTCTGCAGCAGATCCACATCACAATATCTTCTGTCCCTGCCTTCTCCTTGATCTTGACCCACAGGATCACAGCTGGCTCCTCATCCTTCCCCAGACAGAGTTCCATATTCTCCATTGACATGCGCGCTACACCCCCTCCTCATCTCCCTAGCACGTCTTTCCTGAAAAGCCTAAAACCTTCTATTCCAATGCTCTAGTCTTAGGAGCCTTCCCAGCATGTCTCCATGACGCCAGTGATCAACCCACATGTCTCTAGCTCCTCTTGTGTGTTCCCCATAATACATGTGTTCATGTAGAGGTGTTTCAGCCAGGCCCCAGGCTCTGGTTAAAGCCAGCTCTCTAGCAGGAGTATCTGGAATGCCCCTGCAATTCTCTGGGCATACATTACAGGTGTCAGCACCTGACAGGCAGGATTGGGATGGACAGTGCCCTTCCCTTACAAATCTAGTGTAAAGCCCCCTTCACTACTCAGGTGACCAACCTGGTGGATGCAGGGAAGGCTGTGAATGTGTCTGCCTGGACATCAGCAAGGCCTTTGACATCATCTCCCACAGCACACTCCTGGAAAAGCTGGCAGCCCATGCTTGGACAGGAGCACTCTTTGCTGGGTTAGGAATTGGCTGCATGGCCGGGCCCAGAGGGTGGTGGTGAACGGTGCTGCATCCAGCTGGTGGCTGCTCACCCTGAGGGGTGTCCCTCAGGGGCCTGTGCTGGGGCTGGTCCTGTTTAACACCTTCATTGGTGATCTGGGTGAGGGGATGGAGTCCGCCAGCAGCAAATTTGCTGATGGCACCAAGCTGGGAGCGTGTGTGGATCTGCTGGAGGGTAGGAGGGCTCTGCAGAGGGAGCTGGACAGGTAGGGTAGATGGGCTGAGTCCATCAACATGAAGTCCAAGTGCCCAGTCCTGCATTTTGGCCACAATAACCCCCTGTAGCACTACAGACTGAGGATGGTGTGGCTGGACAGTGCCCAGGCAGAAAGGGACCTGGGGCTTCTGCTCGACAGCCGGCTGGACATGAGCCAGCAGTGTGCCCTGGGGGCCAAGAAGGCCAAGGGCCTCCTGGCCTGTGTCAGGAACAGCGTGGCCAGCAGGAGCAGGGAGGTCATCCTTCCCCTGCACTCAGCACTGGTGAGGGCACACCCTGAGTGCTGTGTCCAGGTCTGGGCCCTCTGTTTGGGAAGGACGTTGAGTCACTTGAGCGTGTCCAGAGGAGAGCAACAAGGCTGGTGAGGGGCTGGGAACACAAGCCCTGTGAGGAATGGCTGAGGGAGCTGGGATTGTCAAGCCTGGAGAAAAGGAGACTCAGGGGTGACCTTATCACTCTCTACAACTTCTGAAAGGTGGCTGTAGCCAGGTGGGGGTCAATATCTTCACCCAAGCAACAGACAGAACCAGAGGACACAGTCTCAAGATGCACCAAAGGAAGTTTAGGTTAGATAGAAAAAAATTCTTCAGTGAAAGAGTAATTGCACCCTGAAATCATCTGCCCAGGGAGGTGGTAGAGAGACTTTCCCTGGACCTATTTAAAAAAAGACAGGATGTAGCACTCAGTGTGGTGGTTTAGTTGATAAGGAACTGTAAGGTCTAGTGCTGGACTAGATTATCTTAAAGGTCTTTTCCAACCTTGTTAATTCTGTGATTCTGTGATTTGTAAACATCAAAGCATTGTTGGTCACTGAAATCTTGGCAGCATCAGCCTATGGATATACTTGGGTTGCCTGCACACCTGGGATCCTGCAGTCAAGTATCACTCAGCACAAAAACCCGTATCACTAAGTTCCTGATCCACCTACCAAGTCCAACCAGAAGGCAAATATCAGAAAGGTACTTATTAATTTAAAAAAAATCAAACAAACCAACCAAAAAACACATTTAAACAGGTATCTCCAGAGAAAAAAAGTTTTATTTCTATGGAATATTTTTTCCCAGAAACTCATTATACTTTCCAAGCATGTCAAACACATCACTTTGAGCTCAAACTGTGTTCAACTGTGCTTTCTTTTACACACAGCTGAGTTCTGCTGAACTAAAACCGAGTTACACGAAACATTTAGGCCCAAATTCTCCACGTATAAACACATATAACCCTGTTTGGTTCAGGTATGTCTGAGTATAAGTGCAACTGTTTCCAGGATCTGTCATATCTAAATTACTAACACATATAACCACCTTAATGTGAGGTGGTAAAATACACACATATATATATATATATATGCAGAGCAAATATTACTCTTGCTTCATATGCAAACAAAGTGCCAGCCAGCAAGGAAGTAAAGATGGATTTGTTATATTAGACTTGGGGAGAATAAATTGTCCAGCTCTGATGAAAATATAGGTTTTAGGTTTTAATTATTATTCAAATGGAGTCACTTTCATTACCAATTATGCATTTCATTTTGCAATTTAATAAATCATCACAGTGGGAGATAAATCAGCAGACATTCATGCTTCAGCCTGAAATTTCTGGTGTCATTTGCATAAAAGACAACATCTCAGAGAAAACACACTCCTGGTTACATTTTCACATAGTGGAAATGACTGCAAAAGCTAAAGAGATGCTGCAGGGACAGATTTATTTAAAAGAAAATTCATACTGTCAATATTTAAATATGGAAGCTTCATTATAATAGTGTGATCTTATATAGCTTAGAAGGAGAATACCTTCTTACTGAAACTCATCTTAAATGTCTTCTGTGATATATATTGCCATAGCACTCTTTTTTCTTAAAAAATTGCCACACACATTGAAGCCATCATTTTACTAACACTAATGCTAGACATTCAGAATAAAAATAATAGAAAAATTACAAGTTTAATTAACCAGAGTTATAATCATGCATAATAAGTGGGCCACATGAACGAGCCACATTTTGTCAATGACATAGAGAAAAGACAGGGTTTTGTACATCTTCACTCTTATAAAAAGAATTACTTACATTTCTATATTTTTGCTTCAAAATTTGAAAATACAGCCACAGAGAAGAAAATAACCTTAATGGCAGCAGTGCTCCTTCCAACTTTTAACTTCAGGCTGGAAATCAAGCAATTAGTTGATGATATAATGTAACATACTATAAAAGGTTTATTGAGCTCCAGACAAAAATATGTTGACACTGTTTGAATTTACACTTCTTCCTGATCTTTATATACTTCCTCATCTTTATTTTAATTACACATTAGAGAGTTATCAAGCAAACTGCTTTTAAACATGAACACACGCAAATTAATTCTCAGGAAAGTGCACACTCTTACTGGAACAGTCCTCTCATTTCAGGAATTTAATACAGGAATTGAAGCCTGTATCAGCCTCTTTCTCCATAAGACTTGTTTTTCTACCTAAAAATAGCCCCCAAGCACATCATTAAGCTATATTGTTTCTTTGTTAGACATGCAAGTAAACCAGAAATGTTTTCAATTTGGAGGAAGTTCGTGACATCTGAGGTCTCTACCTTGACCCACAAAAACAATCCTAAGAATAATTTTAGTGCCTGAGATAGGAAAGGAAAAAACACCCAGTACTGCAATTTTCTGGTAGCATAAGTTTCATGTGTTAAAATTTGGAGTTTTGCAATAGGAAGCATGAAGTTAAGATTTTACCAGGAAAAAAAAAAGAAACAAGAAAAAGGGAAAAGTAATAAGGTCTCAATTGTTACAATACCTTTGATGGTTTTTCATTTATGTTTGAAGGCTGAGCAACATTTTACAAATTAGAGATAACCCTGCATATTTTTACAAGTAGGAGAGTATTGAGACAAGAAGCAAGAAGAGAACACAGCTGGGTTGCAGTGTTTTCACCAAGAAAACAATTTAAAGGTCCTGTGGATTAAACAGTTTGAAATACTGAAGATTAAATTAATGTATTTCATTGAATTGGGGGGAAAAATGAAAGCAAACTAAAAGATATTTATAAGTACAAGGTCTGCCTCAGACATGGGATAAGTACATAGACTATTAGAGTACCAAGAACACTTTTTATTCCAAAACAAGCTGAAAGCTATTTTTTTATAGCATGAAACACGTCAGGAGAGGACATGCATTAATCATAGAGCAAAAGCAAAAATAAAGTAGAAGCTATGTAAAACAGAAATGCATAAATGCAAAATTAGAGAGATGAACAAAAATAATGTCTTGAGCTGGTGTAAAGAACATGAAAAATGCCCTGCCTACTGGGCCACATGACAGCTGCATCAGTGTGCTAAAGCTTGCAGCAAAGGAAAAAAATCACATGCTCTGAAAGCAAAACAGCATCTGAGAGAAAAGTTTCTGCACTTTATGACTGCAATGCAATGCAAAATAGTACAAAGAAATGGTTTCTAGAATTCAGACTGGTATCAGATGCAAAGAAAAGGCATTTGTAGGCAGAGTTAGCTGAATGCCAAGCAGTCAGTGGGGCATGAGTAAAACTATGAAGCTTAAAAAAGAGCTACAAAAGAGGGGAGGAAAGATAAAATTATTCAGTCTTACATGTGCAGCATTAGGATAATGCAGATCCTTTGCAAAATTCTGGTGAGGATGCTAAAATTTTAGGTAGGACAAGGACATAAACCATATGATACATGAACAGATATTCAGGCAAAGCCACCAGCACTCAGCACATTCTGCCAGGACCCAGAGTATCCATGGGGATCTCTGCAAAGGTGGTAGAGATTGTTATGACAGATTTACAGGACCAGAGCATCCTGCCAATAAGCACACTAAACCAGATAAAAACACTGAGCAATACAGCATCCAGACCACTGATTCTTTTTGTGATATGAGGGTAATGGAAAAAACAAACAGAAAAAGAAGAGGAACTATGGGTAATTTCTGTTAAGTCATTTGTGTCAAATAAATATTCAGAAAAAGGGGAATGACAGTCATGGACACATTAGTCAGTGTTTGAAAGGTTAAGAACACACATTTTTAAGATAGATTCCAATCATAAAAGAGTGCTCCAGTCACAAAAGAGTGCTCCAAAGGAATCTTCTGGTAATGGTCTGTACATGTAATGTTCTCACTTCCCAAGGTTTGCACAGTAAACAGTGCCAGAGATGAACATTACACTTTTTACCTAAAACTATCATTTTAGATCTAAAATGGTTTTACAGCAGGCCAAGAGGATCTGCACCACCTGGGAAAACAGAAAACAGAGATAAAGCAAATGAACTGAAGTAGTTCCATCTCTTCAGAGAGAACAAAAAAGAAAGCAAAACAAAAATAAAGATTATTAAACACAAACTAATACTCTGTGACTATTCACATCAAATATTCTAAGAGGGGTGAGCTACTGAATGTTCTGAAGTATCTAAGATCATCAAGTGCAAAATGTGTCTCTGTATATTAAAGCATTGAAGTCCTTGAGATACAGCATCCTTTGTGAAATTATTTTAAGCTGATTAGCAATAGCCAACCAGCTCTGGCTGGATTTGATTTTAAGTCAAGTCTACTACAGATATTTGCCAAACATGACCAAAGATATGCAACATAAAATTGTGACACATTCCAGGAAACACAGCAAAAACAGCAAAAGCCAAATGTTTCTTGGAAATTGAGAGCATTCCCAGTTTCAGGGAGAAGGAAATGGAGTACTTCATTGACTGACAGACTTGTCAAGGCTCTGCATGCCAGAATAGCACAGCAAATGAGTGAAACAGAAATACAAATCTGCTTTCATTAAACACATAACTCCTTCTTAACTTGCAACCTACTAAGTCCAAATATGAAATCAGTAGGGATCTGCCCAGCATGCTATGATAAAACATTGCTGATCGGATTTCAATGTGATTTGAAAGAGTGTAGGCACGCAGAGCACTCAGAAACCAATTCATGTTACTCACTCTTGGGGCAGGAGCAAGGCAACACCAAGCGATGTGGCCCAGCCTTGGACATAAAGAAATTATATTAACCACAAGCCACTACCTTAGCAGCAAAGACTGAACTGGGATGAACATGTATGAACATGTATGTTCCCTGTGTTATTTCTGCTGTGACTGCAACACACACACTCTGCCTGAGAGCAAGGCTGATCATGACAATCCTTATCACCACCACAGCAAAAGTACTCCAAACACTACAACAGAGGCTTCATTCAGATTTCAAGAAAGATGGTGACCTGTAGATGTTCAGCATAAACCCAAGACAAGTGTTTGCAACACTTTAGAAACTGAGTGGTTTTGACAACAGATGGCTGTTTGCTAGCAGCATGTTTACACCCCATATCCAGGAATTCAGTCACATCACTCTATCACAGCACCACAGCCAGCCAAAAGCCAAAGCTTTTGAATCAGCAGCTAGAATTTTAACCTTTTAACAGCTGCATGAAGCAAATAAATGTGACAAGCCAGCCTTAAAAAAAATAACTACAATGAAGTTTGAGTTACAAAGTCACAGTAAAACATTCACTCCCAAGACACAAGCATGGATATATGCAGAAGGACACAAAATCCGAGTCAGACATACTGTCCAGAGAGATTGTGGACTCTCACCAGAGAAATACAAGAACTCTCTGGACACAGTCCGGCGCATGTTCTGTGGGTGGTCCTGCCTGAGGAGGAGGTTGGACCACATGATTCACTGTGGTCTCTCACACCCTGACCCATTCTGTGCTTCTGTAATAGAGTGTGGATCAAAATGGTAATAAAAACCTTCCAGGATCCCATGAGGAAAAGAAAAAATTCCGAAGATAAATTATGTTCTGGAAATGGGCTGCATATATGAAACAGAAAACTTTATGGAGTATGATTTGTTTAGGTTTCAGGTTAAGTGAATGGGTACATGTTATTTCAAAACTATAAATATAACCACTCATTATGAACATATGCAGCCATTAAATACAACAAGAATCAGCAACCCAGAAAAAACATCTGCACTACTAAGTAGCTAGCATCAATTTAGACATCCTCAAAAACACTATATATACACCAAAAAACCCAAACAAACAAACAAACAAAACTCAACAAAACAAATTTTAAAAAATGTAAGGAAAAATGCTATTAAAAAAAAGTCTAACTTCAAATAACTCACAAACTTCATTCAATGTTACAATAAAAGGAAAATGTTTTCAGGTTCATAGAAAAGTTTTGTTGCCAAATATTGGGGTGAGGTTTATTGCTGAGTTTAAAAGAATGAGCATGGTGATGGCAACACAAATTTTACTATAATACAATACAAAAATTTTAATATAATAAATGTACGCAAGGCACCGTAGCTTCATCTAGCTGTGTTCCGTTAAGAGAATAAAAAAGATATTACAATAATCAGCAACCAAACAAAAAGGGCATGCAGTGTGCACGTACAAATGACCTTAAAATAAGCACTTGAAGGACATATATAAAAACCAGAAGTGCTCAGCTAGGTTTACACTCATTTTGCACTTCAGAAGTGAGCACATTTGCCTTAGGAGCACTACTCCTGAATCAGAGAATCATAGAATAACCCGAGGTGAAGGGACTCCTAAGGATCATCAGATCCAACTCCTCCTTGAAGGCAAACACGTTTTGCCTTTCAACATAGCTGCTACAAAAAAATCACACTACACCTTCAAACTAGTCTACTTACAACCAGTCCAAAGCAAGGAGGGAGGTTAAAAAAAGTGAACTTTAAAAACGGTGGAATTTACTGAAACAAAGGATCCGACGCTTTTAGCAGGATTTCAAAGCACTGAGTAAGCACAGAGGCTTGTGTTGTTCTATCCACTGATGTCAGCATATGAAGACTGTTTTGTGGAGAAGCTTATCCAGCACAGCAGTTTGTTCCTTTTTTAATACTTAAGTCCACTTGTTTTATCTGAAGTATGTAGTTAATTCTGTAAAAATTATGGCCCTGACTTGTGAAACACCAAATTAATTTCAGAGATTTTGCTGGTAGAACTTTTTATTTTACAAGTTAAAATTAATTGAGGCTTGGGTTCTTTAAGAAGTGCTTTGTCTCATTGAAAAATGTTTTCCTTACATAGAGTCTGAACTTTAAACTATTTCAGTTTAAAGCCATTACCCCTGGTCTTAATGCCACAGGCCCTATTAAAAAGTCTATCCCCATCTTTATTATAAATCCCCTTTACAGAAAGGGCAGATGGATGCCTTTGGCCCAAAACCCACTTCCTTCTTTCAAGAAATCTTTTCAGTGATGTTTTCAAGGTTCTCCCTAAAGACTGGCAACTAAAAATATTTTTAGGATGACAGGTAAAAGTTACATGCAACCATGAATCCAGGAACATAGGCTGCCATTCAAAGCTGTACGATGAAACTTTCATATTAGAGATGTGAGAAAGACATGCAGATGTGTTACATTATTTGATTGTAATCTACATCCATGACACAATACTGGCATCACAGAGAGGATTTAATCTGTCTGAGGGTTATTAAGTTTTTCCTATCTGTTTGACGTGCATGCACCATGTATTAAACCTACTCATTATTCCTCATCACGTCATTACATTTTTAATTTCTTATGTGTTCCAGTTGATTTTAAAAAATGAATTTTTATATGTTTATTTGAACTTTTGTTGCTACTCTCTGAACAGATACGAGGGAAAATATTTTCTAGTACATACAGCTATAGATAATCTTGGAATTTTTAAAAATCAACAAAAAAATCCCCACAGTTTCCATCAGCTTACTTAGTTTCCCTAGGGAGGGAACATAAATACAACAAAAAAGAAAAAAGAACCACAAAAACCAAGGCATTAAATTACATAAGAAAACACAGAATCAATATAATCAAATTTTACTGGATGAAAAATATTTAAGAAACTGTAAAACATTTCTGGGAATCAATTACCTAGAATACAGAAAGTTTTGACAGTTCTGGTGCATGAGACTAGGTATACAGAATACAGCACTGGTGTCTAAACAATTGATTTGAGCTTAATAAGAAATTAGACTAATTTGCTCCACACTCAATTAGTAGAAGCACTAAAATAAAAGAAAAATAACAGAATCCACAGTTCCATGTAATTTATTCCTCATTTTCATTTCTAAGTTTTCTAGTGCACCTAGTAATAAAAATTTGAAGTGGATAAGATGGTAATTAGGTTTTGTATGGATTTTCTTCATCTAACAGTATTAGGAAGCTACGCTGCCAGCAGATGGAATACTACAGATTATATCTAACGTGCACAATGGGAAGAAAGTGATCACTGTGAAAAGTGATCACATTTACTTGCTTCATGCCTGATTTAAACAAAAGATCCTTCTCATCATTTTCTAGAACATAATAGACGTAGTACAGCATGGCAGACTTTAGTCTGGCGGAGGAAGCAACAAATGAATCCAGGATTTTTGTGTTAATAATTATTGGTTTCCAGCAACAGATTCCCTCAGACACCTCACTACCAGTAATAACAAACTGTGTATTTAGTCCTTGTTTAGGTTTATGGCAGAATTTTACTTTTAAAGCAACATAAAAGAAAACATATGCCTCATCACATTACTCTGTCTTGCTGTTTAACATCATCTGTAACAATCTTTTGAGAATCTGACTAAAAGCCTAGAGTTTCTCTACATGATGTCCCTTGGAAAACACCACAGAATTCCTGCCATGTAAAATTAGGCCTAATCTTAATTATCTTGCTGTCTTTTTCCTGAGCTTAATTAACTTTTATGAGTGCTTTTCTACAGTGCAATGAATACTAAACCCATTTCATCTTATTCAGCATTTCATAATTTCTTTTCCCTCAGTTCTAGGACAAGATAAAGCTCTTCACAGTCCTAATTGTTATAGCAGAAGCTCAGGTATGAAATCTGAAAGAGCTGTAGCAAAAAATTTAAGAACGTTCAGCCATGCATACAAATAGAAGGGCAGAAATCTGCAAATGTTGAGAGATAATCCATCCTACCCTCTATTTAACTGACTTTAAATATTTAATTATCTTGTTAAGTAAATCCAGATTATAATATTCAAATCCTAGTCATTGCAGGTCATGAGGCTGCTTTAGGTGAAGAACAAATTTTCTACAGTCCACACAGCTGAAATAATTTTAGAATAATATAGCAGCTAATTTGCATGACCAAGCCTTCTCCCTTACTGCTTATTCAAATTTTTGTATGATCTGGACCCTTTTATCACAAGAGAGAACAACACTGAAAAGACTGAGCATATATTGCAGCATGTCACTTTCCTTTGGCTTGAATTTCACTTTGCTTCTCTCATTATAGAAACCATCTCTATTCTTCGAGGAAAGAAGATACAAAGGCTGTTAGGCTGTTTACTCCTTTTTTTTTTTTTTTTTCCTCATTCACAGGACAAAAGAGCAATTTTATTAACCTGACTGTCTAAAAATCCAATTATTAGATTTATCTTAAAAAAAAGAATACTTTCTTCCAAGATCAGACAATGTCCATTAGCCCTTACGAAGCATTTACTACAGACTACTCTCTTCACCTCTACCATGCCAGCAAGAGGCAGGGTGGCTTTGTCTCTCGGTATGATCAGACGAGGTACTCTCTGAATGACTGCCTGATACGAAGGTGGTTCAGGTAAGCTCCTGCTTTTTAATAACACCAAAGGCAGAACAGACAAATGAAAATCTAGTAAGGGGACACCAGGCACCCTCTGTTTAAAGGTCTAAGGGCTACCAGATTTTACAGAATATTTGTTTGACTTCTCAGGATTTAATCCTGTCACTAGTTGACTGTCAGCATCAGACAGATTCAAATACTTAAAACAACCAACACCAGAGAAAGAAATAATTAGCATCCATCCAGAAAACAAGGAAAATCTAAACTATGTTTCCTATTTCCACTTTTCCCATGGCAGGCACAAAAAACAACAAAAAAGCTTAGCAATAACTTCATCAAAGTGAGCAAGAAATCTTGATTATCATAAATAACTAACTTAAAGTTAGCTCATGATGGGATAATCACTCAATGAATTTGGTCATCTCCTCTATTAACCTGGACACCAGCACAGTATCTTTTACATGAGAAACTAATGCACTGCATGAAGAATGAAGAGGGCCAAAGTTCAGACCATTTCACTACATGAATTTGTTTCCATTTGTATTTCAGTCTTTTTCATAAATCAAAGCCTCCTGCTTGTGAGCTGAGAAGTCACACAGGGCCACTTTCAGTGTCTATGGACCACCTACAAGCACTGCTGTCCCAAGCTGTCCACGCTTTTTAGTGGCAGCTTTCAGAAGGAAGATGCCATAAGGGTATCCTGATGTTCTGAACAACTTGTACTCTCTCCTTCAGCACAAACATTGTAACTTCACATTGTCACACAGGACGCACACTAGATCATCAGCACAGCCCAAAAGTGTGCAATTGCACAGCTGCAACTTCTCACCTTCTCCTTGAACTTCACGCTGATGCTCTCCTACACAGTAGCAGGTATTCTATCTTTTTTGATAAGTAAGTAGTAAACTAAGTTACCAAGCAGAATGCTTGCAAAAGCAGGTCAAAAAAAGAATCTAAATACAACCATTATAATAAACAACAAAATAAAGAAAAAAAAAAAAAACCTAGACCTCTAGAGTAAGATTTACTTATATTTTCCACATCAGGTTCTACTAACATCAACACTTAAACAATAGGTAACTTCAGTCTGTATCATCACTAATTTCCCCATTTTACTGTTCCTCTTCCAAAACACCAGAAAAGATGTCAAGAAGGGCAAGGGCTACTTAACAGAGCCAAAGGGCTATCCGAGCTGGGCAAACTCAGTCTTAGAAGCAAGAAAACCAGGCTCCCAGGACTGGCACCAGCACACCCAGCTCTGACACCTGGGCAGTATATGCAAGAGAAAGGCCCACCAGGAAAGGAAGCAACAATTGCTGTCTCCCTTTTGTGAGGTGGCCCCAGAGTTGAAGCTAAAAACAGCTTTGAGCAACCTGTTACGCCTGTGTCACTAGTCCATGGCAAATGGCCAGTTTTGACATGTGGCCTATAAATTTAGGAAGATTGGCTATCTTGCTTTTCAAATTTCAAGCACAGTATAAACTGGAACAGTTTAATCTGATTGCTTTGGAAATGGATGTCCCTTTTCCTTCAAAGCAAATTCCTCTTAGGAACCAGAGCCCAGAGTGACTTACTGATCACCCGTTCTAAAAGGTTCTGTTAAGACAGGGCTGCTCACACTGCTGTGACCTCTATTGTATCAATACAGAAACACCAAAACTTTGAATTTTAGGGCAGCATTTAAATGACAAGCTATTTAAGTGACAAGATGGAGGTGAAAGGCTGACTACATGAAGCTCAAAAGAAAAAGCAACAATCTTCTCCTTAAGTGGTTTAAGATTTGACTCACAGTATCATCAGCTTGTGGACTTACAAATTTTTTCAGCTCACAGAACAATTGTATTCATTTCCACTAAACTGGACAGCATTTTTATTAAAAGATCAACCAAAACATTTGTCATTTCCTAGCCTTCTAGCACAAATGGTGTAAGAAACCACTGCCTAGGCAAAAGGTCCGTAAACTTATCACCTTAGTGTATCTATTATCTTTTGAAGTGAGCAACCCACTCTGTAATTCAGTTCTCATTGACAGATACAGACAAACATATCCCCATGCAAACACCCTCAATGTCTATTTTAAAAATATGAGGGAAGGAAATTTGTATGTACCTAGCTATTTTGAAATGAAGAGTCTGAACAGCCAAAAAACTCGATGTGCGTGTTCATATCCTCATTCAGTTATGGAGAGCAATTGGCAAAACAATGAAGTGGAAGAAAGAATCATAGATGTTCAACAGGTTGCTTTTGCTCAAAGACAAAAAGTGGCTGCATGTTAGAAGTGAGAATGTGGGTTTCACACCCATGCATGCTCATGTACAAAGCAGTATGTAACTTTCTGCTGTTTCTCTGTGTGAAGCAGGTGATTAAGAGTGAACAGATTGAGAGACAACTGTCATGTAGGCTAAGTGTTAAAAGAAAGCAAGCTCATGTTATCCCAACTGCACCACCGTAACACTTTCAACTACTACTTGCTTGCTAAAATGAAGCAAAATGAACAACTAGAGAAACAAACAAGAACTGAAATAAACTCTCATAGGTAACCCTTGGTAACAGCAACTCAAAGATCTTTTAACTAAAAAAAAGTTTCTAGCAAGTTAGAAAAAATCTGCTTATGTCTCGAAATGCAGTGAGTTTCCAGGCACGCTTCATGATGACTAGAAAATATATTAGAGTTTTATTTGATCTAGATGAATGGGGGAAAAAAATAATCCCTACATCTGCTAAAGCCACTAACAGCTTATTGATAGGTTCAACTGAGCCACTTCCATATTTTCCCTGCTTTGCTTAATATATATCTTGGCAGTCAGCAGACATGACAAAACACAGTATTAGAGAAGGCAGGGGAAAAGCCAATACACTGCTAAAGAAAAACACACATCAGCACTTCAGTCAGCCTATTTTCTGTGCTTTTGCTTCTTCCTCACTGTGTGTCCTGACATTTTCTAGTTATGCCTTACAAAAGCCATTGCTCAAATTAATATGAATTTAACATATTAACATATGTACACACTTTGCTACTCTAGCAATTTCCAGATTTCTTCCTGTATTTTACAGGGGTTTGAGATTATGGTTGCCAGAAGCCACAGAAGCACTCCTTGACACAAACATGAACGTAATGCACAAACATATTCATGCATAATACACAAAATACTCCAATGTCCATTCCTTGATTCCTCCCTTCCCACCTTGCCTCCATTGCTGCACAAATGAATAACATTACAGATTTCAATACGTTTTTGCTTACAGCATTTTCATGTAAAGATATTCCTAGGGTTTCACAAGAAATTTAAAAATCCAAAAAAGGAAAGCTATTAGAAGGACGTGTTTCTATAAAATAAGCATTCTCTCTGAATTCTAACACCTGTAGCGTTTTTTAAGATAGCTTTGTATCCAGACCCTATGTAAAAAGAGTAAAATCGCTGATACAAATCAAATGCAGCACCATTTTTTCATGTAGTCAGATAAATATGTATATTTTTATATATATATAAATATATTTATATCTCTATATATCCTGTTTATATTAAAAGACAGTGCTGTCTTTAATTTATATCAATAGGTTTGCTATGTAGAAGACAGCAAGGTCAGAGGAGCTTCTGTTACTCACGTTTTAATATTTTTTTTCCCAGACATTCTGACTTCCATAGCCATATTGACAGGCTAACCACATCTGGGTCTGGCAGAGCACCAGGCCTTCCAAACTCTGCAAATTATAGTCTTGCACTTGATACCAGCTGCTAAATTGAAAATCATGAAGAAGTGAATAGCTGAATACTCCTTTTTTTCTTTTTCATTGCTTGTGTGGAATTTGCAGGAAACATGAATATCTGTTTTTCTGCCCTTCTTATTCCACAGTAATAACAAGACACTTTTAAACACTTTTTACAAAAACAAGGAAATAATTCAGTCATATATTTTCTTTTTCCAGTGCAATATTCTTTAATACTCTGTTACAAACAGATTTGACATTGGGCCCTGAAAGAATGAAAGGACAATTGTATTCATATTATGTGGAGAATAAACACAGTGGTATAGAATGCTGCTATATAGATTACGACTTGATACCTGCTGGATGTGAAATCTAGAATAATATACCTCCTCTTTTTAGAAAAAAAAATCAATAAAAATTTTAGCTTTATAATATCTCAAATATGCATACTTGCTTTCATCCTAATTATGGAACAGGCCAAGTAACCTCTGCTCAGGCCAAGTAACCTGCAAAGTGCTAAATAACAGAAGCCAAAACCAAAAAAATGACACAGAAAAAAAATTAATATTAATTTGGCTGGCAAGGTCAGAGTTCACAGTGCTTTCTGTGACCACTAGCAGTGTCACCCAGGCACAAATATGATGATAGTGTGCAATTTCCATGTTTAACTGTAGAACAGAGCAGGACATATACTAGGTCTTCTCAAAAAAAGGGGGGGCATTTAAATACAAATATGATACAGAAACTCTGTTTGGGAGTGACAGAGAATAAAGGTGGAAAGCAACTCAGATGAAGATAAAAATAAAAATAACATTTCTGATTCTTAGGAAGGAAAGCATGGGAAAAAATCAATAGCCTTCAGGTAAGCACACTTCTATAACTTTACAGCAGGGTTGCTGAGCTCTAGTGGGACGGATGTCTAGATAAGAAAAGGGAATGAGTAGAGCTGGTGACCTTTAAAGGGCATGGGTGCAAGTCATCACAGTTCAGTGGAAAGACGAGTAAGGCTTGGCAAACACTGACTGGTTGCTCCAGTTTTTCAGTGGTTTCAAAAAGAGAACCCTGAGTAGAAATTAGCTTATATTATTCTTTATTACTACTAGTAATTTAAAAAAGACAAAAAGAGAATAAAATATAGAAAGGGCATCCTTCGAAGATTTAAGGATAAATTAAACTTATTGGGTAAGTATTTCAACACAAAGACAAGCACCAAAAGAGCTGGCTTTACACACAGTGAAGAGGAAGCACCACTTCGCAGTTCTCAGTGACTGACATATTCAATACCAGTTTGCCTCCTTCCTCACTTGGGGAAACGTTTAACATGACCAATCCAAGTGACAGAAAGGTAAAAACTCCAGCAGGGCAAAGAGCATGTTGGATGTTTTGAAGCTGGCAGTGCAGCTGAAATACACTATTGCACAGACTGAGGCCAGTGCCTCCGTGAATGGTGGAGCCAACCTAACAGCACTCAATCTGAGAACCTGCCTCCTTGCCAGCAATGGGCAGCTCATTGGCCCACCTTTCAGTCCTAAAACAAGTGTTTGCAAAAGGCAACAGGAAGCAACTCAAGAACAAGTCAGAAGTTATGCTTCAGATTTCATTAAAAACCTGGACAAGCTCTGAAAACTGACAAGAGAGCAGAAAAATCACTTGGTGACAACTTTTAAACAGGGGAAAAGAAAGGGTAGGATTTAGGAATCTGAGCCCTAAGAGCTTACCTCTGATTCCTAAAAAAAAAAACAAAAAAAACAAAGCTCAAACACCACAGAGGTACAAATAGCACCAAATATTTGCACTTCTCTTCCTTTCAGGGCACAGATCCTCCTTAAAGGGGAGTAAAGCAAGTGCTAACACCTTGACTTTAATCTTTAATTACAAAACCTTCCAGATTATTTTCTTGTAAAAATTCAAAAAGCAAGTTAAGAGAACTTAACTTGCTTTTAGGACAAGCTAAATAGCAGAAGTATCAGCAGGTTATCAACAAGCCAGATCAGGGTACAGAGTGAGGTTTTACAAGAGTCTATCCCAAGCCCAAAACTATTCCGTATTTCTTTACCAACTCAGATGAAAGAAACAATAGGTATGGTAACCAAATTTATTACAGGTAATGTCAATAAGGATCAGAGCTAGAATTCCAAATCATAGTCTACTGAATTCTTACTGGCTGCAACAGAAATTAGGCACTGCTCAAAAACAGCAAATGCAAAGTTCTACATTTAGAGGTAATCCATTCACAGCAACAGGAAAACATAGCTGGAGCATATGCATAGCTCTATGCATACTGGAGCTGCAGAAAGAGATCTAGGAGTTAACCAGTGTATTTTGAGATCCAAGAGGAAATGCATAATTGGAATAGGTTTTGTCAACCATGTGAACTTCTTCATTCATTTAAGTGACTGAGAGTTGCCTTCAGCTAGAGTCATGCCCAGTTCTGAACACTCACTCAAGATAGATGTGAACCGGCTGGAAAAAGCAGTAAGAATAATCAAAGGCTTGGAATACTCAGTCTAGAAGGATGAAGAAGGAGCTAAAAAAACCCAAATGTACATCAGAATAAACGGATGCCGCTGTCAACAGAAAATAGTGGTCCTAGACATTTAAAGCTCTGCTTAAATGCCAACAAAAAAGGCTTAACATGCCAGACTTTTAGAAATGCAAGACAGCACTGAGAACCATTCCAATTTGACAGCAGGCTGGGCACTTCTCTATGGCAGACAGGTACTAAGAGGATCACATTTATCCTCTAATTAAATCCAAAATTAAATAACCAAGTAAAAAGAGTTGGAATTGGGAGTAGAGGTGAGTATCTGTCCTATAGAAAGTGTTATGTGAATTATTTTAATTACATTTTGTTTGGTTGCCATGGCAAGGTTTTGGTAGCAGGACTGTACAGGGGTGGTTTCTGTGAGAGGCTGTCAGGAGCTCCACACATACCCAACAAAACTGGTTCCAGCTTGCTACAAGACAACTATTGTCACTGCACCACTGGCCAAGGCCAAGTCCTACAGCTGCAATGGTAACATCCCTGCAATAATGTAGTAAAAAATAGGTGAAAAATGTCCCTCAGTAGCAGCTGGGAAAGACAGCTGAGAATATGTGAGAGAAACAATCTTGCAGCCACCAAGGTCAGTGCAGGAGTGGGAGGAGATGCTTCACGGGACAGAGCAGAGACTCCCCAAGACTGTGGCGAGTCAGGCTGTGCCCCAGCAGCCCAGGGAAGTTCATGGTGGAGCAGAGATCCATCTGCAGCCCCTGGAGAAGCCCAAGTCAGAGCAGTTACATGTCTAAAGAGGTTGCGAGCCCATGGGAAACCTGCACCAGAACAGGGTCCTGGCAGCACCGGTGGTCCCATGCGGAGAGGAGTTCATGCTGGAGCAGGTGTGCTGGCAGGGCCTGTCAGACAGTGGATCAATCTGTTCCTGAAGGACTTCACCATGTGGAAAGGGACCCACACTGGAGCAGTTAATGTAGAACTGCAGCCTGTAGGAAGGACCCACATTGGAAAAGTTCATGGAGGTTCATAGGTCCTGCTGTGGGAGGGACCCCAGAGCAGAGGAGGGGAAACATGTGAGGAGTACACTCACTCCCCTGCAGAGGAAGGAGCAGCAGAGACAACTGTGATGAATTGCAGTTTCCATTTCCTATACCTCTGCACCACCGCAGGGGAAAAGGTAGAGATAATTGAGATTAAAATTAAGCCCAGGAAGAAGGGAGTATTGTGGAGGAGGTGTTTTACAATTTAGTTTTTATTTCTCATTACTCTACTGACTTGCTTGGCAAGAACTTATATTAATTTCCTCAAGTAAGTTGCTTTTGCCTGTGACAGCATGCTGAGTGGTATCTCCTTGTTCTTAATCTGAACCCACAAGCCTTTTATTACTTTTTCTCTGCCTTGTTCAACTGAGGAGAGGAGTGATAGAGCTGCATGTGGGAACCTGGTATCTAGTCAGGGTCAAAAGCACCACAACAAATAAAATGTCTCATACTGCAGGGAGTCCTCTTTTCCTTTCTGATTCCCAGTGACTTCTCCATTCAAACTGTGTTTTGCTAACTTTTAAATCTCAGTAGACTGCCAATCTATGGCACATATTCTTTGCAAATTGGATATTACCTCTGTTTTCTGGAGCTGAATCATAAAAAGGAAGGACATGACCCAGTTCCATGTTAACATTTGTGAACTTTGGCACTGGAGGACAAGATTACAGAACAGAAGACACCTGATCAGTCTTCAGTGTCTTAAATCTACACATCACATGAAGCACAACAATGCTGTCTCATGCCAGGCCATTATCTTTGCTAGAATACTATGTATTGCCCAAGGTGGTATTTTTCACTTAGGCAGAATATTCAAATGTGATACCAGAAATGCAGCAGTAGATTATACAGTGATCTGGGGGAAATTTCAGGTTCCCTCATTTCTTTGGCTAAGTAAGCGGACCAAATATTAAAAAAAATTAAAATTCCCTATACCCAAAATATTTTGTTCTCCAAAACAAAATGGAGGAATAATGAAGGTGGCTGATCAACTCTAAGAGCAGAAACTGTGTTTTCTTGTAAGAAAGTTGAGCTCTAGGCCAAATTTCCTGTAATAGTGGTCAGAATCAAGCTGGAATTCAGTGTTTACATTCCTTTCTTTAAACTGAAAGCAATTAAAAGTTTCAGAAAAGAAGTCCATTGAGTTCTTACGTAGTTATGTAGATAATATGGTTGCCATTACTTACTCTTGCTTTAAGACTATTTTCTTCCACATTTTAAGGGAAGGTTGGCTGGATGTTACGGCTTTGGTGGTTTTTAAGAAATCATAAATCCATTTTGAATTAACTATATAACAGAATTTTTCCCTTGGACTTCAGAGCTATCATAGATTTTCAAAAATTTCATGTGAAACTGTATTAAGTTACAGTAAAATCCCTCACTGCATTTCAGGCTATAATTTCAAAGTTATAAGTAGATATTAAAGCATGTGAAAAATGACAACATAAACAACCTAATATAACAGCTTCTGAGCCACAGGCAACAGTAAAACTAAATTTCTGCTACCAGTAGGGGTTAGCAGCACCCTAAAGACAACTGAATTGCATGATGCCTGTTTCCTTCATCCTTACAAATGTTTCAAGGCGCTTGCTGTCTTGCAAAACCCTTTGATTTTTCTATAGTGCAGAATAAACTGCCAAGTAGATATCAGCATAATCTTGCTCATATATGGTTCTCATTCACTGAACTGCAATCTCAGAAGGAATAAATCATATAAAGAAAATACCCTCAAAAAGCTGTAGCATCAGTGTAGGTAATGGTCCTAATATATGACATAGCACCTGGAGGGCTCCAGCGACCACATCAATCTGTGTTAGACACCCAGAATCCCTCCTTGGGATCACCATGCATCCTTTTTCTTCAGGTATCTTTACTGCTGCCTTTCCTCATTCAGAGAAATAACACAGAAAGACATATTGTCTAGAGACTTTCCTATAATTCATATGTAAGTTTGGAAGACTGTGGGCTAATATGACATTCTTACAGTCAGGTTAGGCAGACAGAAATATCAGCACCTCCTCGCTATTTCATTATCTCTCTTCTCTCTTGCAGGGAAGAATAACTGCACTCAGAATTTGAGTTCTCTTCCTTTTGGCATACTGGGTGCACACACTTTTCCATCCCAGAGAGACTGCTGCAGTCTCCCAGGGGTTCCTCTGTCTTCTAGAAGAGCCTTTTAAAGCACCTTTAGGCAAAAATACCCACAACAGTTGGATCCCCTTATCTTAGTCTTTACTAAGGAGGATTTAAGACTTGGCGAAAGAAAATATTCTTCCAGCTCCCCATACTTGTTCAGGTCTTTGTTTATATCAGTTGTGATAGAACCAAAGAGGCCCAGGTGGACAAGTTTTCTCCAGCTTGTGAGCAGCAGTAGCCTTGATTACACAATCAGGTTTCTTTCTACAAGACAATCATCTAAGCTTGGGATGCTGATGCTCATTGAATAGAAAGTACTTAGCAGTATAATGTTGCTCTTATTACTCAGCATAGACTTAAATTTTAGTATATTCCTCACATTTTATTCTGAATAATGGTCCTGAGATCAGCTCAGCTTGTTAAACCCTAGTGCTAAAAACACCAAGGAGCTGTGAATCCCTGAATGGGCCAGAAGTGGGACTTGATGATCCTCATAGGTCCCTTCCAATACAGTATTCTGTGATGCTGTGGCCTCCTAATTTCTGTGTGAAACTCGAGGTGGGTGACTGTTTGTCACCCATCACATTGTCTTAGTGGTCTCCTCCAAACACTCCACAAGGTAAAGGAGCATTATGATTCCCTTGCTTTTACTGATGATAAATGAAAGCATGGAAGTCAAAGTTAACATGATTACAAGCTTTTTCAAGTCAGTACAATGTGATTTTTCAAGTCCTTGGGACAGAATTTCCTTCATTATAGTTTAATTGTGAAATCTCAGCATGTATGTGAACTGGATACTCAGGTTAGAAGTAACAGGCAAATAATTAATTAGGGCTTTGGCTTGGAGCTCTGGTTTTTGGGTCGTTCTCTTTGGTTTGTTTGCAGGAGTTTGGCTTGAGTGACCTATAAAAATTTTCGTAAGATTTTGTGCAATGAAAATTAAGTTCTCAAGGACAAGTTTCATCTGTCTTAGTTTTAAGACCTCTCTTCTCTACATCAGTCACCAAATACTCCTGTCTACAAATCATTCAGTCTCCACAAGCCTTTGAAAGCTTTGATCTCATACTCCAAACGTTTATTACAATTTTCTTGTTAACTTCACTGCTATTCAGTATACTGTTCAAGCATACTGACTGTTCAAAATACAGTAGGAAAAGCACCCTCTGAGACACTGTCCGCTTACACATGAAGATGTGCTTGTGCTATATCTTGCTGGAAACTGCAGTATTCCCAAACTGCAGTATTCATCTTTTAAGAGTGCTTCGTTATAATTCACCTACCCCCTAATGCTACTTTATGGCATAAGCCTCTGTTGCATGTTAGAAACTATGCAATGAACCTGCATTTTTATCCCAACCTCAAACTATTTCAAATGAATATATCCAAACAGACTAAATTCATTAATTATACTTGAACAACTGAGGGCAAGATCACAGTGAACAGCACTACTGCTGCCAGAGGAAAATATTTCAGTGCAGCATGATTGCAAGGAACCCCAGACCCTGCAGATTCTATGCTTATGCTCAAGTCAAATCAAGTGGCACCTTTCAAGCATCCAACAGTTTTTTAAACAAAACAACCTGCTTTGGAAAAAATGTTTCACAACAGAAATGGTTGTGTGTTTCTGTCCTTTGTCCTCTACCCCCATTTTGTCCTGGAAGTTGAAAGAAGTTTCCTAAACCAAAAAAATATAATTAAGCTCTCTTCTCACAATTATTTCTCCTTTGCAAGAAATGGAAATTGGACAAGTTTTATTCCACGCATAATGAGGATTCTATGGCCTTCTCCCATACTCTTGCAGTATTTATTTCTTGGAGAATCCATTCTAGTTACTGAGATTTTCTGCTGGTTTATTTTGGGAGTTAGGTTTGGTTTGTGTTTGGGCTTTTTTTAAAGAACTGAAGGCACCTAGATTTTAGCTTTTGTACTTTGGCTTCTGTTACTGCCCTGGCTGAGTAGTTCTTTACCAGAGGCAGATGTTCTCAGGCTGTGTCTTACAAGTGTTCTCTCAAAGTTGTCAGGCACATTTACATATTTATCTAGTAACAGGTGTTATCTTGCCTAGGGCTTTTTCATGTAACATCTGTCTCAATTCCCTACCTGATCATAAGAGTTAAGTCCTGCTTGCCTCACAGGTTATAAAATTGTTCTCTGAAAGCAAATAAACTTTTCTTTTGAGTCAGTGGATTCCCATAGTATTACTAAAACTACTGTTCTGTCAGGACGCTGGACAATGCACACCTGATATTAAAACAAAAACCAACCAACTGAAACCCAAAACAAACAAACAAAAATGTTAAAAATTCAGTATATTGCACACTACCTTAAGCCTGAGGAAGTCTCGTTACATTTAAGAGTAATCTTATGACAGTTGTATTGGAGTCCCTGATCTTCTCCCATACTAGGTACACTCTGCTAAGGTTTGCAAATGTAAGTACTGATGTGAGCTTTATCCACTCTTTAAGTAAAGGTGTGTCTCTTTGGATAATTGTAAGGCCCAGTACAATTTTTTTCTGGACAACAGCTTAGATCTCCATGTGTTTATACACTAGAGTTTCATGGACTGTAGTATTCCACATCCTCAAATCATCTCTACAGTTTCAGGCACTATCTACCTTCAGAAATGGATCAAACCCACTATCTGCCAAGTTGTAGCTCTTTTGTGAAGCGTACATGCCTTTTCAGAGTTTTCATTCAGTATCTTTTCTTTTCTTGAATATGTGTTGCAAATGAAATCAACTTAAGTCTCACTGCAGCTCCATCCGATCAGTAAAATTATATCCTCCAAGTTTAATTTTTGAAAAGATCACCAAATTCTTCAAGTTCCTATGTCTACATATAAAGCTGACTCCACAGAACAGATCCTTTCATGTAACTGAAAGCCATTGCAGAATAGGAAGATATACCATGTCACCACAGTAAATGATTCCTAAAAACCTGCAATACCACTTACTACTTATATTTTCAGGGTCAAGATATTAGTAGTAGTAGTAGTAGTAGTAGTATTGTTATTACTTTGCAGTAATTATTCAGAAATAAAATGGTTTATGCAGTTCTGATTTCAGACACTTCTAAGGTACAAAAAGAAAGCTTTCACACCTCAGTTGCCTATGATTTGCTCTAGTGAAGCAGCAGTCAAGGAATCAGCCTGCAAACACTGAAGAAGGAATACATACCACTCCTGGAGAGACTGCCTCCCCAGAAGGCAAGACAGTGAAGCTACTACTATTCAGGTCTTTCATTTCTCAGTATCTGCTAATTGAGTATTGTGCTACTCGATAAAGAGATATAACACATGCTGTGAAGATGACAGGCTTTTTTCCCCATCTCAGGTTTTGTGGCAACTGCAGTTTTGAAAGCACTTGAATATCATGATCAAGATTAATTCAACTGGTGCTTCATCAAGGCAAGGGAATGATTACTTCCTATTTTTGCAACAAACTGCAGCTCTCCCGTTTTGGAACCCAACTTTTCATCTTCACTTTCTTGTGGTATCTTTAGCTTCATTCCAAAATCTAGCATAAAAAATAAATTTTAAAATCACTTTATTGAAGAGTCTGTTGTTACAACACTAATTTGGGAAAAGTATTTGAAAATTCTCTGCAGCCAAACAGACACTGCACAGAATTATTAAATAATATAATACAGATGCAATATCATTGGCAGATCAGTTCAGAGCTACTGAGGCTTAATATGGTTATTGAAATTATATTCTCATTATGAAGTAATAAGTTTCAATACAGCATTAGGACTTGTTCATGAAGTAGCAGCTGTCAGGAAAAAAAAGTTCAAGATTGTGGCAAAGAGCGTACAGGTGTGTTTCTGCATGTGCGAATGGTCCAAAATGATTTCAACAAACTGAGCTCTCCTGTAGGGAGTGCTTAATTTAGAATGTTTCTAAGACATAACAGATTTTGTCAACTTGCTTTCTGAATTTAAATATAAAATCAAAACATAGGATCAATCCCATGCAAAGAAACTGGAGGCAAACATTGCATTCCTCCCATCTGGATTGTTTGCAAAATGCACTTATGGTTTAATTCCAGTTGCTCCTACAGAGCTGATATGGGGAGGCTGAAATCTTGGAGCATTACAGGACTAAAGGAATGCTACTGCAATCATAGAACTCTTGTGAGGCTCAAAGGAGAAGGAATTGGAGACATTGCACATCATAGCTGAGTCTTCACACCTTCCTACACCTGCACAGCAGCTCTGCAAGGCTCTGGGGATCTCCTTCAGGCACACACTGCTTCCCATGGTCGTCCATTCTGGCAGCAGCCTCTGCTCTGGCCCTGCCAGGGCCACTGTATGCCCAAATCCCAGATGCTCCTCCTAGCCTGACTTCCCCATACAGCATACTCCGAAGTCCAGGCCAAGAGTCACCCCACCACTCCAGCAGGCTGGGCGCTGCCTGAAGCCCTGTCCATCACAACTCTGGCTCAGGAGGCTCTCAAGCAGGACCTTCAAAGCCACCACTTCAGCAAAAATTACAAGGACACTTCTGCAGGGGTAAAAAGTGCCCAACCGGTTGACTTTCACAGTGGAGCACTTGAGACCTAATGCGGCAGCCTTCCCTCTTCATCCCTGGCCAACATCTCTAACAGACAACAGGACTCTGCACTGCCCTAATACAGCCTACAGCATTTCACAGCAGTTGGATTTACTGCTCGGCTCCTGAGTCCAAACACCTGCAGCTCAGGAAATGAAAAGTGATAACTACTATTTGTCATCTTCCCCTCTTGCTGCTGCAGCATGCCAGGACACAAGCTCCAGGCTGCAATGTCACCACCATGGAGCAGCATGGTGACATTTGAGAACTCCCCCATGGAACCTGCAGCCAGCCAGTGCCAGTTCCTTGGCATTTGCTGTCTGGCAGGACCAAGCCCAGCTGCCCAGGGAAATGCCTATGGCTAGGAATCACTCTCCTCTAACCCTGACAAGAGAGTTTGAGAGGAGAGCCATCTCCAGGAAAAACATGAGCTGCTTCTGCCCAGGACGAGTCCCTTCAGCTGAAAGACTCAGCTTCTCCTGTCCCTCCAGAATGAGACAAGAAAGCCCCTTGCAAAGCTGCTCTAGCATCCTTGAAGGAAGAAAAGCATTTCCAAACATGCACTGATAACCAAAGTACTAACAGAATATATACCCTTTATTAAAGAGAAGTGTTCTGGAGAAGCTGAAGATTTTACCTTTCCAAACAAAGACATACATACACACAGACCCCCCCCCCTTCCTAGATTTATGTGCATATACACATTTGTGGGTTCCCCAGGAACTAGCATGGACCCTCTTATCTCACATACAGACTCAAAATATTCTCAGTTGAAAGGGACCCTGCAAAGATCCTCAAGTTCAGCTTGTAATCAAATATACAAGGATTGCATCCACAAACCTTGATGTTATTAATACCATGTTCTGACCAAATGAGCTAATCTCCTGCCAGTATCCCTTCATGGATGTCAGCCTTCTTTCAATCCTGTATCACTTGAGGTACAAGGTGAAGCATCTGGAAGTTGAAGTTCAGATGCGGCACAAGCGCAGCCCTGTAACTGGTGCACAAGGTGGCCCAACCTCTTGCCCCCGTACTTTCCCAACAGTGCACCAAGGCATGGGGCCAAACAGACTTTCAGGATCTCTGCATCTTCTTGCAACAGTGGTTTCCTCTGCATGTTTACAAGCACAGCCCCCCACCCTGTAACCTTACCTAAGGCAACATGCTCCAAGTTACAGCACTTAGGCATCTGATTCGGGCAACCTAGGAATTTTCAGATTGTTCCTGTGGTTTAGGGTGTGTGTAGCCTGCCCTGCAACCACAGGAGCTGGATGAATGCCGGCTAGCCGCTCCCGGAGTGTGGCCGGAGAAGACCACCGGTTCTGCCAATCCCAGGTTCTTCGCAAGAACCCCGGGTAGTGGCGCCTTCTGTGGCGTGGGTGACACAGTCAAGAGCGTGGCTACAAAGCTCTGAGGCAAAGGAAGGAGAGAGCGGACACTCGTGTGGAATGCCAAGGCACTTTATTTCCCCAGCAGGACTAGTGAAGGTGTCAGAAAACGATCTTTCGGGGAGGCACTGATAAAGGGGATGAGCGTGACAGAAGGAGACACGAGGGAACCAATGAGCGAAGCCCAGGGGAGGAGCAAGGGACACAACTGAACCAATAAGTACTGCATAAGGGAGGGAAAAGGCTCAGGAGGAAAATCATAAGTAAGGGATAACTGACATAGAAGATTCTCGAAATAAAGGGGGGGGGGGGGGGGGGGGGGCGGTGGTTACAATGATGGACAGGGAAACTGGACACCAGGAGGGAGGAGATAAACTTATAAGGACATAAAGGGAAGTACCAGGGGATCGGGGATCGATCACCTTGATGGAATTTCAACTTATAAAAACCAACTTTAGAACAAAACTTGTATAAATATCTTAAAACACACAATGCTACAGGTGTGTAGCTATATGTGTTCTCCTTCTGTCTTCTTTTATTTTGTTGAAATAGTATCCTAGAAATATGAAAATTGAAGAATGAGAACAGTACTTTGCTAGCCTCCGCTGTTTGCCCCCTAATTTCTAATAAAATGAAATCCCATTCCCGATCATCCAAGGTATCGAACTACTTGATTGGGAAAATAAATGTATTTCAATTACACAATCCATACATTTTTTGTAGACTGTTGAAAAACCTTCTTTTAAATTCTTTAACTTTTCTTTGTCAGTATTAGCTGTATTTTCAGATACAGAGACATTTTACAGGTTTAGCCAGTCATTAGTTCAGTTTAGAATGGCATTTCTAACTCTATATGTGAAATTGAACAGACTATTGCTCTGTTAAGTACAGCAAGATCAAAGAACCAAAACAACTATACAGAGAAGGAATGGGATATCAAAAATAAAAGCTGAAGTCTCAGAGGGTAGGCATGCATTTTTGATACTGCATAGCCCAAAAAGCAACACAGGACTCAGTGCAGCCTTTGCTGTGTACTTTCAATATAAGCAGCACAGACCAGGACAGCTTTGCTTTCTTCATTACACTCCTTGCATATTTCACCAACATACTCTTTAACCTTTTAAAGACTAGGTGTTCTGAATCCTGGAATAACAGCAAGGCATCATGAATTTCACATACCAGCTGAAGCTCCTCTGAGGATAAGTGAACATAGGCATGTTCAGCTAGCAGTTTTATCTAGCTTTATAACAGGCCTTGGAGATTACACATTACCATCTGCACACTTTGGATTTAATTTCCATGGTTTGGGATGAGCTGAAAGGCCAATTTGCCAACAGCATACAATTGCCTGCATTTTGATTCACTGGCAGATGAGGGAAGAGTTTTGTATTTACTACAATGAAGTACATTCAATAAGTAACATTGGTAGCATTACCAAAATTAATAGTTCCATCTTGCCAATGGTACTCTTGCTGAAAGAAGTGTACTGACACCCTTCTGCCTTCCTGCACACAAAGGCTTCATACAACAAAATCAAACATAATAGGAAATCAAAACACCTTCAAGTCCTTCTTAGCACACACTAGCTCATCCAGTTGTTACCATAACAACAACAATGAAAGATAAAGTGGGTGAGACTTTACTTTTTACACTGAAATATCTGAAGAACTACTTTCCACACGAAAAAATCAAGAGGATACTAGATATTCTCTTCTTCAGTGGCAAAAGAAATGCAACCTCTCACAAGCTGAAAAGCTGCTTGAAGAAGAAAACTTGCAAGATGCAATTTAACAGAGGAAAAGAATACACTAATAGTCAGATTTGGAAAATCTGAAGCAAAGTTTTTTTTCTTCTAGCAGCGTGAAGGTCAAAGGAGCCGTGACAGGACACATAATGTCCACTAAAAAGATAGTCCTGTATTTATGTAACTAAACAATGAAATTTAGCAGGTGAAGAAACAGAGCTTAAGCACAGTCAGTCTTTGTTTTAATTTCTTTCTCATGACAACAAAGTTTGTTCATACAAGCAAAAACACAAAATGTCTAGTTTAAATATGATGTCAATACAGCCAGTAGGCTGTTCTAGCTATCTAGAACCCTGAATGTGGACTTTGTGACTGTCTGAAGGGAAGAGGCACAACTACTCACTGTGTAGAGAAATTGGGCAGAAAAATTCAGTCTTCAGATTAGAAAATAAAGTCAAGCACCGCAGAAGCCTTCAAAAGTCATGAGTTCAGAAACAGATGTAGGTGAAAAGAAGGTAAAGTAGAACATTTCAGGGAAAAAATTGATATTTCTATCTCTTCTACCTCTTCTATCCATCTCCTTCAAGAAAGTGTAATTCATAAAATTTTTTCAGATACTTTTGGTCCTAAAGAATCTAAAAGTGAGTTTGGGGTTCTTTTTAGCCAAGGGGTGAGGAGTTCTTTTGAAATTGCAAAAGAAAATCAAACAAACATTTTTCCCTTCCATAAAGAATTCCAATGAAGAATAAATTAATTAATTCTTGCAAGTAATTTTCAGAATTTTTACAATTTCAAGTACCCAATGAGTAACACTTCTTGCTAATACCAACCAGCACTGTATGTACTTCTGTGTCAGTCTATGCTGACTTCTATGAATGTGTGCACTGGTTTCAGCTGAGTTAATTTCCTTTCCTTCACAGTGACTGGTGTGAGGCTGTGTTTTGAATTTGGTCTGAAAACAGGGTTAATAACACAGAAATATTTTTGTTATTGCTGAGCAGGGATTACACAAAAAGCCAAGGCCCTTTCTACTGTTTGTACTTCCACTGACAAGGAAGTTGGGGGTGCATGGGAGGTTGGAAGGAGACAGCTGGGACAGGTGATCCCTGTCTAAAGGGACCAAAGGGATCTCCAGGCCTTCATGCTCAGCACATAAGGCTGGAGGGAAGAAACAAAAAGGGGGGAACATATGTCCTCCCAAACAAGTGTTACACATGATGGGGCCCTGCTCTCCCAATGATGGCTGAACACCTGCCTGCCATGGGAAGCAGTGAAATAACTTTTTTTTTTTTTTTGCTGTGTTTGTGTACATGGATTTTGTTTTCCCTATTTAACCATTTTTATCTCAACTCAAAAGTTTTCCCACCTTTGCCTTTCTGATTCTCTCTCCACTAGTGGGGGATGAGCATGTGGCTGGCTGGGGTGAAACCACAACACTGTGACATTTCTCTTTCTCCAGCTTCAAGTGAGGTTTCACTTAGTTATGCAAGCTCTATGTTTCCAGCTGAATATTGCCGTAAGATTTTTATGCAGGTTTACATCCAGAGGTTCAGTCTGTCAACATGTTCTTCCATTACCATACTCCTTTGTCTCTAGTACTAAGGGGAGCTACAAAGGAAGGAAGCAATATCAAAACTAATGCATCTGTGCATATGAAGAAATCTGAGACAGACATTTAATGGGAAACAGGCTAAGAGCTTCACACTACTGAGTATATCAGTCCTTAAGTAAGAAATTCTTCACTGTGAGGGTTCGAGGCACTGGAACAGAGCGTCTAGAGAGGATGTGATTGCCCCATCCCCAGAAGTGTTCAAGACCAGGTTGAAATGGGGCCCTGAGCAACCTGATCTTTTGGAAGATGCCCCCGCCTGTGATGTGAGGGTTGGGAATAGATGGTCTTTAAAGCCCCTTCCAACTTTTCTGTGATTCTGATTCTATGAACTCTTCATCTTAACTTTTATAACCTCTCTCATAAATGACAAACCACAAATCTTCCCAATCACAAAATCAGATACAGGTTATGTATCAGGATCTCACAAATACTCATACCTGATGGACATATATTATCAGTTATCCAATAATTTCAAATGTAGAAAAGGCAATATTGACACATAATGTAGGCAATACTGAGTAAAAAAGACATATAAACATGCTTTTTCTAGAAAGAAAAAAGTTATGAAACTTCCTTCTGTTTACGTAACTTTCTTGATTTTGCACTAAAACTAACAAATGACACGTAAAAAGCAAATTATTAAGCACCTGTTTTGACAGCTGCCTGCTGTTGGATATCAACTTTCTTGTTTGTTTCATCATTCTTGGCTCAACCCCTTAAAGTAGCTTTAACTTAAGTTTTTGCTAGAATAATCTAGATTTAAGGCACTTTATGAGACTCAGAAGGGTGAATGACTCACAGTGGAAAAAGTTTTCTTTGAAAGAAAGGCTATTGGTGAAGAGACCTGTTAATACTCATAAATGCATTGCAGAGATAATCAAGAGCATTCTCAAATGGGGAACACTTGAAAAGGATGTTTTTAACTGATATGTTATCAGAATAGTTTTTAGAACAATTAAATTAATCAATGAATTCTTAAAGATCCTGAACTCACTCCATGCAGTAGAAAAGTCACGCACTAAGTTTCTGCATAATGCATTCCAAAGTGACTGTCATTGGCATGAGGCCCCATGCCAGGCAAATGGGAACTGGCAGCTGCAGCCCCAGCCAGAGAAGGTGCGGGTCCGTGCCTGCGGCTCCGCGGGAACAAAGGAGCAAATGCCCCCGGCCCCGGCCAGCGGGGCGGTAGAAGCCGCTAGATGGTGCTGTTTGACCACATATTTTGTACCTTTGTCTTTGAAAAATACAAAAAAAAAAAAAAAATATTGAGAGCTACAATTTTTGAAAAAAAAAATAGCATAAAGTTTCAGAAGGATTTTTTTTTCATCAGCTTTGTCCTCATCATTCATGTGAATGATACTGGTCTCCATCAAATCTCTTTGTTCAGGCAACATTAAATCAGAAAACTAAACTTTGGCCTAGTGGGCTTAGAGATATATTCTCTCTTTTTTAACTATTGTTAGGCTTAACAACAATTTAACAACTTTACAATTCTTAGGCAGTTCTAGTGATAATGTGTATTCTTCAACCATATATTAAATTACAGCCTGGAAAAGACGTCTCATTTTATTAATTCAAAGAAATAGTTAGGTTTGAAAAAAATTTACATTGCAGATTAAATAAAAAGCAAAACCTAGATTGCAGGAAACAGAACATGACCTTTTGTTTCCTGAACCTTTTCCAGTTTACTCACTGACACATATCATAAGTTCACTGCACAGAAAGAAGACAAAGTTTAGTTTTTCCAAATGGCTTATTCCACTTTGTCTGCATTTCAGAATAAAAGTCTATAACAGCCTAACAGTTCCATAAACCTTGAGTGCATGCTAGGAAGGGGGCAGGGGGGAATTATGTAATAAATTATGTAATACCTACAAGAAATTTTGGGTGTAAAAATGGCAGCTAACTCACAAAGGATGGTAATTTTCTCTTGGAAAAAGAAAGTTACACACACACACACACACAGGTTATACATGAAGGATTAGGAGGCAAGAATAATGGGTTGAGCCAAAAGGAAATTTTACTGAAGGAGGCAGGGACAAAGTATGTAAAGCATTCAGCCATTAATATACAGCACACTATAAAACAAGAATCAGAGTGATAATGGGAGACAGTGAAGGTGTAATCACTAGCAGATTCAGTAGAATTTAGAAAATAGGCTGCTTATTGCTGGAGGCCTAAAAGTTCACAGAGAAGCATTCAAGGATCACATTACAATTAACTTTTCCTGGTTTCTTATGAAAAGCTCAGAAAAAAGGCTGAACCCAAAAGTTAGCTTCAACATCTTAGATAAATAACAAATCCAGTGCTTGCCTGAGCAACAATATACAGGAAGTAAGTATGCTGGTGAAAACTGCTTATATATGCAAAATCACCATCATGCCTCTAGAACCTAGTATAAAACAGTGACTTTTAGAGCATTTTAAAGACATTGTTTTAGAGAAAAGACAAGAGGATGCAGCCTCAAGCTGTGCCAGGGGAGATTCAGGATGGACATGAGGAAGAAGTTTTTCACTGAAAGGTTTTAAGCATTGGAATGGACTGGCCAGGAAGGCAGTGGAACCACTGTCGCTGGAGGTGTTCAAGAAGAGACTGGACGTGGCACTCAGTGCCACAGTTTATTTGTCATGGTGATATTCAGGCACAGGTTGGACCTGATGGTCTTGGAGGTCTTTTCCACTGTCATGATTCTATGATTCTATCACATAGGATTTACGTAGCCTTAGAATGGGGAGCACAAAATACAAACTTCCTAAACTACACAACATTTGGTTTATAATTCTGATTATAAACCAAAATTGATTCAAAGTATGACTGCAGGTGTTTAATTTAGTCTTTCAGATATAAAGCTGACAACAAGGTTAAAGGTAAACCAGAAAACTAAGAACTAAGAGAATAAAGTATTTCTGATATTTTCTGTCTTTCATTAGCACAAATAACTTATTACCAGAGTAGATTATTCAGCAAATTAATAGGCAATATTTATTATAATTTCTAATTGCTAGTAATTAAAAACAACATCAGTGAAGTTAAAGATGTTAAAAGACTTGAAGCATTGTTTCCAGCTTTACAGGAACACTGGGATATGTCTTCTGTTTAAGCATAAACAGCCTTTGTTCACGGCTATACTACCAATAACCAATTGATAGCTTGGCATAGCAAACTGACCTACAAAACATAGGTTTCAACATAAAAGATTTTTCTGCACAAATCAACAATTTCTTATGCTATTAGCTTACCAGGTAGCTTACCACATATTTTATTGTTCACTGTAGAATACAGTGAGTACAGAGAGTAATGAGCTGATGAAAATTTCAATTCCTCTAATTTTTAATAATAAACTATGTTAGCACTGAAAAGTAAAAAAGTTGCTATATAATGTCAGATCTAGTAAAAATTTTAAAAGTGCTTCCTTATATTTTCAAACATGTATCTGGATATACTAATTACTGATAAAAATTTCTAGGTGTACTAATACTGATACAAAGTTGTCAACTTTGCTGCACTAGTCTGTTTTAAATTTGTTCACCCTCATTCAGGGGTTAGGAAAATTTGCTGTAAGAATATTAAAACAGATTTGTAAAAAAGGTTGGTAAAAACCTAAACCCAATTACCATCATCTGTGGAATGCATGCAGGCACACAGAGACTAAAATTACCAGGGTTCAGCTCCATTAAGTGATGCTATCTACTGCAAACTGATCCAAAGCATAGCTTTATGTAATTCATCTAAAGTGGAATGGTTTCCAAGGACACAGTCCTGTATTGCTGGTCAAATTGAAGAGCTGAAGTTTTGAAGGCTCTCCCTACCCCACTTATTTGAATGACATGGGCTGCTTGAATAGGCTTTTTAAACACTCGGCATTAATTGTTAACAGAGACTAGATTGAAATCAGTCGAGTTCTTTTAACCTTTCCCAAATAACCTCACATCTTCAAGTTTCACTTAATTGTAAAAACAGGTCTACTGTTACTCAACTCTCAAGGGTGGCATTAACTTCATTAGGTGCTGTTTGTACAATGTGTTAAGCTCCTCATTAGAACATGCACAGAGGTATTTTAGACTAATGAGGCTCTATTGTTATAACCTATCCCTGCTTAATTGCAATTTCTTTATAAGTAGATGATGTGGTGCAAACTCTCCTAAATAGCAAATACTGGTACAACAATCAGTTTTAACTGATGTGTACATTAAACTAAATCTTCTCATTTGGCTGCAGGCTGTATGCCTATTAGCGTCAGAGAATAAAAAAAAAATTTTTAAAGAGAAAATTAAAAATACATGTGTCCAACCATGGACCTCACCCATTTGCAGAAGGGTGCTGCAGAGTCCTTCCTTCTCTACAGCCCTAACACAGCACCACCAGATGGGACCTACAGCTACCAGTGAGATAGAAACATGGAATCATTTGGACTGGAAAAGACCACTGAAGCCAGTACTGCCAAGTCCACCACTAAACCATGTCCTCAAATGCCAAATCTATGAGCCTTTTAAATACCTCCGGAAACGACAGGTTTCAGCTCACCACATCTGTATTTTACAGCAACAGCCTTCATCGTCACCCTCAGTTCAGTTGATTCACTGCCTTCTCTCACACCCAGAGAGAAGAGATACACACCCAGAGGTCAGGATAGTCTTTCTCTCATAGGACCTAAACTGTGCCATTGGAACTGTGCTTGTGGTGATAAAAGGGACAGATGAAGTCACTCAGCTTGCAAATGCCTCAAAAAATACTCTACACAGGACAAGTATATACAGCTAATCATTTGGAATGAAATAAATTAAGCAAATCAAGGCAAAAACAAAAGCAAAATCAAATAAAGCAATATGCAGGCTGCAAGTATGAATTTTGTTTCTGAACAATGTAAATTCTGTGGTTTTCTGTCCTCTTCATGCAGGAAGGATGTCAGGCCCATGTAAATTCAAATCATGACAAATACCAAACCTCCAAGGGAAAAGAAATGCATCTAAGCTTTAGTTCTTTTGCACTGGCAAGGCTCCTTCAAATTGTAATTCCTGGGCAAAAAAGTCTTTTGATTTTAACACAGAAAAAGACAGTAGACAAAGCCATGTCTTTGTATACAGGAATAGAAATTAACCTCTGAAAAGGCATTCAAAAGGAAAAAAGTATCTTTTAAAATAGAATATGTCTTTTTATTTCACTTTCAGGAAGCACTATATTCCACAATCACATAAGATTAATCTTATATCTCTAACCTTTCCTCCTACTGTTTGTTTTAAATAAAAATATATGGTAAGAGGTAGAAAGGGACATTATAAACAAGTGGGGGCAAATTCTGCTTGGGACTACATGAAGGCAGTAAACCACCACTTTTCTTATAGAGAAGAGAAAAACAAGTTTGCAGTGCTTACATTTCATGGACCTGTTTACTTTCTTCCTGGCCTAGTCTAATTACTTCTGGAGAAAATCAAAGCAGCCAAATCCATGAGTTGTTCAGATCATCTTTATGATTACTGTAGGCAAGTTTCTATCCAGTGAGAGTTTTCCATGCTTCCTACCTGCAAATTAAGTTTAGTGTTGCAGCACAGGGTTGTCTGACAGTGATTGGATCCAAATTCTGATGAAGTTTCCATTCACCTAAGTGGGGTTTTGTATAATACCTCAAATGCCATTCCCATTTTAATTATTTGCTTCATGGATATATTAATAAAGCTGTCCTTGTTGGCTTCCTATAACCATGTTGTTGTTGCTTTGCTGACAGCTGTATTATGAGGTGGTATCTCTTTAATGTTATTATGGTCTTATGCATCTTCTTGGTCCTGCTACTCTAGCTGAACATTGCTGGAATTTCCTATTTTATTTAGTAATGTCTTTGCCCATGCATCTCTTGAGAGGAATTGTCACTGTACAGTCAGCAATGATATTTTACATGGCACATACCAATACCTCATTTACCAAATGAAGTGTTTAATAAAGCAGAGGTCTAGCTGAGAGGCAGCTAGCTCACCACAAAGATTACAATAGTGTGGATAAGCAGAAATTTCCAACATTTCACAATGCTATTCGCTGAATTAATTTCTTCCTTTCATGTCAGCAGCCACCAGCTTAGTAAAATAGTTACTTCTCACTCTTAGCAACATTTTACTCTAGGTCTCTCAGTAATCTTCATCATTAACACAGAAAATATGAATACATGACCTGAACAAACTCATCAGATTCAGCTGTGCAAATAAAGATATTAACATTAGTATTACAGTGCTGAAGAGAATAGACCAATTCAAATTTTTTAGTGGACTGATAATACAGCAAAAGTCTTTATATCATTTAGAGAATGGGGAACACAGCCATTTACAAAGCTGAATTTATTTAACTTTTTAAAGCATATGCTACAAAGAGCCAGTATTTATTGATATTAATGGTATTTCAGTCAATCAGATGAAGTGGGTTTTTTTCTTCTTAATCACAAACCCAAGTCTCTCACACAGGGCAACAAACTTGGGGTTTTTGTCTCAGACACTTTTTGTCTTACTTTTCCTTATCAGCCTCAGGTGCTCAAGAATTAAGGCTTGAATGTTTAGGTTTCTGTGTTTCCTTTTGTTAAAAGAAAATTTTGCAAAGTCTCATCTTCTAAGGTAAAGTTGCCTTTCATAACACCACCACATCTGACCATCTTCTCCACCACAATGGCTTTCTCCCAAATTCACTGGAAAGAGAAGCTTCTAAACACACATACGACCCTCCAAAAGTTGAGCACATGGGAGTTCAAGGATGAGGAAGGGAATTGGATGTTCATACATTGATGTAACTGAAACAGCATCTACTAAGGTGACCACCAAGAGAGGGAGCAGAAAAGACATAGTTTAAAGAGCATGTTCTAACAACAAGATTACTGAAAAGCAAAACAGTCACTGGCTTCCATAAATATGGACACTGCACCATTGTTTTAATTCCTGTGTACTTCTAGGCATAATTCTTCTATGCTACATGTTCTTCTATTGCTCTCAGTCCACCAGACCAGTGTTCTGTCCTCTTTCTCCACAAATTTGTCTGTGATTTTACGCATGAGTTCTGGTGCCATGCAGCATTCAGAGTAGCACAGGAGGAGGCACAGCAATTCTACGTATCTGCCTGCAGCATCCCACATACTCAACACAGCATTTGCGTAAGTTCAAGCAGGAACAGGCAGAACTGAAAACTCCCTACACACAAACTGTGTTCCTCACTATTGCAAATAAAGCACAGATTAGAACAGATTAAACCCCAGTTCGAGGGAAACCAAGAAACCTAAGATCAGAAAAAGGAATGGAATATTGGAAACTAGATATAAAACTTACCTAAAAATGTCCAAGCTGATATTAGAGTGACCAACATGTGACCCATATTTATTTCTGGAATTACTTGTGGAAAGGTGCACTTTTCATATGTCCAGTTAAGAGGGAAAAAATATTTTTTGAATAGACTTGATACAAGCAGGGGAGAAAAATGAGACAATCCTAATCATGAAAGACAATGTTGGCTCTGAATCAGAGCAACTGCTTCTGTATATACCATAGAAAACAAACATTATGAGAGCTAAACCCATAAAGCAAGAACTCACCTCCCCATTATTCTAGGGATCATAACAGACTAATTATGCAGTCCAATTTACAGGCCAGTAAATTCTGAAACTCAGAACAAACTGATAAAATGACCACTCATTGATTCCCCTACTCCTTACTAAAAAATCTATAAGCTTTTGTGGCCACATTCTAGCCAAGATGTAAGCTCTTATAAGAATGTACATAATAACATTCACCACAATCTCAAGTCACTAGTATGACCTTCAGCCACAAGTTCAGCAGCTGGTTTATTGCTCATTTGGCTCATTCCTGGATGGTAATAAAACTGAATTGTTTTTTTCAAAATATACTTCCTGACATCTCTTTACAAACTGTTTAACAGCATCTCCCTGTATGATCACTTCAACTTGCAATATTTAGGCAGTTTCTTAGCAGTCACCTATGACAAGGCACAAAGTCATCCCTAGCATAAATGAAATCTCTCATTCTGAATGCCCAGATTTCACCACTTTTTTCTTCCTATCGCATAACAGGAGACCATTTAGTACAGACAAAAGGACTTAAAATGTGTGTAACACAATTGGCATTGTTAATATATTTCTGAATATCTCTATCTTCAGAAGAAATACTCCAGGGACTGAGTAAGCAAGAATAATCCACCATTTCTTTTTCTGAAGTAATTCACTTTATTTCGATGGGGAAAAAAAAAACCCACAGTAGTCATAATGAAAAAAAAAAAAAGTGTACATTTTTCCAGATAATTTCTAACCTTTTAGTGACAACTGCTGCAGACTGAAAATAAAATTGCATGAGGTTCAAGGACACTAGCCACATTTTTCCCTCCCTGCCTGCCTATCAGAAATAATTGCAACAGTCCTAGACTCCACAAGATATAGTCTAGCAGATAAGCGATAACAGAGTGTCAGTGACAAAGGTCAGAATTAAAGGGCATAGCTTGATAATTGAGAAAAATAAGGATACACTTGGCCAAATATGAATATGGAGTTCAAGAAAAGTAGATTAAAGGAAGAGGAACTCAAGAAATAAAGGGGGAAAGTTGTTTTCATTGTATGAGACAGCAAGAGATAGAGTAAAAAAATTTACTCAAGCTACTGAGCTACCAGTTTCTTCAGAACATGAAGAACAATTCTCTGGAGAGAAGTCCACGTACAGCAGATAGCCACACCATCAGGAGTATCAACTTCTTCCCACACCTGATCCATCGCATCAGAAAGAGAAAAGATACTGGTGTCTGTTAACTACGGCTAAGGGATGTGAAGTGAGCAGCTACAAAAAGTAAGTTCTGTATCTGCCCCACATCTCTATCGGTGACATTTCTGTAGGTATCTAGACCTCCTCTGAAAATATTTATGAATATCAGAAAGACATGGAGTGATCAACTGCTTTTAAATTTGTCTAGTGGTTATAAACTACATAGTTTTCATATCCTTGCATCAAAATAGGGCAATTCCAAAGATTATAATACAGCATAGATCCACACGAAATAAAAATTGCATGAATCCAAGTCTTACAACTTATACAGACACCATCAGGTCAGCCCTTCTGACTACAACTACAACTAACCATCTAGTATTTTCAGCCCTAAAATGATCTCCAAAACAGCTCAAGATCACAGCTGTGCAATGCACTACAAATCAATAGTAAACTCAGGTTGTGTGGGCCTGATAATGAGGAAAAATCATCTCTTGAGCACAGGTGACAGCAGTACCACCACTGTATCTTCCTGTTCCCACTAGAAATGCATCTCATAGGCCTGCTCCTTTTCATCAATCCAGGGAGTTATTGCTGCAACATTCAAGGCAGATAAGACCTCTTAATAAGCAAGAGCCATGAGTCTCAGGGCACTGTCACACAAACCTGTTTTTCTTCACATGGCCATACATAACACTGATTGCCACTACAACAAAGCTCCTGAGGTGGAACTAGCAGTGTTAGGTCTACGGATTGACTTGATTTACATGATTCTGTGATGCTGTGTAGTCAGGCCTGAGCTGACCTAAACTAGCTCAGTAACACCAGCTGTGTAGGCAGGAGCATTTGACTCCCCAGCCTAGTCCCTGACCTGGTTAGCACTGCCCTAGCATGGCAAACCTAGAAGCACTGCAGCACAGGCATATGCCAGTAGCCATATAATTGCAGGCTGGAAAACACACCCTTACCACTTACTATTGTGGTATAGGATGGAAAACAGTAGTTTAGAAGCAGGCATGGTCCCCTGTATGAAACTGCAAAACCTGACTGTTCTGTAGAACAGCAAAGATGCATAAAATTGGAGAAAAGGAATCGTTTCATAGTTTTTTCTTGCTGAGAATGTTCCTGCAATTACTCATTTAAGGAAAAACTCAATTGCCCTCTCACTGTACTTACTTTTTAACATAGAAAAAGAACACAGTTGCCATTCTGACTCTTAATGAAGGGGTTTCATTACATTTTACTGTACAAATAGATTGCTTTCAAAGATAAATACATCATATTAATGATTTACAAGCTCATTATGTCACTTAAGTTTTCTAAATAGTTCTAAGAATATTTCTTTCTTTGAAAAAGATAAAGACTTCCTATCCTAAGTGAATAGGATACAAAAGAGCCAAAGCAAATTCTTCTTGTGATTAGAGAAGGAAAAAGCTTTTGTATTTGTTGAAGGCTATATCACTTGTTTTATGGAAGAGTAATAGAGTACAGACTTTGCCTAGCTAGGCAGCTCCATGTTTGTAGCCTATGATCACACAGGATCACGTACAGACTAGCAAAAAGGCCTAGATAGCAGGAAACCAAACATGTACAGCATAATGACTCAAGGAGGCACTAATTCAGAATCCAAGTAGCTTAAATACACCTCCTTAAGTACAGGTTTCATGGGGAATACTTAAAGATGATGAAAAGCATATACTTTATTTTCTGTCTTTTTTAATAAAAGTCCTCTCACATTTATTTAGAATTTTTGCTTCCAAGGAAGCAGCTGTTTCATCTTTACCTTTCTTAGCTATTATGCTAATCCTGTATTTCAATAGTGACTGTTTCACACATTTATAGATTATTACAATTTGCTTAACACTGATCACAAGCAAATTTTATATTAAAAAAGTCTAGGTATTTAGTTATGCAAAGAAACCAGAAACAAATTTAAAAAGATAAAAATACATTTGTTTGTTTTGATGTCTTTGCGTCTACCAATAAAACTTGTGGATAGTCCAAATGGATTTGTACTGTTTCACAAGCTGTTCATAGATGCTGAGAACAGAGCGTATTACATTAAACATCTTTCGTCAGTCTCATAGACAAATCTTCATTACATGGTGGTCCAATATGAAGTTTAAGAGGATTTCTAAATGCTTTGGATGTTAAATCAGTACTATAAGAGGATCTGCAATATAAAGATTTCTGATTATTTCACTCCCTAACCTAATCATTATAGTAATCTTCAACAAACAGAAAACCACGTATGTTTGTAGTTAATGTTTGCCAATTTATGAAAAAACTGGTTAGACAAACTGATTTTGTCCAGGTGGGTCCTTGTGCATTGAGAATTAAACAACTACCTGTATTTAAACTGCAAGGATTTGACTTTTATAGCAGCCACTTGCACATATGTGGACCAACTCGTCACTGGAGAAGTGCAATATAATAATTTTGGCATTTTCACAACATGTAGATGTAGTCATTTCTTAAAAATATACACATTTGTTATTCAAACTTGGACACTTAGAGATAGATCACAAAGTAGAATTTATGACAGAACATGTTTCACCTGAAAACAAAACATAATTGGAAAAAGAGTTCATGTTTTACACTCCTCAATTCAGTCAAACAAGTTACTGCTATTTATAATGAAATTTCAAAGACACAGTTCACCTAGATTTGATAATTTTTGTTCTCAGGTAAACTTCTGAAGTGCTGCAGATAAAAAAGAAAACTCCCTTATGATATCACAACACCACGTTACTCATTAACTGATTTTTAAACCTAGTTTGAGCTGGAGTCACATCAAGACAGCACTTCCTACAGAGGAGAAAGGCTGTGTGTTTCACGGATTGCTCCAGTATTGAACTTACTTAAGTCTGCAGTTAGCTCCATTAAAATGCTGAAAAAAGGAAGCTCCTTGGAGGACTCAGTTTTTCTTTCTGAAAGTCAGAACAGCTTCCGAAAATCAAGTAATGACGACCCAGCCAGTCCTACAGAGAGCGTTGGATCAGTATTTATAAGGTAAATCCCAATATATTTGAATATTTTGCACGTGCTCAATGATGGGGGAACTGGGCAGCAACAGAGGAGGGCACTGGGACAAGTACACTAACGAAAATGCCTAGACAAGGAAGCCTAATACGAAAAGGAAATGCACACAGAGATGGTAATTTCATGTATGCTACTGATTTCACTGGGAAGGGGAGCACTACTGTAAAGGAGAAACTTGTGATGGAGGACAGAAGGGTATTTTCTTCTGATTCCTTATTTATTGACACTGAAATAGGACTTTGAATGTGTATAACACTATATACTAATAAAACTCAAATTTTAAAGTGACCTCTATAGGGACACCCAAATATCTATAATATTTGAACTCTGTACAAAACAAATGTAAACTTTGTTAGATCAGGGAGTTTAGCAAAATGTTTTCATGTGTGTTTTGGCCTAAAGACACTTCATAATGTTTATTGAACTAATTTTCAAGATGAGTGTCACCTTATTCACAAGAAATATTCAAGGAAGTAGAAAACTTACTAAGTGAATTCTGGTAAAGGGTTTCCTGATTGAACATTACAAAAAAAAAAAAAAAAAAAAAGGGGAAAATCTGTTTTCTTACTTTGGAAGGGCAGACTTGTTGAATTGCAAATCCCCTCAACGGTGGAATTCATTGCAATGCAAAGTTCTAGATAAATCATGCACATTTTAGAAAGCACAGAAAAATGAGGGAAGGCAAGGTCAGAGGGTTACTGGCACTTAGTGCTTATCCTTCCTCCTCTACTGCAGGAGCAACACAAATAAATACCCACAGTACTTATGTGAACCCATCATGAATAAAATAGCTTTAAAAACTATTAAAAATATCATTAGACATTTATTGGTTCTTAATCTGCTTGAAAATTCTTTGCCAAGAGCTGGTCCTGTATGGTGCCAAACAAACCTGAAGAGTGATTTGGAACCTCTACATAGTCTTTGTGCGGATGAATTACATTTCTTTGTGGCTGTGCAAAAATTCTTTATATGGGGTGACAGATCTTATCGCTAATTGGGTCACTACTATAAAAAAGCCTGTTGGCCTAATTTTTCTCTTTTGGTATATTATTAGGGCTTTTTAATATTACAGCTGCATATCATCCTTTCTTCCAACTCAAATGTCAGAGAGATAATGTCCAACAGTTTGAACAGACAATAGAGAATCAGAAATTTAAAGTTTAGTTAGAGATTTCAAAGACTCTTATCTAGACCTTTGAGCTTGTTTTTAAGAAAAAAAATCCCCATGAATTTTCATATGCCTCTTGATCTCATTTTGCATGGGACATAACTAACATACTGAAGTATTCAGAGGGCGACAACACAAGTTGGTGATTTTTACACACTTCCTAATTTGGACAATATAAATTTTGTCCTCCTTTCTGTGTCCTGTCCAGAACACTGGGCAGACAGACCTACCTCCTTTTTTATTTACCATTAAATAACCAGTACACAAAAAGCTGCCATATATGCTCTGGGGGCAATGTGACCAGGCCTTACAAAAAACAGGTCCTTTACCCCAGATTTCTCAATAATCAACCTGCCTGCCAGGTATTGAGTGGTAGGAGCAGGCCTTCTAGAAAACCAGTTTACTCAATTGCTGGTTCAGTAAGGATAATATCATTATAAAACCTTGCTGTGAAACCATACCTCTATCAATAGCAAAGATAGAGTAGCAGGCTGCAAATACAAGGCAATCATATAAGGAGGATGCACAATAGCACATAATGAGCTCGATGGACTGAGCTCACACCAAACTTGCTTTTCATGTGTTTGTCAGAGTCATGATACTGAAAATGAGCCCCATGAAAAATCATGGAAAATTATTTTGGAAAAAGTAAATGGAGACTCTGCATTTTTAGGTACTCCTTTCATAAAGTCTTATTTATTCGGAGCATATTTTCTATATATGAAGATTCACCCACAGAGAAAATTTAATGAACCTTCTTGTTCATTCTAATTATTCATGCCCGAGGAGAAAAACTGACTATACGCCTAAGTTTTTATATACATCTGGTTTCACCTCACTGTAATTGGCATGTGGATGAGCATGAATTTGGCAGAAACCAGGGAGTTATTAACATTTCATAAAGGGGAGCTCACAGTTTATTGCCATGGCAGCATGTTGTTCCTGACATAGAGCAAAACTGATTTCAGAAGGAAATTGTGCTAAAGCTTTCTGTATTCATATTGTTATTATCTTATTTCTGGAGTCCCATACCTTCTGGGTGGTTTCTCACACACAACACTTCACAACAGTGTTGTTTCTGCTTCTTCATCAGGGCTCCTCCAAGGCTCTCCCCAACCAGCCAAGCCACTCCTTTTATCCCAGCTACCTCCACGGGCTGCAGCTGCCGCCCAATTATGGACATCACAGCTGCAGCCCATTTACAATAACTAGAATCGGGGCAGGGTCACTTATACAATACAGAGATCTTTTACTGCAGCACATATATTTACTCAGGCCCCTATAAAAGCTGAGGTGTCAGCCACACATTATCGATACAAAATTTGTATTGATAAAAGTACTGGCCACATATCTTTGCAGCATTTTATCAGCATGAATGTATGAAGTTGTTCTGACATAGAACAAAATACGGGCTAAAAAAACAGGGATCTTCAAGCTCCCATTTGGAGCCCATCCCTATAATATGAGTCAATACCCTCTATCCAATTCACCTAAAATTTAGGAAAATCTTAAGGCTTTTGTTTTTGAATAATCCCATGAGTGACTCTAGGAAAAAAAACCCAAACATATCGAACACAAGAAAATTAGTTTTTTCAGCAATTTAGACCAGCAATTCTGTGAATGTCATAATGCTATGTATGTTTACATCAATCTTAGAAATAATCACATTGCAGGTTATATGTGCAATGCTTTAAAAAAAATTCAGCATTGGTCAGTAACACTGCTATCAGGTGAGAGTTAAAAACAATTATTTTTAAATTACAGAACATGGAGTAGTTTGTTTTCTCACTATCTCATCAAAATGGAAATCAAAAGGGTTGTCAACTCCAGTCCTGACACGGAAGCTCATTTGGTGCACTACAATATACAAATACAGTAAACACAGCGCTCACATTTTGCATCTGTGATCTGGCATTAATATTTCCCTATCTTTTGCTTACAACAAAATAACAGAAAAACTCTGTAACAACCAGTAGCAGAAATTTTAGAGATGGTTTTGTTACAGACAGGTGTTTTGTTACAGACAGGACAAAAAGGAACCCTACATCCAGATTTCCTCTATGAAGATTTTTTGACAGAAAGCTTTTTTAAAGGAAATTCTGCATTGAAATTATATCCCTCAGAATCCTCCAGTGTACTGCTGTAAGACTGAGGCTTATCTCAGACTAATTTAAGAAGTCATGTTAAAAAGATAGGCACACACCACCTTCTAAAAGGTGTGTTGTTTTTATAGCTCAGTTATGAGTACCTGAAACACTGGCAACTACCTTGCTGCTCAATGGCTTGCATCTGGGCTCTGGCATTCACCATTACTGGCCTGAATATGAAGACATATTTACACTTGTTTTGGTTTCTTTTTCCCCAGAGTAATATAACTCCTAGTTCTAAATAAGACAGAACAGTAACTGTATAAGCACAGTCAACTAGCTTATTATTCTCAGCCCCATCTGATGTAAAGACTGTGAAAAAACTGAGAGTATGATTAATTCTCTTGTGTTCCTCACTTTAACTTTCCTCTTCTAAAGGTAAGGACAAACCTTTCCTAATCTTCTGGAAAGTCTGGGCACTCTATTTTCTTGTAGAAGATTCAATTTATCCTCAAACAAGTCTGTTTTCATTTTTTTACATACTTAATGTACCATACTGCTGCACTTCAGAGACTGCCAGATGACTAAAGGTTTTTCTCAACAAAATGATCACCATATTTACACATATCATGAATGTTTGCATGCACTTGGGCATATGTGGTTCCAAAAAGGACCCACATGTATTCATTTATGATACACAGATTGAGTAATTATATACATGCACGTGCCTTATTTATTAGATACACATCATCTGTGTGTATCTAATGAATAATAACATACAGCTGCAGCTGGACTGAAATTTTTGTCCAAGTCATTTCTATACAAAAATGTCACACTTGGATATTGTCCAGGATTTCCTTGGACATTTTTAATCAAAGGATGACAAACCAAGCCAATGTGACCCATCAGAGTAGAACAAGCAATACTTACATGTATCTTTTTTAGCACAGATGGACAATATATTAAATGAGAATATATATCTCTTTTATTAAAAATGGAAATTTCTTTTTAAATTATAAATGGAGAAAACACAGATTTTGCTGCCATGAGATTTTATACAATCATTTTAAATTACAAGATCTAGGCATCACACAGTATTCTAGTATGTTAACACTGACATTCATGGGGCATCCAGGCCAATATATTGCATGAAAATATGCAAATATGCCATAACTGCTTTTTTTTTATCATGAGCTAAGAGGAGACAGTGACGTGTTTTTCAGCAAAATGCCAGCTGGCTGAGTGCTTTCTCATAGCTGGCAAAACCAAACTGTTAACACATCACAAGGTTGCTTTTTCCAATATGTAAGAAAGTTGCCATGAACAATTTGGAGTGAGCTGAAGATTCCTTTATTTCAACGGTTGTACTGGAGGGTTTTTCCATTAACCCTTCATCCCATACTGTTCTTTTGATCACCATGGCACAGTAAGTCACAGTGGTGAGGCTCACAGCATGAAGGGTGTCTTCTGTGACTCTACACAGGTTATTTGAAAGGTAATTGGTCCTAAAATGGCAGTAAATGCGGTGACAAGTACCTGTGCAATGTGTTACATGCTCACTGAGAGGTGGGCTGATACCATATTACTGATACCCCAGAAGTTTTGGTGGCAGTCTCTCTCCTTTGTCCTGGTGGGTGTTACAGCACCAGTGTAGCATGGTCTCGTTCACCCAACTGTTTCAAGATGGAGCCACAAGGAACAGCCCTGGCATGCTCCTCCATTTGTGATAAACTCTCCGACTAGCTTTCAGCCCAGCTTACCTCATTTGCCCCATGCACTGCCCTGTCTAAAGGGCGGCTCAACCAATACAGTAATCCAGGCTACTTTAAACAAAAACCAGGAAGAGATAGTCAGATAAGACTTTCAGTAAACAGCTCAGAAGAAAAATATTACCTGATATGGGTATCTATAAAGTAATCTCAAACTTCTAAAAGCAAATAAATTATTGAATTCTTAATCCAGGCAAGGAACAAGACTCAACTGGCCAAAACTGCTTTTCACTCATTATAAAATCACACCATTCACTGTGTTCTGGCCCTAGTTATCTTCCACAGACTATTTTGGACCTTGGCTCCACTTATTTTGAGCATACTTCTGGTATGCTGAGTAACTTGAACAGTGTTTTTGAATATTCCTGATCGAGTCAGGAGTATCATCAACACCAGCTCAGATCAGGTATGGCTTTGTCTAGCTGAGTCTTGTACCCTCCAAAGACAGTCTGTAGCTGCTCTGGGCAACTTCTTCCAATGCTGCACCACCTTTTTAGTACAGTTGTTTTGTGGTTTTTCGTAGTGTGCATCTCACAAGCTGGCTTCACTCTGATTTGTGGATGACTTGTGTGTACTCTAGAAATTAGAATTTTTTCCCTGTTTCAACATCTTTTCAAACGTTTGTGTCTCATACTATCAGAGCTCCTATTTCTATAGTATCCAACATACTTTACTGCTTTACTATCACACTTCAACTACAAGGACTTAGCAGGTCTTTCAACACTTAAAGGCTTCCAAAACATTTGCATAGCCTTCACAGAATCCTACCAATGCAGAATATCATAAAGAAAACTGAAGAGATATACAAGATCTATTAGGCAAAAGCACTTGTATTCAGGCACCATTGAGGCTGTAGCTCTTAATACATTTTTACACCTGCAAAGACATACAGAAGAACATTTTACTGAAGAGAAATGTGCTCAAAGCACACAGAATGCTTGTAACCACTTTACTACTTTTCTGCTTTGTTTCTTTCCAAGGAAGTTCCCTCATATTCAGGCATGCTGACACTTGCCAGATAAACTGAAAAATACTTTATGAACAGCCACAATGAATGCACTGAAATAAACCTTATTGATTAAGACAGCCTCTAACACCATTTCCAGCTAGATTGTCTTTTTTATCATGCAACAGCCATGAATCTCTAGGCATGGGTAGCAGTTCCACTGCTTTTTATACTGACCTCTCCGGTGTGTCTTATTAGGCACTTTTACTGTTTCTTGCTTCATGTCTTTCAAGATATGATTCATAACTATTGTGATAAATTGAGAAAACAGATTGGGAAAAAAAAAAAGAGCAAAATGCACAAAGGATATGTAGATGGTCAAGATGGCCATACTTAATCAAGTCTTACAATTTGCTGCTGTTGTACTACAGGAGAGCATCTCAGCTAACATTTATAAAAGCTTCATTAGGTCATACTGCTTGAATACTAAACCTGAGCCAGCCTCACCTGTTGTGAAACACAAAGACTTTACCACAAAATATGACCAGTGGTACCATGTATAGGAAAGATGAAGTAATCTTTTAAACTCCTCTTTATATAACCTTCATAAAACTACTGGTGTTGAGTATGAGGGATCATGCTTCAGAAAACACCTAAACCTACAAGAGACAATTCATAGAAGAAAAAACAAAAAGAAAAAAAAAAGAAATCTAAAGCCACAATTTATATGTTTTATCTGACACTACAGATAAAATGAAAATTATAAGAAAGAATAGACAGGTTTTCACTGTTCTTCATATTTAATAAATAAAGAAGTAATGGCTTTAGATATAGATTTCACCAACAAGGATTCAAGACCATGTTGTGGATTGAGGACATCCCCTGGACGATAGCAAATACTGGAATTGGTGGCCTGGGCACACTTAGGACTTTTAAGAACAACTGAGACAGGAATCTTGCCAGGAGTGACACAGCAATAGCAGGCCTTAACTCAGGACAAGAAATTAACTCAATGACTCAGTGAGTCTCTGCTTTTCTCTGATTTCATATGTATCATAAATCTTTTTATTTTGCATTGAAAGTTTTCCCTATTGTTCCATCCCTAAATTTTTATCTTTTGTCATGTTACGCATTATGTTGAAGGTTCTAATTACTGAAAACCCTGAATCCCCTCTAAGGTTTAATATACTCTTCAGAGTAGGAACATGTGAATTTTAGTCTATACAGCATCACCAGTACTGCAGGCATTAAAAAGTAATTGGTAACTTTATAGTACACTACTTTCTGTTTCTCTCCCAAATCTGCCCTTCACCAGTTAGAGAAAAACACAGCCCAGATTTTCTCACAAGGAGCCTGTTGTTGACAGCTTGGTCTTCAAATACTTGCTTTACTGTATCTGTATATATGAGCAATTATCACATTAGAGTAAAAGGTCCTTTGTGCTTTTCCTTTTATGTAAGACTTGATCATAATAAAAACATATGGTTTTCAAGTATATTCCACTCACATGAGCAGTCCCACATTTGCTTGTTTAATATAAGGCATTGCTCCCTGAATATTCCTGAGAATCCCAGTATTCAGAGCTTTTATCACTCAGGAGAGTCCCTTCTCACTCTGAAGTTGCTGCACCATATACAGTTTGACAGAGCTTGGTCACAGAGTTTCTTTTTCAAATCCTAAAAAAACCCCACAAGCTATAGTCCTGGTTCATTGCTTATTACTTCCACTGTCATTATCAGATAAGAGCAAACTGGACTAAGGACACATTTATCACCAATCTGCCAAAACCAAGTCTCTAACAAGAGTTAAGATATCATTATATGGAAGAAATAACTAAGCAAGGATTCCTTTTTTTAGTGTCGAGGCTTTAGGCATCAATTTATTTTAATGTAAGTTTCTTCTGCACTAAATGACTAAGACAGATTTATTTAAATCAGAGAGCTGTGCACACCTTGAGAATGGAGTCAGATTAAACTAAAAGAGAGACTGAGCTCCAGGACCAAGCAACTCCTTCCTAGTTCTTGCACCACTGAGGTGAAGACAGGAACCTCTGGCAATGAATGATCAGAACAGTCAGTGGCAGTGTTTATCTCCTAAAGAGGTGGTTACAGCTGACAGACTTAAAATCTAAGCACTCAAAAGAAAACAAATTTATTTATTCAAATAGCTAGATGTCACATTCTCACCTACTAAAAACAGCACTTCTGCTGAACTGCATATAGTTACACAGGAATTATTCAACCACAAGTCTGCCTCAAAATTAGGACTAAATTAGCAATTACATTTTTAGTGCAATGAAAAGCCTCCAAAAACAAGATCAGGGGTAGGCAGTCACTTTTCCTACTGATTCCAATCATCCTGTGTATGCCTTGTTAGTGCACATTTACACAATCCTCAGGGTACCTAAAACCTCACACAGGTTTCTGCACCCAAGAAAAGGGCCTGAAGAGACACATGATGCCTTCCCCAGCCCCTTCAGTGCCAGCTTTACTCATAGTCCACGCAGCTGAAATGGCTCCTATTCTGTTATGGTTGGATAAACAAAATGCTGTTATATTGCCACAGGTTGTATCTGGTGTTAGGAGGTGGGAGAGGCTCTGCAAAGCAGTGCCAAGTGCACTCAGGGGTTCCACAAGGAATAATAGCAGCAATCAATGTTTCACAGGGCCTAACAGGCTGAATAATCTCTCTTGTAAATTAAATCTCATTTCTTTTCCACATGTGCCTTGACATTTTTATTAAATACTGTATGAACAGTAGTTAATGGTGTCTCCCAGAAATACAGTCATTTTAAATGTCTTCCATTCTATACATCTTAGCATATAGTCTTTAAATTTTCCTGTACTGGAACCAATTAAACCCACAAGGTCTAGCAAAAAATCATACAGCAATCTCACATTTTTTGCAAGATCTGTGTGCCCAAGCAGCTATGGCAGTCTTGAGGCATTTCACCATTAACACCTCCTTTTTATCACTGATTTCCTGAAAGTATTGCAACAATACCTAAAACTTTTTTCTTGTGTGCCCTAAAGACTAAATATCCAAAGGTGATTAATTTGCTTCGTACACTTTTCAATCTGAAATGTACATTAGTATCTATCTCCTACACAGATATTTGCTAAAAGAAACCACTCTACTGTACATATTCTCCCTTTAGCTCATGTGAATAGTCAGCTCTTAGGAAGTTATTCTATTCTTAATTTTATTAAAACATGAAAATAGACCTTTGCCTAGACAAGTTACTTTGAACTCTCATCCCAGGATTTTCTCTCCTTTGATTGCATACTTTAAACCACAGAGTCCATTTAAGCTTTATTAAAATATAATTCATCAAACTGAAACCTAACTTACTTAACCAAGTAATAAAGACATTTTTCACAGTTAGTGCCTGCCACGCAAGATAACTTGAGGCAAGTGCTGCCTTAAATCTAACCTTCCTGAGGGCACTCAACTTGTCCCACAGCTCTGCCAGCACAGGCCCAAGGAAACTTGACATCTACAAGTCCATGGGCCCCAGCAGGATGCACACGGGAGTGCTGAGACAGCTGATGGACATCATACCTATGCTTCCTTACCTTTGAAAGGTCATGGTGATCAGGACTAGTGCCTGAGGAATGCAGAAAGCAAACGTCACCCCGGTCTTCAAACAAGGCAAGAAGGAGGATGCAGGGCACTACCAGCCAGTCAGCCTCACCTCAGTCCCTGGAAAGGTGATGGAGCACCTCATTCTGGAGGCCACTTCTATCACAGGGAGGACAAAAAGGTGATCAGGAGCAGTCAGCACGGATTCATTAAAGGCAAATCATGCTTGACCAACCTCATTGCCTTCCACGATGAAACAACTGCATGGATGGACAAGGAGAGAGCAGTGGATCTTCAAGGCTTTTGACAATGTCTCTAACAGGCAAACCCAGGAAGAGTGGACTGAAGAGGAGGATGGGGAGGTGAACTGAGAACTGGCTGAACAGCAGATCCCAGAGTCACAATCAGTGGCACAAGCTCTAGTTGGAGGCCTTTCTGTGGTGGTATCTCCCAAGGTTCGATACTGGGCCCAGTCTTGTTTAATTTACCCATCAATGACTTGGATGAAGGGCAGAGGCCTCCTCAGCAATTTCACTGACAACACAGAGCTGGGAGCAGTGGCCGATAGCCCAGAGGGCTGTGCAGCCCTTCAGAGGGACCTCAGCAGCCTGGAGAGATGGGCACAGAGGAACCGTCTGAAATTCAGCCAAGGCAGGTGCAGGGTCCTGCAGCTGGGGAGGAACAACCCCAGGCACCAGCACAGCCTGGGGGTGACCTGCTGGGAAGCAGCTCTGTGGAGAAGGAGCTGGGAGTCCTGGTGGACAACAAGCTCTCCAGAGCCAGCAGTGAGTCCTTGCAGCCAAGCAGGCTGATGGAATCATGGGTTGCATTAAGAGGAGCAGTGCCAGCAGGGTGGAGGATGTGATTCTCCTCCTCCTCCTCTATTTGGCCTTGATAAGGTGTCACCTGGAGTACTCTGTCCAGTACAAGGCTCCTGAATACAAGACTAGAAAGTCCTGAAGATGTCCAGCAGGAAGGACTAAATTGATCAAGAGTCCAGAGCTTAGCTCCAGTCCTCTCGCCTGAGTAAGGGCACCTTAGCCTGAAGAAGGTACGACTGAGTAAGGACCTCATCAATGCCAAGGGGACAGAGCCAGGCTCTTTTCACTGGTGCCCAGCAATAGGAAAGGCAATGGCCAGAAACTGATGCAAAGGAAATTCCACCTGAACATGAGGAAGAACTTTTTACTCTGCAGGTGACCACACACTGGAACAGGTTGCCCAAAGAGGTTGTGGAGTCACCCTTGCTGGACATATTCAAGAACTATGTGGACGCAATCCTGTGCCACACATTTTCGTATAGTCCTGCCTGAACCAGAATGCTTGGACCCACTGGACCCTTCCAACACCACATATTCAGTGGGTTTATGATTTTTCTGTGCAAAGCAGCACGGGGTGCTGCTCTTGAGTAAGGAAGCATAACTGCCTACTTGTCTGTTCAAGATGTAAAGCCGCAGATGGAAATACCAGCTAATCATTTCAGAAGTTCACCTTAATAGAACAGTCCTGAGGCCAGTATTTGGACTACTGCCTACTTCCACGACTCACGAAGCGCGTTGAGAGAAAGCAGGGCCGTGGCCACCACCACCACCTTCCCCCGGGACTGCGTCTGTGTCAAACGGCGTATCTCCTGTACCGCCCTATAAAACATTAAGGATGGCTTTTGTTGGAGCCGGCGGGAGCCGGTGTCTCACGCGACAGCGTCCCGACTGAATAATTTAAAGCTCGTAAGGGATCGGCCTCACGGGGAGCGAGGCGCCGCATCCCTCACAAGCTCCGCGCCGCGGGCGGCGCCGGCCCGGCCGGGCGGGCCCAACCGGTTTGTGGCGGCTCCGGCTCCTGCCGGCGCGAGCGGCGACGGGTCCGCCCCGGGGCGGGGCGGCGAGGGCGGAGCGGGCCCGGCCCGCGGGTGGCGGAGTGCCTTGTGGCGGCGGGGTGAGTCCTGCTGCCCGTGCCGATGGTGCTCATGACCGAGCCGCGGTGCGATGCGGAGGAGCCGAGGGCAGCGCGGGCCGCCGGGCGGCGGGAGAACAGGGGCGCTCCGCGGCTGTGAGTAGTGCCCTGCCGGGAGGGGGGCTCCACGCGGGGCTGTGCCCGGGCCGCCCGCCGGGCAGCGCCGGGGCCGCGGGAGCTGCGGGCGGGGCGGCGGGGGAGCCCCGAGCGCTGGGGCCGCGCTGCAGGGGCGTCGGCCTGAAGTGCCCGGGGAAGAGTCACCGAGGGGCCTCCGCCTCCAGGCTTAAGTGAGCGCGAACGCCCACCCCCGCTCGGGCAAGACCCGCGCTCGAGTTCAGCGTTGAACTCCGAAGTTGCAGTTTTAGGAGCAAAGAGTACAAACACTGCTTGTAGTAGTTTCACCCAACAGCCTGAAAATCTTTCTGCGCTGTGGGACTTAAATACAGTAATTGTGCTTTGTCGCTTATGTTAAAGTGCACGGGCTCCTGTGGGAAGCTATGATCCTTTCTTCTGGGTGCCAGGAATAACTTTCTGGGTGCCAGAACTTTATCGAAAGTTGACAAAGTCTGATACAGGCAAGAGACATTAAAATGGGAGTTCATTCTGATGTCCCAGAAAGCAGAGGATGTCCCTTCTCGGGAGAAGGATGGTGGGCACTTTGCTGGTCATGGCATGGTTCCCCGCGGGGCCATACCCCTACTCACGTTTCTGCTTTCTAACCTGAGAAGTACCGTAAAAACTGAGCAAGTGAAGAGGTCAGAAATATTCTTCATGAGGAAGAGCAGGCCCTGCTGCCTGGTAAGGGCAGTCTGCTTGGACCAGCTGATGGAAAGTAGGGAAGTCAGAGTGCTCAGAGGGGTGGGAGAACTCCCCTGGCCCTGCTGACCTTCCCAGCCTCTGATGATGACTGAGAACGTCCAGAGTTAAAGGTTCGCTCCTGCATTGGTGTCTTGCTTCCTGCAGAGGTCCCAGGTTGTTTAGGTGCTTGTGAGCCATGGCAATGACCATCACGTGAAAATGTTGCTGAAATCAAGCAGCTGTCTGTTTCCATACCAGGCTCCCAATTCACATGGGTCTTGGCAGTCCCAAGGACAGTTTTTGAGAAGTTAAGCATCTGTGAAACAAGAAACTCAAACATGTGGAGCTTTCTCCTCTAAAGAAATTAATAAGATTTAACTTTCTGCTATACTGGGATGATTCCTCTTCCTGAAGAACTTTTCTTCACAAATATTTTATCTTAAATAGCTTCCAGGAGAAAGGCAAACAAGTTACCACCAGCTAGCTCTTTCTCTTGAAACAAATTCTGAGAAAGTCTGTATTGGTTTTTGGGTTTTTCCCCCAGCTGTTGTATGCATGATGTCTAAGCAGGTGTATTCCTCAAGTATATATTGTAGTGAAATCTGTTGCCAGAAATAACTTGCTTGCTAGAGAGCACTGGGAATTAGAGTGTCTTCTAAGTGTCCTTTATCCTGTATGGTGTAATCACATCAGTGACTTCACACTACAAATGAAACATAAGTTCCAGACCTTCACTAGAGTCTTCTGACTTCAAGCCTTGGATCCTGGTCCCTGCATAGAATTATGCCAGTGAACCTAATGAAATTTTTCAGGTATGCAAGATCTGTATCTGATTTTTCTCTTGAAACCAGAACTAGGAGTCCTAGGTAGTATATGGAGAGCTCGATCTCGGAGGTATTGAACATGGTGTTTAGTCTTTCAGTCCTTCATCAGTTAACAGTTTTAGAAGCAAGGTCAGTCTTAGCCAGTGTGATAAACAGAGAAGTCTTACTCACTATGACTCTCTAGCTTTTTTTAGCTATCAATTTTTGCTGTTCAGTAGATGTCGTGCAGGGAAGAGCTAGGCGGTCTGTTAAACTTTAAGATACAGTGTTCAGCAATAGTAGCCTGACAGCAGGAGGGTGAAAAGACTGGGAGAGAAAAAAAAAAAAAACTTGAAAAGATTTTCTTAAACTAGAAAATTGTTGAAGCATTTGCTCTTTGGAAACAAAGTTGGAATTTCTTTTCCAGCCCCATTTTACTGAGAAGCTTGTCTGAGAAACTCTTGTGTTCATTTGATTGGGAGTTAACCTCACAAGCCATGTATCTTTGGTTTGACTAACGTGAAGTTACAGGGGAGATTGTTCAGATCAAGAAGAGAAGCATGGCTTTAATTCAGCTAGAAGTGAGATTACTAGAAGTTGAATTGTTGAAGATTTGGTATTAGAAGATGTTGTACATAAGTGTGTGTGGATTTGGTGGAGTTTAATTCCCCTCATGTACTTCCAAGGACCAATATGCAGCTAACAGAGCTCATGATGACCTCTATTTGCAAAAAATATTAGCGAGATTATAGAGGTTTAGGGAGTCTTTAGTGTTTTCCAAAGCTCAGCGGGAAGAGAGATTCATATGTGTAAAGAGATTTATGTACCTGTACTTCCTGGAGGTATGCTTACAATGTTGTTCAATTTAGAGATGAACTTCATAGCTTACTATGCTGCTGATGCCATAAAGGCTCCTTGGGGGATAGATGCATCTGAAGGACTGAAGCTGTAAAAGTATTTTGGGTTGTTTTGGTTTTTTGTGTTTTTTTCAGGGTTTTCTTGGATGTTTTTCTTAAATGTTTCAAGATTAGAAACTTCAGAGTTCATATTTATCCAGCAGTGATTCAGAAGAGTTAAGTACTTTCATACTGATTCAGAAAATGGCCTACTCTGGCATATTTAGTGTTACTTACACATTTGCAAAGTTTCTAATAGAGCTCTGTGAGTTGTAACCCCAAAGATAATACTATGAGGAAGATGGGCACTATTATTATGCAAACCCAAAATAGTGATGTGCCAAAAGTTTGTCATTATGTGGAGCTGCTTCCAAGCAAATAAAAAATTTGTGGATGGAAAAAAACTTTCCAAGTGGAGCTCCCTAACCATTACCTCCTGATGTGGCCTTAGACCAAAAAGGAGTTAACCCTTGCACTGTATTTAGAGATTTTTTTTCTTTTTTTTCTTTTTTTGAGTGGGGAGTGGGGTGTGGTTTTTTGTGGTGGCGCTGGACCTCCCGTAGAAGCTGTCAGCCTTATTTCAGGGACAGTAGGTGGAACAGATGTTTGAAAATTGAGCACTGAAAATAAGAGTGAGGCACATTAAGGAGGAATGGCAGAGGAGTAATAGCAAGTAGTTCTCATGCTTTGTTAGCATCCCTCTGCTTTTACCCATGCTTGCTTCTGATGAAGTCCATGTAGCACGTTCTGGTGCCACTGGCAATATTTGTTCTCATATGATTCAGTCTGTCTGTATAAGTGTAATGTGATGGGTTACCATATGGCACGATTTTGCTAACATTAAGTGGGACATTCTATCCCCTTATGATTTACAGAATCAGGTAATGTCCAATTACTGAGTGTAACTTAAAGAAATGAAGGGACTGGGACTTAAAAATCTAAAATATGTGGAAGGTTTTCAATTTTTATTTTTTTTTCTTTTTAGCAAAAATGCGTGCTGGGGAAAAAGGTACTGGGGAAAATATGCTACTGCAAGCAGTGGAAAATGCTTGCAAGCAAATTGGGTACTTCTGGGCAGGGAGAATGTGATTTTTATGGTTTGTTTGTCTACCATATTACTCTGCCGTAACAGATGTTTCTTAATAACTGTTTATCAGTTGATAAATTAAAACAGAATTAATTGAATGGCTTGTGCTTAATCAAAATTCACTTATTTTTCTTAAAGTATCTTACTTGAGAAAAACATAAAGTGCAGAGAAAAAAGGGGAAATTGTTTATTACCGACTTAATCTAGATTAAAGCTGAAATAAAACTTTAACTCCTTTCCAGCAAAAGTGGGGGGGTTTTTTGTTTTTGTTTTTGTTTTTTTTTTGCAAAGAGGAAAAGGGTAAGTATGTATTTTCAGGGGATGAAACTACTAACACATACTAAGTATCGTATTTTTTAATTCTTCCCTAGTAGTTCTTCCTTACTTTTATAGCAAAAGTTGTAACACATGATCTCCAAAGAAGGAGAGGCTTGTAAATGAAACATTTAAATTTATGTGTGTGCAAGAGTTTTCCAGTCTAGGTTTGAACCTTCATTTGTTCATTATGATGTTTTTTGATCACTTCCATTTTTTTCCCTTCTCCCTGCCATTCCTATGGCGTTCACTCTATGTGCATACTTAAGTTATAAAAGCAGATTTTTTTAAAATAATTTTTCTGTGTGTAAATGCATGGTATGGATCTGAAGAGTTTTTTCTTTCCATCCAGATGCCTCATGTGGCTAATGTATTTACTAGTTATATGCAATCTGTGAGAAGTGCTCGTTAGAAAACCTAATAACTACAGCTTTGGGCAGCAGGATTTGTTGTTGGTATTTAACAGGTGATGCATAAACATCCCATCACAGTATTGTCTTACTTACTTCCATCTCCATAACTATTGCAGTCATGTGGTTAGAAATTATGTGCTTATCTAATGAGGCTACTCTGAGACTAATGATCTGAATGCTCTGTACATAGCTGCTGCCAAGTCCACGTATATCCTTTCCAATGAATCTTTTCAGACCTGTGTTACTTTAACTCAGCTTCTACTTGGCACTGACTGTCTTTGCCTCTGCCCTTGAAAAATAGCACACTAAGGTTAGGGAGGTTAATAAGCTCCAGAAAGAGTGACAGGAAATAATATGTTATGAATAATAGGCTGCAGATAGGCAGCAGACAATTTCAGCGGAACAGAGAACATAGAGGCAGACTGAAGCCTTCACCCTCTGTGGATAGAAGAGGCAAACCTAGTTATCTGACTATGAAACCGTAGTTCTGTACGTACATACATACCCTGGCATGACCTGCACATGCCTCAGTTTAGCCCTCTGACTGTAGCTTCAGTCTGTTTGTGAAAGACAGAGCACAAAAGACTGTTGGTGTTCTTCTGTAGCTGCCATCTATGCTATACTAGCTCAAGAAGAGCTGTTTAGATTTGCTCAGCCTTTTTCTCGACAGGAAGGAAGTTTATCTTACAAAAGTCCAGTAAATAACAGGATTATATATATTCCTATTTGGTTTTGAGAAATTTTAAAATATATGTTAACATGCTATGGCCAGCATAAGAATGGGTGTGTTTTGCCATGGAGGACAGCTTATTGCCAGTGGAAAGGCTCAGACTGAAGAAGTAAGCTTTGAGAGCATTCAGACTCAGTGTCATGGTGACATAGAAAAATAGAAAAAAAATTGTGAAACTAGAAAATTGTCATTAGCAGATGTCTGGCAACCGTGTGTCACTTCTGATCCTAATAAGACTACCTTTCTCCATGACTCTGGAAGGAAAACGGTTCCTTATATTTGGTGTCACAGTCAAAAGCACTGTTGTGACTGGTGTTGGTTAGATCCATTGTTGGGAGCTAGTATTTCCTAGTATGAAATAGTAGCTTTTGTATTCAATTATCCACATTGTTCTGGTCTTTTCCATGAACACATGAGCAGGTCTGTAAGAGTAGTCATAGGTTGAAAAGATAATAATGGGAAATTCAGCATTGCCGGATCCTTGGTGAATGGTTCACTTCTGTCCTTGGTGAAAGGCATCAAAAATGTACTCGGGTGTTTCTTGAAACTTCTGATTTTGTCTCCTTGATTAGATGTGTTTTAAACTAGGAAAGCCTGGTAAAGCACAGTAGATAGAAGCAATGAGAATTTCATTTTCATCTAATTGTTTTTCATTTGGCTTTGTTGTGCACTATTCTTGCTGGGGAACCTCACAGAAAATGTATATAAGATATTTAGCAGCAGAATCTAACACTCTTTAAACAGCAAAATCTTTTCAATAATTTTGGATTATCTTTTATCAATGCCAGTTTTCAAAGACATTGCTTTATTAGAAAATTCAATCCTTCTTCTCTTTGTATATAACCTGTCAGAAGAATAATTTATTTTTTTTCTCATGTACATTGATTAAAACACTTTTTCTACAGGATAGTGAGATAATAATACATCATTATTTCTAAACCTACCATAGAAGAGAAACTGCTGGTCAAGGGTTTCATGGCAGTTTCACATTTAAACAGCAGAGAATGGAATCAAAGTGTTTATAAGTTTATTCCCAAACCTCTGCTTTCCAACTACATTCTTAGTAACAGTTGTTAATATAATTGCAGGTGTCTGGTTTTCTTTTTTTCATTTTGGTTTTTGGGTTTTTTTAGCGGTTTTGGGGTTTTTTGTTTTGTTCTGTTTTTAAGTATTTGAGTCTGATGGTAACTACTTAGATTTTTTTCAAAAGCACAATTAATGCTGGAAAACTGGCATCCAATTCTTGCACTGTGCTGAGCTATGTTTCTCTGGAGTTCTTCCAGAAACCAGCTTCAGGCAATGAGGCCAAACCTTTATGCTTATTCTATGGTGATCAGGCCTTATTTGTAAAGATGCTTTTATTTTTTCAGATAGGTGCATATTGTTTCTGGCTGAGTTAAGGAAAAGCTCTGATTGATAGATGTTTATATGGTAGCATTGAACATCCATAAATACTGCACCTGTATACAATTTCTTTCTCATTGAATTTGGTATTGAACAATTGGTAGACCTGCCACTTAAGTGCCTTTTTTATCTTTTTTTGCACCCTGAGCAAGTCATAAATCAGGAATTTTTTCTTTTCCCTTTCTCCTGCCACTCCTGAAAGCTAAATATAAAAATGTGACTTAAGACTGTACACTGCCTTTTCGGTATGAATTGTGATTCTATTTTTGTCTTGCTTTGGATTAGAAGATTAGGTAGGCTAGAACTAAGGAGATATGAAAACATTTTCTCCTAAAGGATGCAAGCAGGTTGAAGAATAAGAAAAACACATGCTCCTATCTAAAGCAGGGATAAATTAGTGTATTTTGCTTCATTTTCTTTTTTTTTCTCCCTCAGAAATGTGTTTGTCCAAGATTTCTGTTGTGTGCTAGATTTGACTATGTCTACGTGCAGATAAATAGTTGTTGGTCATCCTACTGAAACTCCCATGGAAGCTGCCTGATGGGAATCTTGTGGAGTTGAGTGAAGATACATATGAAAGGGCTTTTGCTTTTTGAAGTGGATATATGAAATGGAAACTCTTGAGAAGACAAGAGAGCTAAATGGCTTGTGTTCCTGTTCTAGTGTTAACTTAGTAAAATATCTTGTTATAGTGTCTCTGGTTTCAGAGCACAGGGAATTCTTCTGTGGTTATTGGGGTTTTTTTTGCTATGGAACCTGATAGCAGTCTGGTTTTGATTAGACAGGGAATACAGACAGTTAATAATAGATGGTATTTAGAGCAGAGAATTTACATACTTGCTAATGACGTCTGCGGTGTCACAGTGATCTTGCTGATGTGCAAGTGGTAAGGCAGTGTGAAACTTGATCTAGTTATTATGTGAAATGTCTATTCAGTTGAGGAGAAAAACCTGGCTTTCTCTGTCCTTAACAGTGTTGGAGGGCTTTCTGTTCAGTACTAACTCCAAAATTTCATTTATTTTTTTAATAAAGCATTGCACCACAAACATATGAAACTATTCACAGGTGAGTAATTGTTTTCTAAGAGGTAGATTAGTTATAGAACACAGTAAGCATTTCTGCAATTAATTAGCTTGATACATAAAATTATTTTCAGATTTTGAGGAAGTCCTAAACAATCGGTTTCATTTCTCTTTTGGTGCCATCTGACATCAAGGTTCCAGCTGTGCTTACATGTGTGTTTCATCCTAGAAATGCCTAGAGAAGCACATGGTGTATGTGCAACTGTGCCCATCCATATGCATGTTTCACGGTTAATGTGCAGCTGTGTAACTCTGCCTCCATTATGCCGTGTTTGACTCTGATCTCACGAGAAGAGAATTAGCCCGATCCCTGAACAACCAGAGGAAGTTAAATCTCAGTCTGGTTCATACCTATTCATATTGGCAAACTGACCTTCTCTGTCATGCAGGGTGTCGCATCTCCACACCATCATTAATGCTTTGCTGCTCTCTGTATTTGGCATAAATACATGTGCTGGCTGCAGATTACCTATAAAAAAGATGTACAAAATTGTGCATTTCACAATCAGCTGCTTTCTTACCTTCCAATTTCAGCCTTAAGTACAAGCTGTGTACTAAGTATATAGAATTGTACAAATACTAAATCCATACATTATGTCAATCTAGTATCTATTATAGCAGTTGTTCAGCAGCTTTCTGCCCCTTTGTGTTTAGAGTAGGTGTAGCTTGTTTTCTGCCTGTTTTGATAGTTTGGGAGTCTTAGTGATAGTGAATGGTTGTCCATTTGCATGGTAAGAACAGTATGTGGTCTTCAAGTAGATTAAATCACAACATTCTGAAAAATTGTTTCTGAGAGATGTGTTATCCTACATAAACAGTGCTGTGTGCCACATAACATGAGCATGGCTGTAGAGCTACAGGAGGCATTTTGCATCTGAGTGACCAGATTGTACAGACAACTCCTAAATCCTCAACTTGAGCAGTATTGCTAGTTTTTCCAGGATGGAGAGGACAGCAGGAGAGTTTACAGTGGAAAGGTGTTTGCTTCAGTCCAGGGGTGAAGTAATTGAACTGTGTACAGTATGAATGCAAGCTCATCAGATAAAGCACTCCAGAATCTGATTACCCATGCCAAAAAGGTTTGTTCAGACTGGTGTAGCATAGAAAAAATATCTAGTAGAATGATGGGAATCTCTTCTGAAAGAAAACTTCAAGACTTAAGTCCTAGTAAAAGGTAGTTGGAGGTGATTGCTTTGCTAGCACATGATATTTCAAGGAAATATGTGCTTAGGAGGAGACCTGTGACCTGCAGCGTACTGAACAATGTCCTTCCAATCATTGGTGCATTCCATCTTACCCTCTTGTAGTCATCTCTGCTTGAAGCATGTTGCTGGTATGTCTTTTGGATAATGCCTAGATAAATCTCTTGATCCGGCTCCATATTCTCTGCTTTTAAAAACCTGCCAAAGTCTGTCCTCTTTATTTGGGATCCTTAAATGTTTGGAGTCTCTCCCTTTGACTTTAAATTTCTGTAAAAGTGACACAGTTCTTTACCTGAATAGACTCTTGGAAGAGAGTAAGAATAGCTTAAATAGCTATCTCTTAGCATTAGGACTGTTCACACTACTTTGATTCCTTTGTCAAATCCTGTCAGTCTGCCAACAGCTACCCAATAAATCAAACAGAACCAAAAGATACAGAATGTAGTTTTATTTATGATGGATATTTTCTCTTGGGTTGTACCAAGCATGGTTGTGAACATTTAGGGTGAAATTATTCCCCGACTTCTTAGGTTGATCATTTGCAGTAATGCAGCAATCTAACTGCTGTTGCAAAATTAATCCTTTTTGTATAACACAAGTGAAACTGGACCAACAAGGCTTCTAAGGTAACATGGTGATCTAATATGTATGCTCCATCCCCAGAAGGAATGTTGCACCAATGCTGAATCACATTAAACCTTTGGGAAATATGTTTTGACTCCAGTTTTGCAAACAAATGAAGATCTAACATCTTAGATTATTCAACAAGTCTTTTTTATTCCTACATAACTGATCTGCAATTTGTGGACTGGCAGACTGCTTTGTCCAACTTATTGTGGTTTCTGAACTTCTAGAGCAGTTACCAGGCAGATCAAGTAGCATGGGTGTCCTGAGGAAGCTTTGTAGAAGGATTTGTGTGGTTGCAGGGAATTGAAGACAGTAGCCACCATATAGTTCTGAAATTTTGGTCTCTCTTGTGTATGCCTGAGAAGTGTTTGTGTCTGGTTCAGTACTGGGGTTGTCAAAGACAGCAGGTGTTCCTTGAGGTTCACGTTCCAAACTCTGGCCTATTACCACTTCTCTCTCTCATTATTTTTGTTCGATGCTTCTTACTCAAACTATACTTGAGGGGAATAGATGAGAAGTTGCTATTTGAGATTAATGTATTTAATCTTTTTTCTCTTGAAAAATTCCCACTAATGTGGTACAGCAATGTGGTAACTTACACAGGGAGTCTGAATTTTTCAGGTCCCAGTGAAGGTTAATGCCAAACAAGAAACTTTGAAGTTCAAAGAATTTTATGCAATACAAGGAACTTGACATATGCCTGCCACAAACTTTTGTTTTCCCATAAACCATTCAGATCAGAAGAGGTGAAGTTCCTCTAGCTTTTAAAATTTATTGATGACTAATGTGTTTCTGAACTACATTAGAATGGGACTTAGTCCACTGCCTTGGTTTATGTATTTCATAGCACTTTCCCTTAAACATAACTAATGTTTATGTTAAGTAGCTTAGGTGCAATGTGTGATTGCACTGTAAATGCAGGTCTTGGCTTTGAAAATAATCCCTATAACAACTGTTCTTTATTTGGAAACTAGAGACAACTTCTTTTCTTTTAGCTATTATTTTAATAGGCTTGATGGTAGTACCAAATATATGAGGTTTGGGTTTGTGGGGGTTTTTTTCCATTTCAATGGCCACAATGTCACAAAGTTATTCTGCTTTGCCTTGATGTTTGCAAATCCAGGCTCTTTTTTTATGTGCATCTACTCCCAACAGTTGTCGTGAGAATCACTACAGTGATTCTAAGTGCTCTTTATCTAATTTGTTGTTGTTGTTTGTTCCTGACTTTTGTGCTCTTTTTATAAAGCATTTATGAGTACTGACTCACTCATGAAAATGGGAAGAGTGTTTTAATTTCCTTGTGATGAAGGGAAGGGAAGGGAAGGGAAGGGAAGGGAAGGGAAGGGAAGGGAAGGGAAGGGAAGGGAAGGGAAGGGAAGGGAAGGGAAGGGAAGGGAAGGGAAGGGAAGGGAAGGGAAGGGAAGGGAAGGGAAGGGAAGGGAAGGGAAGGGAAGGGAAGGGAAGGGAAGGGAAGGGAAGGGAAGGGAAGGGAAGGGAAGGTTCTTCAAAGCACCTGCTATGTGGAGCTGTAATTATCAGAAATAAAAGGACAAATCATCTGTAGCTTTTCATTATGTGAAGGAGACATAAGGACATAGGGTGAAGGATAGACATGATGAAACTGTATCAGCTAGTAGGAAAACACCCTATTGCTACTGTCAGTGTCGTGTGTTACATGGGCGAGTCTCCTCGCAGCTGTGCTGCTGTTCTCTGGAGGTATCCTGGAGAGGTGAGCAGGCTGGCACATGTTAGCTCAGCATTTCCACACACAGCTGTCAGCAGGATTAGCATATTGGGATGCCTGAGCTCTCTGCCAACAGAAAGCAGCTGGGTGGAATGGGTTCAGATGCTAGAGATTCAGGAGTAGTAGAAGTTAGTAGAAAAGATGGAAAGAATGGATGAGGAAAAGGGAGTATGAATTGTAAGTAAAAAAAGCAGCAGCAAAGCATCTCACCATGCTGACAGATATGAGTGGTAGAACCTGTGTTATAAATTTTTTTAAAAGATATTTGTACTATAGAGGCCTGAGACTGGCCTCCTTGATCAGTTGGTAGCATTGCCATGTGACAGTAGCAGGCTGACCAAGGCCATGATGGACACCAGTCAGGCTTCAGGCTCAAGCAACTAATCTTAAAAACAATGCTGTGTTACGTAGTTCTGTTCACTTGGGAGTTTCCATGCTAAGCTGCTTTTTTTGAACCTGGCAGTTTTGCCTCACCCTGTTCCTTATCCCTTACTCATTTCTGGTACTCTCTGGCCCCTCTTGGAGCTCAAGGATCTGGGTAATAGAAATAAGCAAGACTGTGAATAAGACATTTTCAGGATTTGCACACATTTGGAATACAAACTCCCCTATGCTTGCAGGGAGAACTTTGAGTGGGTAGTCCATTTGTCTGTCTGTTTAAAATCTTAAACAGCATAAAGCTGCTTATTCAGTTTTTTCAGGTAGATTGGGTTCCACTTGAATCTCATGAATTGCCTATTTAGTTGTCATTTATGTTGACTGAAAATAAAAGCTGGTGATGTGTGGTCAAGGGAGAGCTGATCCAAGAGTGAAGTTATGGGAAAATAATAGGGTCTTTTCCTTATCAGTTTTGTGTATAATTGAAAGAATTGAAAATCACAGTAATAACGTGAGACTTTGGGAGTAGGAATTCAGTGTCCCTGTGGTGGGTAGTGTTAGGGGTGCTGAGGAAGGCTTACATATGGAAATAATTGCTCTATGTGAATATGAGATGCTTTGAGAATCCAGCATTTGTCCTGTGACATAAGTTCTAGTTTATCTATGAGGTAGGATAACACCTCATTAGACCTCAATTAAAGTGAGGTATATCTTCTGATCTTACTCATCAGAATGTAATAAAAGCAAAAGATCTTTTTGTGGCCTTCCTAAAAGAAGATTAAATTAGTTTGAGAACTTCTGTTAATAAAACTTTTGCCTTAGTAAGAAAAAAAGACTGTTCATAGTAAAGACAGTGCCACATGATGGCTGTAGTCTTGCTGTAAAATAGCAGGAATGCTGTAAAATAGCAGAAATTAAATATTATAATGGAAAGCTTCTGTAAATGGAACAATTCAGGCCAGGTATTAAATTAGTGGGTGACATCCTTAGGCTTTCCTCTTTAATCCTGAGAGTATTCTATAGTTTTTGTGAAGCTTCAGGTTTCTGCAGGCAAGTGTGTGTATGTATTTGTCATGTCATTTTAGAATATCATCATTCTTCACACCTGTTATTAATAACAGGTCTTTTTCTCCAAGTTTTCTGGGTTGTCATTTTGTTGAAAAGTTATGAAAAGGGAAGCCAGGGGAAGGCTCTTATGGTACATCGCTTAGCCTTCAGACTCTGGGTCCACAACACACATTTCTGAAGCAGCGGCATGTGCTGTGAAAAAACAGTGCACTGTGGTGGCAATGCTGCTTTTTAAAATAAAACCAATGCTTTTTGTACTTGGAGAGAAACCTTTATTGCAAAGATCCTGCATGTGGACTCACAGAAGATGGGAAGTGAGAGGCAAAATAGGACCCATTTTCCTCTTGCAATATTGAGCTACAAATAATCTGCTAAGCACCACGTGCTGCCATGCAAGATGTTTTTCTCATGGTTTGCCAATCAAATTCATTTCCATTAGTCATTTGAGTCTGAGTACTGAGTATGGAATGCATTTTTCCTAAATGAGACATTCTCTTCAGAACGGAAGCTAGAGCTACAGATTTTATGAGTGCTGAAATATCCATGGCAGTCTTTCAGTTCTCTGTTTTTCATTGCTGAAATTCCAGTACTGGAGCTCAGGTGCATAGTACTGTTGAGTCAATAGATACAGATTTTTTCAGGATATCAGAAGAAATATAAGTTACAATTATAAAGAACAATTTTGTTCTTTAATATATGCTGTATTGTTAACATGTGGCAGTGGCTTTCAACATGACTGTGAGTCCTTTTATTTCTTTGGTTCTTTGTTTATTTTTTTATTTATTTTTCCCCTGCAGTTCAGATGGAGAAAATGGAACTGATGAAAAAAGAAAGGCTGGAAAATCACCCACTGCATCACTTCAGACCCCTACCAGTGAAATGGAGTATTTTGATGAACGGAAAAAAGTTGATCTTGATAGGTAATGCCAAAAATACTGTCAGTTTTCTTCTAGTAAGATAATTAAAATCGCTGCAACCCACTTCAAAAGCTAGACTGGGTAGCAATATTTATCAGATATCCTAGGGTTAATTTGCCCTAGGATATGCTATGCACGTGAATTGGAATCCAGGCACCTTCCTTAGTTGCTGTATTACCCATTGCAAGCAGTCACAATAGAATTTAGGCTCTGAGCTGGCTTAGTTCCCCTGTTCTAGGAAAAAATATATTGCACTGTTTGGTGCCACTGCTAGTTACATTCCTTTCGTAATCAATTTGACAGGCAGTCAGACAGAGCTGCAGTTTTAGTCCTGGCCTGTTTCCAGAACACATTCATGCTGGAATATTGATTGTCCATGGTAAAACTGTGACATAAGTTTTAATTTTGGAGTCTGTGCCATATGTTGCATCAGATTTTCTAATGTCTCCACAAAGATATTAATTCTTCTTTTGCTGGAGAACTGAAATGCATTTTAAGTGCTTTAAAAGCTAAAATCCCACATGGATGGCTTGAACCTTTGCATCCCTTTCACTTCGTCAACTGAACAGTCAGTGCAAAAGTCAGTGGTCAGCCTGACACTGTTGTTTTGGTCACAAGGCAAATATTTAAAAAAAAAACGTAATTTAATTTCATTAAGCATCTTTGAGGAAAAGGTATTTGAAGGAATATGTTATCACTTTTTTTCCCTCCAAACATTGTAGTCTTACCTCTCATATGCTATAATTGAGTACTTTTGGTGAAGGCTAAATATAAGATTTTTGTCAGGTTCGCAATTTGTTTCAGTTTGACCTGTACTTTATATAAGCACATGAAGACATGTACTCACATATTTTTGAGTTTTCTTCTATGAGGGACTGCCTGAAATATGCAGCTGGTTTCTCTGCTAAGTCAGTGTGTAAGTCAGATTGCTGTAAAATCTCTTTCCTACTGTGTCTCCATAGCACTTAAGGTTTTTTCTTCCTCTCACTCATATGGTGCAGTAATGGAAACTTTTGTAGCACCTTTATTTCCCTACTATATCTTTAGCACAACATATTTTCAGTTCATTCAGTATGAGTCATGTGATGTGTTTTTTCTTCTGCTGTTCAGTTTGCATCCTGAGGACCTCTGAAAAAGAGCTACCTGATTTTTATAGTATGTTAATATGCATTTATTCTGTGCCATATAGATCTCAGAGAGAGTGCTCTCAGAGAGTGCTCTCCTCTTTCTGATTTGTGAAACAGTTGTCCCCTTCTCTGTTTGTTTTTCTGAAGAATCCATGCCATTAATTCCTCCTGTATAAAACAGCAAAACTGATTTTCCCAGCCATCCACAGAGAACTTGATCTGTACTTGATTTTTTAAAAGTTGTTTGAGGTTTTGTCTGGATTCCCAGTATAAATAGCTGGAGCTGTACAAGTACAGCTACCTGTACAGCTACTTGTACAGCTAGCTGTACAAGTACAGCTGGCACTCAGAATTCCATTTCATTTCCTGTAGGGTTGCTGGTTATCTTAATGATTTCATTGCATTATGCTACACTACACCGTTCGTAGCCATCCTCTGACTTGTGCACCTATTCTTTGTTGCACTTTTCAAATGAGCTCGTAGCTTGGGTTACAAGGTCATAGCTTTTTGTACACTGCCTTTCACCTCAACTACTAAGCTTTTTATCATTTTATCTTGAATTAGTAAGGAGTGTGCTTGCTTAGTATTAGTATTTCATATGTTGCCCAGAAACGAAGGTGAAGCTAAGCAATGTGATAATTCATTAAGCTGGAAAAATGTTTTGAACTTTTTGTATTTCCTTACCAGATAGTCGGTTATTTAGAATACCTCTTCTAAATAAAATGGAGACCTTCATCAGACTGTCATAGTCAGCAGTTTAAGAAAAGATACACTCCTCTTTATCTCTGCATAATCCTTGATGATTGAGATAAGTTATCTAAAGGATTATTATTTTCCGTGAAAAAGCACATCCTGTTGGTAACTTACCAAGACCAATGAACTGGGGCCAGGCTAACATCAAATGCTTTAAATCTTCAGGACCAAGAGCACCACAGATAGTCCAGTCCTGACAAGCAAGAGTGACTCCAAGATTGAAAGAAAAAAACGTGCCTCAAATCAGGTAAGACAGAGACTCTATTTGTTTGCCTATATAGAGTAAAAGTAAACACAACTACTATGACAGGGCTTTTGTTTAGCAACACTATAGTTCATGATTGTATAAGGACACAGGTTCCTTTGTCATCAGTGTATTTGAGTCTGGATAAAGCACAATATAGTATTAATAACCACATAGAAAACAAAAAGGATTTCTTGTAAAACAAGTGGGCAGAATGGGAAGGTGTGTGGAGGACAGGAAGTGAAGCAGGTCACTTGGTTGTCAGACTGTCTAATAAAGTGTGTGTGGTTTTGTTGTCGGGCTTTTTGTTTTTTAGCTGAAGGCAAATGCACACTTTCATAAGCTGTTTCTAGATGTTCCCATTGATGAGCCGCTGAAACAAAGTAAGTATTGTTGTTGTTGTTGTCTGTGGATCCTAGATAATGTTGTTAGCCAAGCAATGTGGTGATGTACAAGAGAAGCTACCTAAATTTTAAAAACTTTCAACTCCACTTACTTAGAGCTAGAGGGCCTTGATTCACATGCAATGGGCATTATAGTCTTGGAAAACTTAAATCTCTACATGTTTGGTCTATTTGGAAATTGTAGCCCACTTTGCCATTCCTGGAGCGTAACCTAATCTAATGCAGTATTTTTTGGTACTGAATCTTTCTTAATAAGGACTTTACTTGAGACAGCATTGATCAGGTGATTAGCTTGAGTTTTTGCTGTTGATGATGTTTTAATGATGTAGTTCTTAAAAGAAGAGAATTGTACACAGACATGTATAGCAAATGTTTCTTGAAAGGAGTGCAGGGAAGGTGGTTCATGAGCAAGAAATGGTTTGCTCAATGTCTGTGAAGTAAAAGCAGTATTACTTTACATGTGTTGGACATCCATTTTAGACAACAGCTGTGGGGCTGGAAGTTTAAAGACAAAACCTTTCATTAAAATTCTTCACATTTTTGTAATACAGTTATTTTAGTAATACAGTTACCTACAAGTTAGTAAAAAGTTCATAGGATGATAGGTCACATTCTCTTAGAAAAGTTTTTTGACCTTTGGAGGCTACTTGCATGTTGCCATTCATTTTATTCATTTCAGTTGTTGTCCTTCAAATACTTTGAGTCTAAACTTAGGCCTGTGACATCATCTGAGCTTGTCAGTATTAGTTAAACTTACTGAAAATTTAAAGGTTTGACAATGTTAATCAAAAGGCATAAACTTAAACATATCATAGCTTTGTAAAAAGAACAAAAAAAAAAAAAAAACAAACCACAGAAGCCAGATTGGCTTGGCTTGGGTTGTGATTTACATTCAAGATTATAGAATTCTATTTGTTTCAGGCTTTACATGTGCTCTGCAGAAAGAAATTCTGTACCAAGGAAAGTTATTCATTTCTGAAAACTGGATTTGCTTCCATTCCAAGGTCTTTGGTAAAGACACTAAGGTTAGTAAAATGTTTCTATATAGAACAGTAATGCTATTCTTAAAAACTTGTTCATCACCACAAGTTCAAATTACTGTGAGAAGCTAGGATAGTAATACTTCCAAGTTTTATTGAATACAATCACTATTTAAAAATTATGTTTGAAATACAGTCTAAAACTGAACACTATTATTATTAGAGATTGTATCTTTTGTTTAAGGACTTCATGTCCGAAAGAAACAGATGAGAGGAAAGGATCTGACAAGCAGCAGTGAGGGCATTGTCAAAAACCATGTAACAGAATTTGCAAAAATGTTTCTCTTGGGTTAAGTACGTAAAAGAGGAGGAGGAGCTGGAGGAAAGAAGGCTGAAAAATGTTAAGGCCTTCAAGGCTGTAGCTGGGGCACTGGAGAGAAGGATTAAGCATATTAAGGGATTTAGAAAGCAAGAATTAAAACTGGTTTCTGACTTGAGTAGCAAAGCTTTCTGAAGGATTCTTCCAGCAGTCCTGTTTTGCATAAACAAAGAACAGGATAAAAGAAAAACAAATTGGCAAGGTTTTTATTTGTGAGCCCAGTGTGCAGATCAGAACTGATATGTGAACTGTTGGGAAGATCATAAATTAGTCTTTCTTGGTGATCCACCTAAAGCTTAGTACCCCTGAGGTGAATGATGTGCATACAGAAAAATCAAAGACTTGGGTCCGTTGATTTGGAGCTTTTGGAGTGTGCTTTGTTTACATAAACTGCTTTAGTTTTCACTGCATCTGGGGAAACAGATCAAAATGATTCAAGGATTTCTTTGGCTTCTTCCTTTCAGGTGTATCCTTGAACAAAGCTTCTGGTTCGATGCAGTGATCTAGGGGTTGATTAGGGGTTGAGATTATCTCATTTCTCTGGGGTCAACTGTTTTGATGGTGTACCATCTGTGGTTAAAGGGCTTTTTATAAAGTATAAAAGGTTTAAAGATTGTTTAATATTATTGACAGCGCATTGTCCATAGTGACCTTATGGGTTATTGTCTACCACCACTTGGCCCAGGACTATTGTTGATTTCTAGTTAATGGATTCTACTAGTCATAGTCAGTACGTTAATGTAGATGTTGTGTATGTTAGTTGTATGACACAAAATAAAAAACAACTGGTTCACTACTGTCATTCAATATTAGTAACAGCTATCTTTGCAATTTCTTAACATTTAAGCTGCTGTACTAGCAGTCTTTGGTTCACTGTGAACAATTACAGCTACTTCAAACTGTGGAACAGCTTTGTAGTGCCAACTAAGCTAAAAGTATACAAGAATATGGTAGAACTTTATTGAGTAGAAAAACTGGTAAAATATGCAGAATGATGATGATGATGTAGTACTAGGAAATTATTTGTTAACAAGGTTTTAAATTCAGGAATATATACGTGCTTACACATACGCTGAAGAGTGAAAACATTTTACAAGATAGAGTGGAATAAACACTGGAAATGCAATTATAGCAATTTTGCAAATTACTCAGTTTTGGGTCTTATTTTCAGAAAACATTGTGGGGAAAATTAAGTGTGAAGGAGATAGTCCTTATCATTTATTTACAGCGTCATTCTGCTTTTAGGAATACCATCAAGAAAAAAGCTTGAGAATCAGGGATACAGTAAAAAATTATGTCGTGGGAAAGGAAGGAGGAAATCAAGCTGGACAGGAAGAGGAACATTCTTAGCAGTCAGATACACTGGCAAAGTTTTCAGAACACGAAGCTTCTGTTGATTAAAACTTGTAAAACCATATAAGCTTAGGGATAAAGTGTTTTATTGTGAGAAACAGCAGATCTACACATTCCAGTTAATTTTTGATAGGAGTTCTACCTGCAGGTTTGGGGTTTTTTACTGAAAGCTTTCATGCAAGGAACAGCTATGCAATTCAGGAGTTTTGAGTATGCAGTAAAAACAGTGTGTATATTCAAAAGTAAAAGATTGCTTCTGCAGGATTGAATAGGCATTGAAAACTTTTTTTCCAGGTAGCACTCATTTGGCTGTATATGTTGGCCTTGAGTCTTTCTTGGATTTAGACATTGTTTTACCCTTTTAAATTACTTTCAATGTTGCCTGCAGGTAAATCTTTTATTCTGAAACAATTACTGTTCCAGATAAAAGTATTTGTGATCAAACAGTGATTCCACCCTTCCAGTGTAATGCTGTGGGAGAGTGCAGTAAACAAGTGCTGAATGCACACATTAGTTTTGATTACAGTGATGATGTCCATCTAAACTACACACAGTAGAATGCCGTTTACGTCTCTGATTTAAAGTTCTTTAAGGTGAATTGTGAACTGAACCAACTAGAAAAATTGTAAGCTGCTTTCTTGTAGCAGGATTTGTGTTCAAGCAATATTTGGCAGTCTTGCAACCAAACTATTACTTGAAAAGATTTTTCTTTTACCTGGTACAATTTTTCATTTCATGATTTTGTGTTACTATTCTGAACAAAAGTTAACAAGAAACTGCACAGAGTAAATCCATTCTCCCCCCATGGCATATTTTAAATCAGTGCTGTGATTGCAAACTGAACAAATTAAGAACACTTTTAACCTTGCTTCCAAATTTCTCAGGTAGATCTGAGAGCCTGTGCCAAAAATATTTTTAACAGGATCTGTTTCTTAATCATGGGTGTTGTTATATTATATACATATCCAGGATTATTATATTTGCCTGACTCACTAAATCTCTAGGCTTTTCATCTCACTGTCTTCAAACAGATTTTTTACCATTGTAAATTGGGATTTACAGGAAGAACCTATGCAGAATATCTGAAGCGAAATACTCTGAAACTTAGCAGACGTTACTCTAATGGTGTTGGATGTAAACATAAGGGAAGAAGGAAATTTGGGAACTTTTCAGGGTAAATGTAGGCTGCCTCCTTGGCACACACAGGAATCAGTTGAAGTCAGCAGGTGTATCAATATTGGGTCTTTCAACCTTGCTGAAGGACGAGCTGTTTACTCACCTGCTTGTTGCAGATCTGTAAGTGGTAAGAAGACTTTTATGCTCATTATTCAACAAGCTTTTCTTCTCTGATATGTTCTGAAATATTTGGTTTCTAAACAAAGAAGCATAGCTTTAAGATTGGTTCATTTTGCTGATCTGCAGTGCACTAAGCCCATAGTCTTGTGAGAGCCAGAAGGGATCAGGAAAGGAAGACACAAGCAAATGCCTGGATTAGCATTTTATAAAAGGAGAAGTAAAAGTAGTTAGGTGTCATTTCAGATAATTACTATTTCTTATTTTACATGAAATATTAGTAATCAGAAGGGCAGTGGAGACATCTTAAAATGATGAGTGTTGAAGGTATGGCTTATCCCAGTAGCAGGGCTGGCCCCTCAGGAGAGAGTGTGGTGCAGATTTGTATGTGAGTATTGGGATTCCAACACTACATTTACCTTGTTTCAGATTAGTATACCTGTGCTGTCAGTGACACTTCTGAAGAAAACCAAAACTGCCCTTCTTGTGCCAAATGCTCTGATCATAGCAACAGTGACAGATAGGGTAAGTACTGGTAGAGGACAAGGTATTTCAGTGAGAAAATAAAGAATAGAATCTCTGTTTGCCACATGGTCTCTGTAATCATTCATTCCCTGTTTTCCAAGAGCTCATAGCACCAGAGGAACTGGAAAAGCTGAGTCAGGAAGTGCATGCACAGAGGGTTGCCTTCTTTGTTAGCAGCTCTGTCAGTGTTCTTCCATTTACTTGTATCTCTTACCTAACCAGTCGTACTTTAGACACACAAAAACCTGTTGCTTGCAGTGGTATTCAGGAATTGTACTTGCATCAATCAGTAGAAAATACGATTATGCTATGAGCAGCTTCAGAAGCAATGCATTTTCATTGCACAAATATTCTGTGGGTGCAGGAGACAGTACATAAAAGCAAGTTTGGGGTTTTGTTTGTTTGGAGTTTTTTTAAGGGTTAGGTAAAACATAGCATGAAAAGCATTTTAAAAGCAAGAACAGATCTGGATTATGCTCTTGTTCCCGCAGCAGAACATGGTAACTTTTATATGCCTGTTCTGTGTTTGTGTGATAAACATCAAGTTGAAGGCTTAGAAAGAACCACAGGTTTTTGCTGCCATACTTTGTTACTTGATCACCAGCAAAATCAGCTGTCAAGTTTTATTTAGATAAGAGGAAAACTGTATGTGTTTTGCAAACAGTCTTGGAACTTTTTTTTTGCAGTACATGTTTGTCTCACTACTCTCCAGAGATACCACCTACAAGCTATTAAAATCTATCTGTATACATCTTGACGTAAGTAGTAGTGGCAGTGAAGATGGTATGTAGTTTGTGTTCATTATTACTGCTATCTTGCTGTGAAATGGTACTTTCTGCTTGTGTTGCTTGTTGACAGTGCCACTTTTTTCCAGGATACAAGCATGGGCAACAGTCCAAATCCCTCTTCTGCAGAAAACAGCTTCAGGGCTGATCGCCCTAGAACTCTGCCCCTGGTAAATGGCTTAGAAGTTTGTTCTTTTGTGGCATGGCATCTTTCATTGCAAGTACTATTTATAATGCCTGAAGAAAGCAAACTGCAGAGAATCACGACATCTGTTTCTAAAATTTCCATGAGTCTTTAAGCTGGAAAACAGTTGGACTAATTACCATAATTATCTGTGACATGCAGTTTATATACATGCGTACGCTTTGGATTTATTCAAGGTCTGTATGTTCTCCATATCTCTGTCTAGCAGTCAGATTTCACTGTACTGACATAAAGTCTGCCATGGACAGTTTTTGCAGTGTTTCTAGTAGCAAACCTTCCTCTGTAAAACAGTTACTCATCTGCAAGAGCTCTGAAGCTGCATGTGATAACCGGAGTCTTAAGTCTATGGACTTGCCCTAGACTTCACAGCTTGTCTAACTTAACAGTCTTTCTTAGAGACAAGGCAGGAGATGAAGCTTGAATTCTGGTGCTCTTATGGAGCTTATTTTTTAGTTTGATCTCAACATGTTGATGTCAGAGATTGTTCCTGGTTAAACAGTTCTAAAGCTTGGATCTTTGGTTCAGATTCTAGAGGAAATTAGATTGTTTTGATTTAGAACAGGGATAAGCCTTTTTGTGATTTGTTCTACCCATCAGGATTTCACTGAAGATTATTCTGATCTGGATGGAATAGTGCAGCAGCGAAGACAAGAGATGGAAGAATCCAGCAGCACAGGCTCGCAGACACCAGAGCTGGAGTGCTTCCAAGGTGAGTGGGATCATGGAGCTCCAAGAGAAGGAGAATGGACTAGCTCTCAGTTTTGCTTCTGTATCCCCTTCTGATGTGGAATCTAGATTTGTTTGGTCCTGGAGAATTATGTGCATTTTCAGATCTTCCTCAAGGCCCCAGTATCTGCATTTCTGTTATTATGGCCCTCTGCAATCCAGACTCAGGCAATGACTTTGTCATCAGTAGATCTAAATTGTTGCTGCTTGTTCCAGTTGCTTAGCCATGTGAACAGAGATAGAATGTAGGAGCCATTCATGCTTTAAAACATGAAGGAAAAACAAACAATCAAAACCCATTTTAAAGTAGTTCAAGTCACAGTCCAACTTCTGATCTATACAAATAACACTTTGTACTATGGTCACTTTTGGTCCCCAAGGTTATTTTTGGCTTTTTTTGGTGGGTTTTTTTAAACATTCATTTTATTCTTTGCTGCTATTAAGATATTTGAAGATACCAAAGTTGTTCTTTCTTTACCACACTCTTTGTAATCTCTTGTCTCAAGTTCTTCACCTACTTAGCAGCTGTTCTTCATAACTCATACTTCATAACTTCATGAGTACAGCAATACTTGTTTTGTGTAGGTCATGCAGAATGTTGTTGTGAAAACCTAGAGTATTCTCTTATACAATTAATATATATTAAGATATTAATATGTTGTTATGTTGTTAGTACTCTGGGTTCCATCTTGACTGTAATTTGTATAAGAAACTGCTGAAAGATACTGTCATTTTTTTAGCAGTTCTCTGTCATGTCATTTTTTATTAACTCCTTTTTGCTCTGTGTTTTTGTTCAGCCAAATAATTTGGAGTTACTTGCTTTCATTGGTATTTTACATTTACAGTGCATCTGTATTTAATTGTGTGTTGCTGTTCATTAAATTGTGGCATCATCACATGCCACAGAGTGCTTCTAAATAATTTTTTAACTTGCTGCCTTACTTCCTGATGGCTAGTAACTACTTCAAGCCATTTCTTTTTCCACAAATGAAAACCAATATCCAAGCAAACCACCCTAGGAAAAGGAGTTGAAAGTAGGGGTGAAAGGTAGCGCGTCTGTCACTCATGGTTGTTTTTTGTGCATTATTATAGCAAGTCCAGGTAAACAGGTAGAGCATAGAACTGAGTGTGATTAGATTTTTCTGTTCCATTTCTTTCAAGATACCACTGGCATTTTTAAAGACAGTCCAGACAGGAAGTTTTAATGTCCTTTTTAAAGTAGCAATGCACTATCCTCATTTGGTGTTGCTATTAAAGTAATTTGGAATCATTACTCTAGCAAATTCAGGCCTTTTGAGAGATTACTTTTGTGACTATAATCTTCTGCCTGGAAATTCAATAGTAGCTTTCAAGATTTTCATGGGTTGCCATCTTTTAAAAGATCTGGAATAGAAATGCAACATACATTTACATTATCTTCTTTCAACCCAAATGCTTCTTTTTATTTTGTGTTGATGTGGAACTAGTACGTAAACTGTTTCGAGGATACTAAACCAACTTCTACTTTTTACCCAAAAGTACAGAAATGCACCTTTTAAAATTCTCCTCTTTCTCTATTTCTTGACCAAAATAAGCTATCAACAATTTCACCTCTATTAGCATTCTTTCTTTTGACAGATTATCACGTTGTTGAAACAGAGACTCATTTGAAAGTTTCCAAGCCTGAGGCCAAGTCTGTTCGTTCAGATGCACATAGTAAACGTGGGCCTGATGGAAAAGCCCGAAACAGTCCTCGAAATGGTAAGAATTCAAGGACAGATCTGCAGCTGGAATAACTTGAGATAAGTTTGCAAAGTACATCAGTTCACATAACATGCAAGAGCTCTTTCTTGCTTCTTCCTTTACATTCTCTGTTGCATTCCTTAAAACACTGTTTATATTCTGTGGTCTGCTCTGCTCAAAGTAAGACTTGGTTCTTTCCCTTGCAGGCCACTCTGAAGCCTTCAGGTTCCTCCACAAAGTGAAGTCCCAGAAGCTCTTATCTCTGAACCATGTACTTGTATTTTATGCAATTCTGTAAGTTAGCAATAACAAGATTGTCAAAAACTAGGATTTTCTTATGTTTACAGGATTGATATAATGTAAGCATGATTGATATAATCTAAGCTTTACTTGAGAAAAGGAAATTATTGGGAATTGTGGCTTTTATACTTCCCAGAAATGTGTATATACATACGTACATATGTACATATATCTGTATAAGCCTGCTGCATCAGGCTTATACTTAACTGGCCATTTACTTTTAAAAGCAAAGAGTCTTTCGATTCAGAAAATTTTAAAAGTATTTAAGTACTTGCAGAGGTTCCTTTTGCATGTCATTTAGCAAACACCTACTCAGGTTTGAGATTTTCATAACTGTCTGAATGCCATTGATGCTATTCCTGAAATGTTTCTAAGAACAATACCTTTATTATTGAACATGTGCAAGTAATAATTTAAATGACTTTTAACAACGAATTTGTCAGGTGCTGCTAGAGTTTCCTTAACTGATACACTTTATTTTTCTCTCTTACAGTGTTTGTGTTTTAATACTTTCTACCTTCTACATGAGATATAAAATCAGTGTCCTGGAGGAACGCCTTATGTCCATGACAGCCTTTGATTCACATATTAAGGAGTAAGATAAACTCTGGAAAAATATTGGGGATTTAAATCTTTTACCAGAGCAGTGATTCCATGAAAAAGGTGTAACTTCTGTCTTCAGTCTTAGTGTCATTTGCATAGTATATTAGAATCATACTTCATGCTCTTTTAGCTAATACATGTGTTTTGCTTGTATAAAGCTTTGTGTTGTCTATATACCATTTAGAAACTGATATCCTGTCTTTCTGAAATAAAAAACCCCACAATAGAAAAACAAACCAAAGCAAAATCCAAACACACCAAGGGACAGGTGTCTGTATATTTGAAGAGGAAATAGGGAAAGGGACCATAGTTACATAAATAATTCCTTTCTGTAGCTGAAGTCATGACTGTCATCTGCCCCTGCAGTTAGTTTTTTTGGATTTTTTTTTTGTCTCCATGTTGCATAAATGGGAATATGCAAACATTAAATGGAGCAGCAGTGCAGAGGTATGTGGTTTTTTCCCAGAATAGTTTGCATCTATAAGCTGTATGGGCTCCCTGCTCTTGTCTTTGGAAGTTAAACTGGATACTGCTAAGAATACTAATCAGTTAATTGATTTTGCATTAACTCTTCTCCCCTTCTTAGAACAGATTTTTTTTCCTGAGCTGCTCTGAAAAATATGGCTTTGAAAGTCATTTATAAACTCAGTGCAAAACCTGCAGCCACATGCAACATGAGTGGAAATGATGACTGCTGGAAAAGCACCATGTGGAAAAGAGAAGGGAAAAATAAAATTCAAGACAGAGCTGACTCAGGCATGGTGGAACTGTTTATAAAGTGGTTCAAATTTAGCAAGCTCTTAGATAAGTGTGCTTTTAAATTCAGCTTTCTTTGATTACCCATCCATGACAAAACAGGTCACTCTGACATTGCACTTGTGGTCATATCAAACAATGACTGTGCTGTTTATGATCCAACTGGTCTCAGCTATCATCTGTGGAAAGCAGTAGGATTTGTATGCATGTGTCAGAAGACAGAGCTAGGTTCTTCATTAAAAAAGGGATAGAAGGAAATGATGCTCTATCTATGCAGCCTTGCATTTATATTTTACCATTTTATAATCCAAGAAGTGGGGTAAACCTGTCCCACATATTAAGCAATGTCAAAAGCCTTTTTTCTCACTTCTGGCATATTTTTATTAGCAGGATACTGTATCCCTCTTCAGAAACACTAACACAAGACAGTCCTGATTTTGTTGCTCTGATCCCAAACAGTACAAGATACAGGAAGGAAGATCTAATGTGCACTTCGGCAGTGTCAAGGGCTTGGGCTTTCCAATTTCCTCCAAGTCACAGGATGTGGAACTTACAGAACTTTTCAGGGGAAATAGCTCAAAAGTGTTCTATCCAGACTTCTGGAGAATGAGATTTCTGTAAACTAGTACAGTTTACAATTTTGGCACTGTTGCCATCTACATGTGTGTCCAGTTCTGTTTTCCTCATTTTTTGAGTCTGTCACACTTAACTTTTTCATTCTATTTGACAGACATCAAGTGCACCAAGATTTGGGATCTCACCTGCAAATTAATGCTGATGCCTTTTGTGATGAGTTAACTGCTAATCTTAGAAAATTGGAAAAGGTAACATTGTATGATATAATGCAAATGCTGATAGATCCATCAAGTTCTTGCTGTGTTTCTATGATCTTGTATCTTGAAAAGTGTTGAGTTACCCCAAATTTGATACCAAAAGGTGGCATGTTTTCCTAGACAAAGAACTAGTTTTCAGACTATAAATTAACCCTAATATAAACATTGGTATGTTAAAAGCTTTGCCTTGAACCGAAGCTTATAACCAGGCCAAGTGTCCCTGAGGCAGACACTTCAGGGTAATTACTGCATTATGTAGTCATCTCAACTGGTTTTTTTTCTTTTTTTTTTTAGTCCATCAGGGCTAAGGATTTTAAAATCAGCCTTTATTGGTATTTGATTAATTTTTCTGTTTGGGGCTTGTTAGGAGTTTTGATTAAGAAAAGTGGTGCTTGCTTACATATGCAGTCAGCTTCTTCACACAGAGTGCCTGAGATCTGCTTGTTTTATTCCAGTAACACCAATGCTGCTACACCTGTTGTGCAGTTCCCTGTACCTGACTCTTGCTTTTTACCATTCTCTAATTGGAAAACTAAACATATTTGGTGACTTAAATTGGAAGCCTATGCAAAACAAGTGGGTGTGCAGACCTTATTTCCTTATTTGGTGTTTTTCGCCTTTCTAAAACACTTTACCAGAGACTCCACTGCTCTTGTGGCTGTGCCCTGGCATGGGTCTGCTGGATGCTGTTGGAATGGTTGTGCCCAGCACAGGGCAGCCCCTGGCCCTGGCACACTGCTGCTGCCCCTGCAGACCTTGCCCCACCTGCCCCCAAACCTTGACAAATGCACCCAGTACAGGTGGGTGAAATGCTGTGTGTTGGGTACACATACACAGGCAGAACATGACAAAAGCACTAGTGGAACGAAACCAAAAGTTACTTGAATTCCTTTGTGCTTAAGTCACATGGGATATTTTTGCCTCTGTTTCTAAAACTGAGTCTGTGCCAAAGTCTTTCAGTGCCTTTTTTCCTCCAAACCAAATTTTTCAAATAGCATAAAGCTAAGAATATAAAATATCACTGTTTACATGTATGGTATAGGTTTTAGAAATAGTGCCAAAAATGGGTTTCTTCCCCCACATCGTCGCTCTCTTGGCTATGAAAATATAGAGTAATGCTGGCTTAACCCCTCTGTATTTTCTGGACAATAACAGTGTGAATACAAAGGAAAAATGCTCTGGTAACCAGATGGTTACCAGATGGTTACCAGAAACAGTCTTCTGCCAAATTAGGTCATTTAAGAGGTTACTGCTTTCTGGCTGTCTGGGACAGGCTGGCAAGATGGTTCATAGGAGACCTCATTTCAGTGGGAAGCCAGCCAGCCAGCCCTCTGCAACAAGGCTAGGCACTGTCCCACTCCCTTATATAGTCTCTGCTTGGAGACAGTAATGGACAGCTGGATGGTTAGGTCATTCAGCTGTTCCCAGAGAAGTGACCTTCTGTCCTGAACTAAGTCTTAAGTGGTGTGCATTTTTTGTTTAGTGTCTTGCTTTCTTTATTTCATGTCTACAGGACTGGAGCCTTAAAGACTTACCTTTATCTGCCAGATATTCAGGGTGATGAAGTGCTCTGCATACAAGCTAAATCAGAATTGCCTGTAGCTGCATATTGCCACATCCTGTTCTAATCTAGATGAGCAGTGGTTAGAAATCTGACAGCTTTTTGTTCTCTGAGCAAAGTTGCTGCAGTTGTTTACCAGTTTCATATGCCTTAGTGAAAAGTGGCTGCAGCTGCAAAGGTAGCATACATGTTCTAGTATAACTTGTCATGTCTTCCCTTACTTTCCCTGTGACCACAGCACTGTAAACTGGAGCACTGAGATTATCTAGATTAAAAACCTAAAAATTACTCTGCAGTTAAAAATTGGTTAATGCACAAATATGTAGCAATGATTCTTTCTGTGCGACCTTGTGATTTTTACAAGTTCTGCTTCATACTTGGAGTCAAGGAACTGCCATTGTTTAGCAGAATTCTGCTAACTTGGCTTTTAATTGCATTTAGCAGCTTGTTAAAATGCAGCATGTCTGTCAAAGGATAAAGCATTAAATTGTGGGAGGGAAAATGTGGCCTAATATTACTCATTCCCTTACACTAACTTACCAAGCTAAAAGGAAATTCTTGTTTACATGTTAAGCAACTCTCATAAAATTAGATGCTTCTTAGTGTTTCCCTTTCCTCAAAACATCTTCTTGAGAAAGGTGTGCATCTGGGATGGAAATCATGATGTAGGACTGAAAAGTGGTATCTTTGAACAGGAAGTACAGTGGCTCCTCAAATTAAAGCCTGAAAGTAGCTGTGACTAAATCTGTTACCAGTGCCAGCGAGTTACTAAGATGCTGAGATACTGAGAATATGTGTGTCTGGGGATGTGACCCACTCTATTCCCTCCTCTCTGCTTTTAAGGACAAGGAGATGAAAAGTGGGTAAATAGGCTGTGTAAAAATAGATCTGTTCAAATTATTCTGGAGGATGCAACTGGCTGAGAATACTTTCATTGCAGCTAAAGGAAGATAGTCCACAATCAGTTCACTGAATCTGGTAAATGGGACATGTCTGCTAATGGTTACAAGACTGTACTTTACTGTGCATGTATCATGGCTGAAGCTGTTAAAAAACTATTTTAATTATCCATTTAGCCATAGAGCTATGACTTGGAAGTTTGAGGCTTTTACTGGATTTTGATCAAGGTGAAAATAATTCATTTTCTTGTCCCATTGCTTTCTAGTTCTGATTTTTATTTCTGTCTTATGACTAATGGTGGAGGCAATCTATAGGAGAAAATTTCAGAGGATATTCATTATATGAAACTTGCTGGTTGATTGTCTAGGTGTTACATTTGATGCACTTTTATTACACTTACAATAAGGGAAGCATTTAACAGGAATACCAGAGGTATGAAAAGGTGTGACAGAATTAACATGCAGACAGAGTATATTGAAGAGTATGTCTTGATATTTTTTTTAATTTAAAATGCAGTGTAACACTTCTTGCCTCACAACTCTTTCCCTCTCTTTTTCTAAGATACAGAGCAACTTACAAAAACTACTTGAAGATGGTGAATGAAACATCAGTGTTCTTGGACTGCTTCAGACCTCATTCTTCTGTCTTGACAAACTGTTCCAAAGGAGCTCTGCTGGCCAGAGTTCAAGCTTCTTTATTTTCAGTCCAAGCCAAGCTTAAACTACTGTAAAGCTCATGTCATAATGCAAAAAACTCAGTTGATTCTTCAGCATGTATCTATATATTTTGCAAACATATGGTTTGGTCTACATGTATCTATGTTTTAAAAATGTGGGGATTTTTCTTTCTCTGTTGTGTGTGAATTAATGGATTTTATAGCTTGCTTGATTTTAGAGTTGCTTTCACCAGTGCAAATCTTGTGCATATCCTTTTACCTCAACATTTACTTTATGCCTATTGTCATACAAGTATATACATGAACAATGTCAGCCATGATTCATGTACTGAAGTGTTGTGTGAATGAGCAGGTATCTGTTTTAGCTATGATAATGGATTGGTGCTGTGCTCTTCATTTTTACTTACTTCTCTGCACCTTGATGAAAACAGATGCCTCTGTGTTTGGGTTTGCTGTCGGGAATGTTTGAGGTCTGCTCAGTTCTCCAGCGCTATAAAAAGGCTCAAGTCTGCTTTTTGTGACACCATATCACCACTGAGGATAAGGTCTGTTTCTGCTGGGCATTCAGGTTCCATTGAAGTCATGCCTGAAATCTGTATGGACTTGCCAATTTGCAATCAAGTTGTTTATGAATAGCAATATGGGTGTGACACACCTGCACAACTTGGAAAAACTGCTTGTTTTCTGTCCACTCATGTGGTCTCTGTCCTTTAAGTTAATCAGTGTGAAGATCCTCAGTCAGCTTTCCTTGGAGTTCATGGGGTTTTGGTTGGCTGAGCAAGTGCAATTTGTAGTGCAGTAAATGGAAATCTGGTCTTGGCATGTGACTCCAGGGACTGGATATTTCCACGTAATGAGAACAGGCAAATTAATGGTGCAGCAATACAAACAATCAGTAGAGTGAATGAAAAAGTGGACACCTGCTTCATTGTATCACATACTGGTTTTTTCCAGAGTGCCTAAGATGGGGATTTTTAGCTTTCTGATTCACCAAGCAGGCTCATTAGTTTTTAAAAAGCAATATTTAGGATAATAACTACTATCTGTGAAGTAACAGTATTGTTTATAATATGCTATGCATTTTATAACCATTTCTGTGAAATGTACCTACTTTGTTTAAATAAACTTTTTTAAAACCAGTGACTCAGTACTATAATTTGGATGAACCCAAGTCCATCCATCAGTTTTAGTCAAATGTGATGTTCATGAGGCTTATAGCTCGTGGTACAGTTTATGCAAAACCCAGCACTCAACACAAGGGGTTAGGAACTGCATCCTGCTTCAGTCCTTCCTCTGACTCCATTGTGTGTGACTTCTTTCTGGATCTCAATGACAACAGTAAGAGCAGATTCGGCCCCCAGAGTTTTGGGGACATGTTAATGGTTTTCTCAAGTTCCTCAGGTTTCTCAAGTTTCCTCCTTGGAGGATACTGGATGGGTATCAGAATGCCGAGGCAGCTTTGAGGGCTCTGAGGGCTCTAACATGCCTGCCTGGCTCAAGATTCCTCATGAGTACAGTATGTAAGAAATTATTGAGATTTGACTGTTCTCCCTATTGAAATACCTGCTTTTGCTTCCTCAGCTATTGTGACTTTATTGGAAAACTCAGCTTCACAAGAAAAATGTTTAAAAAAATTTGGTTTTTTTCCATTTTTCCCCCTACTTTCCACTACAGTTGCACGGCTTATGTAATGTTTTGGACTCTCACCTCGTCCTCTACCTTCTCTTGTTCCCTCCCTTTAATTCTCTATCAGAAATCTCTAGCTCTGTGGTTGAAAAATTGATGCCATGAGTCACTTTTATCAAAGGAACTACAAGAAGACTTGGTTTTTTCCAGCAGCTGAACTGAGTTAGCCTTTTACTTACCTTACATTGTCAAGTCTGTGCTTTTTTACAGGAGAACAGGGAGAGAGATAGTGTTTGATAGGTGCCTTAAGTGAATCAGGCAGGCTAAGGCCTTATCATTAGCCATATGGAACACAATAATTACTGTATGGAATCAGCAATCAGAGGTGGGTGTGTGCCCTTTAGCCTGCAGCAGCAGCATGCCGGGGGAGGCGAGTCTGCACAAAGGTGTAACAGCGTCCTCCTAACGCAGGAAGGTGAGCTGTGCTCCAGAGAAAGGATTGCGTTGTGACAATTGAGTCACAGCAGCCACATGAGTGCAGTGGCGCAGTTCTGTGTGACCCCTGCCCTGGCCCCTGTGCTGCCCTCACTCCCCCTTTCCCTAGAGGGAGCAGGAGGAGGGCTCAGGATGTCACACTCTTGGGGCACCAGGGCAGGGGTGGGCAGCCTGCAGTGTTCAGGCACCCCAGGGAGCCCCGTGTGGAGGAAGCTTAGAAGGGAGTGGAGTCATTTAAATCCTGTGATTTAGGCTTTTGGGCTTGGGATGGAGGGGGTTGGCCCCAGTGTTTGGGAGGGAAGTACTAGCAGCAGGGATAAGCAAGGAAAAGCTGCTTCCCCCAAGGCTGGGAGTCTGTTAAAGAGCAAGGAGACTTGTTCCAGTTTCTGTGGCAGGTAGTGCATACAAAGGCAACGAGGAGGGGCTTTGCCTTTTGGCAAAAGTGCGAGTTTGCAGTAGTAGATGGGAAAGGTGTGACTATAGTGAAGTCAAAAATGCAGACAAAATTCTTAGCACACACTCTTAGTAGCAATTATTCATAATTTGCTGCATAGACTGCATAGAAATCTGCTTTTAAAAGACAGTTTTAAAATTTCTTGTGTGTTTGTTTCTCCAGCTTTGTCTACCTTTGTCTACCTCAGCACAGAGGCTGAAAACAAAGAAGACAAACAAGAAAAACAGCTGGGTTCTACTAGCCATGCAGGACTAGTGATTGCTAGTGCCAGGTTCTGGGAAGATGCTTTGAGTTGAAGATGGAAGACCAGAGGGACACATCACTTGTGTTTTCTCTAGTTGGTTAGTGAAAAACGTAATGAGGATTTGTAATGGCTATTTGGATTGAGGGGTTGTTGAATTAGTTTTCTGTCAAGGTATCAAGGTATGAAGTTTATGGTGCTGTTGGTGTGAAGGATGCAGCTGGCACTCTATGATCTGAAAGCCTCCCATCTCAACAGTAATAGGTTCCATTAGCATTTGCAGGAAAGACAAACAGTTTTGCCTGTGTTTTTGTCTGAGTATGTCTGAATTTAATATTATTAACTTCTTGCATGTGAACCTTTGTACAGGTGTGTGGTAATGCTTTCTGCTTCCTGCTACATCTGCACTTTCATTTCCATGTTTCCACCTCATAGTCAGTTGACAAATGATAAAGAAATATCCAGGTTGCTGATACCCAGGCCTTTGCAGGCTATTGCTCAGCTGGTTCAGGCTATTGCAAGTGAGGTGTTATTCCCAAATACATAGGAGATTTTGCATTTACAGAGCAGGTGTGACATGCAGTAATGATCAGAAAAAGCTGGCTGTTTAGACAGAAAACTGAGCAAACAGTGACACTGAGCAAACAGTTCTTTTTGTGTTCAGTGCCTGTGTGTATGCTTCTATAAACAACAGAGGAATAATGTCATTTGAAAGGATTTTACCAGCACCTGCTTTTCAGTTTCCCTGGTGAGACTATCTGAGTCTGACAGGCAAATTTGCTCAAGAGGGAAAATTGACTCATCTCATTTGACGCTTCTAGGTTTATGGTTTGAACCCAGTGGACTGTTCTGCTAAACATGGTTGCATGTAATGAGACTTTACAAAAGGGATGGGTTTTTGCCTTCTTGGGTTTTAAAATTGGTGTAGTATCATTTTATGAATGTAGAGCTTCATAATATCCTGTTTTTCACTGAACAGCCACAAAAATGTATGTCAGTAAATTTCATTTAAATGCATCTAAAGTTACTCCCTGTTTATCACAAGCCAGTCTGGATTTTAACAAAAAATCAGTCAAATACAAACAATAAAGCAATGTAGAATCTACAGAAGAATCTAAAGCAATACAGAATCTACAGAATCTCTCACACTCTCTACGTGTGAGAGTTTATTCCCTGAGCTTCATAGAATGTTGTCATGCCTGTCACTAATCCTGTCCAAAATATAGGCATTTCAGTTATACTGTTGTTTCAGACCTTCTGGTCTTCTTCCTGGTGGCACCTACTTACCCTCAAGTTTCCATTTAGTCAAACTGGCAAGTGAGACTATGCCTACTCGTCTTGGATTAAATCTCAAATTATTTGGGTGACAAAGCCTAGATTTAGCGTCTACAAGACCGTGATTACACTTGGCTATTTGTAGTACCCTCAAAGGGATGATCCCAAGAAGGAACTGATTAGAAGTGTGCTATGAGAGGATACTAGCAGGGTTAGTATGATAATCAGAAGCAGGTTCTTTTCTCCTGTGGCTAGTTTCTTATCTATTATAATTTACAAACGAGGGGTCAGGATGCAGCCCCTTAGCAAATAGACTTTGAGCAAGAATTCAAGGTATGTCAGTGAAGCCTTTCCCAAGACTGTGTTTCACATACAAAATGGACAAGAGTATTCCAGTTATCCCCTACTGAAGTGACAAATACTTTGCTTGAATCACTTTATCTATTTTCCCCACATTGGACAGTATTTGTGCCAAAAAGTTGACCCTGAGTTGGATGTCTGTTCACTAAGTAAATACCTGTGCTAATGACCTTGGAAATTAGTTCAAGTTCTTGAAGAGAGTTGTTGTAGAAAAGATTGTCCTGCCCTGCCAGCCTCCATGAGTTCAGTCTGGATAGCTCTTCCACCTGATTGTTTTTTAAATTTGTCCACTGTGGGTAGCACTTCTACTGATGTATTTTACTGTCTGTGTGACTTTTTTATTTTTCCACTTTCTGTACTAAATCCATTAGGAAACTGCTTAAATGTTCATTATTTAAAGATACCTTTAGGGAAAGGTATCTTTTAAAATTTGCTTTACATATTGCTTTACATAAACAGCAAGATCATGTCATGATGATGTAGTAGCTACATCATGTTCTGGAGGTGTGACGTTCTACATTAAGCTTTATAAAAAGGATTTTATAGTCTTTGGCAATGCAGGTCCTTTGGACTGTACAATAAAGGCTCCTTCAACTTCTGTTCTCACTTAATGGTATTGATAAGGTAATTTTCCACTGACTAGGCATTTTAGCAGGAGATTACAGGAAAGTCATTGCAATGTGCTGTCAAGTACTAAATTAAAAATCAGCTCTTCACACTATCTACAGGTAGATGGATAAAGGCTCCCTCCAAGAAGAAAAGGTAATGAGTAACTAAATTATAACCTTACATGCTGGATCTGGCATGCAGGACAAAAACTAGCTCTGAATTCTTCCTGCACTTCAAGCTTGCTATCCTGGCAGTGTGCACACATGGGCTCATTCCAGGGCAAAGGCAAAGTGGGAGGAAAATCAGCTTGTACTAACAGCTGTTTCCACTACACACATAAAGATCCACAGACCTCTCACAAATGGATCATGAAACTTAAATGCCTCAGCACTGGCTTATGATACTTACATGAAGAGATGTCCTTCTATGTTTTTTACAGAAACTGTTTAAGCGATGCCAATGACAACACACATGAAGAAAACAATATAATCTACATTAGCTGACTTGAAAATGGTCACACTTCTAAAGACTCTGATCAATAGTAATGGCTGTAGGAATGCTGTGTGAAAGACCAAGTTTGTGATTGTATGAACACATCTTCCACACTTCTTTTCCAAGTCTCTTTATGGATTTCTGATTCTGCAATCACTCTTTGACCATCACAGTAAATGCTACCACAAAAACAGTTTGTGGGTTGGGGTCTAATTGAACTAAGAAAGTACAAGATTTGTGTTAGGTGTAGGGCTAAGGATATGAGACTGCTTGTAGCTGAATACTGAGAGTTGTAGTATTTAGCTGCTCCCTTCTTCTGTTTATAGGCCATCCTCTGCCTCCATTTCCCATGTTGTTCTACCATATGTTGGATCCAAAAGGTGATCTTCTTAATAGTAACCCATCCAAAACCAGTTAATTTTCCACCAGAGATATGGATAAGGGTCTGTAAAAGAGCCTAGTATCAAATGCAGGCATGTTGGGCAATGTATAAAATAGTGCTTTAGGAGCTTTGCTGACATTGCAACTTTTTTTCCTCTATTGTTTCTCTAATTGTATTCGATGTAATATGGAGCAACACTGGAAACTTGGCAAGAATATTGGCAAGAATATTCTGAGGTGAGTTCTCTGCTGACCTGTCCTCTACCTGTGTGCTTCACCAGAGAGCTACGGCCACAGACAATGGGCCAGATCTGTCAGCAGCAATAAGTTAGGCTTCTACACAACTCTGGTGTCTTTCCTGAGATTAAAAATTATTGTAAAAAAATCAGCAGTCCCTACTGGTACACCTGTGGTGCAGTGTCCCTTATTTTCTTCCTGGAAAATCACCTGGAGTTATTTTGTGCAAAGTTCATATCGCAAGGGCATGTTGCATCACCTTTGCTGCATCAGCTTTGCTAAACAAATTAGAACATCTGAGTAATCAGTTTGGTGGAGGAACGTGGAACTAGAAATTATGAGAATAATACTTTCATATCTTATGGGTAGATGGGGAAGATGCTGCTTTAGGTGTCTATTTCCCTTTTAGCAGCACTTTCCTATGCCGAGGCCGAGGTTGAGTAGGACCATCATACACATCCCTAGACAAAAAAGAAAACAGTTGCAGCAAAATTTTGTTAGATTCCCTGTCCTAGCACAAAGAAAACTTACCAAATTAGGCTGACAAATGCTTTGGGACAGCAAAAGGTGCCGTCTTTTTGGTGGGCCACAGAGAGAACAGCATTGATTCAGAGGGGAGCACATGCCCTGTGTGGAAAACAGCAGGATGAGGCAACAGGGTAACAAGATCCTGGTCAGCCCCTGATTCAACGCACAAGCCAAAATCTTCTTCTGCAATGCTCTGACCACATCTCTGTAAAGGAACTCTCTTCATACAGAAATCTGTCACTGCACTGTGTGGCTGTGGAGCAATAATGATTCCTCTGGAAATCTTGTAGGCAGGAGCAGACCCCACTCAGCCCAAGATGCTCCTGGATTGCTCTCGCCCAGCAGTCAGGATTGCTGCAGCCAAACCATCACATTTGAGGCTCACGCAGTGTGAGGCCTTTCTCGGTGACTCTGACCCCTGGCAGTCAGCCCTGCTGATGAGAAATTGGGAGGGAACCCCAGCTGGGTGGATGTAGTCGTCCACAGGGAAAGGCAGCAGGAAAGCTTTTTTCTTGAACAAGCAGGACAGCAGATAAGTATGTTGGAGAAAAATACAGCTTTTTGCAGCCACTCTCCTGGGAAAAAGCTGAAAAGAAAATGTTCAGAACAGATCGGGAAGAACCAGATTTTTGTCTGTTGGCTTGCACTCATCTTGTCCGGGTGGAAGAGACAAAAAATTTATATGTTGAGTTTCAGTTAAGTGGCCTGGTAGATCCAGATTCTCCATCCCCAGAAAATACAAATCTAGAGTAATTAGACAGAATTATGCAAACAGAAACAGTACAAATTCAGAAGAAGAAAGAGCACAAATATTTTGGCTCTGCTCTCATGATTTACTGAACCATAACAAAAGTTAATTAATCCCTCAGTACCAAGGAATGAGAAGCTACTGAATGACGAAACAGATAGGTTTTTTTAATAGCAAGTTTGTGGAGATGCTATAGAGACTATTATGTCAGTCTACAGGTATTAAGGGGGAAAATTAACTGTTTTGACTTGGATAATATCTGCTATATTTCTGCAACAGAACTTGGTGCCATTTACAGCAGGCAAATGGTGAAAGACCATGGCTTCCACCTTTTAACCCACACTGCAGAAGAAGTTTTCTTAGCAGCTTAAATACAGGATTCAAAATATGTCTTCTGAGTAGCTGAAAGTTATTGAAAACCAAGAAAATCATTCATCTTTTGCATATTCAGCAGGCCCCAAAATACCAATGTCTTATCCCAGTTTCAAAATAATCCCAAAGAAACAAGCTAAGACTCTGAGGAATTACAATCTTCTCACTTAATTAGGAAATTTGTGGTGTGAAGAACTCAAAAAATAATTGTGCAAAGTATTCTTCAAATTTACTGTTTCCCATAGGAATAACACAGCATGGAATAACACAGGCTAAGTACAAGGAAGAGTTACCCTTTCTGTGAACTTTCAGTATTTGTTCATGAAGAAGAAGGCAGTGAACAGCCGGAAGAGAAAATGATATGATCAGCACGCAAGCCAGAATACTTAGACAAACAATGGATGTCATAAATCTCACAGAGATTTGAAATGCAGGGTTTGCAACATCAGAGATGACTTTTGAAAACAAGGAACAAAGAGACTGATGTGTTTTTTTGGCTTGGGTTTTTTCCCCACAAAGCATGCTTCATGACAATGGGACAATTTTTACAGCAAAGAACATATTAAGAGGAATACAACCATCAAAATAATGTTTCTTCTGTTCTGAAATGGCTTTCTTTGTCTTCTTGCTGGGTTTTTTCCTTAATTGCAAGACATAGTTTTGACAGCCTGTTAGATTCATGCTTCAGTCAATGAATTCTGAACAGATTTGGAAGTTTGGGGTGATACTGTACCTTGGTGAATGTGTCTATCTATGTCTCATCTGCCATATGTGTTAGCTTAAACTACATCTGGCTCCTTTCCCTGCATATTCCTCACACAGTAATCCTCTTATCCTTTCATATATTCAAAACCACACTCTTTCAATTTATCCTTGTTTGTGCACTCTGCCCCATCTCCCACTTAAAATAGTCTGATATTTCTCAGCATTCCAAATGCATTATCCAGCAGTTCAAATTCTACCTAGAATCCTGCTTGTGCCTTTCTCATTGGCTTCCCCATCACCAGCATCTCATAATCTTTTCTGGGGATTTTGAATTCCTCATCCTCACTTTAAAGGCCCTTTCATTTTCTGCAGCTAATAATGAGTTGGTATCTTCCAACATATTCTCCAGCAAAATTAAGGTGGTTTTCAGACTTTGCAGGGAGTCACTTCAGCATATCAGGCAGGGAAAAATAAATAAATCAGTAACACAGCTAACTAAAAAATATGAGAAGAAAATAAGCCGTCAAAACAGAGTCACAGCAGCCAGTGTTGGTTACGCCAAACTAAAGTCCTCATGCTGGATTTTTAACCTACAAGGACTCACAACAACAGCAAATCTTCAGAGCATAGTTCGACTTACACTGTTTCATGAAACATCACCATAACTTTATTCTGCTATTTGCTCTGCTTTAAAGCAACACCATAAATCAACTGTCATCCAAGTCAAACTGAGAAGAGGAATGTGGCAAACAGATAGCCCCCATCTCTCCCACACATAATCACAAGCACATACAGTTGTACGTGAATACAGACAAATAGGAGCTAGGAAGAGGTTTATATTCTCAGATTCTACAGGAATCCTGAACACTTCTTGTGGTACATGTGTTAAACAAAGTATCAGCAGTTGTGGTAAAAAATTTAGTTAGATGAACTACAACTCAAGGAGAGGCATGTGCTACACTTTTTAGACTTGTTTCTCGTCCAGCTGCCACATTGGACTGAGCCATTTTATTATAGCTCAGTTTAATCAGGCTAGTGACTGAGTAGCCTTATAAATCCACAGAAGACAGGAGGCAATACCACTTAGTAACAGTTTGTGGATTAACCAAAAATCCTTAGAAGCAAGAGAGCTTATATTTATCCTGTTCCTTCTGAATCTCCCATTTTTAAACTCACCTGCTGCCATTTCATTCTCTCTGTGAGGCTGCTCAGCAAGCAGGCAGGTGATGTTAGTTGGCTTCGCTGTCACAGCTAAGGAGGTTTGGACACCTGTAAGGAGGGTGTCAGGGAAGCGTGAAACACAATTGCCACACACTGACAGCTTTTCAGACCCTAAAGTAATGAAAGGATGTGCCTTTCTCTGAAATTCAGAGATCTAACTTGAGCTGTTTGTTTCTTGTAAGTCCATCTTGAAATCAGGCTGCAGGAAAACAGCTGTAATGCCAGAGAACACCAGCATACTACTGAGTAAAGGAGGCATTAAACCATTCGTTCTTCCTGGCTGAAACACTATTATTTTTAACCTTTGGCTTTTGGAGTTAATGTTTTATATAACAATTGCACTAATCAACTGAGACTTTTGCAGAATAGAGTGTATTTAATTACTAGCTCAGAGGCAGCAGTCCCAGATGTACTGGAACATAAAAAGCATTCAGACAAAGAGGTCTGTGTTCTACACAGCTGGCTAGCAAATGCAAAGGCTGCCCTTGGGCAGGCCTTAGCCTGGCCAACAGCGACACCGGGAGGAACACAAAGGTTTTTAAAAAGGCTCTTTATATCCAAAATGCATATGCATTTTCTTATTATTTGGAGGAAAGTAATCAGCTGTATGGAAAATCAATGCTAATAATTTAGTAGAAATGAAAGACTGTTAACCAGTATTTACCTTTGTACCAGCTATCCATAGGGCAACCATGTTCAAAATGTGAGCCAAGACACTTACTTCAAGCAACACTTCAGTGGCAGCAGATGTTTGCACACTGAAAGCAATTAGTTTCCATTAGTTTTCAAACACCAAGCATGCACCACATGACAGCATGGTTGCTGATTAAGGAACACCAAAGAGAAGATACTAAAAAAAATCCTTACTAAGTCACAGTTTGGTACTCAAGAATTTGATTCTGTGTGATTAAGTCATTTTACCCCTATATTATAAGCCTTAATTATTTTTCTGCTTCCACCTAGGGAAATAAGAGGACACACTTGTGCAATACATAGCCTACACATTAGTGCAGGACCAAGAATGACAGCAATTCAAAAGAAAACCCAGGCAAAGTCTCCTTACTCTCGTGTAATTTACACTTTTTCACATAGTTACTAATGAAATCAATGCAGAGACACGAACGGGTTAGTACACGTAATGAGTCTTGAATGCAGCACCTAAACACATGATTTCTCATACAGAAATATAGATGTCACAAATCAAAAGTTCTGGCAGCTATGTGGTTTTGAACTCATCCAGCAACAACACAGAATGATGAAAACACCAGATGAAAATAACATGATGTAACATGAATGGGCTGGTGTATTACTGCTGAAAGAAAATGGTGAACACTTTCCCTGTTGATTTAAATTCAACACTGCAGGACCACCTTTTGCAAAGTCCCAAGCTGGGACCCACTACCGGCAAGTAGTGTTCTTGGTTTCTGAAAATCATCACCTCTGCAAGAAGCTGTGATAGGACACAACAGGATAGAAGAAAAGCCGCCTACATCTCCCATTCTCACATTTCATTAAAAATCAATTTCTCTGTTTATCAGCAAAAATATTAATAGAATTTTCATCTTTCTTCAGGTAATAATATGGCAAAAAGAAAGGAAGTTACTTGTAAGACTGTTCCCATCAAGGTCATTTCACAGTAAGCAATACTGTGCTAACAAATGAATTATTGATCACGTGTCATTTAACACTTGTTATTCACTGGTGTTACACACTCAGTGGTAATTAAGTTTATGCAACAGTGGAAGACGCTGATAGAATTTGTATTAAAATTGCAAGTCCATTATGTTGAACATACCAGTAGCTCCAAGACACATTTTATGAATTCTCAAAATTGCTTTCCCTGGGTGAGATAATCCACTGACAGCTAATGCAGTTCACAATCTCCTGAGTGGACTTTCCAAATTAAAGCAGAAATTGAGAAACTGTGTTCTTATAGTATCTTTAAACCTCCTTAGTTCATTACTTCATCATAACAATAACTATTTGTAGGCACCTGCATGCTTGCCAAAGCATATTACAGTCTGCTGCAGCCTTTAAAAGATGCTCTTCCCAGAGCCACTTCACAGGAAGTCATTCAGCAAGCCAATTCTAGTTGGATTGTTCATCACCACATGTAAGGAATTCAAAGCTGTCTGGAAAGAGAAGCAGCACTATGATTACCTGCTCTGATGCCACATTTGCAGTCCAGTGTCAGCACAGATAACACATCTTTGGAATAGTAATTCCCATACTTTGCAAAAGTGGGGCTGAGTTTGTAACCTACTTACAGAGAGCTCATTCTCTGCCGATATAGCATGGATCTAACCCACTTACTCCTGACACACAGAAGCAGTTACACAAGCACTTCACGCTGAGTCCCTGTAAGGCTACCCTTACAAAAGCTTGCATTGAAGGAGGAATTATGTATCAAGATGTCAAGTTAGCCTTCAGAAGTTTAGTGTGTTTGCTATGCAGCCACCTCTTGATCACATTTGTACGTTTATTCCATTCATATTAGTTTGCACATGAAGATTTGAAGACCAGTCAAACACCAGACTCACCATACCAGTTTTGTTCTTTTCATGAGCTGAATTCCCATACCTAAAGCCAGGTGGCAGAATCAACCTTATTTCTGTAAATTAAACAACTGGACTTGTGAGATAGTTTTACCCTAAAAAGAGCTTCTATTTTCAAGAAAAAAATCAGATGCAACATGAGGCTATCCAAAAACTATTATAAGCAGCAAGAAAAGAGAATTCTTGAACTAATTTCCCATTGTTAAGAGTTTCATAGTAACATTCAGTACCACAGAATAACATTAAAGAGTACAATTTTTATAAATTGGTGGTATTTGCTAAGCAATTATATTTGGGAATTGAATTGCTTCTCTGTCATATCTGCTAGTGATTATCTGCCTGTTTAGGGTACACCATTTCATTCTGTGTGCTAAGGTACAACATTCTTTAATGAAATGTTCAGACGCAAAGAAGTAGAGGAGAGAATACTCCTGGTAGTAAGAGATTCAGTAAGAAAAAAAGCTTTGGCTACCTAATGTCTGATTTACAGAACACCAAAATACCTTATATTACATCTGTGTATAACACAGATGTAAAATTTAAAACACTATGCACTTTAAAATTAAACACAAAGCTGAAAGGAGACCAACTAGCATTGTGGTATGGGGCACCTTCAATCCAGTTCAAAAGGCATTGTCATCAAAAGAACATCAAAATAAATCAAGTCAAATCAGATTCCTAGAATCTGAGCCCATAATTAACAGTTCTGTCACATTCAGAGATAGTGGAAATTTGCTATATGACATTGAGAAGAAAAGAAATCCCCACAAAAAATACATTAAGATCCTCAGCTCTGTGGAAAGCTAAAATCAATCTAATAGCACTGTGCCTTTTCTCATCCTGAGTCCTGAGCAAGGTTCCTAAATGAACTGTTGTTGCCTGTAGTCTCCAGTGGCCAAAAGAAACTCTCATTTGAGGTGAAACACAAGTAAACAATATGTCTTTCCCTAGGAAAGTATTTCCTCTGACTGCATCTCCAGGTCTCATCTCCAGCCAGTCTGCTTGTAGGGTATCACACCCTGATATGGACAACCTGAATTGGCTGTAACCCCTTCAAGTGTTAAATGAGATTCCAAGACACTACAGTGGACCTCCATCTCCCAACATATGCTGAAAGTCTCCTGAAGGAGAGGCAGGAAAACTAAAGCAGAACTTTTAGCCCAATGATTCTTTTCCCAGCTAGCAACTTAGTGTGTGAAAATGAATAGTCCTCTGAATATTCCTTCTCAAAACCAGCGAATAAAACAAATGAGAAGCCCAAGATATTTCACAAAATGTACCTTTATTTATTCATTGAAAAATAGTCCTGTACTGCAGCCCAAATATCCCCCAGTAACAGGTACTGCAGGAAACCTGGCACACAGCTTGAAACACAGATGTAGCTGGAAATACCAGCAAAAGGTGGGGACGGGATAGAGGCAGTGTTAGTACTGAAATACAGTGTTAAGGCAACAGGTTATCCAGGCCACCTGGACCCAAGGTGGTTAGTTTTAGTCACCCTCCCTTCCTCCCAAGGACCACAGACTTCTCATCTGAAGACGAAATTAGTAAATACATTCATAGAAAGTGAAGCAACTAAAGAGCAGCTGATTTTCTGACAGAATTGGTTTCATATAATTAATTTTTATCCCCATGATGCTTAGGAGCTGCTTGATGCAGAAATTCTAGGATGGTTCATAGCACAGCCATTCATAAGGTTGTTACTGAAACTTGATTCCTTGAGCCAAGGGCAAATCTTTGCTGTAGTTGATTGTACTGAAAGAGAAACGACAATTTATAGACCAGACTTAATCACTGAGACAGACTGTGCAGTCCACTTGATATGTAAAAGCTGTTATATCTAAACTTCTCTAAAGCAGTTTGCCTACTTAAAATTATGAACTAACTTTACTCCAGTTTTCAATATAGTAACCATGTACAGGAAAAGACAACATTTGCCATTTTCTCCTCCTTTATGGAGGATCTTACTTCTCTTTATGTATTTAATCTCTTACTAGGAGAATGTCCAGATAGAAAAATCAAGGTGGGATTTCTCACATTCATAACTCTTTGCATGGGGAAAAAAAAGATAGCACAGGTAAGAGCTATGGAAGTCAGCAGAGAACACTAATGCTCATCCACTATTGGCTGTCAGGAGATTTGTGGATAGATAACCAACATATAGCTGAATCACCTACCAGTGGTGGCCCCTCACTGTGGTTGCAACTCAGAGTATTTCCTGACAAGTTTCAGGCATTTTTCAGATGAATTTAAAATCAACCAATAGTGGGGGGAACCCCAAAACCACCTAATTTTTTTCCTTTGAAAAGTTAAAAAAAAATGTCTTTATAAAAACCCTCCAAATCTTCTTTGGCTATGAATGTGAAGAAAAGGCAATTACACTTATAGATGGTTATCTCACATTCAGTAAAGATAGTTGCCTTGTAGTCAAAGATTTATATGTTTTGCACTTTGGGAAGTTCATCTGTAATTTAAATTTATTTGTCTGTCTTACCAAGTAGATCGTCTCATATAAAGTTTCCATGAATCACTTCCAGATTCTCTTCCCCCACCAGTGTGCTTTTCACCACCTGTAGCAAAAACATTTTAAATTAAAACCTATTTTTGGATATGGCGATCTGGACTAATTCCAGGAGGTAAGACATTTTCATAAAAAAACATGGGAAAAACTATTCCTTTTCCTTGTCCTATATGTGAATTAAATTACCATCCCACACAACACACACAGTAGCTCTCTCCTCATGCTTGATGTAAAAAAAATATCTCCCTGGAGTTCAAAATCCCATCATGGTGGCACTAGAGGACCTTGTTTTAAAAACATTTCTCTTAACACAAGACAAGAGTACAAGAATGTGCTGGTTCTTGTACTGCTTAAATGATAAGGTTAATGCTTCTTCCACCCTCATAGTTCCCTAAGTATATAAAAAAAGAGAAAAAAAGGCAAAATTTTTTATTATAAGATTTTCTCACAAAAATGCTACATGCCATACATCTTATATAAACTTACCAATGTACACAGAATTGCCCATGATTGTTTTAATTAAAACTTTTATAAAGTTTTCCACCTGGCCATATCTTTAAATACCTCCAGAATATATATCTGAGTAACATTCCTTTGATGGAGAGGAGGACAAGGAAATAACACATGGAATTTTTAAAAACCTAGTACAGCTATTTTTAAAAGTTTAAATCTAACTACTGCTAGTCAATATCTGTTTTCTGCTAAAGCAGTACGATTCAAAATTAACTTTGATTTCATCACATTTAGTCATTTAAATTGACTGATTAAAACCTTGACAAAGGACAAGTAACATACCAAAAGCACCTCCAATCTCAGCTCCACTGGTTGGGATGTTAACATTCACAATGCCACAGTCAGATCCCTTTGGCCTACAAAGATAAGGTACAATTCCTCCTTAGGATCAGGAAAGGTTCCCTCCCTAAAATGAGGGCTGTAAAATGCTCAACTAGCATTATGTAGATGTCTACAAAAGACATGAAAGACTAATCTTATGTACCTCAGGAAAGTAAAAAAATAATTTAAATTATACCCTAGCCAGCGGAAAATCCTTCCCAAATCCTTGGTAAAGATACTGCTGGAAAGACCTTGTTTTACTTCATTATTCCAGGCAAAAACCTCCTCTTCCTCCTAGAAGAAGCACGTGTCAACGGTTAAGCCATGACCATCCAAAGCAAAGCAGTTACAAAGCAGCTCTGTGAGAAAAAACCCAACAATTCACAGCCATAATGTAAATGTACAGAAGGGCACTGGGCAAATACACATGTGCCATGTCAGCAATACCTGCACTGCTGCAGAACACAGTCTGCTTTTGAACAGATGTGAACAGTATCAACCATGAACATTAACAACAGCAACCTGTTCCTGTATCGCATTGCAGCTCCAGTGCTCTTCACAGAAATGGAGCCACACATTGAGTGGAACAGTGGCTCTCTCACAGCGCAGAACAAAAGCAACCACTTCTTGAGGGGCTGGGACAACTGTATAGATGTAACACATCTCTGATTTCTCTCTTGTGACTGTGCTGTTACCATCCTTGACACTTGTTTCACCAGTGTTATTTTACCTTAAATTTCAGCACATACAATATGGGGGCAAACGTCTCAGTGTGGACAATGGGCGCATCATGAGGAAGGCCAGTCACAATGGTTGGTTCAACATAGTTCCCAGGGCGATTTATAACCTTCAAAATAAATAAAAAATAACCAAGTAAGTTCCAATCAGAATCCAGCTTAATATTAGTGTAGGAAAGGAATCTTTCATGGTCTGACCACTACAGATGAGAAATCAGAAACAGAAGGCCAGATAGGATAAATAACTTAAATTTTACTTATTTAAGTATTTAAAATATAGAAGCACAACTTATGTCCACTAAAGATATAATCAAGTTGTAATGTCTAGCAGCTGAAACTTCCTTTCTCCTGCTTGTAAGCTACTCAGAATTTTAAAGTATATAGAAGTTGCCAATGAAAGACAAGAAGCCCCAGAACAATAAGTCAATGAGAATTAAACATCCTATATGATGAAGATGTACAAGTGGTTGTCTTGTATCTCCAGTATTTCCTCAAGCTAGATATTGTGAGGGACAGAACTGCAATTTTCCTTAGTTACATGTTTGACATTCACCATTTACATGGGCTTTTTTTTTATTTTCACTATCACTTGCAATTGGGGAGTGGTGTAAGAACAGCTTCCAAGCAGAAATGCCTTTACCCTGAAGACAGGATTCCAATTCAAACAGTTCTCAATCTGACTAACCTAACATCCTGTAGTGGCTGACAGGACAAGCTGAAGTACAAGTTTGGCCTAAGCCATCATGTTACTGGTTTTTTTTCCTAGAGCACAAACTGTAGCAGGGAAAATAAAAGTTAAGTCACCTTTCCGCCACAGACCACAGAGCCACCTTGTTGTTTTGCTTGTTCTACTGCATCAAGGAACATTTTCACTGCTTCTTTGGTATGAAGAGGCCCATACAGAGTGTCAGCTGAAAAAAGATTCAGAAGCATACTTTCATCAAAACTGTGTATGTTTGCAAATATTCTTATCTTAGAATTAACTGTTTAATCTGTCCAGGATGAGCAGTATTACCCAGATTCTTCATTTTCCTTTCTGAGTCTGTATTCTAACTGAAACCAGCAATTTCCACCCCCTGGTATATTGCTAAACTTAGATAATTTGGATCTATAATCACTTCAGAATTTAAACAGAAAGAAACCAACAGCAACTTGTTTCCTAAACCCATGAGATGGAAATAGCTACTTACAATCCCATGGATCACCGATGCGGACCTGGGCATAGGCCTTGGCAAGCTTTGCCACCACCTCGTCATGGATGCTTTCATGGAGAAACTAAAACATGGTAAGAAAGTTGTAAGACAGGGCAGCCTATGTAACTACTCCTGAGGTACTACTGCACTTTGAAGGGGGCTGAATGAAAGAATGGAAACACTGTTGTTCATATTCAGCAAATCCCAAAATTAAAAAGAGACAGAGGCCAAGGCATCTGAAACAGCACTAACAGCAGAAAATGAAGATGTAAAACCTTCATCATAAAAATTTAAAACAAGCCAAGTAACAAAAATCTGTTTTAATTTTACCCCATCTCAGATCAGTACCTTCAATGTGCGCTGTAAACATTTCAGTTTAGTGTTCTAGAACAAACGCTCCAGAAATTTTATTGCTCCAGTTTGAGGAATCACTGCCCATCCAATACACCTGAATCAACTTACCCACATCCATTTTACCTAATATTTACTGAATTAACCTAACAGTGACAAGATGGACACTGACACTACAACACTGTTGAACTTGGTGAAAATGATTGGTTAAGAATTAATAACAAAGCAGGTAACACACACACTCTTGCTTTGCTGCAATTTAAACACTGAACCAAAATTTGTAGTAGTCACAAGCAAAGCTCTGGCAATAAAAACAGAAATACAGAACTTTGCCAAGTACTATTTTTCTGACTTAAAGCACATTTAGAAATACATACAAAGAAACTGTTTAGAGCTAGAATTACACTGGAATGAAACTATGTTCTTATTTTCCTAACATACTTTTTTTGACAAAATAAAAGTGTGTTTCAAATATTATTTGTTGCTCTCCACAATATTAGGAATTGTTAGTCATTTTGTCAGCCAATCTGGAATTAAGTTAAAATTCAGAGCTACCCAAATGAGACGACAACACATTTACTCACCAGCCTTCTAGCAGTTGTGCACCGCTGACCTGCTGTTCCCACAGCAGCAAATAGAGCAGACGGAATGACTAGGTTCAGATCTGCGTCTTCAAACACTTAAAAAAAAATTAAAATATGAGCATGTTACTGGATTAAACAGGCAGTTCACAAGACTTAAGATGCTAAACAATATTAGAAACTGACAGGTTGGTCATGAATCTTTAGGAATAGCTGCACAAGTTGGAACAGTTGCACAGCATGGTAAGATACAAAGAAACACCTTGAAACTCCTACTATTTCTCTGCAGCTGGAATCAGTCACACGCAATTGGAACATAACTGTAGGTTTGAACTACTGAAGGGAGCCTTTTGCAATAAAGTTTGCAAATAATTCTAGCTTCCTTTTAATCCAGGAAACCACAAGCAATTTCTTGCCATTTCTCAAATCTCTCACTAAGAAGTTTATCAGCATAAAGTAACAATCATAAAGTGTATCCACATGGCCTTGCAAAAAGCACAGCTAAAACACACTGGTGTACAGTAATATAAAATGTACAATGAGTTGAACAAATACATCTGGCTAGAAGACATTGAGATGTTTTATAAAGCTCAAATGATCCCCAAAATATCACTTGGCTTAACCAGTCCCAAAAAAAGTCTCTTAAGCATCCAAAATCTTTAGGAAGGTTGGGATGAAGACCAGCCAAACAACGAATATGTGATCATTCAAAGTCAATTCCAAAAAAAGCAGGACTTCAACATTAAAAAATAAACAATTTTCAAAGCATAAAACAAGTTTATACTGCTGGCTACAAAGCAGCATAGAAAAAAAGAAGGACCTGCTCAAATGTGATTTTCAAAAGAGTAGATGATGTAGCATCATGTTTGTACTTCAAAAGAGTATATATATGTAAATAAGCACATTTGTCCAGAATATGAGAAAAGTGAAACAAAAGGCAACAGCACAAAACCTGAAAAATGTGCTACTGAAATAAATACCTTTATGCTTTTCTTTCAAGTATCATAAGGATCTTATACTTTACATATATATATATATATATATATATATATATATATATATATATATATATATATATTTATGCTCTAAAATGCTTAAAGTGTAGTGTTCACAAGATTATATATAAAGTGCAGACCAGCACTTCCCAGGAAAATGGTGGAGTTGTTATGGATGGAAGCATCCAGAAGGTATGAGGCACATGGGGACATGGTTTACTGATGAATATGCTGTTGCTGGGTTAATAGCTAAAGTCAATCTTAAAGGTCTTTCCCAACCTTAATGATTCTACAACTAAAAGTATCCTATAATCAAACTCGCTTAGTTTAACATTGTCCACAACCCATTATTGGAGCTTACTGCTTCTCTCATTCCATTCTCCTCTTCAACACTGATTACTTATGAGACCTTGGAATTTTACTCTTTGTCTTAAAACACTGCTCCCTCCACAATACCAAAGACAGAAAAATCCCACATTCTATTATTCTACACAAACTAGATGTACTTTTAAAAGCCTGGGGCTGGGGGGGAACAAATAAAAGAAACAGAAAAAAAGTGACAATTAGCTATGAATATTTGCATACTAGCTTCCAAATATAATCTATGGGACTAAATTTCTACAGCACATATTACCAATAATGGCATTGTTTCCTCCCAATTCCAGCAGGCTTCGACCTAATGAAAAACACAAAATAAGTTATACCATAGCCACAAGTATTCCCTGTACCTCAATGAGACTACCTCTAACTAGAGCTAAGCTTCATGAAACATATTTTTAAGGATAAACAAAACATTTTAGAGATCACAGTCTACACAAAGCAGAAAATTACAACAAATACTACATCTATCACATGTCATGAAGATACATGCACAGCAGTTATGGCACAATGAAGTTTAAAAAGATAGGCAAAAAAATAGCACTGGAAAGAAAAAAAAATTGAAACAGGAAAAAGTTGCGGCATAAATGGTATGACATAGATACTACAAGGTCCTACAAAGATCAAAATGCACATAAAATTTAACTAAGCTCATTTATTTCCCTGGCAACTGTTTATCTACAATCTGAGACAAAAAATAACAACCTGCATCTGGGTGAATATTTGCTATCTGTTCTGGTTTCTGGGGGGCTTTTTTACACTTACATGCACTTCAAATGTATAAAACAAAAAAAATATGTTTACAAGGTGCTGCTCATAAACTAAGAAGTAAGAATCTAGCAGCTGAGATTCTTGCCTGTACACTTTTAAATATTTGCAACAAAAACAGCACCTCCAAAATCATCATTGTATTTATCAGGAGTAAAAGGTGAGAGGCACTGTGTTCATGTATTCTATTCACATTGGCAAAAGACCATAAGCCCCGGTTGTTCACCCTAAAAATCTTCATACAACTAAATACTAATGGACACCACTACACCTCTCCTCACATTAATTGTAAGACTATGGATTTGCAGAAAAACTGAAAAAAAAAAATCTGAATTGTAACAGAACTAACTGAAAATGCCATATGTATCTACAAGCAGTTTGAAATCCCCATTTATCCAAGACAAATAAAAAAAAGTAACACAGCTGAAAACTGTGTTACTGTTATTTTAAAATCTTATGGGGCACTGCTGCCTTCACCAAACATGGAAATAAATAGAGAGGAACCCACACACTCACCAAATCTCTCCTGAACCATAAGTGCTACTTGTTTGCCCACTTTTGTGCTGCCAGTGAAGGACAAGAGGTCCATTCTCTCATCTCTAGCCATTGCTGTCCTGCACAATGGGACACAAAGCACTGTGCTCAACAAAAGAAATGCAGACAGAAAAGCAGCTTGCACCTTCCACATACATCAGCTTCAATCAGGGAGAGCTTTAAAGCCAGAGTTTCTTTGAAACATCAGGCAACTGAGCTAATGGCAGGAAAGCTTCCCCTTAGCCAGAAAAAAAGGACAAGGCTGTTTCCATGCACCTTTTCAGGCCAAAAAAGCATCACCTGCAGTAACACTGACATTCAGTCTAAAGTATATTGTGAGATTAGTTCCAATTGTTATGAACCACAAGAAAACATGCAAATCTATGACTTTTTAAAATGTTTGCCATATGCTTTGCCTTCTCTTAAAATACTCAAAAGATATATCTGAATATACATTTGTACTGGGGATTTCCTCATGGTAAAAATCAAGCAAAGTGATTTAGATTGTACAGCTTCCAAGCTGTACAATAGATGTACACAGATATACATCTATGAGCAAGTGCAGAGTTCTGCACAAACATGGAAAAGGGGAATTATTCTCCTCCACAACTAATCTAAAAGTCACTATACATTGAAAACTCTCAAGAACATGGTAAGGGAACCTAATATTAGCTGTACTCTTTGGGTGTAAGCATATGCAGAAGTGGAATATAAACTTAGTCATGCCTCTTCATTAAATATCTGACAAGTTCTTTGTTTGCAGCTGATCTCACAACAGCAAGTAGACATATGTATTATATTTAATGGAGGACTAGAGCCAGAGTTTCAGATCAGCTGATAAAAATCATGGCAACATGTGCATTCCTAGAGACTAGAATAACTTCACAAGTACCTCAAAGAATATTTTTTCCTTTTATAAACGTTCACAAAACACGAGAAATATTACCTACCCAATGTCTGCTCCACCACAAACCAGAGAGCAGATTGCTCCAGGCAACTTGTTATCCTCCAAGACTTTTGCAATTATCCTGGAATCAAAGATGTAAAAATGTTAGAGATTTCTGACAAGTGCAAATGGGGAATGAACCATTAGAACTGTCGGAGGGTTTTGGGGTAGTAGTGGTTTGGGGTAATTGTTCTCAGGAGTTAATATTAGATCTACAAGACTTAGTAATTACCTATTTTAAGGGGCCTACTTTTATTTAGCATTTTAAAATAAATGTTATGGGTAATGCACAGTAAGTATTTAAAATGTTGATATAAAGTAACAATAAACCTAAAGGAAGTATTGCTATGAAATTCATTCTTTGGAGAAGTTCTCCTTTATATTAAGATGAAGATCAAAGAAACCAGAACTCACTTTGTAACAGCAACACTAACAAGGGATGTTGTAGGAGCACCCTTCCTAGAAAGTGAAAAAAAATTACATTATCTTCTTATTTAATTCTTTAAGAATAAGAAATAATTCAAATAAGCAATTTTAGGGTCTCTGATCTACAGCACACTTTGGTTAGGCTGGATTTCAGGTACAAATTAGGACAGAAACTCAAGAATTTTCTTCTGCAGCTGAGCATTCAGAACTTCTACTGAAATCCATGTAGACAATGGCTAGGTCAGACTTTAGAATGAAGGAGGTAGATGAAAGCAAAGTAGGAGATGGGAGAGAAAGTAAGGCTACTTATTTATATTTTTAATCTTAGCTGTACCAACTTGGAATATATTAACTACCACTGCTGCAAACCCTCACTGTGGGTTGTTTATTCACAGGCCATTTGGCTAAGTCCTGGATGGATCTGCACCACAGCACCTCAAAAAAGAGGTTACCACAAAATTAAAAAAAGCTCTGACTAAAAATAATTTACACCTACCCTAGATAGAATCAAATAGCCAGAAACACTTGACACTCAATAGCAATTTCATGCCTGAGTTAACAGCTTTCCAATTTATGAAAACTGTTAGCAAGGTGGACAGCTAGCTCTTACCAGAGGCAAGCATTTCCACAGATCATTGCAATCGCGCTGTTCCACCCATAAACTGCCACGGGGAAGTTGAAGGCCGTGATGACTCCCACCAGCCCAACAGGATTCCACTGCTCTATAAGGGCATGGCCAGGTCCTGAAAGCAAAGCCACAACATAATACAGTTTTCATCCATTTAATGTCTGGGGTTTTTCTAAAAAGGGAAAATATGTAAGCAAGAAACCTAGCATCACTCTTCAGTCCACCACAGCCTTAGCTTGCAAAGAGCTGTGTTATTTGTGTTCTGCAGCTTACCTGGATCAAGGTTAGCTAGATTGTGCAAAAAGCTAATGATCTGACAACATAAAGTTTTATTTTAAACATAATGATGACTTGTGGTAATCAATAACCGACAAGGAGGTCTCTCCTTTCTAAGTACACTTCAAAACTTTTTACATACTTTTCTCTACCACCTTTCATCAATTAAAAAACCAAAGAGAATCTAATGTTTCAAAGAACAGAGAAAGTGGATGGACTGACTTGCTTATCTGTCACTTCATTAGGTACTTCAATAGCTGGCACTACTGCCCACCACATCTATTCCTAAAGCTCCCTAAATAACACACAGAACAGAGATCTTGATGTACTACAAGACCATATATTTAAGTAACACCTCTATATCTTAATTTCTTTAAAGAAAAAAACACCAAACACAAAAAACAAAAAACTCCACAAACAAAACAAAAAAAACCACATACTTACTTTCTGAAGGCAAAATAGGTCCACCAATCATTCGGGACAAACCAACAGCATAGTCACAGACATCAACATACTCCTGCACTTCCCCAACACCCTCGACAAAAATCTTTCCCATTTCTAAAGAGACCTGAAAAAATTCAGAGTAAGACAAACTTTTTTACAAAATTCCCGTGGATCCCTAATATATTTTGTCTCCACTTAATGTCAGGCGTGTCTACTGACCAAGTAAGATTTTAACATACACTTTTTCATTAGGAGATTCACCTCTTCCCCAGTTATTCAGAACTTAAAGAAACAACACACTAGACAACTGGACAAGGGTCATATCCCAATACAACAGGAAGAAATTAGAAAAGGAAAATTATGGAGAAAAATTTTTAATAAACTATTGAAAGGAAGATCCAATACTAAGGATATGTTTTGATCAACAATACCCTGGATTTACATCCGCAGGCTTGCCTACATGGTGGGCCAGACAAGGAACAAGTTGAAAAAGAGAGATTACTCTGCTCTAGCAAAAGAAAACAGCCACTTACATTTTTCATATACAAACTACTCATTTTACAATATTTCAAAGCAAATTTGAAAGATTTCATTTGCAGACACTGCTGAAAATGCTTTTACATGTTTAGTATTTTAGTAACCTGGGATATTTAGGATCAATTTATTGATTTTTTTTTTCCTGAAGTTGACCTTAAACTACATCCTTCTCTTAAAATTATGTTAGACTTACTTCATTGAAATATATCAGTGAGAATAATCTGGTATTTGAAGATATCGCCATCCAGAAATGGGAAAATCTCACAATTTGGGAGCTGAAAAATCACCTACTTATCTCCATGCAGTTTTGTGGTCATGCTCTGACAGCTAGATGTGGACTTCAGGCAGATAACACCTGCCACTTAACAGTGATGACTGTACTTTAAAAAGGCTGTTAAATGACGGATGAGGTTCAAAGGATTTCCACAGGATTTTTCTCTCCATGTGAAAGTTAACACAAAGACGACTAACCGTACTTCTCTGATGCCTGTGGCTATCTCAAGACAGAAGGAACAGTCCTTATCTGTGACCAAAAACAGAGCAGCATCCGACATATCTACTAAGAAACACAGCAGTGGCTCTGTAGGTGCAGTAGAAACACCTGGATACTTCACCAGGGCATGCATGGCAAGGTGAGGCTGGAAATTTCCTACAGTGTTTGTGAAAGATGAGTTTCTATACAGCTCCTTTTTACATATCCTAAAGCCAGGCAAAGTCCTAAAACCTGAATACCTACTGCACTTCTTTCACCCTGAAATTCATCCCCAATCCTAGCAGAGCTGAACACACATATTATCTGTTTGGGAAAACTAAGAAAATATGGCAAGAAGCCATAAGTTTTGGTCAAGAATAGAGAACAAACTTCTGTAGGTCCACACTCATCAGGGAAGCTCTACTGTTTTTGAATTCAGAAGTATGTTAGCACTCTAATTCCACAACAGAAACTGTGCTGAGGAGACAACATGAAGGGAAAGAGCAGAACAAGGTTTTGAAGGTTAACAATATGGGCTTGACTACACATGGAGTTATTCACTGACAGCTGTTTCTGAACAGCAGCACAGACAGGCAAGCCCTGCAAAAAGAAAGTGGAAGTTCCCCACTTGACTCCTTTTCTTCCCTAGCAAGAAAAGAGTAAAGCAAGAGTTTTAAAGGAGTGGTCCTTCAGCCTTTATGTCCTGCACGGCACTGCAAGATCATCTCATTAAGACCATCTCAACTTCTGAAGCCTCATGTTTCCACATGTCACTTGGCAAAGTCCTACAGATCATCAGAAAGAGCTCAAAGCTAAAAGCTCTGTATTAAGGGAAGGTCTTTTTCAAGATACTTTTAGTGTGAGAAAGTGCCCTATCTGACAGACAGGAGGGAAAATAGCAGGGCAACAGTTGCACCACTCATCCCAGAGAAGCCCACAATAAATTTTCTTTTCCTATTACAAATTGTCAATTCACAGAATCACAGAATACCCTGAGCTCAAAGGGACCCACAGGGATCAAGTCCAGCTCCTGGCCAAGCACTCTCTCCAGGAATCACACCATGTGCCTGAGAGCATTGCCCAAATGCCTCTTGAATTCTGTCAGGCTTGGTGCTGTGACCACTTTGCTCAGTGCCCAAACGTCCTCTGGGTGAAGAGCCTTTTCTAAACAAGTAACCAAACTCTCAGCTGACACAGCTTCATGACATTTCTATGCCATAATAATTTTTTTTCTTCTTTTTAAAATTAAAAGGTAATTAGGCAAGCTAATGGAACTAACAGCAATTACTTAACAATTACTAAGGTTAGTATTGCAGAGAAAACTTAGTATTACTGATAAAAAACAGTTTTGAAATACCGCTCACCCTCATTCCCCATTCCACCTCCCAAAAAATGTGGGCTACTTCTGAAAATACCTTACCAAGCTTCCTAGAACTTTGATTTTTTGTCTCAGGGCATCACCAATCTGTCGCACTATTTCTCCACGTTTAGGTGCAGGGATCTAGTCAAAAGAAAACAGAAGAATCTATTTGAGATTGAAAATCTGTAACTACTGCTGTATATGTATTTCTAGTTTTCTGTCCTTGTAGTAAGCAAGCACTGATTGCTGTGCTTTTTTGCTTATCTTCTGAAGACACTATTACTTGTTCATTTTTATCATGTGCCCTGCTTTACAAGAAGCTGTTTTCTGCCTCAGGGACTGATAGCAGTACAAACATTTTGTCTGTTCAAAACTTCAGTTTCACTAAATATTGCCAAAAGCATTCAGATTACTTCTGTTACTTCTGTTCAACTACATCAGCCCCAATGCAACCAATCAGCTGCATCTCAAGAAATAAGCATTTTTCATAAAAGTGCACTTAATGGTTTCTGAGCCTTGAAGTGTACTTAATAACACACTTTCAAACTTCCTTTTAGTGTGACATTTACCTTGTTAGCAGAAATTAAGACACACAAAAAACTCAATCATGAAAATATTAAGCTCATGCACCTACTCTTAATATATTTTTTTAATGTGGTACCAGTATGGTAAATAATAATCCATAGCCAAGATCAATTTGCAAACTATATGCAAGCAGTTCTCTATAGAAACAAGACCGAGGAAAAATGCATAAACCATGCAAGCATATCTCTTTACAGACAATATCTTTTCAAATAAGCTCATTACAAACAGCAAAGTTCACAAATTAATAACAAATAGCTTTGAGGAAAAGCCTTCAAGAAACATTTGATGTGTTGATTCTTTATCTGTTGGATTGCTTTCAGGTTATTGCCGAACGTGTTAAGAGTTACCAACATTATACTCACAAATTGTAACAAAAAAACACTAACATATCCTGAGAAAGCTGTTTTGTTTATCCTAAACTTTGTTGTCTTCAGATGAGGTAAACTACTTTGCTGGCTAAAACACAGAGTGCACATTGCCTTTTGAAATCCAAAGAAACAACAGGTAGCTGTAAGAACCAAGCCTGGCACAGCCATCAACAGAATGGGTGCTGGCTGGACACAGCTGGTAGGTCTGCGCGGGGAACTACAGCTCGCTAAGGAAAAACAGCTTAGCTATTATATACAACGTAACACTAATGCTTTTGAACCACACAGCCGTTCTGCGAAATACCAACACAGCAGGTGAAACAAAACCCCCCATGCTTATAACCAGCAGTTTTTCCCACACCAGGGAACAAGAAGATGAACAGAAGTTACTCCTCCAAATACTCCACAGATCTCTCCCTCACAGAAGAGGGGGTGACAGGAAGTGAAACATGCACAGGGACAGTTTACTTGCTACACGGTTTCTGAACTTCACCAGACCTGTTGGCAACAGCACACGGGCACAAGCCTTGGTAAATCTGCCAGGGTTTTCAAAACAAACATATCCCACAAGTCAATGTCCTCATCTTTGTACCTCAATGGCATCACACACACAAACTATCTGGGTTTGTTTCTTTGAGGTCCCCATTGCAGATTTTTGCGCTAATGCACCACACACAGTATAAACACATTTTTACACCTTCACTTTATGGGGCAATTAATAGCCTGTCTCTGCCAGAGATCAGTAATAAAAGAGAAATCTCCATTAACTTACATCAGCCCAGACCTTCCATGCCTCTTTAGCCTTCTTTACTGTTTCTTCATAATCCTCCAAATTACCCTACATGAAGAAGCACATCAAAGTAAGGAAAATCAAATCCCCAAAAGAAATGCCACAAAAAAGCTTCTGCATCCAACTCAAGACATTTTTATAGAGAGTACTTGCACTACAGGATGCGACTTTTATAGGATGCCTGTAACTTGACACAATTTGGATCCAATATTACAAATTGTCTGAAGCCACTGTCAATGAAAAGCACATGTGCTACCTAAATTAAAAAAAAAAAAAAAAAACAAAAAAAACCCACCACCCAAAACAAAAACAAACAAAAAAAAAAAGAAAAAAAAGAAAAAAAAACCACAAGCAGAAATTTTCATTCAGGTGTTTGAGGAAGCTCAATATAGAATAACGGTTTTATATATGTTTGTATCTAGACATACATACACACATATATAAATATGTCCTACTCCATCAGCATCACTGGACATCAAGAGTTAGCTGAGTCCTAATACACAAAAGGAGTAGATTACTATTCTTTTACTGTAAGAATAGTGCTATTCTTACAGTAAAAACATTAACAAATTTACTACTTGAATGTCACGTTGGTCTCCTGACTACTTGCTCCCAGGCCTCTCATCCCTACTAAATAGGCACAATCTGCCCCTATTCTGCAACTTCCCTCAGGACAAACGAAAAGGGAAGGGAGGAGCCCTGGCTCTTCCCAACAACACTTGCAAGAGTGCGAGGCGGAGGGCTGGAGGACAAGTTAAAAAAAAAAAAAAAAAAAAAAAAAAAAAAAAAAAAAGGGCAAACAGACTGTTTTTCTTCCCAGGAAAGCCGCAGGCATATTGCCAGCAGTAGGCCCTGGCTGCGACGAGCACCAGCGGCCGCCCTGGACTCAACACCCCACGGACCCTGATGTGGAATCGGGAGTTTCGTGCCCTTTGCTATCCGGGTGGCAGGCAGGGGCAGCGCCCAAACCAAGGCCCCAGAACGCCCCGTTCCGGTGACAGGGCCCGCGGGCAGCTCCCGCCGCGCCGGCGCTGCCCCCGGCCGCGCTCACCTGCCGGACGCTGGCGATGGGCTCGTTGTTGGCGGGGCAGTACGTGGTCACCACCTAGAGCAGGACGAGAGCGGTGAGCGGCAGGGCCCCTTCCCCCGGGGCACGGGGCGCGACCCCCGAAGCCCCGCCGCCCCCCACCCCCGCGGCCGCCCCGCACCTGCCCGCGGCCGCCCCAGCGCCCGTTGTACACGCCCGGGTTCTCCTCCTGCAGCCCCAGCTCCCGCAGCCACGCGTAGCGCTCCTGGTTGATCAGCAGCGTGGACATAGCGGCGGCCGGCGGCGACCCTGCCTTCGGCAGCGGCAGCGGCAGCAGCGCAACGAGGGCGCGACGAAGCCCCAGCATGGCCGGCGGCCGCCAGCGCGAGGGGACGGGGCAATGGCGGCCGCGCCCCGCCCGCCCGCGGCCATTGGCGGCGCCGTGCTCGCGCCCCCCGCCCCGCCCCGCCTGGCCCCGGCCCCGCTGGTCTGGCCGCGCCGGGCCCCCTGGCCGGGACCCCTGACCCGGCCTGACCGAGCCTCCCTGACCGGGCCTCCCCTGACCCGGCCTCCCTGACCCGGCCCCCCTGGCCGGGACCCCTGACCCGGCCTGACCGAGCCTCCCTGACCGGGCCTCCCCTGACCCGGCCCCCCTGGCCGGGACCCCTGACCCGGCCTAACCGAGCCTCCCTGACCGGGCCTCCCCTGACCCGGCCTCCCTGACCCGGCCCCCCTGGCCGGGACCCCTGACCCGGCCTGACCGAGCCTCCCTGACCGGGCCTCCCCTGACCCGGCCTCCCTGACCCGGCCCCCCTTGCCGGGACCCCTGACCCGGCCCCTCTGACCGAGCCCCCCTGAGCCGGCCCCCCCTGACCGAGCCCCCCTGAGCCGGCCCCCCCTGACCGAGCCCCCCTGACCGGGCCTGACCGAGCCCCCCTGAGCCGGCCCCCCTGACCCGGCCTGACCGAGTGTCCGTGACCGGGCCTCCCCTTCCCCGCACTGGCAGCACAGCTCAGCCCGTATGCTGTCCGAAATCCGCCCACACTCTGCTGCTTTTCAAGAAGGGACGACTGAGATGGGACCTCATCAACGTCTATGAGTTTCTGAATGGAGGGTGGCAAGAGGACAGAGCCAGGCTCTGGTCAGTGGTGGCAAGCAACAGGATGAGAGTCAACAGGTAGAAACTGGTGATGGAGAAGTTCCACTTGATCATGAGGAAGAATTTTCTGTGCAGGGGGCTAAATCCTGGAACAGATTGCCCAGGGGGAGTTGGAGTCTCTCTCACTAGAGATACTCAATAACCATCTGGAGGCAAATCTGAGCCACATGCCCTGGGATGACCCCACTTAAACAGTCAGGTTGGACCAGATGACCCACTGTGCTCCCTTCCAATGCTATCCATTCTGTGATTCTGTGTGATTCCATATGCCCTTCCAGAGCGGCAGGGGCAGAGACATCCCCAAGACAGGTGTTTCTAATTGCTGCAGAAAATAAGAAGAAGGGGCATCAAAACAAGGGAAAAAACATGTAGCAGTCCTTACGCAACAATAGTAGTATGTGGGAGTATGCATAATTCTTTCTGCTCTCCAATACCATGCTTGAATGGCAGTTAAAAATCTCAGTGTCTTTGGTTTCTGAGCCAGCCACTTTATCTACACGCCAGTTTGTGAAATTACATTTTTTTTCCCCATATGCAGGACCAACACCCTTACTTGATATGCACTCACCATGCAAAACTGGAAGTGGTTTCTGTCCCATATTTTTACTGTAATTACACTTCAGTGGCTTTGAAAATTTAAATGACTCGTGATAATGAAATATTGCTCATTTTCAGGGATCCAATATTTTCTGAATGACCAAACCTATGAGGAATAAACCTCAATACTAAGATTGAAATGTCTCAGCTTATAGGATAGAACATACTCATAGGATAGAAAAGAAATGCCACTGCTCTTAAAAATGCCATTGTTTACTTTTTGGTTTTCCACAGCTAAACACTTTTCCTTGATGTGAATTGCATTAAGCATAAATAGTAATTTTCTCTTTAAGAAATGGTTGTTCAAGTAAATCTTTCAAGTGAAAAATATTTTTGGATGATGTAAAGAACTTAGGAGTAAAAAAATAATCTTGGCAAGGTTCAAGAGCTGGCTTTGCCTTTGTATTTGCTGCGTGCTAAATCAAATTGTCTCTTTTACTTGTAAAATGTATTTGGACATTATAAAACTTGTATCAAAAAGGTGGCAATGTTTTCTTTCTGCAGACCTTCACCTTTTTTGGCCTTATATACCTTTACATAATCAAACAGGTGTTTCACAACCACATAGCTGCAACCCATGCATTGTGTTCTAGCAGGAAAGTGGGTCTCAGGGCAGCAGCTGGGGCATGGGAGCTGAGTTTCAGTTCCACAGTCTCTTCTCACCATAAGCAGGCAGTTCTCTAGCAACAGCTGCACACAGCTATTGGTGCTGTAGCTACTGGTTGAGCCACAGAGAAAATCTGAAACCCTGGCACTGTGCCTGACTTGGCTCTGTTCATATTTTTTGCTGTAAAGCATCCAAGCAGATGAAAATATCACTGTCACAGGTGGTGCCAAAGTTCTTCCTGGAGGGACCTGGGGCCAGCTTGTCTGCAAGCAGCCAGTAATGATGACACAGGCTAAGGCTAACTGTGCAGCTCACATGGGAGTTAACCAGCCACTGCATGAACGTGTGCTCAGGTCTGCATTCAACCTTAGTGAGGGGCCCAAGCTCTTTTTCTTCCTGCTGTGTCCAGTCCAGGTCCACATCTAAACCTAGGTATGTCTTCAGAAGTTGCATACACAATGGGGTGTGAATTCAGGGCAGTGTCTGAAATAAAGAACATACACAATGTGTGCTCTGTCCCACAACTGCAGAGCAAGGCTAATCACAGGGGAGTTTGCAGGATATAAAAACATTGTGCAACAGCAACATACATGGAGGTGGGAGTGGGAGGAGAAGCCCCGCATCACATTACTGAATGTTGGTTTTTTTCTATTTGTTCTACATGGGCATCCTGACCTTGATATTTTTAATCTTTATTAGTCAGAGTTTTAGAGAGAAATTATCTGTCTATGTTAAATTTACTTTGCTTTGTGATCATGCTAACATGACAATTTGCATTCTCCCTTGCTTAGATGTATTGTATCCACCACTGAGAGCACATCTTGAAATCTGTGATATTTTTTAAAACTGATCATGAAATATTATTCTGCCATAAGGTTATAATTAAGTTTGCTAAAATTTTCACTTCAAACAAAACGTTCAAGCATTATGAAAAGATTAAGTTCAGTGATGCTTGTGAAAGTTGGTAGAAATATGTTTTCATCTTGTCTATCAAAGTTTCCTTCTTTCCAGATCTGATCAGCTGAGCGTTGCTGCAGGAGTTTTTGGCTCAGTTTAGGGTAAGAAACGTAGTCAAAGGGGCTTGGAAAGGGAGGCAGTTCAGCAGTATCCCAAGAGACAGACTTTGAATCCCATGAAACTGTACTCTTGGATTCTGGATTGACTACAGGGCTCTTCAGATGTAATTCTTCTTTCCTCTTTGCTTATTTTGTCATCTGTAGGAAAAGGTTCAAGTTCCTTGCATCTTTAAAGCAATATTCAAGGAGCAGTACTTGGACACAAAGAGGGTGGAGGCCAAATGTCCATGTTCAGGAGGTCCCAGAGCCTTTACACTTTTGGGGATATAGAACAACTTCAACACAGCTTCAACACAGTACAAGCAATTCAAACAAGAGGAGTGGAGAGGAAAAGGAGGAAAGCTTCCAAAACATACTTAAAATTTTACTTCCTTTCACATATTTTTACAGCAGGACAGAGCCTTGCCTCAGAGCAGCAGGCTCCTCTGCCCTGTTCACATGACTGTGATTGCAGTTCATTTTCAGAAGGAACTGTGTATTTTTCTCAGTGGTAGTACATAAGAAATTCAAAGAACTATAGTGATTCATGCTCTCAAAATAGTCAAATCTGCAGGGGGGGAAAGCATACAACAAAATGTCTCTCTTGACCTGAGATATTTCAAATCAGTGCTTTTCACTTTTGTAGTTTGTCAGTCACTCATATTTTGAAGTTTCCTATTTACACTGCACTGAAAGTGATAACTGCTAGAAATCACTTCAATCCTAAGAAATAGGCATATATGTTGTATATCCCATAAAGACAAAATGGTTTGAGGTTTTAGGAAACAACAACAAGCCCAACAAGGTATCTTGTCATGTGCACAATGCAACAAGGAACTTAGCATGCTCAAAAACAAATTTTGCATATTTAGCTCCAAGTTACAGTGCCATGGGCAACGTTATCTTATCTGGCAACAATCAGCAATGTTCAATGCAAGAAGTGATCAGAAGTTCACTTCAGTGGGATCTGAGGCTGAAAAGGAAGTTGGTTCAGCAACAACCTCTGCACTCTGGCTTGTCCTCTTTCCATGTTGTCCATGCACTGGTAACCAGTGAGTTGCAGTCATTCCATTTAAAATGAAAGCATCCTTGGATGCAGCTTGATGACCTATACCAAAACAAGTTCCTCTACCTTTTATGTAGCCTTTTCCACCTGCAGAAGGCAGTAAATAACCATCATTAGAACCATTTCATCTCTAAGGAATGGAAATCCAGAGAAGTTGCTTCACACACTAATGAGGGAAATCCCTTTGGACTTAAGTTTTAATCTGGTATTTAGCCCTCAGGCCTTGCTACTGTATAATTATCAGTGTCTTGTTGTGTTACAGCTCTAGAGTTCTCATATAGACCTCAACTGTACTAGAAGCACTTTCTTCTTTGCAAATAACAGGCTCTTAGTAATGTAAAAACGACTAGCAAGCCCACCTTGCACACACTTGGCAAACCCTTGGGCACACACATGGGAGTCGTGTATATCTGACACTGACGGGTGGAATAAACGGCGATCAATGATGTATTTTAGTCAGGCTAGCAGCCTGTCTCCAGGTGGGCTCTGCCAGGGATTGATACTGGGTTCCACACTGTTCAACATCTCCAAACTGTCTGATGATGGGATTGAAAGCACCTTCTCTAACTTCACTGCTGATGCCAAATTGGGTAATGAGGTGAATCCATCAGAAGGGAGAGCCATCTTAGAGAGAAACCCTGACAGACTGAAGGAGTGGGCAGGAAGGAACAGGGTGAAGACAAGTGTGAAGTCCTGCATTGAGGAGATAATCAAAGAACCCAAGACAGGCTAGGATCTGTGTGGTGGGGGAAAAGTCTTGCTGAAAGGGATCAGAGAGTCCTGATGGACAGCAAGCCAGACATGACTCAGCAGTGCACTGCAGCCGCGGCAGTGGCGAAAGGCTAGAGAACCTGCCCCATGAAGAAAGACTGAAGGAGTTAGGTCTCTTCTTCAGGGAGAAGAGAAGGCTCGGAGGGGACCTAATCACATTATTTGAGTACTTCTGGGGCATCTGCGAAGATGATGGAGGCTCTCTTCACAAAGACCTGCATGTAGAGGACAAAGGGCAGTGATACAAGTTGCACTGGGTGAGGGATCATCTTAAGATAAGAAAGACATTTCTTACAATAAGAACAATCCCTAGGGACTTGGTAGAGTTCCCATTGCTGGTGGCTTTCAAGGTGCAATTAGATGAGGTGCTAAGTAATCTCTTTTAGGTTCCCTTTCACACAAAAGGACTTAATGATTTTCCAAAGAAGCCCCTTCCATGATTCTCTGGCATATGTGGGGTGTGTAATTCTAGAGTTGAATATATGAGCAATGGAGAGAACGACAAGGAGAGGTGCAAAAGAATTTGGAACATATTTGAAAAATTCTGATGGATTTGACATATATTTTGAATAATGCTGAGAACTAGACCACATGGGAGGGGGAAAAAAGGGCAGTGTTTAATATATACATGTGGATCTTTGAACAACTTTGTTATTCACACAGGGCAAGACTGTCCATATAAAGGAGGCATCCTAGAAAGAGTTTAATCGTCAATTTTCATGTTACCACATGAAAAAACCAAACCAAACCAAACCAAATGAAAAAACAAAACAAAACAAACAAACAAACAAACAAAATCACAATGAGAAACTCTCGCAGACATCTTTTATGAAAAATCCTTTCCTTAGGATTTTTTCTCCTGAGAAGCTGAGAAGCCTCAGGAACAAAATGTAAACAATGGTTATTTGCTGTTGTGGAATGCAACAGGTGCATCTGTGATTGGCCCATGTTGTTGATTTCTAATTAATGGCCAATCACAGTCAGCTGGCTCAGACAGAGGGTTCGAGACAGCTGCCTTTCTTATCATTCTTTCCTATTCTATTCTTAGCTAGCCTTCTGAAGAAATCTTTTCTTCTATACTTTTAGTATAGTTTTAATGTAATATATATAATAAAATAATAAATCAAGCCTTCTGAAACATAGAGTCAAATCCTCGTCTCTTCCCTCAACCTGAGACCCCTGTGAACACCATCACAAGAAACCCCACAAAAAAACCCCCAAAATTGCCCCTGAAAATCCCCCTGAAAAACCAAACAAAAAAAAAAAAAAAAAAAACAATCAAAAACCCTAAAAAAGCAAAAAACAAGCCAACCAACAAAAACCCCCAAACAAACAAACAACAAACAAACAAACAAACAAACAAACAAAACAAAAAAAATCCCCCAAAAAATCCGACTACACCAGATCATAAATTAGTTGGAAAGGTGGAACTTAAAAAACAACAGAAAAAACCCTGTCTGTTTAAAGGGGCTTACCCGGAAGTTTAAACAGCCAGCGAGGACTTTTGTGCTCCTAATAGGGCTGGGGCCATGAGCTGTACATTACATCTACCTGTTGATTAGCGTTTGAGGATAGGAAGCAACAGGCCAGTCACATTCAACATTTTTTCCCATGCTGATAACTTGTGTCTCTTCCCCTGTAGTGTTTATGATAGAACCCTGACTATGAAGGAGTTAAAGAAATTGTGTGAAGAAATTAAATTGTGTAAAGAAATTAAAGAAATTTGTGAAGCCATCATAACAATTTTGCAAAGGTTTCTCTCAAGTGTAACTTAGCAGCTCAATGCCTATGCGGGTGGTAAAGTTGCTGTGAAAATAGCAGCTCCCCTCTGGGAATGTAATTATTCAGTGCTTTGCAGATTTGCATTTCTTGGTCTTTCAGTAGCATTGCATGATGAGAAAGGTTGGCTGTGCAGCTGATACAAGCATTAGGCAGAGTTCTCTGTGATACATGTAGAAAATGGCTATAAGGACATTAAAAAATACAAAACCAAAAAAAGGAATCATCCAAATGTTAGCGAACATGAATCTGGATTTCGTTATGACAACTTGCATATTACAATAACAGGGGTGAGAGAGTTAGGGAAGAGAATTGACATGAATGAAATTAGCAGATATTTGTTCATTACCTGTCTGTTATAAAGGCATTATATCTTTTCATATGTTTGAGATACATATTTAAGTTCAAGCCCAGGAATATGTACAGATAGCAGGAAAAAAAAAAAAAAGCATTTATTTATGCTTCAATATCCAGTTCAATCAAAGCCTACAACCTCTGGAGACTTGGCACAAGATCAAAAGAGAAAGGAATTCAAGAGCTCAAATTCCATGTGAAGCTCCAAAGGTTTTGAAGGGCAAAGATCACCTTCCCAGGAAACATGGCTCAGCAGCATCCCTCCTTCTGGATAACATTCCCATGAATATTATCGATTTGGGGCAGAATGGGCCATGTCTGGGAGGGATAGAGGCCTATTGGTATGGAATAGTTCAGTGTTAATTCTTAATTCCAATCTAGAAAAAAACCCTTCCTGTCTTGTTAGAGAGGTGAAGAGTTGTATTTGATCCAGCCAGCATCCTTAGACCAAAAGGACCTGGAAAGCCTAGTCCCATATATAAGTACAGTGGTTACTGATCTTTCTAGGCTGAGAAAAGTATTGCCAGGACTCAACTCTTTTTCCAAAATGGAGGGAAATTATATAACCCTAATTTTTGAAGCTGTTCAGTTGTGCAATATTTTCTTCTTCTAATATACATACCCTCAAAAAGAAAATATCCACTTCTGTACAGTTATATCAGTCAAAGTCATTTTCATGCTGATGCCCAGCAAGACATCCAGGACTAACTAAAATTTCATGGCAACTCTGAAATACCTTAAAACTGCTGCAAGCATGGAACTGAAAACACCCAGGGACCACTCAAACACATTGTAAATATAACATTACTTTCATCAATGCATTCCACATTATTGGTTACTGTATAATGAAGTCAACTTAGTAGGAACTGTCTGCAACTCAGTTTTATACATAGTGTCAGTTTGTTCAATTCCAACTACTGCAACTGTAACACACCTGCCATTTGGAATTCTGACGAAGTCAGGAGGCAGTCTTAATGGATCAGTGCTTAAATTATATGAGGGTTGAGAAACCTTAGCTTCCTAGGGAGACCTGTGAAACAGACCGCCAAAATCAATTAGATCTGTGAGAAATCAGACTTGAGGGTGAGGCCCAGTGACCACCAGAGATATTTTGGAGTGTTTCATACCTGATGGGAGCAGTTGCATGCTATGTCTTGGACCACCACTTTCTCCTCTTGATGCCTATATAACTTAGGTCTTTAGTTACAAGGTGCTTCTATAGCTTGAGTTATAGGACATCAATATAACCTGATTAATCTATATAACCTGATATCAGTACAATTTGAATCATAACTTTCTATATTAAGTTACCTGAATCATAGCCTTTTATATCTATATAAACTGAATCATAACTTTTTTATACCTATATAACCTGGTAAAAAATAACTTTCTGTAAAATGTGAAGGCTAGTATATGTTTAACTAGCTGCTTAATGCTGAATAGACAAAAAAGAAGACAAAAACACACCAGGTGGATAGCTTCAGAAACAGATAAGTGTAGTACTAATGAGAAATTGGCAAATGTAAAGCCACTTAGCCAGAAAACAAAGAATTCAGGCAGGTTAGGACCAAGGAACACCATAACTGTGCATACTCCAAAGACAGAACTGAAAAGTTCAAATGCAAAGAAGACTTTGGAAGCCTTCATCAAAGACCCCTGATGACCCCCAAACTGGGGAGGCACAAGTGCAGTGCAGAAGAGCTTTTTATAACCATGAGATCATACCATGTAAATTAGCTCTGGCATTTATGTGATGATGTTGCAGTGACATAGTGACACGAATCAATACTTACTCTATAAATATACCCCAGCACTTGACAAAGGTGGGTGATCTAGGTGGAGATCTCTCCTCACCACCAGTGCTGCAATAAACAAATACTTGCTCTATAGACACCAGTCTGTGGGGATTTATTTCCAGCCTATCTTTCAGGCATCACTCTCCTGCAGCCTAATCTCCAGCCAGTGGTGCTGGTGGGCAGGCTTGCGAGCGCAGTTGATGGGTATTTTGCCATCTGGTGGTATCTGCCATCACGGGGAAAGATGTCTGTCACCAACACTCGCTGTCCCGAAGGAACATAACCAGTGTGCTTGTAGCAACTGCAAAATGGTTTTCAGAAGATTCACGGCAGCACAGAACCACCCAACCCCTGCAGAGACCATTGTTTGCCCGCCTGCATCTCTTGCATGTTTTTTGCATGCCTGTGGTGGCACTTGAAATGAAAACAGAAAAGCTCACCAGATGTATTACTCAAACACTGTAGCTACTGTAGGCTATGTGAAAAAAAATTCAAAGAAGAAGGAAGGAGGAGAGAGGGAAAGGGAAAGGGAAAGGGAAAGGGAAAGGGAAAGGGAAAGGGAAAGGGAAAGGGAAAGGGAAAGGGAAAGGGAAAGGGAAAGGGAAAGGGAAAGGGAAAGGGAAAGAAGACCCCTCCCCTCCCCAAACCCCGAACTTAAAGGCATGACTCTTCTGCTGCCTTCCTTCCTCAGAGGTACTGTCCCTTCCATGAGAGTGAGAGGGCCTCCTCCCCAGTCCATGGCCTCCTGCTCCCAGCATGTTCCCAGGTTCCCCTCTGTAAGGCACTCCATGGTGCTGCTGCTGGCCTTGCCATGGGGAGGGATGGGGTAAGATTCAGCACTCACATCTCCACAGGGATCTGAGATTTGCTCTGGGGGGATGTCCTTCTCAGAGAAGGGACATCAGGTACAAGGTCTCACTGGCAATGGTTGTGGTGTCCCCCTGCTGTGTAATACATGTTTGTGTTGTGAAGCAGCAGGGACGAGTGGTGTCACATCTGGTGCCGAGTGAGCCAAGGAGAGCATAGGGTGGCTAAGAACTGCAGGTCCCAGTGCTAACAGCTGGGGCACTGCCAGTGCTGTGGCTGCTGCTCAGCAGACTACAAGAGCAAAGATCCTCCGTGCTCTCCCCACAGAAAGCTGCCATTGGGCAAAAACACTTTATAGTGAGGAATTCCAAATGACGTGATAGCTCAGGGGAAGCAGACACCTGCTTCCAAAGGGGAAGGCTCTTCCTCAGCCCAAGGAATTTTTGGGGTGGGATGAGGTGGGACTGGTCTGTGTGGATTGTGGGAGAGGAGTTCTACGGCTTCTTCCTTACCCAGTTCTGTGGAGGAAAAAACCCCAGAAAGATCTCTTTAGCCTCCAGACTTATTTCTTTTCAATTCAGAAGGGAAAATCATCATACGTAGGAGCTTTGTAGCCTGCTTTTGATGGCCCAGACCACTTGTGATGAGCATTGGTGAGCATACACTTGCCAGCTCTAGCACAGATTCAGTTTGTATGGAATACCTCTCAAGTGATATCAGCAGGATGATATCACAGATCCACGTCTGTACTGCCAGGAGCCTTTGAAAATCCCAGGCTCCCTTTTATTAGTCCTTTGGCCTGGCTCCCACCTCCAGGCCTACTTGTGTGCTTTGTAAATGTCTGCAATAAAGCAAAGATTTTCCTTCAGCACTGATGCCGACTTGTGAGAGTGCATACACTGATGACTGGAGGTAAAGAGCTCTTTGCACAGTGGGCCCACCCCTGGGACACAGGCAAGGATTCTGTGGAGGTCTGGGCCATGGAGTCCTCATGAAGACGTGGACAGTTTGCTCTTCCCTCTTCTGGAGACACTGGTTGTACATGAGCTTCCTCCTGGCTCATGCTCAAGTGTCCATGCTCTCAACCTGAACCACAAGAACATGGAAATGGGGTGTAAGACCCAAATCATGAAAGCTCTAGTGAGTGAAAACCACCAGCAAATTAACATGAAAACACATCCCTAAATAAATAAGAGGGAACTGAGTCCAGGAGCCACACATATACAGCTGAAAGCAGGTGCAAGGAGAGGCAGAACTATATCCTCCTATGTATCTCACAGAGTCACGCCATGGGTTAGATTGGAAGAGACCATGGTGGGTTAGCAGCTCCAGCCTCCTTGCTGAAACTGGGTCATCTTCAAGCACACTGTAAAGGATTAAGTCCAGATAGATCTTGATTCTGTCTTGGGAGAAGAGTCAGTGTTGGCTTCCTGAGCAATATCATCCGAACTACAAGCTGAAAATAGAAGGAATACATCCTTCAAATATAGAAAATTGAATTTTCCTTGTGTTTTATTCTTACTTTAATCTTAAACACAGCTTTGAAATATTTTATGGATAATAATATTTCTCATACTCTGAGACTACTGGATGGCTTTCATAAGGGGAATTTAAAAACATCCTTCTGAGAAGTCTTAAAAGTTATGCACCACTAATTCTCCATCTTCTTAATTTTTCAGAATTGTTCAGTGAAAAATATGATACATATTCTTTTCCTGGGGAATCAAACTAACAGGAGCTGTTGGCAAGCCTCTTTGACAGTGTTATTTCAAATGGTGGTCTTTCTGCATGCTTGAGGAAGGATGACCTGGAGGAAGGAAGCTGACTGGAGGATACTGTTTGTGCTCCTTGGTCAAGAATTTGTGTCAACATGATCTTGTTGGCAGAAGAATGTTCTTAAGGTTGAAACTGCTACTATCCAGAACAAATATGAGGAATGTTTCCTCCGTGGGAAAACCTTCATTATCTGAAAAGGCAAAATGTGCTTTCTTATGCATAAGTGAGATTTTGAACATACCAGACACAAAAGATTTGCATGTAGAAAAGTATTCCTCACTAGGTAGTCAGAAACTGGATGTTTGCAGCCTTCTAGAATATGAATGACCTGCATGCACAGTCTGTGAACACATGGGATCAAAGCAAGATATGTGAGCATAGAGATTCGACTCAACTCAAAGCACATGGAGACTTGGTGAGTTCATTCATTTGAATGAGCCAATCAGCGAGTGCCACGCAAGCACTACATCACTTCTGGTAACGTAGGAGGTGTGACCCGGAAGCGGAAGTGGCGTAGAGCTCTGACATCACAGGATGCAACCTAGTACTCGGGTGGCGCTCACCGATTGGCTCGTTCGAATGAACAAACTCACCAATGAAAAGGGAAAGTCTCCATGTCCTTTGAGTTTTTCATTGGGGAGTTCAGTCATTCATGACTCGGAAATACGAGTTTTTCATTGGCACATTCAAATTGGTGAGTTCGTTCATTTGAACAAGCCAATCAGCGTGACGTCAGATCCCTACATCACTTCTGCTTCCAGGTCACACCTCCTACGTCACCGGATGTGAAGTAGCGCTCTCAGTGCTACTTTTCAGTGACGTAAGGATCTGAAAATCATTTGTAATGATTTTCATTGGTAAGTTCATAAGTAATGTACTTGTTCATTCGAATGAGCCAATCAGTGAGCACCACTCGAGTGCTACGTCACATCCAGTGATGTAGGAGATGTGACCCAGAAGTGGAAGTGATGAATGAGCCGATCAGTGACAAAGAGATCTGAAAAATCATTTGTAATGATTTTCATTGATGAATTAATTCATTCAAATGAGCCAATCAGCGAGTGCCACGCAAGCGCTACGTCACGTCTGGTGACATCAGATCCCTATGTCACTTCCACTTACGTGTCACACCTCCTCCGTCACATTATTGGTGAGTTCGTTCATTCGAATGAGCCAATCAGCAAGTGCCACACAAGCGCTACATCACGTCTGGTGACGTAGGAGGTGTGACCCCTAAGTGGGAGTGATGTAGGGATCTAAGCACTGTTATGTGCCTTGCATTTCTTTATCTGCAAAGAGGATCCTGAATGATATGGATTCCTCTTCTTGAAACTAGAGCTGGGAAAAGACTTGTCATGAAAAGCAGATTTCATATTTGCTATAAAGGATTACTGCTATTCACAGGATCCAGTTTCTTTTAGCCTTTTTGACACTGATAACAAAATATAGATATATGTGTACTGCAGATGGAAATCTACAGAGAAGCAATTGAGGTCTTTGAAGTCTGCTCAAATATTGTGCTAGGGACTGAAAAGGAAAAATCATTCCTCTATAGAAACTTCCTTTTGTGGAGGGAGAAGGGACAGATAGCTGGTAGATGCTCACAATAATGTATAGGAAAGGGTGATGTTTCTTGGTAACATCACCCAAATCAGTTTTCCTTCTCCCCAGTTCTATGGTTCATTGAGTCCTTTCTGATTTCTTAGATACAAATAATTCTTTCTCCAATGTGTAAAAAGATGCAAATGTTTTCTTATTCTTTGGCACAAGACTCTCATTTCTCTGAATGAGCTTGCTTTGATACTTTGCTCTCCTCGACAGAAGCTTCAGTTTTCTCTCCCGGAGGCTGGTTACGTTGCCAAGAGAGGGCAGCAAACAAGCACAGAAACTGCATGCCTGGCCCTATATTAGGTCACATGGGAATATAAGGAATCATTGGGACGGGAGATCTGTGCCTTACTATAATTACTGCCAGCTGCACTTAACCTGCTGTTATTTCGCTTTTACTGCAAACCTCTGAATTTCATTTTTTTTCTCTCTGTTTTCTTTCAAATAAAATAAATAAGCCCAAACTTCTGTGAAACATCTGAAAATAAATCCTGTGCCATGGAGAGCATGGCTGGACAAACAGCACACACTGCTCAGGGAATGCTGTGTAGAAGGCATGAATCCCATATCTGCCTTTTCATGGTTTTGCAGAGGACTACATGTGTGTAACAAAATGTACAGCTACACTATATCTTTGTTTCCATGTGTAATACATATCATTGTTCATGCTGTCAGCTGCCTACTCAGGCCTCATTACACATGACACAGGTTTTGATCTCCAACAGGCAGCACTTTCTTTCAAGTCCATCATTCTTTCAATATTCAGAGCCAACTCCTTCATGTGTATTGCTACACAAACAGATCACCACATAGCCTTAAGGACATGCTTATAATGGTATTTATTGAACTGATCTGGGCTGAACCTGCTTTATTAAAAAATAAAGTAACCTGATTTGTTTCAATACAGGTAATTATTTTTACCCCAAAAGGGCCTGCAGAGCTTTGACCTGCAGTGCTTTGACCCTGTCTCTGGAGGCAGTTAGTTCTACTGCCATATTTTTGAGATTACATTAAAATGTAACATTCTCAGCAGATTTTCACTTAATGAGAAAAATGTAATGGCCTGACAAGTAAAATTGAGGTAGAAAGGGAAGGTCCATGTGGGCTTTGTGTTACTGCAGGACAAGCTGCTGTTGCTTTTTGAGGTTCTGCTTTTCTAAGGTCAAACATCATTGCTGGCTCTTTACCCATTAATTAGAAAACACCTGAAGTTCTACTGATAAAATGAAACTAAGAACTAGAGCACACTGCTCTAGCACAAGGCTAGAGTTGTGGGAAAACACAAAGTAGTGGATGAATCCTGCCACTTGTTCTGTACTTAGATTTGAACACATTAATGCCAGCTTAACCTTGTGTACGAAAAAAGAAAAGCCTTGGGTCAGACCAAGACCTAGTTTGGAAGACCTTGGCAGGCTTCTCAGAGCAGGAGGTGCTGAGAGAGCATCAACCCCACAGAAAGGTATGCAGACAATTCCAGACCCAGAAGGCCTCCTGTCAGAAATTTCTCTGGCTGGTGAAGGGGAAAAACAATGATTCCCACCAGTGACCCTGCTGATTTCTCCTCAGCCAGGATATTGTGCATGAACCTGCATTTTAAGGGGAAAGAGATTGAAGGAGAGGAGGGGAAGGACAGGGAATGGGAGTGGTAGTGTTATGGCAGGCAAATACTCTTCCCTCTGTAGGTGCCACCACCCATACGTACATGACCTGATTCTGCCTTTCTTGTCCTCTGTAACCTGTGCAAGACACTGGAATCCAGATTAATTTAAAGGCCATTTCAGTTGTATAAATTCCCTGGAGGGTGTGAGCCTTGGCTGCACTTTCATCCTACAGCTAAATTGGTTTGGCAGCTGATGAAAGTGGCAGAGCCCCGTCTGCTCCACTCTCCCCTATGGGGTTTGCTCAGGTCTGCAAGCAGCCTTAGCAGAATTAAAAACTGCAGCTCCTCCAATATCTTTGCAGAAAGGGAGCAGACTACTGTAAGTTCCCCTTGAACTGTGCAAACAATGATTAAAGAAATAAACAGGAACAAGATAGTGATAGAAAGGCTGGCAATTTGGTTTCTGCAGGTGGTGCACCTTGTATCAAACCCCTGTGAGCTGAGCATTGACTTCTTAATATTGTCAGCAGTTGAACTGACCCTCTGTCTAAGTGTCACTGATTTCAGTCGAGTGAGAGCACAGATCATACTGGGGATGGATAAGCTTACACCCTGTGTCCTGGTTTAGGACAAATTAGGGGAAATCTCCAAAAGGGAGCCCCCCAAACAAAACAAACCTCCAACCACCCCTCCCCCAACACCGGGTTCGGGAAGGAATTTCTCGGAGGAGCAAAGTGGAAAACAAAACCTATTTATTTACAAGTAACAAAAGAACACTCCCCAACACAAGAAAAGGAAAGAAACAGACTGTGTGTGGTGAGGGCGCCAGGCTTCTCTTGCAAGCTCCAGGTGTCCTGGACGTCTCAGGTCAGGTCCGGAGCCGGTCCAGTATCTTCAGGGGAGGGTAAGAAAGAGGGAACAAAAGAAAAGAAAAAAAACAGCGCAAAAAGCAGAAAGCAAGCAAGCAAAGCGGCTAGCCAAGCCAAGCAGCAAAAAGCCCAAAGCCAAAAAGGCCTGGTCAAACACTCCCCCCCTCTCTTCCCCGCCCCGCCGCAGCAAGACGGCCGGGGGGTGGGAAGAGAGAAAAGGCACAGCTGCCAGACACAACACACGATATTGGGATAAAGGCTGTCAACCCACGACACTCCACTCCTTATCCCATATCGTGAATATACAATAAAAACTTTCATTTCACTTACTCACACCTTTGACACTTACGCATTCCTCTCATCTTACTTGCTCAGACCTTTGACACTTACAGTTTCCTTCTGTCTCACATTCAACAAACAATGACATTCATACATGAGTCTCATCCCACAATCAGGTCTCCCTGAGGTACACACTGTGTTGTTCCATCTTTCTGCATTATCCACCATGTATAACCTGGTCCTTGAGCAAAGACAATCCCACGGATGGGTTTGTCTGTACTCGAGGCAGGGTTGATCCATACTTTCTTTCCCAACAAACCTCTGACATGGGCCACTGGGGCTTTATCCCCATCTACTATATTAAGGAGCTCAGACTGAGCAGGACCTGCTCGGTTGGTGGAACCTCGAGTGTTAACTAACCAGGTAGCCTTTGCCAAATGCTGCTCCCAGTTTTTTAAAGACCCCCCACCCAATGCTTTTAAGGTGGTTTTTAACAATCCATTATACCTTTCCACCTTCCTTGCAGCTGGTGCATGATAGGGGATATGGTATATCCACTCGATGCCATGTTCCCTAGCCCAAGTATTAATAAGATTGTTTTTAAAATGAGTCCCATTATCCGACTCAATTCTCTCGGGAGTACCGTGCCTCCAAAGGACCTGCTTTTCAAGGCCCAAGATAGTGTTACGGGCTGTGGCATGAGACACAGGGTAGGTTTCCAACCATCCCGTGGTGGCTTCTACCATGGTTAGTACATAGCGCTTGCCCTGGCGAGTTTGAGGCAGTGTGATGTAATCAATCTGCCAGGCCTCCCCGTATTTGTACTTAGACCACCGCCCCCCATACCAGAGGGGCTTCACCCGCTTGGCCTGCTTAATGGCAGCGCACGTCTCACAGTCACGAATAACCTGAGAGATACTGTCCATGGTTAGATCCACCCCTCGGTCTCGTGCCCACTTATAGGTGGCATCTCTACCCTGGTGGCCTGAGGCATCATGGGCCCATCGTGCTAAGAATAACTCTCCCTTATGCTCCCAGTCGAGATCTATCTTCAACTCCCCTATCTTTGCAGCCTGATGTACTTGCTGGTTGTTTTGCTGCTCTTCATTAGCTCTACTTCTGGGGACATGGGCATCTACATGACGAACCTTCACAGGTAACTTCTCTAACCGAGTAGCGATATCTTTCCACTCTTCCGCAGCCCAAATTGGTTTTCCTCTTCGCTGCCAGTTTGCCTCTTTCCATCTCTTCAGCCATCCCCATAGAGCATAGGCTACCATCCAAGAATCGGTATATAAATAGAGCCTTGGCCACTTCTCTCTCTCTGCAATACCTAGGGCCAGTTGAATAGCTTTGATTTCAGCAAATTGACTGGATTCGCCTTCTCCTTCAGTAGCCTCTGCAACTCGTCGAGTGGGACTCCATACAGCTACTTTCCACCTCCGTTTCATCCCTATCACGCGACAAGAACCATCGGTGAATAGAGCGTAACGCGTTTCTTCTGCTGGTAACTGATTGTATGGCGGAGCTTCCTCAACCCGGGTCACTGGCTCTTGTTCCTCATCCGCGACACTAAAGCTTTCACCTTCCGGCCAATTTGTAATTATTTCCAGGATCCCAGGGCGATTTAACTTCCCAATTCGAGCGCGCTGCGAAATGAGGGCAATCTACTTACTCCAAGTAGCATTGGTGGCATGGTGGGTAGAGGGAACCTTTCCTCTGAACATCCATCCCAGCACCGGTAGTCGGGGTGCCAGAAGGAGTTGTGCCTCTGTACCAATCACCTCCGAGGCGGCTTGGACTCCTTCATAGGCGGCCAAGATTTCCTTTTCTGTTGGGGTATAGTTATCTTCAGACCCCCTGTAGCTCCGACTCCAAAATCCCAATGGCCGGCCTCGGGTCTCGCCAGGCACCTTCTGCCAAAGGCTCCAGGACAGACCATGGCTCCCGGCTGCAGAGTAGAGCACGTTCTTCACATCTGGTCCCGTCCTGACTGGACCAAGGGCTACAGCATGAGCTATCTCCTGCTTGATCTGGATGAAAGCTTGCTGCTGCTCAGGGCCCCAATGGAAGTTGTTCTTCTTGCGGGTAACCAGATAAAGGGGTCTCACAATCTGACTATACTCAGGGATGTGCATCCTCCAGAAACCTATAGCACCTAAGAAAGCTTGTGTTTCCTTCTTATCAGTTGGTGGGGACATAGCAGTGATTTTGTTAATAACATCCGCAGGAATCTGACGCCGTCCGTCTTGCCACTTCACCCCCAAAAACTGAATTTCTCGGGCAGGTCCCTTGACTTTGCTCTTCTTAATGGCAAATCCGGCTTCCAAGAGAATATGAATTATCTTCTCTCCTTTCTCGAACACTTCTATTGCCGTGTTCCCCCAAACAATGATATCATCAATATATTGTAAATGTTCTGGAGCCTCACCCTCTTCTAGTGCAGCCTGGATCAGTCCATGACAGATGGTAGGACTGTGCTTCCACCCCTGGGCCAGTCGGTTCCAGGTATACTGCACTCCCCTCCATGTAAAAGCAAACTGGGGCCTGCATTCTGCTGCCAGAGGGATGGAGAAAAACGCATTAGCAATATCGATGGTTGTGTACCACTTTGCTGCCTTGGACTCCAGCTCGTACTGCAGTTCCAGTATGTCCAGTACAGCCGCACTCAGTGGTGGAGTCACTTCATTCAAGGCACGATAGTCCACAGTCAGTCTCCATTCTCCGTCAGATTTTCGCACAGGCCAGATAGGGCTGTTGAAGGGTGAGTGGGTTTTACTGACCACCCCTTGGCTCTCCAGCTCTCGGATCATTTTGTGGATGGGGATCACGGCATCTCGATTCGTCCGGTACTGCCTGCGGTGCACTGTTGAGGTGGCAATTGGCACTCGTTGCTCCTCTACCTTCAAGAGTCCTACTGCAGATGGGTTCTCTGATAGTCCACACAAGGTATTCAATTGTTTAATACCCTCTATCTCCACTGCAGCTATTCCAAAAGCCCACCTGAATCCCTTAGGATCTTTGTAATAGCCATTCCGGAGGAAGTCTATGCCCAAAATACATGGAGCCTCTGAACCAGTCACAATCGGATGTTCCTGCCACTCCTTCCCAGTCAAGCTCACCTCAGCTTCCAACAAAGTCAACTGTTGTGATCCCCCTGTCACTCCAGCAATGGAAACAGGTTCTGTCCCCACGTGTTCCGATGGCATTAAGGTACACTGTGATCCAGTGTCAACCAATGCTTCATAGTCTTGTGGCTCTGATGTGCCAGGCCATCTGATCCACACCTTCCAGAAAACCCGGTTCTCCCGTGCCTCTTCCTGGCTGGAGGCAGGGCCCCTCTAAGCCAGGTTGTCCTTCTTTCCTTGGGCATATGCCTTAGAAGTTCCTTCAAGGGGATCGGACATGTCATCGTCATCAGCATACTTAACATCTCGGCTACGAGCGACCGGAGCTGCTATCCTTTTGGTGATACTTTCTCTTTTCTTCAAATCACGCACCCGTTGTGCCAAAGCAGCGGTGGGTTTTCCATCCCATCTCCTCATGTCTTCTCCAGACTCACGCAGAAAAGCCCATAACTCAGCCCGTGGGATGTACCTTCTCTCCCCATCAAAGGAGTGCCAGCGTTGGACACCAGGGCCTCTAATTTGTACAGCTGAGATTTGAATAAGGTCCTCCTTAATCTCTTCCCGGAGTTTCTTATGATTCTCCTCTATTTTGTCCTCTAGTTTCTGCAGTCGGGTTTCCACTGCTGCAATTCTGGCATGAGTTGGGCCATGCACAGCATCTGCATACGCTCGAAGCTTCTTTGCCATATCGAGCACAGTCTCATATGTATCATCCCGCTTCATTATTGCTAGGGCAGAAGCGTATTCAGGTGGCCCAAGTCGCACAAGTTTCCTCCACATTACAGGTGTGCATGGTACCAGGTCCAGATTCCTAGTTGTTGTATCATCTGAGAAAATGAGCTCTGCCACCACCATCTCTCTCAGGCGTTGGATCCTCTGTTCTATGGTCTTCCACCGTGTCTGCTGCATATAGAGATCATCCGTACACAGGTATCGTTCTGCTATGCTTCTTAGGACCCGTTCCCAGAGGCTGTGAGGGTTAGCCCCTCTCATCATACCTTGATCGATGACAGGATCATGTGACAGGGATCCCAAATGCCTCGCTTTGGTACCATCCAAAATCGTAACCTCCCCTGCAGCATCCCAAAGGCGGACTAACCAACTAATTATAGATTCGTCAGGTTGTCGTCTGTAATCCTTTCTTAGGCCTCTGAGGTCCTTCAGAGAAAAGGAGTCAATATTAGCTCCAGATTCTGTGCCCCTTGATGTGGCCTCTGATTTTGGTGAGGGTCCTTCTCCTGCATCATCATCATCATCCTCCACCTTTCGATCAGTCTTGCCTTTACACTTTCCACCTCTTGTATTAGCTGCAACAGCCATGGTTTGGGGCCTATTGTCTGATTCAGCTGCTAGCCTGGAGCCTGGGATGTTAGCTGCAGCCTGGGTCACTGGGATAGTAACTAACTTATCTCCCTGTTCCCTTTCTGCTATCTGCTGCTCCATAGTATCTAGCAGAGTACGGTAAACAAACGCCAAGGCCCAGCTCACTGCAGTAACCCTTTCCTCCTTAGTATTACCATGGCACTTCTCCCTCAAATACTTTGCCACCTCGACTGGATCCTGAATTTGATCAGATGGAAAGTCCCAGTCTATAGGATCGGAAAATTCCTTTAAAGTCTGGCCCATGTCCTCCCATTTCCCACTCCAGTCAAGATTTTTCCTGCTTTGTCTTACTCCTAAGTCAGGAGTGTCTCTAACCCCTCTAGAAATCTCAGTCTTCATTTTATACACACTCCAGACAGTATAGAAAAGGCTTAATAAATTAAATGCCAGAAAGATGGTTTCTTTCAAACTTAGGGGAAATTCAGTATTTTCTAATAGAGATGTCAACAATTTGGAGGAGAAGAAGGAAGACAAAAGCTGAAAAGCCCCTTCCCCTTCTTCTCCCCAAACAAACTGAGTAAACAGCCATAACAACAATCCATACATTCCTGAAATAAAGTCCAGCATTTTTATCCGACACATCATCACACATAAGACCAGCATAATGACTATTCTGGTTAGTGCCCCCCGCTTACAAAAGCTACTTATTAGGGACAACATCAGAGCTATTTTTGGGTAAGGAAATAACCCCAGGGACCACAAAAGTATTAAAACTTCAAAAACCCCTAGGGACCAGAAATATCGGCAAGCTTCCACTCCAAATGACATTATGAATCAACAATATGCCCACCAAAATAGCCAAAACCAAAATATTATTGTTATAGGTTTTTTTTCCACTGTTTTTTTTTTTTGGCCTCCCTTTCCCGGCCAATGCACCAAAAAGTATATTGTCCTGGTTTAGGACAAATTAGGGGAAATCTCCAAAAGGGAGCCCCCCAAACAAAACAAACCTCCAACCACCCCTCCCCCAACACCGGGTTCGGGAAGGAATTTCTCGGAGGAGCAAAGTGGAAAACAAAACCTATTTATTTACAAGTAACAAAAGAACACTCCCCAACACAAGAAAAGGAAAGAAACAGACTGTGTGTGGTGAGGGCGCCAGGCTTCTCTTGCAAGCTCCAGGTGTCCTGGACGTCTCAGGTCAGGTCCGGAGCCGGTCCAGTATCTTCAGGGGAGGGTAAGAAAGAGGGAACAAAAGAAAAGAAAAAAAACAGCGCAAAAAGCAGAAAGCAAGCAAGCAAAGCGGCTAGCCAAGCCAAGCAGCAAAAAGCCAAAAGCCAAAAAGGCCTGGTCAAACACTCCCCCCCTCTCTTCCCCACCCCACCGCAGCAAGACGGCCGGGGGGTGGGAAGAGAGAAAAGGCACAGCTGCCAGACACAACACACGATATTGGGATAAAGGCTGTCAACCCACGACACCCTGCCATCTCTATGCCAACATCTTCAATGCAATACCTCCCTTTACATCACACAAACTACAAGAACAGCTCTGCCCCCCTGGACTTTCCTGCTGGTGGTGGCTGATGGGTCTTTGTGGTAAGTTCTTGTCCCTCTTGCAGGCCAGAGAGCTCAGCACTGAGTTCACCAGTGAAACAGTCTGGGAAATATGAATATCAGTTTTTCTTTCAGCATTTCTGCTTTCTTTCATTTCTGCATGTCTTTTATCCAGTCAAACAAGCTGGTTGTTTAAAGAAAAGCAAAGAATTCCTGTTTCCACAAAAACATTTTTATCACAGAATTACAGAATTGCGGAATATGCTGATTTGGAAGGGACCCACAAGGATCATCAAATTCAACTCCTGGCCCTGCATAATACCATTCCCAAGAATGACATCATGTGCCTGAGAGTGTTGTCCAATGCCTCTTGACCTCCGTCAGGCTGGTGCTGTGCCCACTTCCCTGGGGAGCCTGTTCCAGCGCGCAACCACTCTCTGGGTGAAGAACTTTTCCTGACATCCAACCTAAACCTTCCCTAATACAAATTCAGGCCATTTCCCCAGCTCCTGTCACTGTCACCACAGGGCAGTGCCTGCCCCTCCTCTTCCCCTCACAAGGAAGCTATAACTGCAGTGAGGCCTCCCCTCAGTCTCCACCAGGCTGAACAGACCAAGTGACCTCAGCCACTCCTCACATGACTTCCTCTCAAGGTCCTTCACTATCCTCATGGCCTCCTTTGGACATTCTCTAACAGCTCAATGTCTTTTATTGCAGTGACCAAAACCACACATACTATGCAAGGTGAGGCCACTCCAGCGAAGAGCAGAGTGGGATTATGTGTGTGTCCTTTCTGTAATGGGCAGTAGTAAGTCCAGATATGACACTCTCAGCAGAGAGCAGCAGAAGGCTAATGACTTCAGCACAGGTCTGGGAGACTCCAAGCCAATTAACAAACTATGGGGCTTTTTTGCTGAGATTACAGACCCTCAGCATTTCAGAAGTTTGCAGCAGTAATAAGACTATGGGTGTTTGCTCTAAGTTTGGGATTCTGTATGCTGGCAATGATGCAGATGGAGCCATCAACATTCAGAAAGTGCTGCAGAGTAAATTTTGTGCTAAATCTGGAATAATCTTTGCAGTGCCACCTTGTAATGAACCTGTCTTGGAAAACTTAGGTAATATTGTGAATGGCTCAGCATGGACTATTATGCTATCAACAAAATTTTCTGAATTAATCCTGTTATGGTTTAAGTCCTTTACCTCCCTTGTCAATGCTTTTAACCGTATAAATTATAACTCTTCTGAGGCCATTAAGCAGCCTGCTTACCCAGAAACATTTTTGTTTTGCAGGCTGTTAATGTACTGTAAGAGGATAGCCCTGACCTTGCAAAACAAGGGGAGAAAATTTTCCATGACTACATACAGGCAACAGTGATAGATACAGAGGGAGGAAAGATGAAACAGAAACTATAGCATTTGTCATGGTGGAAAACTGTTAAAGCAGACCATGTTTAGAATAAAGCAGAAGTGAAATTCATTGCTATTCATTATGTAAACCCTTGACAAAACTAATGATAAAGTTTGATTAAGGCTTATTAATTAAGTACTGCTGAATGCTTGCCATTTACATAGGCACGCCTGTCACTGTGTCTGCTAAGAGGCACAAGTTGCTGCCAAACTGAAACCTTAGCTATGTTCAGCTTTATCTTGTGAGCTCTGGCAGGCATTACTGTTTTCCATTAACAATGTACAGCTTTTCACATCTTGTAGCTGAAACTGAAAAACATTAACAGAAGAGGAACTCTTGTCATCAGAATGAAATCAATGCATTATAAAAGGCATTCTATGAAGTATCTTCTGCTTTGAGAATAGGCCTTTCAAGGATATTTTGGTTTTGTTATATTTGAAGGGTTTTTTCCTATAAAAAAGCATTTGCTGATGTGTTTTCTTATATTGAGAAACATTTTCTGGAATCATTCTGACTAAACCTTCTTTGGCACATTCTTTACAGGAAAATATTAGACAACAATTAAGTTGCAGAAAATAGTGAGAGAGACTGTATTCGTCTGCAATGCAAGTGTTTTGATCTGAGGCCAGAAAAGGAAAACAACAGAAACAACATCCATTTTGTAGTATTTAGTAAAAATAATTCATGCTATTTATGTATAAAATATTGTCAAATCCAAGCTATGTCTCTGACCACCCCAGCTGGGAGCACAGCCTTATTTTTGTTCAATTAGTTCCTGGACAACCTTAAGATAATATCAAGCCTGTTAATGTATGAATGGAACCTTCCTGGGCCATGATCACTGACTTCCCTGAAATATCCGGGCTACTCAAGAGTGATCTGCTCATCAGAGATTGCATCTATTACCAGTGCCACCCTTTATATGTGAATACTGACTTCTCCTGAGTGCTCTGACATCATCTGGACACCTGGAACGGGACTTGTGTCTACCCCTGCACATGTATGGCCCCGGTTCTGCATGTGAAGGGACACAAAGGAACATTCAGTCATTTCTGCCTCAGGCAGAATAAACTGTACATAAGCTCGCTGCGAGAAGCTGTTGGGCTGAACCACAGTGGAAACCCTGACACTGTCAGTCTGATCCAGGTTCACCCAGCACTGATCCTGGGGTTGACACTGCCTTAGCTGTAGTGGTTGTTTTTTGAAATTTTATTTTGCTGACGATCTAATAAATCTTTGCTAAATTTTCTTATAAATTTAGCTTCCGATTTGATCATTTATAACAATTTGGTGACCCCGACGTGATTTGACACTGGGGTTCGGGACTCCGGAAATCCGGGGGGTGCCCCACTGATTTCAGCGGCCTGAGCGGGATTGGATTCCGAAAAACCAATCACATTCACAAAGAGCCGCAACCGGAGCCACGAACCATAACCGGAGTCATGAGCCGAAACCAGAACCACAGCCAAGGAAGATAAAGGGCCCACTTCTCAGCAAAGCTCGGAAAGATCTAGAGAGATCTCTGAGACCCAAGGTTTTTTTCACTCGTAAAATTTAACGTGCATGAAGAAATCCACACGGGAAAAAGAACCGTTAGTATCGTGTGGTTGGGTGGAGCGAGATCAGACGTGCGTGGGAGACGTGACTTTGTCACGAGGCAAGTGTGGACCCCAAGATCACAGTTTCACCATCCCACGAGGGACTTGATCAGTCAAGGGGGAAATGCAAGGCCTTTTCGAACATAGGAGACCCGGGGCTCGGGGGTAGTCTAGGGGGAAAGACGGGTCACGGTTGGGATCAGGAGGGGAGAGACAAGCCTGGAAAATTCCAGGAACCTGTCCACCTTCTGAAACCGGAGGAAACAGGTAAGAAAAACAGCCCAAAAAGTCGGCAGAGCAGTTCGCTGTTCAACTGGGTCAGGCTGGCAGCTTTTGGTGAGCCGGAAAACCCGACATCAGAGAGAAAGATGGACCCACGATGGACATCCTGGCGAAACGAGAGAAGGTAAGAAAAATCATAACATTCCTTTAGAAAATGGGGTTGGGAAAGAGCAGACATCAGAGAAAAGCTCAGGAAAAACCTTCCCAGGTCCCTGGAAGAATTCTACCGTAAATCCCCAGAGATAGTTCCCTGGGGTGGATGCTGGAACACTGGGACAAAAACCCGCGGAGGGTGAGAAAGTCCAAGGAGAAAACAATCCATTTATGTATGGAAAAATGGGGAGGGAGGGAGATTAGAAAATATGTGGTCTGGCCAATATTTGGCACATTTGAAACCTGGACTTTTGAATCTTTGTTTGACCACGTGGCCAGTTGCAGCCCGCGGGATCCTGAGGATGCCGACATGTGGAGACATGCTTGTTTGGGTCTATATCTGGTACGAGCTCTCTGGCATGCGGCAAAAGCAGGGAAGGAATGGGAACCGTTGGAAAATCTTCCACCCCCTTACCTTGTGTTCCTGCAGCAGCCCTATCCTGTGCAGGCACAAGTGGCACCAGGGATGCTTCCCAAAGCAGGGGCTCCACAAGCTCAGGCAACTGCACCGCCGCCGCCACCGAAGCAGGTGGCGGCATCCACTTTCCCACATGGCCACGCGGCAGCGGCGCAGCCACAGCCACAGGTGTCTCTGAAAATCGAGAAAAGAAAGGTAGATGTCTCTAGGGACGTCTCTCCCCCGGCACCATGAATGAGATGGTGAACAAGGAAGGCGACAGTGGGGGACAGTGGGGATGAGGAGGAAAAACTCGGCATCTATCCCTTACGGGAGATGCCGACAGCTCCGGGGGTGATTGGACACGTGCACACCCCGATTGACACCAGTGATGTGAGGGCGTTCAAAAAGGAAATGGGAAAATTAATGGATGATCCTTTGGGAGTGGCGGAGAGGTTAGATGAGTTTTTGGGAACCAGCATATACACCTGTGAGGATCTCCAAGAGATCTTCAGATCGCTGTTTAACAACGAGGAGAGAAACATGATCTGGTTAGCTGCGATCAAGGATTGAGAAAAACGGAACCCGAATGGGAGGGCCAGGGAGGAGCGGTGGCCAAACCAGAAGCCATCTTGGGAAGCCCAGACGGAGGAGGGGAGGCAAAAGATGATAAATTTAAGAAATATGGTCATTCAAGGTATCCGGCAGGTGGTTATAACATGATCAAAGTGCTCAGAGAATATCAAGGGAAAGATGAAACCCCCACGGAGTGGCTGGAAAGGCTCCAGAAGGGTCTGAGAATGTACTCAGGAACAGACCCTGATTCCCTGGTGGGAATGGTGTTGTTAAAAACACAGTTTGTGGCGAAATCTTGGGAAGACATTTGGAAAAAGCTAGAGAAAATAGATGGGTGGCAAGAGCAGGTTTGCAAGAATTGCTGCGGGAAGCCCAGAAAGTGTACATGAGACAGGATGAGGAAAAACAAAAGATTCAAGCCAAGGTTCTGGTGGCAGCAGTAAGGGAGGCGCAGAAGCAGGAGCAAGAGAAAGACATGGCAAAAAAGGCGCTGGTGAAGAAATCAGGTCTGTCACAGGGGAAGGGCTCGGGCTAACAGAGGCAAAATTTTGAATGCTTTTACTGCAAACAGAAGGGGCACATCTGACAGAATTGTCCCAACAAAGCCAAGGACCAGGCAATGTTTCAGGAGGATTAGAGATGTCAGGGGGTTTTCAGTTTGGGGTCCGGAACACTGAGGGAGCCCTTGATAAAACTAAGAGTGAGATGCCACAAGGAAGAAACATGGTTTATGGTAGATTCGGGGGCAGAATGGACAACGGTGCTACAGTTACCAAAGGGGTGCTCTCTGAGCAATGACTCTATGATGGTGACTGGAGCAACAGGAGATCCTTTCAAAGTTCCAATCATAAAAAATGTAGAATTAGACACAGGAAATAGCGCAGCGGAAATATTTTATAGGCCAAGGACGCAGACTTCAATTTGCTGGGGCGGGACATGATGGTTGCCCTGGGGATTGGGTTGGCGGTAGAAAAACCTCAGCTCAAGGTGAGACTTTATAGCCTCACTGTTCCAGACAAGAAAAAAATAGACCCGAGGGTGTGGCATGTTCCAGGGGAAGTTGGGAGGCTGTACATAGAACCAATTTGGGTTGAAATTGAAAGACCAGAAGACCCAATACGGATCAAAAAATATCCCCTCTCCATGGAAGGGAGGAGGGCTTTGAAACCAGTGATTGATGAATTAATAAAGAAAGACACACTGGAGCCGTGTATGTGAAGGCATAACACCTCAATTCTGGCGGTGAAAAAGCAGACAGCACCTTTAGGCTGGTGCAGGACTTGTGGGCTGTGAACCAGAGAACTAAGACTTTGTTCCCCACAGTTTCAAACCATTACACACTGTTGAACAATCTCTCTCCTGAAGACACTTGGTACAGTGTAATTGACTTAAAAGACGCTTTCTGGACCTGCCCTTTTGCTGAGGACAGCCGGGATTATTTCGCATTTCAGTGGGAAGACCCAGAGACGAACAGAAAGGAGCAACTCAGGTGGACTTCGTTGCCTCAGGGCTTCTTGGATTCTCCAAACTTATTTGGACAGGCAGTTGAACAAGTTTTAAGTGATTTTGTACCCATCAGAGGGACAAAGCTTCTACAGTATGTAGATGATTTATTAGTTGCAGGTCAGGAGGAGGTGGCGGTAAGGGCAAGCACAATTGATCTTTTGAACTTTTTGAGAGAAAAGGGGTTGAAGGTTTCAAAGTCAAAGTTGCAGTTCACAGAGCCTGAGGTCAGGTACTTGGGATTTTGGTTAACCAAGGGCAAAAGAAACTGGACGCAGAAAGGATGTCAGGGATTATTGCCTTGCCATCCCCACAGACAAAAAGGGAGGTCTGGCAGATTTTGGGGTTGTTAGGATATTGCCAGCAGTAGATTGAAAGCTACAGTAAAAAGGTGAAATTTCTCTATGGGAAACTCACCACAGACCGGATCAAATGGACACAAAAAGAAGAAGAATTCAAGAAAGTCAAGAAGGCACTCACGGCAGCCACAGTGCTGAGTCTCCCTGACATGAGAAAACCCTTTCAGTTGTTTGTGGATGCTAGCAATCACATGGCACTCTGGGTGTTGACGCAAGACTGGGCAGGGGTCAGGAAACCTGTGGGTTACTTGTCCCAGCTTTTGGACCCAGTCAGCAGGGGTTGGCCCACGTGCTTGCAGGCAAGTGTGGCTGTGGCTTTGCTAGTAGAGGAAGCAAAGAAGGTCACCTTCGAAGCACCTCCGGTAGTATTCGCACCACACAACATGCAGGGCATACTACAGCAGAAAGCGGACAAATGGTTCACAGATGCAAGGCTGCTGAAGTATGAAAACATTTTGATTCACTCGCAGGACTTAGAATTGAGGACTATGACTGTGCAAAATCCTGCGCAGTTTCTGTTTAGAGAAGCTGCAGCGGAGTTAGTTCATAACTGCGTAGAAGTGGTTGAGTTGCAGACCAAGATCAGGGAGGATTTGGAAGAAGAAGAATTGGATGAAGGAAAGAAGTAGTTTGTAGATGAGTCAAGCAGAGTGATTAAAAAAAAAAAAGAAAATCAAGCTATGCAGTCATGGATGGGAGAACGGGAAAAATTATTGAAGCAGGTCGCCTGAATGCGAGCTAGTCCGCACAAGCATGCGAACTGTACACAGTTTTGAAGGCATTGAAAAGACTAGAAAGGAAAAAGGGGATGATTTTTACAGATTCAAAGTATGCCTTTAGAGTAGTTCACACGTTTGGGAAAATTTGAAAAGAAAAGAACTGATCAACACGAGAGGAAAGGGACTGATGCACAGGGAGCTAATCCAGCAAATTTTAGAAGCTCTAAGAGGGCTAGAGAAAATTGCAGTGGTCCATGTGAAGAGACACCAGGCAGGAATTCAGTTCCGGACCAGGGGGAGCAGCTTAGCAGACCAGAAAGTCAAAACCGCAGCATTGATGCTGGTAAGTACCCCAGAAATTGAAAAGGAAGAAACCTCTGATGATCCTCCTCAGCTCTCCCAAAAAGAGATCAAATGCTATGAGAAAATCAGAAGAAAATTAAAAGAAAGTAAGTAAAAGTTACCTGACTGAAAATAATTGGTTTCCAGAAGTTTTACCAGAAGAATTTTGAGAAAATTATACCAATGAACACATTGAGGGGCACAGGCCCTGGCAGAACAATTTTTGAAACTTTTCGGGTGCAAAGGAATTTATGAATTAGCAAGACAAGAAGTACACGGGTGCCTGATTTGTCAAAAAGTAAAAAAATCAAGAACCAAAGAGGCTGCCCTGGAGAGTATGCTAGTTCTCAAGCATATTTGAACAGATTTAAGACAGTTCTTCAGTGTTTTTTTCTCCTTGTGTACTTGATAGGAGTGCGAGCAGTAAGTCCGTAAGCCAGCCTGCATTGGGTATCACCATAGTTTTGTATTGGTTATATGAAATACAAATGCAAAACAGCACTGGAAACCTTTGCTTTTTCTGGTAGCAGTTAAATTAAACATGATTATTTATTATTTCTGAATACTGAAAATGGACTGTTCCAAATTTAAGGACAGTTAGCTCTGAGCAACAATTAGTTCCTTGCTGAGAAGGCAGTAAGAGGGGCTTTAGTGTCTGGATCAGCATCTATAATGTTGCTTATGTTGGTCAGCATCATGCTTGTAGGAGGTACCTGGTGTGCTAGCTGGGACAGTTCTTGCATGTGCTGTGATTTCCCATACAATGCTTTGTGCTCTGACTGTTCCTTTTTCTGCAAATGAGGAAAATGACAGCTGTGTATCTCTGTCTCGAGAATTTAGGCCAAGAATCATTTATGGACATACCATGTGCTTCAGCAACGTGCAGGCTGTGCCCTTGTGCTGCAGGAAAGTAAGTTTGCGAGTCAAGGGGCTGCTGGGTGTCCACAGCCCTTGCAAAGCACCCTCAGTGCAGCCACTCTTGGTGCCTGGGATGGCAGAAAGAGCTGAGCAGAGTGAGAGGGTTTCTCAGGTAATCACCCCCAGAGTCTCCAGGGCTGTGAGTGGCATCTGTCAACAACAGGCAAGCTGCCTGCAGCAGTTCAGGGTCACTGCAAGCAGGGTGGGTCTGGAGCCCTGCTCTTCTCTGCTCTTTGCTCCTCTCTGCTCCCTTTGCCACAGTGGGGTGGCCAGAGCCACCTAAGCTCCTTGAGGAGAGCCACAAGCACTATGAGCAGGGGCGAAGAGTTTCAGCTGTGGGAGGCTTTTGGCATTCCTCTGCCAGTGCTGATTCATTGAAATTCTGTCTACAGTATTTATAACCTTTTTTAATTTTTTCCCCGCAGTGTAAATGTACTTTTTTTCCTGTGATATTTAAAATGGTGGATAAAAGAAAACATGTCTGTAGCATAGAGTCTATAAATTACACTAATAGGAGGATTATGCAAAGAAAACAAGGAAAAGAAAATGGGAATATGTCTAAGAGAAATAGGGGTAGATGAGGCCCGTCCTGAAATCTCATGCAGACAAACGTTTAGAAAAGGAAAAAACAGGCTTGGACCAAACCTCAGCAACCCAGAGACTCCTGTTCTTGGGCTCCTGACCTGTTGCACTGTTGTTGCTAGTGATTTCTTCCACCTCTACAAAATCATTCCTTCTGTGTGATTCCAGAAGGTACCAGTTGCTTTTCTGGTGAGAGGTCCATACTTGCAGGTAGTATCCTACTGTGTAGTCCTCAGCCAATCTTTTACAGTTGAAGTCCTCTGGTCATTTACACTTCAATGTTATTCTCTTTCAATAGCTAGTTCAGAAAAAAGCGTCCCCACAAGTGTTGCTGTCTGCTCATATTGCTGCATAGATCCTTCAAGAATGACACAGACAGCTATCTTGAATACTAAGAGCCTGCAAATAAAAATTACTGTCTCAGTTCAATGCTGAGGTGTGATTCTGGTCATTATTTACCACTGCCCATCTGCTTGCCACACTTACCAGGACGCTTAGTGTGCTGACCTGCTGGCTGACTACTGCTGCAACTCCAGCCAAATGAAGCTGCTGTTACTTGTCTGAGGCTGTACTCACTGCAGACTGCAGCTCTGCTGTACCTCTCCCAGGCAGCTGCCTTCATGCTACGTGCAGAGGTTCCTGAGCACTGCAGCAGAATGCAGCACTCAAAAGGGTATGCAGGGATACTCTGGCAAAGGGTGGAAATTTGTATCCTTCTAAGAGAGAAGTCTAAGAAACGAGCATTTCATTCAGCTGTGACCTGATCCTGCTCTTGCAGTCATTGATGCTAGAGCTGGAAAAGCAAGCTAAGCAACCCTTGCGTTTGGAATGGTAAAAGAAAAGGAGTTTCAGGGTTTGACTACAAATCAAATATATGGAATTATGTCTAAAGCTGAATAACTGCTCTGCAGGAAAAGCTGAAGAAAACCGTTGCCATGACTATTGCATTTGCAAAGGAGACTCTTTCCCACATCTCAGAGTACTCTACAACCAGCAGCCCCTGTATTGTCTCCTCTCTCTGGAGGCTCCAAATTCTACCTTGATAACACCTGTGCCCTTTGTGTCTTGTTGGGAGTGAACAAAGGGTCAGAGATGGGGAGAGACCTTGGGGATGCTGAGTGGACTTGAGTGAAAGGATACTGGCCTGGGTGGCACAGGCAAGGCATGGGGGCCACCTGGTTTAACACCAGTGTTTGAAGCAGGTGCTTTATTAATGGCTGTAAATCCAAAGTGCCCAAACAGATGAGGAAAGGTAGTGGTGAGGCCAAAAAGGCTGGGCAAGCAACATCACACACTGGAAAAATGCCCTCTGGCATCAGCTTCAGCCCCCTCTCCCCAGCAGCTTAGGTGTTCAGAAATGTCTCCCTGCTTTGCCATGCTCAGCTTTTAAATTAAGACAATGATCTTTGTGTCATAGAAGGCTACACATATTTTGTTTAAAAGTCTTGTAGGCATTCTACAATGTAAAGCAGAGCTAACACACTCCATATGCATAAAGGTTTATTTGGCTTTCTTTGTAGATGAACATTTGTGATTTTAAATTTTTCTTTGTTCTGCCTGAAGGCCTATACGGATTTCTGCAAAAGCGCTGAGACATACCAACTAGAATAACCCATTTTCTGGGATTTTTTTTCTCTTAAAAAAAGTACAATCCTATCGCAAAATTTCTGGCATTCATTTTACATGTTTCTCTATCAACCTGATGTGTGGAAAATGGGAATTCTTGCAGCTGTCACCTTGCCCCACGTTGTATTTATTCCTTAGAGAAAGGGCAAGGTAAAAGCAGCCACTCTTCCATCTCAGAAAACCATTAATCTAATTTGGTGTAACCAATAAATGGGAGCAAAAAAAACAAAACCCAAAGCACAGATAAGGCAGCTTCTCCTCAGATTTCAGTGCTGGGGATGGTCTGCCTGCACTCCCTGGCTGACAGCCAGAGTTCAGAGGTACCCAAGGTACCAAGGACAGTATCTGGGTACCCAAGGAACTAGTGGCATATATTCCAGAGTTTTACTATTCTTAAATAAGCTAAGGCAATCTGTGGAGAACAACTTTAATGAGGTCAGCACAGTTAGCATTAAAAGCTAAGCAAACTTCCCTACTCTGCTCTGACTGAATCTTGTGAAGCATGCTTGCAAGAAGCCCCAGTAAAATGCACCCAGCTTGCAGAAGAAAATGGAACAGATGCTTATACCCTGCAGCAGTGGAACTGGCAGCCTAGATAAGGAAGGAATTGGTTATGTGAGTGTCTCTTGTAGGCTAACGCAGAAATGTGAAACCCATTGTCAAAGGCAAGTGCTAAGAGTTTGTGGACTTTCCTGAAGCAGGCTGGTTGTCTGGACAGGAGGATGTGGCACAATGCCAAGGGGATAGCTGGGATCAACAGCAGCTCCACAAAGAGAAGAGCTACTGCTGAAATGAGACTAGTCTTATTAGAAAATCACCAGACAGGCAGAGAGACACCTCTGCACAAGGGAACTGAGAAACTCAGTAGCTGAAACCTATGTCATTAAAAAAAAACACCAACCCCCTGCCTCCTAATGTAGACTTAAGCCAGATTTGGAAATAGTTTTTCTGTTGGTCCATGCCCTGTCTTTCTTCAGGGTCAAGCTAGAGCCATCAACCAGAGACAGACAAACGAAAGAGTCCCTAGTCATGATTTAGTAGGAAGCTGCCTCCAGAGAACTCTTCACTAAAAGGCCACATGCTCGACTCTGACCAGCTGCTTATGGAAATGGTTAGAAGGCAGAAAATGAGAGCAGAACTTTCCAAAGCATGTAAGCATGTGACAGTGTGCATGCATACTCACAGACATACCCATGTGGCCAGAAACCACTGGGAATGGGATTCTTTCTGAAAGACAGAATGGTTTCAGGATATATATGGCAGTATAAAAGGTCATGGCTAGCCTGAACAGCTCTATGCCTCTGCAGACTTCCAGTGACAGTTACAGCTGCAGCTGAGTGGAATGTAGGGATGCTTACAGCACTTGCATCTGAAGCCAAGGACTGAAATACTACCCGCCTGCTCCCAGCCACTCCGCAGCTTCTGTGAGAGCTGCAGCATGCGGCGCGCTGCAGTCCAGACCGTTGCCTAGCACTCATACTCTGTTTTGTTTGCCCTCTCTGATTGTGCTAGCTGGAGCTTAAGATAAATGGAGTATTCATCCAATTACCCCTGGGCACCCCTTTCTACTGCCATCTATTTGAGGAAAAGTAGCTTTACCACATGGATGTTTACTTCCAACTTTTTTGAACTCCCTGGAGCCTTTAGAACATTCTGTTCACCCAGAGTGCTCACTAGCTGATCAGCTCTGTTGTTTTTCTCTGCAATTAATTAGCAGATTAATGTGCAAATGCCTGGGAGTTGAATATGCATACTCCCAAGTATCATGATTAGCCTAGTAGGTTTCATTGTAGGTGAAATATCTGTTCTATACTTAGAAAGCAGAGGATGTAATGTATTTTTTATTCCACCCACTGTGGAAATCTTATGAATTCAATTGCTAAAATTCTGTTTATCAACACTGTTGGGCCCATCTTTTCCTTGGCCTGGGAAACAAAACTAACAGTGGAATAATTTGTGTGGTTTTAAAAAAGGCCAGCAAGGGAGACTGTGAGCAGCCTGTTCTGAAAGCTTCATATCTATAATACAGCAGAATGGGTATAGACTGAGGGATGCCGGAGGCTTCTGGTGTCAGAAGGGCATTACCTGAAGTTTAACAGAGCATAAGTATTAGTCAAACCAATCAACTGCAAACTAAATCACAGTACATTCCCAACAGGTCTCTGATAGATCACACCATGGCAGAGAATTGTTCAATCCCAGCATGACTAGCAAAATGAACATACCTGGCTTTACCAAATAATGGCACAGTTAAAGCACCATGAGCTAAACCAGCTAATTTGTAAAGCTAAGGTATTGTTTTGTGCCTTTTTTAAAATCTCTGTCTTAGATAATTGTCAGCTTTAAACCACTGTTCTTGTGAATCTGAGACTATCTTGTATTTTGCAAATGTTGCTTTGGTAGTGAAATTTACTCTGGTAGTTGATTTTGCTACATTTAAATCCTACCTTGAAAATTTACAAGTCTTACTGCTCCAGATCTGCTGTGTAGGCTAGGACAGTTTCTACCAGAATGCCATACTGAAGTGGCAATGTATGGTTATGCACTTGCTAGCAGGAATGTCTTCGGGTATCTGAATTCAGATGTGCTGGGAATGCATGTCAGGGATTGCCAGGAGAGGGAGAAGATTTTGTTTTCTGGAAGAGAAATTCAGCTTCACAAGCTTGGCAAATACTGTCTTAAAAGCTAGGTGCACCACTGCCGCTGATTTTAAAAATATAAATGTTGAACATCTGAAAATTGCGACCTCTGTCAATGTACGTTCAACCTCTTGAAATAACACCAGGGCAACGGAGAGAGGAAAGGAAATTTGCAACTTGTACATCAAATACCAAAATAATGTGGAAAGCTGCAGGTTAATTAGAATGTATGAAACCTCTGAATTCCTTTAAAATTGACTTATTTATGCCTATTAGAATCCTTGTATCATGTAGAATAGCATCTGTGTCCTGTAGCATATTTCCATTACTAAACTACTGCATGTATTTGAGGGAAATTAATCTATAAATTGTTTCTATTATATGAAAAAATATGCATACAGGCATACAGCTACACAAATGTATAATTTAATAGCTATAAAATTAATATTATCTGTAAAACTTTAATAATCATTAATATTATCTGTAAACAAACTTAGATCATTATCTTCTTATTTCCCTGTTTTCATAATACAGAAAAAATTAGCCAAATATTAGTATGGATAGTTGGGACAAAACCCTGGAAACAGAATGTCATCCTTGCACCCCCGGTTGAATAGGCAGAAATGCTTATTTCCTCATAAGAAAAGAAGCACCTCCTGAGACCAGATTTGTCTGTCTCAGCCTGTGTGCACAGGCAGACTGCAGACAGTTTCTGCTGTGAGTTAAACACCAAGGGACAAGGAAAGCTCACAGCTTGCAGGGGTCAGCAAACAAGCCAAAACTTTTCAGATCCTGCTGACTCACATCTCCAGCCATCTCATAATTTCCCATGATTTTAACACAATGTGCACAAGTCTGTTTGCTTGGATAACAACTAATGATTCAGCTCCCAGAATATTATTGTGAGGATGATAGAAAGAAGAATTTCCAGTTAAAGGAAGAAACTTTGTCATCTGGCTTGTCCAGAGCACACTTCCATATGAAGGGCTGGGGTTTTAGACCAGAAGCTGAACATCGAGGTCATTGATGTCACCTAATGTGAGCAAACACAGTTTAGGAGACTAAGCCTATATATGCAACTACCTCATGTGTACAATCTCCCCAACCTCAGGGTGTGTCTAAGGCACATGGTGCTTGCTCTCCTGAGGGAGAGAGGGGTATTTTCTGATGCAGCATACACAGACTCTGCTCAGGCTTAGCCAAGGTGAGAAGGTTCCTTAAGCCTTCATCCTGGCCAAGGGGGGCAGGTTTGCATCCCCATCCAGCCAGTGCAGGAGTCTCCTCCCAGTGTCTGAGCCCCTGGCAACAGACATTTCTAGCACAGGTGTCTCTGCCCTCCCAAAGCTCTTCTGCTTCATATGAAAGTACATAAATATTCATGGTCAAGAGTAAGTTTCAGTGATTGCATGTAGCATCAGTGGTGGTATCTGTGATACCACTGGGGCTGCCAGAGATGTGGGCAAGTACTGGCAACCAGGAAGGAGCTTTTCTAAGGTAAGCTTGGCAGCAGTTGACAGCAGTTTGCCATCCCTCCCTTGTTGCCCAGTAGTCAATGTACCTCAGGGAAGACCTAGGATTCAGGCTATCCTTAAACAGGTGTTTCAATTTATTGCAAAATTTAGCCTTAGCTCACATGCAGGCAGTTGCATAAATGCTTTACGCATCTGTCTGCTCAGCTTGCCATTTGCTCTAGCTCCCCTTTTTGGAAGCCTACTTGATATAATATCCTATACTGGCTTCCTGACCTGACTCTCAGCCAGGTCTGTGTAGGCAGCTGGGTGCCAGTTTAGGGAAGACACAGACTGCAGACGTAACAACACAGAGCAGCTGGAGTGCTTGTCCACCTTGCAAAATGTAACACAGATTTTTCTGAGTTAGCTTGGGGCTTGACAGAAGAAGTATCCTTATGCCAGGGATACCAAATCTTGTATGAACAAAAGTGAGATAAAGAATTTGAAGAGATCACTGTATTAATGAATACATATGTCTTCTAGTGCCAAAGCTAACAACTGAGATGTGGATTAGATTAGGTTTCTCTTTGCTGTGTTGCTGAGCATAGTCTGCCTTGAAGATGAAGAAACCTCTACACCTTGTGTCACAGGGATAAGGAAGTGAAGGGCTGAAACTGAATACAGCACTTTACAAGTGCATCTCTAGCAGAAGTCAGAATCTGACTTCCAAAATATTATCAATGGCAATTTTGAAAACCCTTCAGCTAGTTCATACCAAGCACTGTCAAGAACTATCTAGTGACCTCTGGGCTTTTCCTTATGGTATTACCATTTGTACACAAAATTAATATAAATTCTTCAATCTAGAATGAGTGATGTGAATGCAACAGTAAAGCACGGGTGTATGAGACAGTGCTACAGAGCTGTGACCCAGACACTGAGGGGATAACTGCTCCACACAAAACCAGAGGTGTCTGCAAGGTGGGTAGCACCTTAGTCCCTTGTGTATGTGACAAATCCCTGCTGCTGTCTACTGTGAACAGCTGTGAGGACAAGAACACCCTGAGGTGAGAACTAAGTAATTGCAACACTATTATTTCACTTAACACCATTCTCCACTCACAGCTTTCAAAACCAGAGTGTTTTGAGGAGGGAAACTGCAAAACTGAACAAGCATCAAGACTGACTTACTCTTTTCAGTGATATCATTGTGTTTGTGGCACCATCAAAGATCCCAGCCTGAGATCGTGACCCCTCTTCCCCATGGGCATGGGGCAACTTTTCCTACATCTGGTATGGGGCCAAAGAGAGGGGGAGGTAAGACAAATTAAATGGTTGCTGGCAGTGTGCCCGTGACAGATTGACTAGGTATGAATGATTGAAGCTGAAACCTTAAAGTATGGATTGGTATCTCTTATTTTTCATGGTGCTTCTAGTGCACTGGTTCAAAATATTTGCTTTTTACCTCTGGGAAGTTTGGCTTAGGTTCGTTCTAGGAGCCAGACAATAATTGCAGTAGGGAAGAGCAGGCTGGGGCCATGCCATGCTGGCTGTCAGTGCCCCCAGAGCCAGTACTGCCCAGCAAGTGCTTTCTCTACAAGGCAGTATGAAAGTGTGACGTTCATACAACAGCAGTCAGCAGGCAGCCACATAGTCAGACCTCCTTAAGTCCATTACATCATAAGAATGGCCTTCTTAAAATAGAAATAATTCTTGAAGATATATGTATAATGAGATAGGAAAGAGAAAAGTGGCATCAGGGCACTTAGAGAAGTGTAATTCCTGTAAAATAATTAATTTCTCTGCTTAATTCATAGATGACTACCCCTCGTTACTCTAAGGTAGATTTTGGAAATATCAAGGCAGACTTATTATTTGCCACAGGAGTAAGATATTTTTATATAAAGAAGCCTGGTGGTCTGACAGGCAGTGTCTACAATCTCCATCAATGTGCCTTGTGGTTGTATGCAAGGGTTTATCTTCTGCCATGCTCCAGGCATTACATCTCTGCAGAAGCCACTCCTGTTCCCTTCTGGCCTACTTGACCAATATTCCCCCCCTGGACCCTGTCCCAGGACCTTGGCCTAATTCAGAGCTGAGAACAGGCTGTGTTTGACACCCACAGAGGCATTAGTGCACCCCCTGCCCTGTAGTTTGCAAGCCCATCAGTGCTGAGTGCACTGCCTGCCCTGGAACTCCAGCGACTGAAGGGGGGAGGTCAGTCTGGTTATCATCTCCATGTGCCCTCCAGCACAGAACTGTTCCCTATAACACCTTATTTACATGTGCTGTGATTTACACAGCCCACCATGATTATCAATTAGCTCCCACAACTTTCAAATTATTTTTCTGGCTTGGCAGAGCCTCCCTACCAGCATATTACTTTTGATGCTAAGGACGCCCTTTCATCTGTTAATTTTGTTTTCAATTGCTGTTGACTACACCTGGCAACTCTCTTCAAATAAATCCTCTGTTCTACTGAAATTTCTTGAAAATGTTCTCTTTTCTTCTTTCCCCCACTTCCTTTTAATTGGGCATTTTCACACAGTTAGGTCTTTTAATGCATCTCCACAAATCAATACCACCACTTTCTCTAAAATGTTGATGTCTTTATTCTAATTTCCCATCAGTTTCTTATGGTCTTTCTTCTTCTGACTCTTGTGGACCAAACATGCAGCAGCCTGTGCATCATATTGCCCGCTCTAGGTACAAAGGGACAAAGGGCCACCCAGACTCTGTTACATTCCAATTACAAATTGAACTGTTATCTCTCTCCCTCCTTTTCTTTTCCTTTTTTTTTTTTTTTTTTTGAAGTGCTTACAAGCCTTCTCTGATTTTTTTTTTCCTGCATGTGGCTCCTGTCTGAGGCTTCCAAGTAACATACTCAGGTGTGACAGAATTTAGGAGTTTTTTAGGAGTTTTCTCTCTATTATCATAGGAACACAATAAATGCCACATTCTAAGCCTGTAGCAAGCCATGTGCAATCTCAATCGAGAAAGGCAAATTTTGCCTCAGACAGCAACATCGTCCAGAACCAGATCCTCGTCTGTGCTGCAAAAATTGGACTTTTAATCTAATTTTTTTAAATTCATGAAGCACATATGCACAGAATCACAGAATCATAAAATAGGTACGGAAGTGATCTCTGGAGACCACGGACTTCAATCCCTCCACCAAAGCAGGGTCAACTCCAGCAGGTTACACAGGGATGCATCCAGGTGGGTTTGGAATGCCCCCAGAGCAGGAGACTCCACAATCCCCCTGAGCAGCCTGTTCCAGTGCCACCCTCAGCGGAAAGTTCTTCCTCAGGCTGAGGTGGAATTTCTTGTGTTGTAGTTTATGTCTATTACTCCTCGTACTACTGCTAGGCACTACTGAAAAGAATCTGGCAGCATCCTTTTGGCACCCAACTTTGAGATATTTGTACGCATTAATGAGACCTCCTCTCAGCCTCCTCCGAACTACACTAGCCCAGTTCCCGCAGTCCCTCCTCGTACGGGAGATGCTCCTGATCCCAGAGGATCCATGTGGTCTCTGCCCCCCGCTCCCGCAACTCCTGGTCTTCCTTGCGCTGCGGAGCACAGGACGGGACCCAGCAGTGCCGGTACAGCAGAGATGTGTCCGTACAAAGCCCACGGCGTGTCTCTGAAGAGCATTCCCGAAGTACCTCTGTGGGATCCTGTTGGACCCTGTGGGACCCTCGCGCCCCCCGCACACCCGGGCCCCGCGCTTCTCCTCCCGGCGCCCCCTAGCGGCCGCCTGTGCCCGCACCGCGCCCTCCAGCGGCGGCGTAGTCCCGCCCCCGGGCGCGCGGGGCGTGGCTCTGATTGGCCGCGGCGGGGCCGCCCCGCCCCCTGCGCAGGGCCGGCCCTGGCGGCGGGGCCCGGCTGTCATGGAGGCGCCGGACGGAGCGCGGGCAGCGGCGGCGGGCGCGTCCCTCTGAGGGCGGCGGCGGCGGCGGCGGCGGCGGGAGACGGCCCGGACCGCCCCGGGAAGGTAGCGCGCGGCCTGGCGGGCCTTGTCGGCCGGCTCCGAGCACGGCGGCCGCGGGGGTTGGGTGCCGTGCGGGAAAGGAGAGAGGGGGATGGGGCTGCGGGGCTCTGGGCGCAGCGGGTCCGGCGGTGAGGCGAGCGGAGGGCTTGGGCTCTCCCCGGCGTCCGGGGCTTGGCCGGAATGCGGCCGTCGCCTTCCCCGCCCGGCTGCCTTGGAGGTGCGTGTCTGCGGGTGTTCCGGCGGGAACCGGGGGCTCTGTACTCGGGATACGCCCCGAAAGGAGTCGGGGGTGCAGCTGACGGAGGCGCTCGGGAGAAGAGGATCGTTCTGTGTCCGGCGTGGATAACGCGCTGGTGGGATCAGCCCCCTCCTCCCCGTAGCTTTCCTCAGGGGCCACCGCGCGGCCCGGGAGAGCCCCAAGGAATGCAGCTGGACACCGGCGCGCCACGGCAGCGACTTGTTTGGGTGTAGCTGTGGGAAAATACAATGCGGTTGCTTGTTTGCGAAGTAGGAGGTGAAAACATCGAGAATTCTCCTTTTTCAGATTTGTGATAAGCACAGCCTGCGCTTCGTCAGGACCCTGTTTGGAGTCTCCATGTTGTCCTATCTGGATGAAACTGATCTGAGAAGAAGGTGGGGACATTCTGTTTGGGCTAAGCACTTCCAGTAAACTCTTGGCTGAAAAATTCAGGTGTGTATCCATCGGGAAGCAAGAGAGGTAAAGGCTAAATGGATCTAAAGACAGCAGTCTTCAACGCTGCTCGTGATGGCAAGCTGCGGCTCCTTTCCAAGCTACTGGCAAGCAAAACAAGGGAAGAGGTGGCCCAACTGATGTCAGAAAAAACCAATGGTGCCACGCCACTTCTCATGGCTGCCCGCTATGGTCACCTCGACATGGTGGAATACTTGTTGGACCATTGCTCTGCCTCGATAGAGGTTGGTGGCTCGGTGAATTTTGATGGTGAGACCATCGAGGGAGCTCCGCCGCTGTGGGCAGCATCGGCCGCCGGCCACTTGAAGGTTGTCCAGTGTCTGTTGGATCATGGTGCGTCTGTCAACAACACAACGCTGACAAATTCAACGCCTCTTAGAGCTGCCTGTTTTGATGGTCACCTGGAAATAGTGAAGTACCTTGTGGAGCACAAAGCAGACCTGGAAGTATCAAACCGTCACGGGCATACGTGCTTGATGATCTCATGTTACAAAGGCCACAAAGAAATAGCTCAGTATTTACTTGAAAAAGGAGCGGATGTGAACAGAAAAAGTGTTAAAGGTAAGTTAGTTTTTTCACTTTCATTGTGGTAAATAGAGGTAAAGTTACTAATTTACTTCATAAAGAGCCTGACATAAAAAAAATTCTTCTGTTCTCATAAAGCATAATATATTAAGCGTTTATAACTATGTTTTTACTTTTTAATTTACTGGGTTTTAATCTTAAATCCCTAATTCTTAAAAGACTTAGTCGTATGAAGTGTCACATTTATGCATGTGTTAAAAGCTAATAAAGTTGCTGAAAACCACTCTTTGTAGTAGGTTGGTCTAGCAGCATACTCAAAAACATGAGCATGTGTTCTTGGTTTTCATAGTAATTCTTAAGAAACCAAGTGTGCTGTATATAAAACTGATCCATGCCAGTAAGGCTGATCTAAGGAAATACGCATAAAGGAGAAGAATTACTTTCTGCATTCAAAAATTAATAACCACTTTCCTCTTCACTCACTCTCTCCAAATTACTGAGTAATTTTATACCTTTTTCAGTGTTAGTAAGCAAAAATATACATTAGGATTGAAGAAATGAAGATGCAGGTGACTGTGATCTCAGCAGAAGGGCTTCCAGTGGCTCACAGATCTCAAACCCTTTTGCCCCTGTTTACAATTGCTCTGGTGTTACCACACAAATTAAAGATTTCTGGCCTTTTTTCCTGTGATCATCATTAGTTGAACATACAAATTTTCTATCACATATCAGACTTGTATTTAGTTGTGATATTAGCCTGGAAAGCACACCAGTTGCCTCAATTTACAGCTGATTTTTTATCTCACTGAGCCAGGATTATGTTTCATCAGATTTTGGGTTTTTTAATATATATAAATACATATAAAAAACTAATCTGCTAGCAGTTGTTTTGTAGCATAATACTTCTGCTGCCTTTTTCAGGTTAATTACATTTGTAACTGTATACTGTACCTTTCAGTTATTGGTGTTAAAATATCCTTTGTGTTTTAATTGTTGTATGATACTGGTAAATACCAAATGTGAGAGTAATCTTTAGAAAAGCTGCTAATATGCCTTAAATATGGTTAAATATGCCTTTTCTCAGCAAATCATGCAAATATGTGGGTTTAGCGTAAAGAAAGATAAACTACAGATTTGTCATGGAGGTGGGCAGAGCAAAATAAATCTTCCTTTGTAAGGGTTTGAGGTTGCTCATGAATCATCATGGACTTGTGGTAGGATAAAAATGTCATTTTTCTAAATAACGTTCTGGGAATAGCAAGCTAAATATAAAGTGTGTAAGCAATGGAAAACTTGGGGTTTAGTTTTAAAGCTATCCATTTATATGATAGGTGTGAACCAAGCAATGCTCTTAAATACTTGATTTAATTGGGAAAAAGATGTAATTCTGCAGCTCTTTTTCTCCCTCATTTTGTGTTGGTGGAGTAGGCTTTACCTTACTCATCCTTTTTATTCCCTTTATTAGTGAATTAGCATTATTTGTGTTTGTTTAAATGACTGGGGATTTTCTCAGTGGTGTCGATTATCTTAATTCCTTTCTATTTCCTTTAGTTTCTGTGTGACTTGCATCTAGGCAGACAAGCAAAGGTTCTCAAAGTGGATAAATGATCCTTAATTTAAAAAGTTGGATTGGATATGGTTCAGTTCGTTAAAACTCATTTTACACTTGAAACTGTCATGTGTACAACTGGATGTGTGTACGTAATAGCTGTCTGTTGGTAATGTGTGGAAGTCCCCTCTGGTAAGACAGGAGCATATTTTTGGTATCTTTAAGAAGTTTTATCTCTGAAGTTACTGAATAAGCAGTGTTGAGGTAAAGCAAGCCAGCAGGAAAGTACTATAAACCCTGAACGTCATTTGCAGAAAGGCAGAAGAACTGAGGACGATTGGTAGCTGTAAGTGTTGTAACAGTGGCTGAGATTCAGCAGATAACCTCCTCAGTTTTGTTTTGCAAAAATGCTATTGATTTTAAAATTAGTCAAACAATCTTCATTCTGCATTGTCACCCTCCCCCTCAAAGAATCTTGTGTATTACTTTCAGTTTCTACTCCTCCCTGCTGTGTCCTAAATAGCTGACAGATTGTCCTGTGCTTGTAGCAGGAAGATAACAGAGCGTCTGAGTGTTCTGCTCCCCAGTAGTGTAAGAGTTGCTGCCCTTTTATGTCAGTTCTGTTTAGACAGGTGCCTTCCTGGGCCTTGTATAGAGAAGCCTGTTCTTTCCTGAAAAATGTAAAAAAAATAAATTGTTGCATTTAAAATTGCATACTCCTTAAAAGAGCAGAACTATTCAGTTGAGTTGCTGCTGTGGGAGATTTCTGTAGATCCTTTTTCACATCCTTAGAGCTTGTGTGAGCGTGAGGGGCAGAATTACTTGACCTATGTCTTGTGGTTTTCCACTGAATTTTCATATTGCAAAAAATATATCACGTAATATGTATATTAAACTTCCTGAATATATAGATATGAAAATGTTTCAGAGTGTTGACAGTTCCAGAGAGAAATCTGAATACTTTGATAGGAAAAAATAGGTACATTCACATGCATCTAAATGTATGAAAGAGTAGGTGAAAACCTGTGGTGAAATCTTGCTTCTAAAATGCAGAATCCCACAGCTGTGTTTTGGACTATGCAAATTCAGAGGTCAGAGGTTCTTGAGAAAGTTGCGAAAGTATGGAAGTACAGCCAGGAAATTAAGATGTTCAGAGTGTGTCAGGTAAGATGCTGCACTGAGGTGAATGAGGTGAAGTGTAAGTCTGGAAGTGTCACCTGGTGGGTGGTGCTGAAGAGGGATGTTTGGGTAAATGAATCCTCAACTGTGAAAGATGGCCAGTAGTTCTGAATTTAAAGTACGAGCCTTTGATGGTATTTGTTTCCGCTGTTTTGCAGATCTGAACTTTCTCACAGTTTCCCTGAGCTTCTATGTAGGATTTAGGCAGCAGAACTGTAAACAAAGGATATTTAAAAAAGTATTTTAGTTTACACGAACAGTGTAAGTGATGGGGACAAACTGGTGGGTGGGTTTTATTATTTTGTAATGGTGGAAAACAGCAAAGATATCTACAGATAGGAAGCAGCCTAAGCAATACTTCACAAAGTGAATTAATTTACCACTGTCTCTGATTCATAGCTTTCACCACTGTTCTGCTGTCATGGTTTAATGCCAGCCAGCAGCCAAGCCCCAGACAGCTGCTTGCTCACTTCCCCACCAGTGAGACCAGGAGCAGAACATTCGTGGCTTGAGATAAGGACAGCTTAATAAGGAAAACAAAAGCAGAGCACACAAGCAAAGCAAAATGAGGAATTCACCACTTCCCATGGGTAGTCCTGCTCCACAAGAGCAGGTCTCCATCATGTGTAACACTTAGCTCAGAAGACAAACACCATCACTCCAAATGGTCCACCTTTTCTCTTTCTTCCCCCCAGCTTTATGTCCTGAGCATGATGTCACAGGGTCTGCAAATCCCTTTGGTCAGTTTGGGTCACCTGTCCCAGCTGTCTCCTCCCAGCCTCTCATGAACCCCCAACTTCTCACCAGTGGCAGCACAAACAGCAGAAAAGGCCTTGGCTCTGTGTAAGCCCTGCTGAGCAACAACAAAAACATCTCTGTGTTATCAACCCTGTGCTCAGCACAAATCCAAAACACAGCCCCATGCCAGCCACTGTGCAGAAAATGAATTCTACCCCAGCTGAAACCAGCGGAACAACTCCTCATCTAAGAAGCTGCAAATTAAAAATAAAGTTTAATGAGTTTCACTTGTAGTTAATGATCTCTCAGATGGCAAGTTTTTATGCTGTTCCTAAAAGTAGGAAGAGTGTGGGTAATGTTAGAGTAGCAGAAACACAACTTTTTTCAGAAGGTGGAATCCTAGAAGTAAAACCTCAAATGCAGCACAGGTTTGTCTCTGTGCCAGATGAGGAGCATGTTCTGTGTCAGCTGCATGCCGCTTTCTGTTTGCTGCACTATGAAGCCTGCCAGTGATTTGTTGTCAGGGTGGTGCCACCTCACTATTACCTTCAGAACCACTGCATTCTCAAAGACAGTGTTTCGCTGATGTGCACGGTGTTCATTTGGTGACGTGTAGGCAGGGAAATGTTTACTCTCTTAGTACAAGTGTCCGTCACTTTAAGGATTCCAGATTCCAGATTTGGGCTCTTTGAGGCTATCTTTTTTGATTTTTTTTTTTTTTTATTAAAGGTACAATATTTCATGTAAGTTCCCCATTGAAATATTTTTCATTCAGACTGATTGTAAAGAAATCTTATACTTCTGCTTCAGTTCCAGACAGGACAGTTAAGATTGTGCATTTTGAAAATTTGCAGTGCACATTTTAATAGCTTGTGTTTATACTTTATTCTCCTCTGCCAGATTTGCAGAAAGGAAGGGAAAAAAATCCATTATTGCAGCAATTAGTGAGTTAGATCATGGATAAAATATGCATGTGCTGGTAGCCAGGATGGGTCAAATGCAAGGGAATTGTTACCTTCTTTCAAAATACGTGCTTAAGAGGCAGCTGTTTTACCTGAAGATAGCTGGTAAGTCTTTCCATTGCTCAGTGGCCTGGTCTGCGGTCTCTCTCTTCAAACTGCTTTCTGTGGTTTTGTTAGTGGTTTTCACCAACTCTGCCTGCCTTTTGTAGTTAAAAGACTCATCAGCTAGCCTTAAGACTGGTTTTTCTCGTCCAGAGTATTAGAAGATCAGAATTTTGTTTCTAAGAACTGCTGGCCAAGGCATTCTCTTACTTTTCTCTTGAGATATGCACAGGAGTGTTTATTTGCATTAAAAAAAAAAAAGGAATACTGTGATTCTTCAAATCTACTGTCTCAGTATTTAATATTTTTGTAAAATAATATGGTAAACAAGGTTTGTTGACTTTGGACTTTGTTTCCTCATTTTGGGAAGTATAGAAGAATGCAGACTTCTGCCTCTGTGGGTATTGTATCAAGGGCTAGTGCTAGTTCAGTATTGTTGTTAGTAAGGGATACTGAAAGATGTGACCTCAAACCTGCTCGTAAGGGAAAAAATATTTTACAGACATAGCAGACCCAGAAGTAGGGGAATTATGGAGAATCATGCTATTTCCTTTATGACAAGTGTGGTCTAGTATGTGTTAAAAATAATTAATTTTATTGTGCTATAAACATTAAGGGGTCTTGACAGGTTTGTTTTCTACTGAAGGTGTTTGTTTTCTCTGCTTGGCAAGGTTCATAGTATCACTGAGGGAGCAGGGAAGGGATAAAAAAATCCCCAAGCAAAGGTCTTTGGGTTTTTTTTCTGCTTGTTGTTGTTGCTTTTTTGCTTATTTTTTAAAATTCTCCCAATGAATAAACACTTGCTCTAAAAGTGTGCTGTGTCTTTTTTTTTGGGGGGGGGGGGGGGGGGCGGTGGTTTGCTTTTTTCCCTTTTTTGGTAGGTATTACATGGTACCAGGGCTCTGAAACTCATAGATGTTTTGTTTGTGACTGTGTGTGGAAACTGAACTTCAGGAGGAATGTCGAAGTTAAATAAGGAAGATAAAGATACAATTTAAGTTTAATTCTAACTAAAAAGTTTTTGTTTAAATTACATCATAATGTAATGTTCATAACACAAGTTCTCTTGAAGTATTTCAGTGAGCAAGACAGGAATTACTCCCTTACATCGTATGAAAATTCCATTAAAATAAATTGTTGAGATTAGCAGTTCTTTGCATTTGTTAGTTAGTTTCTTGAAGGAAAGACATTTAGTTTTTATTCACTATGCACACTGAGAGTTAGGATGTGTAACAGTTTTCTTATGCATTGTCCATGTTTGGATCTATCTGGCAATACTTTTAAATCAGTAAAGACTCTTGGAAGACTGAATTACTTCAAGTGCTGTGGTAGAAAAAGAAATGAATGTTACATGAAAAATTTCACTTTATAAGTGATCACTTCATTTGTAAGGCTGCAAAAATATATACAGGTGGTTAATGTACACACTAGTCAGTCATTTAAATTAAATACTTTTATTTCTTTTGTTTTCAAGGATCTTGGATAGAAATTCAGATTGGTGATAAGTTTTAATGTAAGTTTTACAACGTGTAAATTTGATAAAGCATTTTGGAAGTATTAGGAAGTGGATGCACTTAATTGGTTGCAAATCAAGTCAAATCACTTTCTGTGTCATGGCTTCATTTTCTTCCATTCCCTTGTCACAAGCTATCAGTCTATTTTGGGAATTACTTGCTTTTGACATAGAAAAGCCTGCCCTCCTTATGAATTTGAATACCCACCCCCACTCCAGTAAGCTTTTGGAAGCACTGGGTAGTTAGTTTTGTGACACATGAAATGTTTCTGAAATGTTCATAACTCCTTTTAAAGGCGTCCTGTTAACAAAAGAGTAAAGTGTGAAGATACAATGCCAACTAGCCATATCTTTTTCTGTACTTTGTATCTGCAAGATTTAGAAGGACTGGAGTTGGGGTTATGGAGAAGTTACTAGGTAATATGAATGGTAAAGTTTTATCCGGATAAAAGCTATTTGTGAGCACTATTGTAGCAATACAATAGAGTGACACTTAATATTTAGCAGAGAAGTATCCGAACTACCAGAATAATCTGCAGTCCAGTCTTTTCTCCATGCAAGGAGGAGCCTTTTATGTTATGGTAACAAGAGCTATCTGTGATGTGTGATTGAATTCCTGCCGGTCATTTTACAATTGACTTTTAAAAATAGATTAAACCTACTTTACAATAATCATTCCCATCTGACCAAACCCATCATATATGTCTCTTCGAAAATTACTTGTCAAAGGAAATGACTTTCAAATTACTTTTGCTCTTTTTTTGGTATTTTTCCTTCTTAATACAGCAATAGATATAACATTGTCTTCTAGTTTGTTACTGAATAGATAATGTTACAAAAATTGAATTAATTTCTGAATTGTTTTCAGCCACTATTTATCACTATAGATGATATGGTCACTATAGACACTATAGACAGTGTAATGTTTTGAAATGGATGAGTTAATTCACAGAATAGTGGTTGATCTGCTGTGTTTATTTGAACTGTTCAGTTCCTGGTCAGTTTGTGGTGAATGTATAGCCTTTGATTTGCACACTAAGGCCCCTCTCATGTTTTGTTTCAAATTCTTAAGGCTGGGGTTTATGTTTGGGTTTTTTTTAAAGTTGACAACTCTCAACTATCTTTTTACTCCTAGGCACTTTTCAATGGAAACTTGTGTTTCTTACAAAGTATTCTTCCCACTGCAGTATCTGTACCATCCAATCAAACTTCAGTGAGGTGCAGCTGCTGCATAAAAATTAGTAGTGATGGCCTCACATTATTAGTTGATACATGACATAATTTAAGCTGTGGTTATTTTCATTCTAAGGGCTACTGCAGTATAAACAACTGGAAAATTACACTACTTCTGATAAGCTGTTAAACTGAAATCAGTATTTGTAATACCAATAAAAAAACTTAAATTGTTTTAAATTTAAATCATCCAGTTGGAAAGAGCAGTGAAATTCCTTGGAGTCTTAAGCATATTTCCACGTGTTCTACATAGCTGCATTGTAAATTAATGGCACACAGACTGCTGGATTTAGTTTACATGGACAATGGCCAAGCTTATTTTGTGTGGATTTTTATTAGTCACAGTGTGTATGCCTGCTGATTGATAAAATAGTGTCAAAAGCAGCATTTCGTGGTTATGGATCAGCAGTATGTAATATGCATAGCTGGCACTGTTGTGGTTGTCAAAAGTAGCAAAATGTATATTAATAGCTGTGAAACAATAGTAAGAATTTGGATGTTACTGATATCTTTTGGCTTATTTGTCTTTAATATGCTTTTATGTTACTATTTTTAAAATATATTAAAAATGTTCATTTGAAGGTAGAGACAGCTGCCAGGTGCAGAGCTCTGCCATGAAGGATAGTGTATGCAGTTGAGTACACCCTGAAACATTAACTGTGTTAACTACTGGCTCAGCCAAAGCCCATGTGCATCTGGTTTTGCCTTTATCAATAGATACAGAACTGAAGATGGTCTGAGGGACAAGCCATTCTTTAGTTTTGAATTAACTGCTGTAGTTTCATTTTAACTAGACTTCCAGCAGCATAGCAAGAAGAATAAGTGTATGTGTATTGGTAAGTGTGTATATAGGTCTGTGTTTGACATCTTCCACTCTTAGGAATATCAAGGTCTTGTCCTTTCTCAGATGGCATATTGACATTTTTCTAAAGACGGAGAGAATTTTAGCTGATAAGCTATGTATGCCAAATTCGCCAACTTTCAATCCACCTCTGCTCCTGCAACTGAAAATTTGTTAGTCTAGGCAGAGATTGTAGTGTGGCCAAACCTGTAACTTACTTAGTGCTATTAATGTTAAAAATTGCGTGAGGTATTAGAAAGGTGGAAAATCACTTCCCTTTTTAAGAACTGGGTTTAACTTTATGAATCTTGATCTAGCAGGTAGTTTCATGTGCCACTTTGTGTTGAGATGTCGTCCTCAGTTTACTTGTTAGTAAATGATTGTAGAATCACTGGCCATTATTCAGAAATGTTTCAGGAAAAGACAGTTTTGAAAGTTAAGTTCACTGTCAATAAATGAAGCAATCTGGTATTTTTAATGGTTTTTTTCCTTAAAATGTTTGAATTTTGCTCTTAAAATATGATTCAGGGGACGAATTATTTTCGTACCTCTGGTATAATTGCAAAAACCTGAGTCATAAGCTTTAGAAAGTAACTTTTTACTCATGTTTTATATGAATTTGATTAGCGTGTCAGCTAAATTTGATAGCCCCATTCACTGCAATCCTTTGAGCTGTGTCCTTCAGACAGTTCTGCACCCAGTGCACGATGACCCTACTCATCCCACACTTGGATAACTTGTCCAGAAGGATGTTGTGGGGACAATATAAAAGCCAAAAAAGGCAAAACTCACTAAAAGGCAAAAATCCCACAGCCACTATCTTTCCTTCATCTGATGGATGGGTGACCTTATTCTAGAAGCATATCAAATTAGTTAAAACAGGACTTTTTCCTTGTCAACCCAAGTTGATAGTACCTAATGATTGCATTGTTCTTTAAATGCCTTACAGTAGCATTCAGTACAATCTTCTCCATAATTTTTCTGAGTGTTGAGGTGAGACTAACAGGTCTTTAGGTTCCTGGGTAATCCCTCTTTACCTTCTTATAAAATGAAATAACATTGGTTAGCTTCTATTCAGTAGGGACCTCCCCATACTCCCAAGACATTTGGTAGCTGGTGGAGAGGAGTGGTGTCCTCACAAACATCAACTTCTTCAGTACTCAGGTAAATCCCATGAGATCTCATGGACTTGTGAACTGCTACATCTAGTCCCTGAGAAGAGTCTAAACAAATGGGAAGTCACTTTTCCTGAAGTCATCCTCTAAATCCAGGGCAGAAGGCAGTTTATCTCTATTATTAAAGACTGAGGCAAAGGGAAGCATTCAGTGTCTCTACACTTCTTCACCCTTAATAGTCAGATGACCATCTTCACTAAGTATCAGAATTGTATTTTCTTTAGACCTCCTCTTGCTACTAGTGTACTTTGAAAACCCTTCTTGTTGTCTGACACAATACCAGTCAGTTTCAACTCCAGTTGAGCTTTGGCCTTTTGCATCTTGTCCCCTTCATACATGAACCACAGCTCTGTCAAATTCCTGCAAAGCCTAACCTTGTTTCCAGACAGCATACCATTTATTTTTCCTCCTGAGCCCCAAGAGGAGTTCTCTGTCCAGTCAAACTGGTCTCCTGTCCTATTTGCTTGACTTTGGATGCAATGGAATAGCCAATTACTGTGCTTTTATGTAGCGAATAATTCCCTTTTAATTCTGGTGTGGGTTTTTTTCTTAAACCTGTTTAATTTTTTCAGATAAAAATAGCAAATATTTTGATTTTTATAACTGTGTGGCAGCCTTGTTTTCATGGTACACAAATGGAGAAAAAAATAGCTATTTTAAAGCCATTAATATTTGGGGGTTTTAAACTTTTTTTTTAACTATTAGCATGGTGGGATTTGGACTGTAATTTGATATGATTTGTGTAATTGTGTTTCTTCTCTTTCAGGAAATACAGCACTACATGACTGTGCAGAATCTGGAAGTTTGGAGATCATGAAGATGCTTCTCAAATATTGTGCTAAAATGGAAAAGGATGGTTATGGAATGACTCCCCTTCTGTCTGCCAGTGTGACAGGCCACACAAATATAGTGGACTTTCTGACCCAGCATGTACAGACCAGTAAGGCTGAGCGCATAAATGCTCTGGAACTTCTAGGAGCAACATTTGTGGACAAAAAGAGAGATCTGCTTGGTGCTTTGAAATACTGGAAAAGAGCTATGGAAATGAGATACAGTGATAGGACTAATATCCTCAGCAAACCTGTGCCACAAACACTAATTATGGCTTATGATTATGCTAAAGAGGTAAACAGCTCAGAAGAGCTAGAAAATCTTATTGCAGACCCAGATGAAATGAGAATGCAAGCATTATTAATTAGAGAACGTATTCTTGGCCCTTCACACCCAGACACATCCTACTATATTAGATACAGAGGTGCTGTGTATGCAGACTCTGGAAACTTCAAGCGTTGCATTAATTTATGGAAGTATGCTTTGGACATGCAGCAGAGCAATCTTGATCCTCTAAGCCCTATGACAGCCAGCAGTTTGCTATCATTTGCTGAACTTTTCTCCTTCATGCTTCAGGATAGGGCAAAAGGCCTGCTAGGCACTACTGTCACTTTTGATGATCTGATGGGTATACTGTGCAAAAGCGTTCTTGAAATAGAACGGGCCATGAAACAAACCCAATGTCTTCCTGATCCAGTACAGCTGAACAAAGCTCTTTCCATCATTTTGCATTTAATTTGCTTGTTGGAGAAAGTACCTTGCAGCTCAGAACAGGAACATTTTAAGAAACAAACTATTTACAAGTTTCTTAAGCTTCAGCCTAGAGGAAAGAATAACTTCAGTCCACTTCACCTTGCTGTTGACAATAATACTACATGTGTCGGTCGCTACCCAGTTTGTAAATTCCCCTCTCTACAAGTTACTGCTATCCTGGTGGAATGTGGTGCTGATGTAAATGTTAGAGACTCTGATAACAACAGTCCATTACACATTGCTGCACTGAACAACCATCCAGACATCATGAATCTTCTTATCAAGTCAGGTTCACATTTCGATGCCACAAACTCATGTAAACAAACAGCTAGTGATTTGCTGGATGAGAAGGAAATAGCAAAGAATTTAATCCAGCCCATAAATCATACTACTTTGCAGTGTCTTGCTGCTCGTGTTATAGTGAATCATAACATATCCTATGCGGGGCATATCCCTGAAAAACTAGAGAACTTTGTTTTGCTCCATAGATGATAGTGTGGCGTTCCAGAGTACTGTTCTTGAAGCACGACATGGTGATATTTTCCTTGAGCACCGTTGTGATACACCAGCGTTCCTTTAGCTTGCTCCATTTTGCTCTCGTTGCCTAGTGTTGTTAGCATCAGATTTGCAGAGTTGGTTACCCAGTATTTAATATGAATATGCCATATAATATATTTTGTGGATTATTTAGAAATGTAATGCCATATTTAGACTTTAAATTGTCTGCCAAAGGCTTGTCTTTTCTGGTCTTATTTGCCTGTTGGGTGTTTGGGACTGAGTTGAGTATTTTCCACTGATGTCTTTTTACTATAACCGTTATGTGGATTTTATACAGTTGGAAGGTCATCTTTTTTTGGTTTTGCTTGAGCGTTTCTACTCCTACTCTCTTCTTTTTCTATGGACTCATTGCTAAACTGTGCAAGTTGTATGGACTTGTTAACATTTGCAACTACCATAAGTGCTTTTATCTTCTCTATGCACTGGCTTAAACATGACTGTTGTGTGTGAGCATATTTCTATGCATCACTTGGCCAATTTCAACTTAAATGCCAATCTTGTTTTGCAGTTTGTTTAAAGCTCTCTTGAGAATGCTGTCTTCATAGCATGATGAATTTTGGAGTTATTTATCAGCTCTCCAAACTTGGGTTTGACTTTTTTGACTGCTTTAACTGAGGTTGCTTTCATTTTGATCCTCTGGAATTTTTTCGTAAAGTGGGGAGAAGAAAATCTTGCTTTTTCTGATTGTAGTCCACTTGAACTTTAAATCTGAAAATTGTTCTGTTGCATCGTGCAGCTGGGGGAAGAGTCCTCATGGTGTACAACTGACACCTTCCCCTCTGCACTGTCTTGCTTGTGCCAGTTATGTGACTAGATGTGAAGTTTGCTCAAAGTTTAACCTCAAACCTTAATGATACACTTCTATGAGACATAGATCAAATATATGCTCTGCTTTAAAATCTGCAAATCAGCTTTAGCTTACAAAAGAAAACTAAAGCATGTTGATGGCATGATGTTTATCAGTCCAGATGTAGACATCATATAGTATAGTAAGTGGCTGTCTGCCAGGGTATTGAAAGTTCTATAGCAGTGTCCTTTTTTTTTCTTCATTTTAAGTATCTTTATAAATACTTGCATGGATTTTTCATCTCTGCTATGTTAGTTGTACTTAACAAAAGCAGAAGTTCTGTTGTGTATATAGCTCCTATTAAAGTACCTATTTTTTATAATATTTGCACAACAGCTTAGCTTTTGCAACAGAAAGGGCTCTTTTGACTTGATAAGAAGTCTATAAATGAAGATCATAAATGCGAGTGCGATTCAGGTAATTAATATAATTCAGCACTTTACTGTTGATTAATAGTAGGATTTATTATGGCACATTAGCCCTAAAATGTCTTAAAGTGAAATTAATTTCTGTTGGATAGGATACAGTTTACTTGCAAATTTAGTCGTCTAGCATTTTGGGTATTTTTGGCTTAATGTTTCATCTCAGTTGTGGGCAGTAAGTGTACCTATGGGGTTCTTGCTCCAGAAATCTAACAACTGGTTTTATGCCTTTGTCAGAGATAAGAGATGTTTAGAATCCAAATTGGTTAGGTTAGGAGGGTCTTTGTAATACTTTAATTTTTAAGTTGATGTTAGAACACTTTTGTTATTTGTGGTTGAACTTGAGGAAGAACATGTCTTGGGAGCACATAAGAACAGCCCTTCCTTGTTCTTGTTCTGTTTTGGCATTCCTGCCAGCGTATGGCAGTGTACAGGTGCCTACTAGCTTAGCCATTTTTGCAAAAATTATGGGGATGTTTTTAAGCAAAGATGTGTTGAAAGCATTGCTGTTTGTGTGTTGTCACTACCAGACTTGCTGTTTTGAAGCAATTTTCTCTGGTTTGTCCCTTGCTGTGTCTATGTTGTATACTATTACAAGAATCATAGAATCATTTAGGTTGGAAAAGATCCTTAAGATCATTGAGTCCAACCCTTAACCCAGCACTGCCAAGTCCAGCACTAAACCATGTCCTTAAGTGCCACATCTACACGTGTTTCAAATACCTCCAGCCATGGTGACTCAGCTGCTTCCTTTGGGCAGCCTGTTACATTGGTTAACCACTCTTTCCACTAAGGAGTTTTTCCTAGTATCCAATCTGTATCTCCCCTAATTCAGCTTGAGGCCATTTCTCCTTGTATTGCTTGTTACTTGGGAGAAGAGGCCAACCCCTGCCTTGTGAAGTAATTGTAGAGAGTTGTAAGTTCTCCACTGAACCTCCTTCTCTCCAGGCTGAGCAACCCCAGCTCCATTGGCTACTCCTCATTGGACTTGTGATCCAAACCCTTCCCCAGCTCCACTGCCCTTCCCTGGACATGCTCTGGCACCTTGGTATCTTTGATGTAATGAGGGACCCAAAACTGAACACAGCACTTGAGGCATGGCTTCACTGTACAGGGGACAATCACTGCCCTGGTCCTGCTGGCCACGTTATTGCTGATACTGGCCAGATGCAGGTTTTTCTGGCATCACACAAGACTAAACTCTGGTCAATTGACTGAATTGCTGTGATTTGCAATGCTTAGGACACGTGCCACTCAGCTTTTTATTTGTGAGGACGTGTAGTTTGGTTTTTGAATTTATACATTTTAATGCTTTTCTGCTGCTCTTTAGATGGGGATAATCAGCAAATGATACCATACTAGAATTATACATCAAGTCATAAAAATAATTATTTTTGTATAGGTCTCAGAGAAAAGGATTTTTAGAGTTTTTTACTTTGGAATGTCCTGCTCTTTGGTGGTTTTAGTTTTAATTCCTGTCTTTATAACTGACATTTAGCCTGTTTAAGATTCGTTGGTTGGTTGTTCAGCCTGAGGAAGAGAAGGCTGCAGGGAGACCTTGTATAGGACCTTCCAGTACCTAAAGGAGGCTACAGAAGAGCTGGAGAGAGACTTTTTACGAAGTCCTGGGGTGGAAGGACAAGGGAGAATGGCTTTAAACGGAGAAGGGTGAGATTTAGCTTTGATATAAGGAAGAAATTGTTTACTCTGAACATGGTGAGGCACTGGCAAAGGTTGTCCAGAGGAGTTGTGGATGCCCCGTTACTGGAAGTGTTCAAGGCAAGACTGCCTGGGGCTCTGGTCCAGTGCAAGGCGTCTCTGCACATGACAGAGAGGTTGGAACTAGGTTGTCTTTAAAGTCCCTTCCAACCCAAATCATTCTATGATTTATGATTATTAGTTCAGAAATATAATGTAAAATTTTTTAATGTTAGCAATTTTTTAAATGGAAAGCATTCCCAAAAGTGAAAGCATATCACTATTAGTTCTATGTAAATCTAGTGAATATTGCTACAAGAAAGGCTTACTGTGTTAGCTGCTCTTTAGAAACAAACCAGGCTATTATAAATGCTGATTTATTGCACGAATTTCTGTGTAAATATATACTGATGTGCATCAGTCCGAAGGATTTATCACCTCCATGCTGAATTTAATTTTTCATGGTGATGAAGCTCTCTGCTGAAGAGAGCTTATCTTGCCAGATTACTTAGACTTAGGTGACCTGGCAGATGAATTAATGCATTTTTGGCCACTTTGCATTTAGACCTATGTGTTTACACTACTTTGTTTTATTTATCTTAATTTTAATTTTGTAATATTTTTAACTCATTCTTTTACCATTTATCTCCCTATTTGGCCTTTTTTTCTGATGAACACACTGCTTCTGAGCTACTGACACAGAAAAATGCTGAGAACACTGCAGAAATAATTATATGCCCTGCAGAGATGAAGCAAGTTTTAAATTGATTAAGCAGCTTACAGGTATTCCCCCTAGAGACAAAGGAACTGATACCTCCTTGCTTGGTATCAGTTGAGACCTCTAAGCTGCATTTTTTGGGGAAGGGGATAAATGCACAGAGCAGCTTTTCTTCTGATAGTTGTGGGTTTCAACTGAAGTACTTCAACAAGGAAGATGAAAAATATTCTAATTTAAAAAATTAAAATTATGTTCCTATTTTTGTATCACTTAGGCTGGTGACAAGATTCCAGCTGTCTGCAGTGTCTCTGCTCTCTTTGTTAGGTGCAGTGTAAAGACATTTTCTGAAATGCAAGGCAACATTGTGGTTATTTTTCCATACATACTTCACAACACTCCCTGGATAGGAAGTAGTCTTGTGTTGTTCCTAAGTTCACAAAGAGCTGTCTTTTAACAACTGTTTTGCAACTGGTTAAAATTAACCTCTTTCTATTTTTACAAACACTACTTTAAAGAAAGTAATGCAGTGCTATAGCAAAATCCTTAAAGGAGGATTTGTAATTAGATAAAAACCTTTTGAAGAAAAGTGTGCCTTGCGTCAGTTTTGTATCAGCTGCAAGGTGACAGTGGAGGGATATGGCTGCTCTTGAAATAGCTTTGAAATGCTTTGAAATATAGAGTGGAATGACTGTTATACTCTAAAATGTTGAGAAGCATGAAAAAGTTGACTAAACACTAATTTTACTTTCTGTGAATAAAATGACGCCAACTGGTATTTAACGCTTCAAAGTAATTTTGGTAATTTTGATGAGAGACATACTAGACTGCTCATATTTCTTGCTTTTGAGTGTAAAAGTAACTGTTGAGCCCTCAGTGAGGGCAGTGTGAAAAGCTGTTGTTGGTTTGGTTTTAAATAATGTTGTATTTGTGTTCCATTCTATTGCAAAGACTTCCTATGCAGGGCTAGCTCCATGTATGGAAATATTGCAGTTTCTTTTTTACGTGAAGTAATTTAGCTTTAACAGTAATGTAAAAAAGGAATAACAAGCATATTTCTCTGCTCCTACTCTCTTTAGGCTCCAAATGCAGATTACATTAAAAATATGTTTTGGAAAACACCTGTCCGAGTGTATATATGTGTTTTCTCTAGCGTATTGCAGTACTGGTTGGTAAACTACTTTTCTTGTTGAGTAGCTAAATGTAAATGCTGCAGCTCCAACCTTCCTGTCACTAAGAATTGTGCCTTAAGCTAAAAAGTCATATCTCATGCTCTTTCTTTCTGTGAAATTATGATCTGGCAAAGCCTTTAAATTTCACTGGTGGGTAGTAGTAAAGAAAAGGCTTAAACTGAATGATACAGGAGAAACTATTTTCCCACTTTCTAGAAAAAGCATTTAGTCATACTGTTAACCAGGGGAAACAGTATCTCCAGTTTGTAACCTAATAGTAAATAGCAATGCTTTGTACAAAGTAAGCAGCAGACAGTTTTCAAGAAAGCTGTACAAATTAATTTTCTTCTTCATCCTTTTGAAGGATCTTCCATATTGCATTAACAATGTAAAAAATAGAGGAATAGAACATCTCAAGGGTGAGAGAAGCAGAAGATCCTTATTAGAGGCAGCTGGAGATTTGAAGAATATTGCCATTGTAATTTCAAAATACCTTTATAGTTAGGCACAGTAGTCCCAATCCTATCCTGTAAGGAAGGGTATATTTCAGAGAGCTGGAACTTTACATTAGGGCTGATCAGTAACAATAGGATCAAAAAAGATGAGACTCTGGATGAGGAAATCTGCTCCAGAACTTTGCAGTAGAATAATTGTCACACGGATGGCTTTAGTGAACCGAATGTAGATTCTCTTAATTAAGAAAGGGAAAAACTGGAAAGGATCATTTACATCATTATTCATCCTTCTGCAGCTGAAAGATGTCTGCTGTTACCTAAGGTGTGTAACCATCCAAAAATGGCTTCTTGGCAGTAGCAAGTGCTGGCTGATGCTTGAAGACCAAAACTCATCATACAAAATAGTGCAGGATTAGGGAAAAGAGACCAAGTGTGAGGTGTGTTGCTCTGGCATGGGCAATACTTTTGTTTGTTTTGCTCATAATATCCAGAGGGCCAAATGCCATCCACAGTGAACAGCAGAAGGCCCTTCTCCCCTCTCCAAAGGCTTACCTTGCAGTTGATCTCCAGTATTCAGAAAAATTGAGAAGACGTTATACTCAGAAGTTACGGACAACAGTTTTGAACTATGCACACAGGGGAAAAAAAGAATTGCATTCTGATTTATCTGTCTGTCAGAAGCCAGTGAGTGTGAGGCGATGTAAATTATGAAAATGGCAACCACATATCAGATCATAAAACATGATCATGACACATGATCCGGGTTCCTCTCTGAAGTTCAAAGGGTTGCTTCTATCATATCTCCTGAAGATTTATCAAGTCATAAGTTCCTTACCAAAAATTCTCCTTAGAAGATTATTTGGAATTCCCATCTATCAGTAATTAGAAACCTAATTCCCATTTGAAATACATGTTTTCCCAGCTTTGTATGTGTGATGTTCTCATAGTTTCAGTTCTTGTCCGTCCTTCAGAGAGAGAGTTGTTCTCTCTCAGCCTTTATGTGGTTAGGCTAAATCAGCCAACCAAAAGAACACACAAGCTGTAAGAATGAGCAAAAACCAGAATAATCCAAAGTTTAGTAAGCTCACAGGATGGTTCGGTTTTCCCTTTTCCCCTCTCTTGATTGCACGCTCCCCAAAAACCCCAGAATCCACTGCTTCACTAAACACTTTTTGCTGCTGAACCTGCAATTTAAATTGCAAATTTGTTCCTTTTTACAATGGTAGGGATTTTTTTTTACAGTAAACAGCTGATTGCTTTCGTTTCAGATTCTGCAGCTTGTATTGTCCTCTTCTAATATTTTAGGTGCCTGGATGTTGCTTTGTTCCATTCACACACGCCATTATCCTAAATGGAATGTGAGGCAAAATGTTCAGTGAATGAGCCAGACTTGGATTAGTTTTTGTTTTCATCCCATAGTTTCAAAATAGTGAACTTGCCTTTTTCTCCTTTCTTTTTGCATGTGTGGCAAAAAGGCATTTTATTGGCCAGCCTGTACTTTTTATTGGTTAGTCTGTAAGGTGGGGGTCCTCCTGAGATGACTGTGCTCTTTCTGGTTTTCTGGCTTAGGGGAGCACATCATCTCCCGCTTTATCGTGCTTTGTTTTCCCATAATGCATGAAATGGAAACTTCAGGGAGTTAAAAACCAGAAGAAATGAGCAAAAAAAAACCCTAAAAGAAAACCCAGCAAAAACCCAACCGAAAAAAAGCCCAAACAACTAAAAACCAACAAATAAAAAATTGCCAACAAAACCCTCAAAACCAAACCAGAAAACAGAACCTCCTGTAAATTAGCAAAATATGCAGTGTGAGGCACATGCCCTGTGGGCTACTATGAGGAGTGTGGATTGCTTACTTCCAGTCCCACCTGGTGGTAACCTTGGGGCCAGATAGTTCTGTGGGAAGGCTGCTCCCACCGCAGCCCTGCTGATCAAGGTGTGCTTTTCACGTGAGTCTCCCCATTGACCGTCCTTTGCTTGTTTGGCTTTGTGTCACTGAATTGCCTCAATGCACAACTTGTGTTAATTTTGAATGCACCTGAGCTTTAAAAAGTATTCTGAAAGCTCACTGAGCAGGCTTTGACCACTAATGGCTGTCCAGTTCATGGGAGCACATTTTAAGTTGTTCTGAAATAACCCTTATATTTTCTCCCATTCCTCTTCTACTCCCACGGAGTGTCACAGACTTTTGATCCTTGGCATCAACTCCTCCATTCTACAGATCTCCTTTCTAATACAAGTGTAACTGTAGTTTTCAGTTTCTCTCCTGATGTTAAACATAAGTTGACACATACACTGGCTTGTTTTTCCTCTTGCTTGTAGGTGGTTACTGCCTATTGTGTGTAGCATTGTGTAACCCATGTTCTGCGTTGAGCTGGGTCATGAAAATGAGATAATGTACTTGATTGCTAAAGGTGGATCTACCACATCATTAACTGTTGAGAAATGAGTCAGCTGTGCCACATGCAATGCTAATACTTCCTCCTGATAGCATGACTGACCTTAGTACAAAGTGCTGTTGATGTATTGTAAAGAAATATTTGCTCCATTTTACAAGGGCAGAAACTAAGGCACAGACTCAGTGACCTCTTAAAATGACCACAGGAAGTATGGACTGTAGCAAGAAACAGAGTTCAGATCATCTGGCTCCAGGGACTTTAATTTTGAGATTATTTGCTCCAGGTAGGTTTGACATTGGTAATTTCATAAATGAAGACTCTATATAAAAAAAAAAACCAAAAAACCAAAAACAAACAAACAAAAACCCCCCCAAAAAAACCCCCCCAAAAAACAAAAAAAAACCCCCAAGAATTTCTTGGGGAAATCAGGGCTAATCTTATTACACAGTTTTAATGTATGTGTCTATCATTCCTCTCCCTAGTTTTTCAACATACTAGGCCAGTTTAATAAACTCAGCAGAAACAGAGCAGCCTATGTGTGTCTGTAACTTGCTTGAGAACACCAGAGTGAGCAGATGGCAGAGTCCATACTAACAGTTCCTACTGAAGGAGAAGATTTGGCAGGAGCTTGACTCAGGCACAAGAGAAACCACACAGGAATTAAAATACTTAGGACCATGAAAAGGTCTTTGATCACAGCCCAGGCTTTACTAGAAAGCAGCAGATCTGGTCACTGTTCAGAATGTGCCATACTTGCATTACATCATATGCAGTCAGTGCATCTGTTCATCAAGGTCGTAGCATCTGAGCATCAGATTATCCTGGTTTGTTTAGTCAAATCTCCCTCATTAGGCACTCAGTGTCCTAAGTTTGCTGTGATGCCAGAGAATGTAAATGAAAATTGGCCAAGCTACACAAAAGTTAAAAACTCTAGGACTTTCTATGGCTGTGTACTGACTATATTACTGTACATGCCAAAATGGTTTGAAGTTAATTCTGTTGAGTAGTTATTATTGCCTTTTCAGCAGGTTGGGGGAAACCATGACTCCCAGTTAATCTATAAGAATTCTGACCTTGTTGGCATCATGATTTTTATTGACCTTGGTACAAGTAATGAGTAAGACCAGACTATGATCTTCCTTTTTCAATAGCCTTCATTTCAGTTCTCAAGTCTGGAAACTGTTGTATTAGAAAGCCCAAAGTGACATGAAATCTGTAAGAAACATGTATCTGGTGAAGAACTGTTCTGTGGAAAAACAGATCTGGGACTTTTGTCTGATGATGTCCACTCTCTGCTGAGCCTCCAGTGGAATTTTTCCTGATATCCCTGCTTCTGTGCATGCCTTGTCCTAATTTTTTGGCTCTCATGAATTCTTTGTGCAGCAGTGTTTCTCCAGCTGTGGTGCCTTGCCCTCCTGCCCCTCTGAAAGCTGCAGTGCCCGGTGACTGCCCTTGGCCTGGGCTGCCACTGAGAGCCAGCTGCTGAACTCGTCATCCCTTCTCTGACAGTGATGTCTGGGAAAGCCCAGTGCAGGTGATATGCCATGGCAGCTATTTAAAAATAAAAAGTAAAACTAAATGCTGAGATTTCCCTCCATCCTTTGTGACCCTTTCTAAATGTGCCCATTGGTTCTTACCATCATCACATCTTGTTGTTCCCGGTTGCTCCACTGAGCTTTTTACCTCCCATTGGTCCCCTGCTGCCGGTGTCGCTGAGTCAAGCCTGCACTAAATGGGAAATGCTTGGGGAGCTTTTGGCGCTGCTGTGCCTTAGGCAGCTTGTGCTGTTTCTAAGCTGTGTCAGTTGGGAAGAGGAAAGGCTGGAAGAAATGCAGGATTCAGCTAGCTTGTCCTTTCTTCATATTTCTGGCAAGGTTGCTGAGCCTCCTGTCATGGTTTTACCCCAGCCAGCAGCCAGAACGCAGGCAGCTGTTCACTCACTCCCCACCAGTGGGATCAGGGAGAAAATTGAAGGGTAAAAGCCAGAAAGCGCATGGGTTGAAATAAAGACAGGTTAATAGGGAAAGCAAAGCAAAACAAAACAGGGAATTAATTCACTTCTTCCCATGGGCAGGCACGTGTTTAGCCATCCCCAGGACAGCAGGGCCTCATCACATGCCGTGGTGACTTGGGAGGACAAACACCATTACACCTAATGTCCACCCTCTTCCTCCTTCTGCCCAGCTTTATGTACTAGTCATTTGGAATATCCCTTTGGTCAGTTTGGGTCTCCTGTCCCACCTGTTACTTCCCAACCTCTCATGCACCACCAACTCCCTCACCAGAGTGGCAGTACAAACAGCAGAAAAGGCCTTGGCTCTATGTAAGCCCTGCTCAGCAATACTAAACACAACTCTGTATTTTATCAGCCGTGTGTTCAGCATAAATTCAAAACACATACCTGTACTAGCCACTGAAGAAAACTGTACCCCAGCTGAAACCAGCATACCTCCTCATTAATGTGAAATGTGGGCTCTGTTAATCACACTGCACAGTGGGTTTTGTTTCACATGATGTTAGAGATATACTCTGCAGGTACTGCTGGTGTAAACTGCTGAAGATTCCATAAGTAGATTCCATCTCATCCTGGAATCAGTAGTAACTGGATTTCCTCACATGCAGAAGGTACTTGAAAAGCTTTGCACCTGTTTAACCCCTGTTCTATTTCCTAACTTGCTGACTTTTTGCTCTTGAAAATCTGCCTTTAAAAAGTGTCATTCTCTCAGTGTCTTTTCCCACTATTTTGCCCACCCGGTTCCTGCACTGACTCTTTTGCCCTTCTCTGCCATAGAAATACGTGGTAGTATTAGGAATGTGACATTTCATGTGTTTCTTCTGAAGGTGCTTATTGACTGCACAAGGGGAAAGCACATTAAAATTGCCTCTTACAGGGTGCTCTGTCTGGTTCTGTCTTGCCATTACAAGGCATTTACTTGAGAGGATAAATTCTAGAAGACTAAAAAAAAATTTAATTGGTGATAATGAAAATTTATAAATTCCTATTGTAGAAACATGTTTGAACATGTTTTTTCATGTTTTTGAATTGAATATGGAACTTTTTTCTTAAATCCAAAAAGGAGAAAATAAAAGGAAGCTAGACATACTTCTAGTAAATGAAAAACCAAGGTGGAACTGGAGAAGCAAGCGAATTCACTTCTGGCCCTGTTTGCAACAAGGATACTGATAACGAGACCTTCCTGTACTTAGAGGAAATAATGTTAAATGCACAGACCTGGCTGAAGGCTTCTTGGCAAAGTAGGAAAAAGAAAATTTAATCTTGCACTGCCAGGGGATTGTCTTTTGCAGCAGAAGAGGAAGAAAGGCCAGGAAGGGTCTTACAGAAGGAGGAAGATGTAGTGGCCAGTTGGACTTTACCAGGCTTTATGTAACTTAATGATACTGCAGAGGGATGTCTGTCAACCCCTGCATTACCAGTTCCTCATTGCCATGTCTTTGCTCTCCATCGTGCGTGATGGTTGAAGGTCTGAGCTTGTTCCTGTTGCAGCAAGTGTGAGGGATGAGGCTGAAGAATGCACATCCTTCTCTTTGGCAGCCAGCAATGGTGCAACAGGGATGGCAATGGCTGCTGCTAGAAGTCCCTTTCACTGACAAGTTCACTAAACACAGCAACTGTCCCTCTGTTCTCCAGAATAGGGAGAAGTGAAGGAGTTGATCCAGGCAGCCCCCTTCTTTGAATTGTGCTGTGATCTGAAGCTGGATAACTTTGCCAGTCAAGGTGTCTGAACATACTGCTCTAAAAGCAGCATGAAGAAAAGCTGGGGCAGTACCACTCTTTCCTAATAAATCCTCATACCCTTCTTCAGTCTTTGGCCATGTGACATCGATCTGATACTGGCAGAGAACTGCCAAGAAGAAAAGTGAAAGAGGGATGTGCAACTACTGCAAAGCCAGCCTGATTTAGCAGGCAATAGTAAATTTTATTTGGGGGATAAGAAGGTGCTGGAACACTCAGTGAGAAACTGAAGTACGGTTACTGTACTAATAGTGCAAAGCACTAGACATAGAGCACTACAGAGAGAACAGGGTCTGTGCTCACATATTGTAAACCGTCAGTCTTGAAATCTGAAATATCAGCTCAGTAATTTTAGTAAGGGTTGATCCCAGAAAAAGAAGCATAAGTAGAAATGTAGCTTTATGTCTTTTCTAAGCAGTTCAGATTTTGTGTGTAGTCATAGAACCATTCTCTGACATGATTCTAAAAATTCCTTAAGTTTGCACTGTGAATGATGCAAAGTGACTGCAGCATCATACAGTGTCTTCTGTAAAGGATTTCTCAGCAATGAGTGCTTTACCTTCTAGGCAAAGTTGTCTACATAGTCAACTCTTCAGCAATCTGCTCAGCTGAAAACACACTTTTTAAATGGTGGAAATACTCTTTGAGATACAGAGACACAAATGTTCTAAGCATTGTTAAAAGCATTCAAAACCTAAGTCCCTCAGTCCTAAATAAATTCTTGTTCAAAAGAGAAATTTCAGAAGGTAGGTAGAAATATAAGAAATTTTCTTTCATCTAGGACATCTGTCTATTCACAGCTAAAACTTTGTTTTATCTTTAAAAGTTGGATAAAGACCTCTAAAAGAAAGAGGTTAAGTAATGTTGTATAGATATTATTATATGTTCTCTGGAAGATGGCTGATGATGCTTCTTTCAAGAAGAATTTGCTTTTTTTCAAATCAGTGAAATCATTTGCTTTTATACAGAAGTTGGATTTTTAATCAAGAGTATCAGAAAGACTTACAAATCAAACAATTCCCCACAATTTTTAGTCCCTGTTTCTGCAGAGTACTTGACCCACGCGCACTGCTGAAAGGTGTCTTGAAACTGCCAGACGACTTAGCACCTGAGGTTGAGCACCTGTGAGGTGAACAACACTGTGAGAGAGGGTCAGACATTCCATTCTTGTTAACCAGGCAAGGCCCAGCAAGCATGCCTGCATTGTGTCAGCGTGTCTGTGTGTAGGTCATGGCATAAATATGCACGTGCATGTTATGAACTCCAGACACTGAGTTCTCAGGATGCACATAATTACAGACAGAGACCTGTGGACCTTCTTTAACCATTAATTGTGCTTTTAACATGTGCCTTCATTTGACCAAAGGGGCAAAGACAAAGCAGTGAGACTTGGTCTTGAGGCCAGTGCAGAGGTAATGAATAGCAACACTGAGGCATTAAGAAAACCAGAAGTGTTAACAAGCGTTGATTTATGGCTTGTGTGGTTTGATGTTCATCACTTTGGGATGAACATGCACTTGTTGGAAGCACTGAGCAGAACACTCATTTTTGTAGATGTTACGATATTTTGTGTACTTAATGGCATATGATTCAACTGCTTATATGGATAAGGAGACACTTTTTTTTTTCTGGTTTGGCGTGGTTAGAAAAATGTGTGTCAACCTGGTGTAGAAGGGAAAAACTGCCTCGATTTCCTTTTGTGCTGTGAGCATTTTACAATCAATTGCAAGCTTCCACATAAACTTTTGCACTGATACCTGAGCAGGTGTCTCTTGGATTAAATCTGGCAGGTATTCACAGAGCATTTCCATTGTGGCAGTTTATTGAATGGAAGAAGGAAGAGTGGTGTTTTCCCTAAGATGTTTTTAAGAGTCCTACAGACTAAAGTTCTGTAGGATTTTTTTTTCTTGCAATCTTTCACTGGTTGTTGTTTTTTTCCTCCAAATGGAATTACTGCATGTAAAAGAGACCTGCAATAAAACAACTATGTTTTACTTCAAAACGGTCGTACTATCTGCAAAGGGGAAACCTATGCTGTTTGCTTAAGTATCTCACTTGCAAAACTGCTTAATTAGGAACTTGTCTGGTTCTGTGTCTGGTCTACACAGAAATGAAGATTAGAAATATTTTTGTCTTGCCTGCAGTGTCTGAGAGAGGTTGAAGAACAGAAATTCTTCATCATACCCCTAGAGATGCTGCAATAGAGAGACCATCATTCAGTTGGCATTTATCTCAGTATGTAATTGCTATTGCCAAAATATGTCCCTGCTGTTTTGTGCTGCAGAACATGTACTGGGAAGAGGCACCTCTGAAACAGTGCAAATTGCAAGTGTGAATTATCAACAGCAGGAAAGAACAGAGGCAGCAGTTTGCAGAAGTAACAGCTCTACCTTTTGCTCCCTAACTCCTGACCTGTGTGTTTTAAAATTGAAAGAAGTGTTTTGTTTGTGGCTGTGATGCTAATATTAAGGAGTGAACCAATGGTAGAGTTCTCATGTTTGCAGACAGCCTGAAGCTTTGACATTTGGAAGCAAGTTGTTTTCCAGCCTTCTCTCCAAGATGATGATGGTGAAAACTCACAATGATACACAGCATTATTAGTTGTGCAAATACCAGCTAAAGCTTTTACGATAGACAAAGAAATGTCAAGATTATTAATAGTGTTACACTGACTCCCAAGACTTAGTGACACTTAAGAGGTTGCCATCACATTCCTAGTTTTTCCTGTCTCCTGCTGCCTCCGTCCTGGTGCTGTGTGCACGCCCTATGCAGCTGCCACAGCAGTCTGCACTTGGCTCACATGCAATCCCTCTACAGTATTTCTTCAGACTTCCTTCACCTTGCAGAGTTAAAGATGAGCTGTGAGGGTAACATCTCCCTTGGAGGGGTAACACCTCCTGTGGAAGGATACCTGGGCTGCCTTCTTCTTCCCTTCTGGTACAGAAGTCACTGGTTTGCTGGTGTCAATGTGTTTATCCAGCTAAAATAGGCATATTGCTGCCCTTTGAGGCTAAGGGACTTCTCTGGGAAGAAGTCTAAGTTTTGTCAAGGGCTTGCCAGCACAGGAAGTTTCTGCCATCAAAACACTCAGGCCAGCAAAGCACTACAATGGCAGGCTGCTGGGTCTCTCCTTGTCCTTCAGGAATTAATGTAAATGTGCCTTAATATTACAGGGCACTCTGGAATCAAATTCAATAGGTTTTGCCCCAAATGGAATACGGACAGCATTCAAAACTGTAATGACATAGCCTAACTGCTGAAGGGCGGAGGACGGAAGAGATGCAGTGCCTTAGCTGAAGGGAATGTCTCTGTCTTCCATCAATGGGATTTAGGCTTCATAAATCAGAGAGGGACCTTTGGGGCAGCTGTTTGGCACAGGTCCCCTGGAAAGTTAAAAATTTCCCAAGTCAAAATGGGTGGAAAGCAGCTGAATTGGCTTTTTTTTTTCTGATTATATTGCACCTTCTGTATGAAGTGTATAATGGAGTAATAGCATCACCATGGACATGGGAAGAGGGGGAAATATTTCTACAGGAGTCTTCCTCTTCTCAGCCCCAAAGGTGTTTTTGTAAAGTGCACAGGGGTGAGGCCATGTGAATACTTTGCTCCTTTCTTATTCCTGGAAAGGTTTTAAGTCTACTAGGGTCTGATCTTATCAAGCTACAATATGTTGAAATAGGATTAAACTGTTTATACAGATACAGGAGTTCACTGTGTACACAGCTCTGCAAACTGAAATTTTGCCAGATATGTTAAGCCATTTAATATTACAAAAAAATTTCAAGGGGTGCACAGGACTTCTGATTAAGCTAACAGTAGTTGTGTTTTCAAACATATATGTTATGTTTCAAAATCTTTCAAAAATGTATTTGCAATGTGCTTTGGCAAATACCTGGTTTGATAGTCTCATGCTTTTCAGCCAACTTTCATTATTGGTAAACTGTTGGAAGCTCACAAATCAGAGTGGTTTTGGAACAGTGTATTTTAGAGAATCACAGCCCATCAAACCAGACAGATATCTAAGCATGAGTTCCTGCTCAACTTTTTCCTGTGAGTAGCTTCACTACTGTCAAGGAGATTTGTGATGTGCTTCATCAGTGACTGTCAGCCAAATGCTAAGCATGCATAAGACACTGCATTTTTTTAGGTGCTGGTGCTGTTAGTCTTTCACAGCTCAGGATGTCTCTTATCCAACCTCCTCTGAAAGCATGGCCAATTATGAATCCAAGTCAAGTTACCAAAGTACTTTATCCAGTCAGGTTTTGAAAATCTCAATGGTGTTTCTCATAGAATCATCTAGCTTCTCTGTTGCTTGTTTGCAGAAAAAGAATTCTGTTTACAAGTCAGACCAGTGTATGGGGTATTTCTTCTTTTTGTCTTGGCTAGCTCACTGCAGCCTCTGGAAAGTAAGCTCCATGAACATATAATTTCTAAATTGTATGCATTGTTTGAGAGAATAGAATCATGGAACAGAATGGGTTGGACTGGAAGGGACCTTAAAGATCATCTAGTTCCAGACTCCCTGCCGTGGGCAGGGATGCCACCCCTAGATCATGTTGTCCAGGCCACATCATCTGTTTGGATTTGTGCCTTTTGTTCTCCTAATATTAATTTAATAGATCACCAAACTGCAGGTTTCCTTCCTCCACATTTTCAAATTGTCCATGGTGGTCTCATTTCTTTTTTATGCTTCCCTGTTGATTATTATTTTTCTGCCAGTAGCTGTATTCCAGGTACCCTTGTCCTCACCTCTCTGATTCTACACTTCTCCCAGCATCTTCTAGTCCCTGTTTCTAAACTTCTGTGTAATTTTTCCATGTGGATAGACAAGGGTGTATATAATTATGCAGAAGAGCAAAGTTAACAGAAAAATACGGTGACAAAGTCAAATAATTAAAAATACAGTAAGGACTGGCAGCAGTCTCATTCTCTATGCCCACATGCACATGGCTGATCAAGATGCTGGCAATTATATGATCAAGTTATTTTATTCCCAAAACCCTTCCTTGTTCTTTGGACAGGATGTGTTTCTGGGTGTGAGTCAGGGCTGTGCATTGAAGGAAGCTGTTTTCTGTTGCAGCAGCTGATTTGTACCAAAAGGGCCCAACAATTTCCTACAATTTTCCCAATTGTAGGAAAAGCAAATGGATAGCTGTATGTTTAAGGAGACCGACCCCTGCCCTGGCCACTTGGATGACTCTGGTCCAGGATTTTGGTGATGCAAAGCAAGTGACTTCTACCTGAATTTTCAAAGGCAGTGACAGCAGGCATTTCACACTTTCCAGGTGCTTACCTGCTTGATACCTGCTGTTGGAAACTCTCTCTCTCTTCACAGATATAATAGAAGTAAATAGGAAAGATTTCCTTTTAAGGTATAAAGAAATATATTTTCTGTTAAAAATTTTCTGTATTCTCAAAAAATCATCTTCCTCACATTTCAGATACAAAATTAAAAGCTTAAAAGAAAGTGCTTCACAGCTAGTTTAAGACAGCATTAGAAATGTTTCTCAAGCTCTAAATTAAAAGACCACAATCAGATATGATAGGCATGCTAATGCAAATTATAGGTTCTCTATTAATTTTCATTTTGTTAGGCTTGGGGCTTTTTACATTTGTGAGTGACAAGCTGAGGTGAGGACCAGATATGACCATGGATATCGTTGACTCTTGAGTTTCCATCTTTATGGTGTCACTCACTCTGTTATTACATAGACTTGAAGCCTTATTACATAAATCTATTACTCATTTAGTATTTACTAACACTTCAGCTAATTTTGGAGTTGAGTGTAAGGAGAAATAAGCCAGTATACTTGGACCCTTTGTCTAGCCCACTGTCTGCCACAGACCCCCATCCTCACACAGAGCCCTTGAGTGCCCCACGTAAGCTGCAGCCTCAGAGTGGGAAGCACGACCTTTCCAGGCCAGAGCCAGCCTCACAGTGGGAAGCACGACGTTTCCAGGCCAGAGCCAGCCTCAGAGTGGGAAGCACCACCTTTCCAGGCCAGAGCCAGCCTCAGAGTGGGAAGCACGACCTTTCCAGGCCAGAGTCAGCCTCAGAGTGGGAAGCACGACCTTTCCAGGCCAGAGCCAGCCTCAGAGTGGGAAGCACGACCTTTCCAGGCCAGAGCCAGCCTCAGAGTAGGAAGCACGACCTTTCCAGGCCAGAGCCAGCCTCAGAGTGGGAAGCACCACCTTTCCAGGCCAGAGCCCTTCCTCTGTGCAAGCAGGGCTCCGTGCCCAGCCCTGCTGTGGCTCTCTGGGCTGGTCTGACAGTGCAGGGCAGCTTGCTGTGGGGAGCATCCTCGCTCTGACACTGCCCCGTGTCCTGGTGCACATGCAGCTGGGTGGTGTATTTTGATAGGAAGCCTGCGATATACATTCAGCTTTCGGCAGGGATGGATGAATAAGAAACAAATGTATCAGCTGCCGCGTTTCTGGGAAAGGCAGCGCTTTTTTATTGACTCCTGCTTCTGCAGTCAGTCTGACGGCTTGTACGCTGAAGTGTGATTTAACCAGTGTGAGATGAGTCAGAGAGGATTACACATATGTTGCACGACTTCCTTACAAAAAAGCGTTAACCAGCTGGAGTACAACATCAAGCCTGTCATTTCAGGACAGAAATCTCAAGCATGCAAGAAACAGGTGTCCCCACAAAATGCTGGACCCTTCAGGAAAGGCTGCTCTTTAAATACACAAGTGAATGCGTTTGTTTTGGTGGCAGGTCACTAAGCAACGTGCACTGCGCCAAGAAAACACAATCTCAGCAGTGCTTCTCAGCACAGTTGGCATCTTTGGCGTTGGATCACCATACCATGAATTAGCACTGACAGTAGCTGCAGGGCCTTGTCCACAGCAAAATACTGGGGGCAGACACCCAGCTACGCCAGTGATTTCAAGTACAAATTAAAAAGCAGGTATGCTGCTTAGAGTAAAGTAGTGGTTGGTGTTTAAATATTATACAGTATTGCCAGTTCTTCTAGGTGGTATAAAAGTGGATTAATAGTTACAAATTCCATAATCAAATGTGATGCTTTGAGCATAAAGATTACTCTTATCTGAACACTGTCAAAGCACAAATTTTTGTTGGAAAAATTGGTGGCAACTAAATAGGCTGAAAGAGTGTTGGAGAGGGAAAAAGGGACAAAATCTTTTAGAGGCTGGGTGTATGTGAAATACAGTAGTGCATACTTCTGTGACTGAAACCCAGACAAATTAGATGGCCCCACCCAGTTGTTCCCTAGAAGACTCGTCATCCTCACCTGTCATACCTAACCATGGCAGTCAGTCACATGAAATTTCGTTTAGAGAAGCAAACAAGTGGGTTATTGTCATTGAAAATGGACATCTTTTTTCAATTTCTTGTGTGGCCTGTCCCCTAAAATAAAAATCTCCAAAGCCACTGCCCTAGACATTAGAGAGGGCTGTCTGTAAATTGGGACAGAGGATATAGTTACAGCTTGCCTATATCTCACCAACACCTTTATGATCAGTGAAACTTGTCGCTAGCTAATCTGTAGCACGGCTTAGTGCCAGACCACAGGAGGAGACATGGGAGCTCTTTGCTGTCCATAGAGGAGCCACCTTTGTGGGAAACCAGCAGCTACAGAGCGCCCTGGCAGCTGTAATGCAGACTGGGGCATGCCCTTACTTTTGTTGATACAAAACCAGTCAATGCTTCTAAAAAGCAAAGTAGTGAGAAGTGTGAGGTGTGTGTAATACAAATTTCTAGCTCTCCTTTGCTCATGAGAGTGAGCTGCCTCAGGGTCCGATCTTGTTCAAAGCTGCATGAGAGATGGAGGGAGGGAGTGAACCATAACACTGAAAATTATCCTGGGAAGCCAGGTGACAAAGCATTACACAGCGAGTAAATAGCACTTACACAGGAAAATGAACTGGCATGAGTGGGAAACCTGTGTGTTGGGACTGATGGTATGCCCAGTCATGGCCTCATGATTATCTTTTGTAACAGGAGGAGTGGCCTGTATGTAATCACTCATGCTGAATTTACTATTTTACTTCCTCTATGTCACCATTTCAGTGTTGCTGTCTGCATGTACTAAAATGGAATTTGCACAAGCATTGAGACATTTAAAGGGGAAAGATTTACTTGATGCTCTCTGGTCCCTTTGGACAATGGCAGGACATGAGCCCCCTGTGAAGTGTTTAAACTGATGTGAAATGAGTGTGATGCTAATCCTGTCCAAAGGCTTGTGAGGAAGCAATACCAGTTTCATTTCCAAAGAAATGTTTCATTTTAAAAGGAGGTTAAAATCAATTATTAACTGGAATGACTCTGGTGTTTTATAAGAAGACTCCAGAAGGATGAATTTGTTAGACAGCTGTTTATCTTGCATTCACTGCATTTCAATATTGTTTTAAGACCAGTTCCTAAAATGTATTTCTTACTGCTCACATTGTCTCCTAGCATCACAGTGACAACTTCATGAGAAAGACTAACATTTTTGGGATGATACAAGGGATCAAAGATTATTAGATCAAATAACTTCTTATGACAGTGCAGCTCCTTGATTATGTCACCTGCCTCTCCCTTCTACCATGATTACATTTATATGAGCTCTCTGGTTTATTTGTTAATACCAAATATCTTAATATTGCCAACAGCCCACTTGATTCTAATCCCATGGGTTGTGCTGCTGATCATTTGTCTGGTCATGACTGGTACTCATCCTCAGGAGAAGAGAAATGCAACTAACTGCAACAAATACAGAACACAAGAGGTTTTCTCTTTGTCCCCTTCTCTTTTCCCTGTATCTCTCCCCTTTCTGAATTTCCTTTAAAAGGGTTTGGGAATGAGGACTCACCATGGGTAGGGAGGAAGCAGAGCCCCCCCTTTTGCTCTGGGACAGGAACACGCTGCTTATAACATGATGTGTAAAGGAAACTTATGTCCCAGGCTTTCTAGCACTACAGACTGCTGGCTGAGCAGCAGCAGTGACTGAAGTGACTTGATGAGAGTTCTGGATGCCTCTTGCCTGCCACCTGCTCAGCAGACAGGTCTAGTGGACCAGGCTGCTCAGCTGGGGCTATTTTGAGGGAGATTGTTTACTTTGGGGAGATGTTGGTGGAAAAAACTGCTGGTGTGCTCCTCTGGCAACTGAGCTGTAGAGGGACATGCCAAGTGGCAGCAGGAGCACCACATGTGTGTCCCCTCTGGTGCCTGCTGAAGTGGCTGGGGAGATGTCAGGGCTCCTTCACCACCTGATAATAAAGAGGGATGAAGAGGGATGCTCCATAGTAGCAGCAGCAGCTCAGCTGTGAGGATTTGGCTGAGCAATGTGCAAATGGATGCTGGCAGCACTTGTGCAATTCATGGTCTCTCGCCTCTAGAGGCAAAGGTGGTCCCAGCTGCCCTCCTGGACGCTTCTCAGAGGGCTGCAGTCTGAGCTGATTTATATGACCTGGAGTCTGAGCCCCGGGAGGGGACCACCCACCTTCTGAAAGTATGTTTATCTTTACTGCAATACCTGAGAGGCAAAGTGGCTCTCTTGCTAGCACCGCGATCCATCAGCTTCTAAGAAGTTACTCAAGTCTATTAGTTTCAAATTCATCGAGTTATTTTTAATGTTTCAGTTTCTGCATCCCCAGGTTGGAAAAGTGAAGCTCTCAGGAGGCGGCAGTGGGATCTCAGGTTGTTCATCAGCTGTGGAAGGAGGGTCTCAGACATTGCAGGCTGGGCAAAGGAAAAAAAGAAATCCTTGAGAATGATAAACTGAGTTGATGCCTTGAAAAAACTCAAAGATATTATTGGTTAAAAAAATTCTAATGTTCACTTTTCTTACTCTTGATGCTATTCTTTGATTAATAGTGCTAAGGGTCAATAATCCTTGGTGTCATCGTTCTTCATAAACAGAAATAAAATTGCTGACTTTTAAAATAAATGTGAGTCAAGGTTCATTTGCTGAAGGAATCAAAACAGTATTTTTAAAATTTGACATGATCTTTTCTTCACAGTTCCTTGCACACCTGTTTGCATTTCTTTAATAGAAGTGTTCATGAGATTTTCTTGCAAGGAATAATGCTTACAACCAAATGAGAAAACATTTTATTACCTTCAACATATATAAGTTTCCCTCTAAAGGAAAAATCCCACCATTAAAGCACATTTGGTTTTCTTCTAAGCGCAGCAAAGGAGCAAAGATTAGTTAGTGAAATATTACAAGGGCTTAGGAGCATACCTATAGCTGTGTGGCTTTAATAGTTTATGTAGAACCGCTATTACCTATTTGTAGCAGGTGCTGAACTGTGTGGATTGCTACACTCAGGCAAAATACAGCAAAATACTCAACTGCTGCAGATCCCCAGAGTTTTCAAGCCTGTGCCTCCTCCTGCTTGTGCGAGGTGGGTGCTGCTGTGGGAGGGTTGGTGGCCTTGCCCCATCCCTCACTCCCCTGCGTGCTCTGCTCTGCCGGGGGCAGCAGCAGCCAGACCTCACCTGGCCCTGGCCCTGGGGGATGTGAGTGAGGCCTCACTGCACCCCTGGCGTCGCTTTAGGGACCAGCTGCAGCCCCTGAGATCCCCAGGAGGCTGCTCCTGGGTTGTTGGGTGTCTCAAATCAGCTCCGGAGTCTCAAATGAAGAAGCACCTGCTCTGTGTAAGGTGTGCCAGGGAGGGCAAGGAGTGGGATGGCAGCACCTGGCAGGGCAGAACAGGAGCAGCTGTTAGAATGTGGGGATCCATGGCAGCCCCCCAAAGCAGGGGCTGAGCTTTTGACGGAGGGAAATACTAATATAATTCTGACTGTTGGGTTCCAGTTGCCTTGAGCGTGGTGTCTTGACAGAAAGAAAATCTAGTTACTGCTCTTGTGTACTGTGTGTTCAAGGTTGCTACAGAAAAAAATTCTGAAAGTAAACCAGAAGGAACTGTGCATAGTGCATATCTGGAGGTCAGTCCTGTTTTCTCTGTACTACTATTACTTTGCAATGTAGAGGTTTTTGCCCCTGCAAATTCATTCCAGAGGAGCTCAATTACTTTTCCTAAAGAAGTATACCAGGGAATTATCTAATTTCTTGTTTAAGTGGATAAAATACAGCATTGTAAAAACCTTTCCTAACTCCTAACATTTCTTGAACTTTAAGCCAAAAAGGATCTTACAGCAAGGTGTAATCTTATAGAAACTAAAGGTTTTGTTTTTCAGGTTGAAATTTCTCACTCTCTTTGAAGGTGGAAACAAGTGGTTTTAACACAAAGGAAGGTGGCTTTGGTAGCAGACTCTTGATTTTAGGCCAGGCACAGAAGTTAACTGATATATAAAAACAGAGGAAATATTGCTAAGAGTTGTTGTTACATTTCTACCAATGAAGATTTAGAGTACAGCTACTGGATAGTGAAATAACAGCAGCTCAGCACACAGTACTACCAAGTATGGCACTGCTTAGTCAGCTTTTAGAAATTAATTTAACATCTTGCTGAAAAAGAAAACAAACCAACAATCTAAACAATCTAACCAAGAACTCTCAAAGAAACTGTTAGTTGGAATATTCTTTGCTTTACTATTTAACATCAATTTACAGTAACCCAAAAGAATTACCTCAACTAAATTAAGCAATTAATGTGTTTAGGAGTCTCAGAATAAACAAATTGAATTGAGACTGAGGGCTACATTATTGAAAGATGTTTGTTTATGTACACTGGTTCGGTGTGAAAAAAGTACCCATTTCAGAAGAGCTGAGTGTTGGAAACCTGCCAGGAAAGTGCATGCTTCTGCTGTATTGAAGAGCAGAATGCACTTGCTGAAAGTCAGATCAAACTGGAGCACTGTCAGGGAAGGGGGATGTGAAGCTGTGGCTGGAGCTGCACCATCCCTAGGAGGAGACCAGTGAGGTCTCACTGCACCAGTACCAGCGCTGGCTGCTGCCTAGCTGGGCTATTTTGCCTGCAGTTTGCACTTTTCCCTGCAACTTTGCCACAGGACAGAAGTGACTAAAAGTACCAGTAGGTGTAGAAAGGGATTAGATTGTTAAACTGGCATTTCAAAGAAACACATGCCTGCATGCACCTGAACTCCTCAACTAGGTGGGGGAAATCTGTTGATTTTCCAGATTGCTTGGTAGGGGAAGGACTGCTTTATATTTTTCTATTGTGCTCCTGCTGTAAGCAATCAATGCTGGTTGATGTCTGACTGAAATGTGGGACCAGACTGATCTCATGCTACTGAGCTGTTCCTGTTTTGCTTCATCTTGTCTTGTACTGCTGAGTGCAGGCTGCCATTCTGCAGCTCTGCCTTTTGCACCCAGGATCCAGACTCTGCCACCTGGGTGTCCTTCTACCTGCCAGCGGAGAGCTGGAGGGTCTGACCTGTGTCACTCTACATACTGCTTGCTTAAGGGCCTAAGAATGGCCTTTTCCACCCTGTATTCCTTTCTGTAAAACCAGGACCAGCAAAATCCCTTCCTGGGCTTGTGCATTTTGTTCCTGCTGTACCTCTTGCAGCGCAGTTTGCAGCTCTGGGCTGGCACTGAAAAGTGATGATAACATCTGTGGATAATGAGCCTGAGAAGAGCAGTTAATGAAGATCTTGTTTCAGAAACTGTGCTTTTCTCAGCTCTAGAATAGCCAGAGACATGCAGTACATGAGCACGATGTTCATTGCACAGTGCTATTTTTGTCCCTCTCCCTTTCAGCCTGCCACCTTTTGCTGTGTGGAACCCCCACCCCATCCTGGTCAGGCAGTGGTCTCCAAAGAGGAGGGGCACGAACCCTAGGTGGTGTGTGAGACAGCAGTGTTTACTGCTTTAAAATTCTTTTTAAATTTCTATTTTTATTTAGGTTTTATAATTTATGTACTATTTAGCTCAAAGATTTTTTTACTAAGAGGGGAGAGCAACCAAAAAAATTTGAAGGCCACAGGCTTTTCAAGGCATCTCAGAAAGCTGACATCTGCAGACTCTTCTGTTCCATGAAGATCTAGTCTGGTTTTCCTCTCCAAATCATTCAGCCCCACCAGGGCTGTCATTTTCCTGATCGTCATCTACACAGGTATTTCAAGACTTCCTGCCATATAATTTTCAGTCCCACCTGGAGTCTGTACAAATGGTGGTGTAATCACCAGTTTGGCTGGGATGAATTTGTTGCATGTCACCAGCAGAGCAGGAGGTCAGACCAACTAATCTGTCAAACTTATGACCGCCTGCAAAAGCCCAGAGAGAGACCTGCAATAATTCTGCACAGTGGGAGCAACTAAATTTCAAGTACCAATTTTCCAGCTGGAGATTTGCTGGGAAATCAAAATCTTTGTTAGAAGATGATACTTGCGGATAAATGGTAAAGCAATACAGTGCCAGAGCAGACCTGGTGTACTGTTTGTCCTCAGCCACAGGCTTGGGAAGGATGCATTCTCTCCTTCTCATTTTGTGCAATGCAGACCACCTTTCTTTTACATGCTGTTTGTGGCTGCGTTGAGGCCTTTGTGACAGTGGCTGTAGCTTGCTGAGAGGTCAGTGAGATTGATCTCACCCTCCTTGGGCTGACAGTGATCTTGGGGGGAAGGTTTAGACCCTACAGCAGTTCTCCCTTGGTGAGTGCACTCATTGTAGCCACTGACACTTAACAAGGTTGGGCTTGTACAGAAGGAGGTCAGTAACTAAATTCAGAATGACCTACTTAGATTATGTGTATTGACTTAGTCGGTACTGATAAAATTCAGTGTAAGAGCTACTAGGCAGTAAGAAAAGAAAATTATGGTGACCTGTGTGGGGTCACCTTCAGCTGTACTTTTTCAGAGCAAGCAAGTTAATGGGTAAACGTTTGGAAATTGATGTATCTGAACCATGTGTGTGAAATTTCAAGTTGATACATGCAGGGACTATGCCTGCCTTTAAAAATTTGACTGTAAAAGTACAGGAGGAAGTCATCCTCTACTGGTAACAATTAAGAAGTTCTCCCCTGCCCCCCACTTCAAAGTGTTTTTCTCTGCCAACTCATGTACCACTGGTAATCATGAAGGAGGTATCTGTGGGGAAATAGAGGGGGTTTAATGTGCTCCCCTTAGTAATGCATGCGTGGGTTTTTCTTTGTATCACTTGGCATTTGATGCATTTTGACATGATGGCAGTCACACTGGGACATAAGCACATCTCCTTGAAAGGAAATGCAAAATTTGAGTTCTGTTCTCAGGTGTTTCTTCTCCAGCCTTTGAGAACAGAAACTTAGATGTGGATGTTTAGTGTGAATTGTGGCTGGCAAGGGCTGCTATGAAGAGATGAGCTGTGGCCCAAGCAGTACACCGTGTCTTAATCCCTTAGGAGCTTTGCAGTTGAAGACGTTGATTGATTTTGTGAAGTGAATTAGTAGGTTATAGGACTCTGCAGACCAGAAGTGATTTAGAGTGATGGGACTGTCTCCACATGTGAAACCTGAATGATGTAGAGTCCTGCTAGAAGGTTAGTTGCTGTAAAAGATATGAATGTACGAAAACTGAAAAATAACAGGGTGATGTGTGTGAATATGGAAGGGTTTTATGTAGCATGTAACAATGTGATGAACACATTGACACCAGTTGATTTCAAGAGGAAAGAAACTCTACTACTATCTGTGTTTCTAAGCTTGAAATCAACAGCTTCTGGTGTGGGTAGAGCCTTGTTCTCACATTGCACACATCCTTGGACCAGCAGTTTATGCACTTCAGAGCACTTCAGAGGCCTGCTGTAAATATTTAGAACATCCCAAACAAAAACCAATAGCCTCATCAAAATTAATTAAACTACCATTAGCAGGCAGAAAATTGTTTGTAATCAAAGATTTGTGTGCTCCCTAGTCTATTCCCAGCCTCTTGGTTCTTATCTATAACATCTAAGTTAACTAGAAAGACCTCTCAAAGTGAAGCATGGCTGTCTCTGCACTGTGTGCCTTTGCTACTCTTGAAAAAAACCATTCTTTCCTGAGGAAAGAACCAGCCATTCTTTTTATGTAACCCAGCATTTAATGGGGCTGTCTTTGAAGGGAGGTCACTGTGGGGAATGTTGGCCATTCCTTCCTAATCTCAGACATAATCATCTCCCAGGAGCAGCAGGCAGGCAGAGCACAGCAGCTGTTCTTGGCGATCCAGGCTGCGTGGCCTGCTTGTTGGTCTGGGGGTACAACTGCTGAACTCAACCCTTTTTTTCTCATTTTTCATCAAGTCAGATGTGAAGCCAATAAATGCCAGATGAGTCGCGGTGGCATGGATTTGCCATGAGCCAAAAGCCACTCCTTGTCCCCGCACTAGTAGTGCCAGTGCAATGTGTAAAAGGTGCATCACAGGATGTGTGGACACAGCTTTGCCCTGAACTGAGACCAGTGCTGCACCTTATCACAGTCTTCTCAGTTATAATTCTAGAGAAAGTCACACTGTAAAACACATTTAGGACCATATATATAATACTGAGCACAGAACTATATTCAAGGCAGTTATTTTAATCTTTACAACTTGGGTGTAATATCTTCTAAAATCAAAAGCAGTGTGGCCAGCATGCTGAGTGAGGCTTTTGTTCCCCTCTGCTCTAGTGAGGGGCACAACAGTTCTGCATCCAGTCCTGTGGTCTCCATCACAAGAAACACATGGATTTGTTGGAGCAAGTTGGGAGGAGGACCATAGAGGATGGAGCACCTCCCCTAGGAAAACAAGCTGAAAGAGTTGGGAATTGTTCAGCCTGAAGAGGAGAAGGCTCCAGGGAGAGATGATTCCATCAGTACTTAAAGTGGACCTACAAGAGAGATGGAGAAGGCCTTTTTATCAGGGCATGTAGTGATAGGACAAGGGATGATGGCTTTAAACTGAAAGAGGAAATATTTAGATTGGATACTAGAATTCTTTGCTGCGAGTAGAGCACTGGAGCAGGTTGCCCAGAGGTGCTATAGATGCTCCACCACTGGAAGTGTCCAAGGCCAGGATGGAGGGAGATCTGAGCAGCCTGGTCTAGTGGAAGGTGTCCCTGCCCACGGCAGGAGGACTGCAACGAGGAGAGCTCTAAGGTGCCTTCCAACCCAAACCATTCTGTGATTCTGTGTTTTTCCCTTCTGTCCCTATGACGCACCCTCTTCTCCATGCCTAGATTGTATTTCAAAGGAGGTGTTTAAAATGCATCTTTCCATAGGCTGAATAACAAGTGAATGGTGATATATATTCCAGAGTAAACATCAGTAAGTTTGGTGGCTTTTTTGGTTTGTGTCAATATCTTTTTTATAAAGCCACAGGTCTGAAGAAAATAATTCACACAGCTGTTAAATACAGCTATTATGGATTTCTTTCCACAAGGGGATGTAAGAGGAGATTGAGAGCTGAAAAAACATCTCAGTAGCACAAAATCTTGATAATTTATTGACAGAGAAATTTCAAAAAGACTGCAAAGAACATCTGGGAGTTTCTGCTTTATATTTTTTCTTCCCTAAATAATTGGAAGACTTGAATTAAATTGGAATCTTGATTGTATTTATAACTGATCTTTTATGGAACCTGTCATCCTAGGGCCTAGGGCAAATAAATTAAGCCACAAAACACTCCCAAGAGATGCACTTTCATGTTATTACTAGGCAAAGAAACAGTCCACAAGATAAGACAACACAGGAAACTTGTAGCAGAGGGAGAAAGGAGGCTTGGGGTCTCTTGGGGTCTTAGGCAGTGTGCTGTAAACCAAGCTTGACCAAAAGATAATATTTCTGCTTTTTATTTCTTCAAAGCCCTTCTACAGGAAAAGATGATTTATAATATAGGAACTAATGGCTAAAATATGCATGTATATTACCAGGGGTGAAAATAATTCTCTAACCTTCTGTAAATGTGGTGCCTTTGTGAGGCAAGGTCACTGCACAGTTTCTTCTGCTGTGCTTAAAAATATCTCACAGTTATCAAGTAAACATATTGCCAGATCCCAGAATGAGCCTCTTGAGTGCTCTTGACATCACAAATACAGTTGCCTCTAAATAAATAAACAAGTAAGCAATGTCATGTTGACTCTCCTGTATATTAAAAGCTTGCATTTTCCCCATCTCTCTCATTGAAATTACCATAATTTTAATTCAGCAGTTTTCAGAGAGATGTGCTCGGTGTAAAATCTACTCTAACAAGGCCCCTAGTGAAGCTACCTCCATGAGAAACCCTGCAAATCACCCTAGCCTTCTTGTGAGCCTCCCACAGTGCTGTCTGGGCCACCCTTCTCAGCTCCACTGAACTAATTGCTCACCTTTGTGACTGGCATTTTTCTGCCCTAGAGTTACTTCATGCACTTCAAGTGGCATGCCTGTACTATTCCTTTGCAAACAGTACATCTGTGTTTAAGTTCAGAGTGAAATTTGATGTTGGTAGTGCTTAAAGCAGGCTAGTTCTTATCCAAATTGAAACTTTCTCGAAGTGGAAGGTCAACAGCTTCATCAGGGCCATCTCCCAAGTGCTGTTCCTACCTAAGGGAGAATTTTTCCTACCTAAACGTCAATTACACTTTGGATAAAAAGAAAAGGAAAAATGTCATTCCTCACCTGCCTGTCCATGAGATGTTAATAATCTGTGTAGTATTCAAAATACTCCTGAGCATAGAATTGCATCTGTTATTGACCCTCATGTATAATTTCATAACTAGCATGATTATACTTGCAGGGAGGGGATCAAGTACAGTTGATACACACACATGCAAGAGCTATTCCAGCAGTACTGCTGGGATTTGTTATGTTTTGATTAACTTAACTCTCCCCTATCCACTGTTCCTCTCTTAGAGACTGTTGAAACTCAAAAGAGAATCTCTTTAAACTAACCAGAGATAAAACGCCAGCTTGAGGGTGTCATTCCTTCAAAGTGCCATACTTTTGTGTATTTGTTGTGGTGCAACAGGCACTAGCAAGAGTGGTCCCAAGGGATATTGCCCCTGGGCTACAGCTGGAGTGGTGGTGTGTTTCTGTGACAGCACTGTCACCTTCAGAGCGCTGCTGCTGGTTGTTCCCTGCCACCGAGGACAGTCTGGGCCTTGTGTGAAGATCTAAACTTCCTCCAGCCATAGTCAGTGATGTTGCCACACCATCCTCTGCCCAAGAAAGCCATTTACAAATCCTCTTTTCCCTTTTAAACTCTAACTTCTAAAGCAAGGGATGCAAGTCTGGAAGTGTATTGTTTCCTCCCTGTTCTCCCACTAGGGACTAGCTAGGGACATTTTTATACCTGTTGTTGCCTTATAGTTGATTTTTCCTCTGGTTCCTCATCACCTGAAGCCAATTTATATTGTATGCATTTCAGCAGTTTTTGCGGGGAGAGGAGACTGATTGTCCCCTCTGTTTTGCTGCCCAGGGGACAGACAAGGTGTGGAATCCATAGGGTGGCTTTGGTTTGTGTCACCCGCGGGGTGCAGCGTCCTGGGTGCATGCAGTGTCTCTTTTCTGATCGTGGTCTGAACGAGCCTCTCATCTCAGAGGTATGGAATGGGAAATCTGAGCTGTCGTGCAGTCACATTGAGGGCATGTGGGTATAGCACAGAACATATCTAGACAGACAGATGTGCGTGCACACGTACGAGGCAGCACTTCATCACTGTGGAAGAAAATGACTTTTAGCATCAGGAAAGTCACTGAACATGAAAAAGGTGAATTTCGCTTTGTGTGTAACAGCAGTTGTGCTGGGAACTGCAGCTCAGGAAGGTTGGTTGTGCTGCTGGAAGCTGCCACAGAGAGTGACTTACCACAAGAAGGAGACTTTATTTTTTACAAAGGGGCTTGTAAGCAAGGAGACAAAAAAAAAAGTAAAAAGTTTAGAAAGGAGCATGTTTCACTCTATCATTTCACAAAATAGCATGGAAGCAGGTTCTTCCTGGCAAGCAATGGTAAAAGACCATTAATAAAAAATAAAAAAACCCTTCAGGCCACGATTGAAATGTAACATTTTGTTCGTAAATTAATCCCAAATGATAAAACTATGCATGCTTTAGAGAGGAAAAAGAAATGTAATAATAGGTGGATGGAGGAAAGAGACTGGTATTGTTAAGCTAGAATCAAACATGTTTTTTTCCTACTCCTTTTGATTGTCCAAGCCAGTGTCAAAAACTTAAATAATCAAAACTGAGAAGAATTTCAGTAATAGGGTCCAGAATTGAATAAGTATAACTTGGACCGTGACTATCCCAGCATTATTTAAAATAACTTGATGAACAGATGTTAAGGAGCACCAGTGAAGAGCATGAATGTTAAATGGCTCTGTCTCCTATGCTGGATGTGGGGGCAGTGGCAGTGCCAGACCACAGCTTCCACCTCCACACCACTACTTGAGTTCTACTACAACAAACAATAATCCCTGCTTTATCTCTTCCAAAGTATAGCTGGGACATGTGTGAAATCATTTAGTTCCTAATGAGGGGTAGTTTAATGACTGGCCAATTTACGCCCCAGTGGAGCACTTGTATTTCCTGTCACATGCTGTCACCTGTGGCTGGTGGCCTCAGCAGAAAGGCTTGGGCTCTGGGCACCTCTCCACCACTCCTGGTCAGCTCAGAGCAAGAAGGAGCAGAGGTTGCTCCTGCTGTGTTATTGTTCCTGTCTGCCCTTCCTATAATGGGGCAGGATCTCACAGTCCCCTCCAGCCATCTGCTGGCGTCACTTCTCCCAGCCCCTTGTCACCTCTCGGCAGTGCCTGGCTGGGCAGCCCAGCTCATCCCCATGTGGAGGTCACGCAGCCACTCCTGCAGGGTTGGCATCCAGAGGAGCCCACTGCTGATGGGTGAGGAGACAAAGCTGTCTCTGTTCCCCCCTGGGAGCCTGCCATGCTCTGTGCAGAGCTGCTGCTGGTGGCTGGGTGCCAGAGAGTGACTGTGACACTGGGGAGGGGACAATGTGGCCAAGGACAGCATGGAGTTCCAGGCTTGCAGAGCTGGCTCTGAGGAGCATCTCTTCTCTCACTTAAGCTGATGGATTCTAAAACCTCACTGGAGCAGAAACAAATGCAGAACCAGGCTTTTGTTCACACCCATATTATCAAGAAAGTGTTCATCCAAAGTGACCTTCACAGGCTTGAGGAGCAGCCCCCTGAGCCTGGGGGATGAAGGGGTTTGGAGCAGAGAAGGATTTGTGGGTAGTGGTGCTTAGAAAGCTGAGCATGTCTCAGAAATGTGCACTGGCAGCCCAAAAGGCCAGCCATATCCTGGGCAAGCAGCATGAGCAGCAGGTTGGGGAAGGTAATTTTGTTCCTCTGCTCGTCTCTGGTGAGACCCCATCTGGAGTGCTGTGTCCAGCCCTGGGGTCCCCAGCACAGCAAGGATGTGGTCATTCTGCAGTGAGTTCAGAGGAGGGACACAAAGATGATCTGGGGACTGGAACACCTCTCCTAAGGGGAAAGGCTGGGAGAGGAGAGGAGAGGAGAGGAGAGGAGAGGAGAGGAGAGGAGAGGAGAGGAGAGGAGAGGAGAGGAGAGGAGAGGAGAGGAGAGGAGAGGAGAGGAGAGGAGAGGAGAGGAGAGGAGAGGAGAGGAGAGGAGAGGAGAGGAGAGGAGAGGAGAGGAGAGGAGAGGAGAGGAGAGGAGAGGAGAGGAGAGGAGAGGAGAGGAGAGGAGAGGAGAGGAGAGGAGAGGAGAGGAGAGGAGAGGAGAGGAGAGGAGAGGAGAGGAGAGGAGAGGAGAGGCCTTTTCTTATGAAGCTGGAGAGGTGTGTTTTACAAAGGCATGTAGTGATAGGACAAGGGGAGCTGGCTTTAAACTGAAAGAGGGTAAATTTAGATTAGCTATTAGGAAATTATTTACTCTGAGAGTGGTGATGGGAACAGGTTGCCCAGAGAAGCTGTGGATGCCCCAACCCTGGAAATGTTCCAGACCAGGTGGGACAGGGCTTGGAGCAACCTGGTCTAGTGGGAGGTGTCCCTGACCATGACAGATGAGTTGCAACTAGATGATCTTTATGATCCCTTCCTGCCCAAACCATTCTGTCATTCAGGTTGAAGCTTTAAGTGCTAATTCTTTCTTGGTGCTATTCAGTTCATGATTTTGAAGTGCATAGATGGACTTGTTTGTCCCACTGGTGCCTACACAGCAGCTTCCTTGTGCTGGTGCATGTAGCACCCTGAAGTGGACACTACAGCCAGATCACACAAATCATCCTATCAGCTTGCACTGGGTTTGTGTCTGGTCAAAGCTTGTTTTTCCATGGCTGGCAGTGCCTGTGCCTATCCCATGAGCAAACTGACAGGCTGGGGAAGTTTGGCCTGACACAGCCTGTGAAAAGGCCCAGCCAGCAGTGGAACTCTGCCTGAGCTGCTGATAATCCCTTTCCTTTAGCTCTCCTTAGTCAATTCAAAGCACTAGAAACAAATTTATGAATTGCAAAAAGGCAGTGGCTCATAAGATACTCGAGTACTATGCTGAAACAGCAAGTACAGGCTGAAATAGTTATTTCAGCAAGCAGTGGAAGCACCAGTGACAGTGGTTTGGCCATTAAGAGCTCAGCTGAATTTTGGTCAGTGCAGGACAGTGTGTTCTTCCTGGGATAATGGCTGATTGATGCAGTTGATTCCAGCTTTGCCAGACTGCTAAGCTGCCAGTGTAGACCACAAGATGTTACAACACTTCTCAGCACCTGTGATGGCAGAGGTGAAGTTCTGCATGGAAATGCAGCAGTGGCGCAGCAAAGACGCAGCTGGTGCTTGGTGGGAAGCTGAGTGCCCGTGGCTGCTGTGGGGGTGGGTGTCAGGGCCTGAGATGCCCCTTGCACCGGGCAGGTAGTGCTGGCAGGGGGACAGGGGGCAGCTGATGCTGTGCTTGTTTACTGCGTGCGTGCTGCTATTTCCAACTCTGTGACTCCGGCTCTGTTCCTCGGGGAGATTAAGGCTGCCCTTATTTCTGCGAATCCCCAGCTGAGATCATCCACAGCTTTAGTATCTGTGCTTTAGTAGGGATGAATCCCATCCTGCAAACAGGTTTATAATCAGTGCTGCCATGAAGGTGATGATCTATGGCAAGGGCACCTGAGGATATGCTTGGCACTAACATGGACAAGACCGTGTTCCTTCCTCACCCCCTTTGCAGAGCAGAAGCATGCACTAGACAGTTGCTTCCTCTCAAGGCAGTCAGCAATGGGACCTCTGCCTGTGCATCCCAGAGGACAAATTCCAGGAGGACTCACAAGGGAAAATAGCTGTGCTCTCTGCTAGCAGCCCTGGCTTGGTTGGAGCTCCCAGCCAAGGCTCCCCAGTGTGGTGGGATCAATCTCCCATGCAAAAGGCTTGGTGGCCTCCTTGGTGGTGCTGTCATGGGGTGACACATGACGCAGAAGCAGATGGTGCTAATCCACCTGGAAAGTCGAACATAAATAGAAAAACTTCTATTTACTCTTGTAAGCAGAAAGGATGGCCTTCAGGAGGCTGCAGTAAATGGGGCTGCAATGCCTGAGGTCATGTGTGAGCATCTCTTCAGTGTGTGATGGCCATGTCAGCCCATGGAGCCCCTGGATCTGGCTCTTGGTGCTTCTCATGGTGCTCAGCATCTGCCTGGGGCGCCAGGGGCCTCTCTACCAGGCACGTGTGGAAAGGGATGCTGTGCAAAGTGCTGCAGGTGTTCCTTGGTTAACACTCCTGTGGAGCAAAACAATAAAGGCAGCATGTGTCTCTGCTCTTTTCCACTGGCCTTCAATGGGGCATTTTCCTTGTACTTCAACACCATAATATGCAATAGTCTGATAGTACTGTCCCCTGTACTTTCAAATAAATGTGTTTATAGAATATGAAATCATTATAGTCTATGCATTTTTTTTCTCATTATAATCCACTTCTTTTTCCTCTTGTAGAAACCTTTCAAAACTTGCATTTAGGTCCATCATTATTAGGTGTTGAGTATTCAAGGGTAAAAGTAGCGTCAGCTTGACCCAGGATGATAACTGTCCTGCTGCTGAGTTGTGCATTATGGTGGAAGGACAGGCTGAAACTGAATTGAAACTCGTCTGTGTTTTTCCGTAAGTGAGACTTTTTTGGTCTTCCTAGAAGCAAAAATTCCAGACTTTAAATTTTGACTTGAAATGTCATTTTTGGCAAACAGTTTTAGTACTACACTTTGGCAGACCTCCTGTGCCTTTTGCAAAAGAGCAAAACTAACATAATCCTGTGTGTTTGAAGAAGTACACTTGCTAACACAGATTGCTTTTGACCTAGATGGCAAGCTCCTGCCTGCCTGTCTGGCTTGGTTTCTAACAAGTCAGCTCCCACAGTTTGGGCAGCTGCTATAACCTCCTTTCTCCAGAAAGACATTAGGAAGTTAGGTGAAATCTAGGTCAGCCAAATTGGGGGGTGGGGGGAGAGAAAAAAATCAAAACTTTTGTTTGAATAAAAATGTAGAAACACTATATTTGAAAATGAAATTTCTCTGTTTAAGAAGTCTCTCTTGTGACAATTCTGTTAAAGCAGGACTGGCATTATTTCCCAAATTTTCAAGTTGTTAAAATTTCTTTATATGTTTGTTGATTGACTAAGCAATTTGCCAAATGTTATGCCATCCAGGGCTGGTAAGTGTTGCTTGTGTCTGTAAAACTTTATTTTTCCATCTCGAGTGGATCACATTTTGAGATTTCAAGAAGAGAAGTTGTTTGTGGAGAGTCACAAAGGAACTTTCTTTGATTACTTCTGGGATTTTTTTAATTGCCCTACACAGACTACACAAAAATAATTTTCCATTAGTATTTTATTTATTTGCCCTGGTATAGAAAAGTAGTACCATCAGATCTTCACACAGGCCATGTTTGCTGTTTGCCCTGAGTGTTGTTCTGTAAATAATAATGCTACTTTTATAAAACCACCGGACAAGTCTTCTGTCCATCAAGTATGTTTCAGTGATGCTAAAACAGAAAACAATGAAGATTTCAATGGACTCACTGTCTCAGCATCTTAACATAATTTAACCAACAGGATATGACAAGAAGATGCAGCTGACTTCTTTCAGCGTGTAACATCTTTAGGCCTGCAGCTGATTTGTATAAACAGTTGTTTTTTCAACAATCTTTTATATGAGGAGACTTCCTGTGAATTGCGTCATTTGAGGCAGAAAAAAACACAGTGAGCAAAAATATCACTGGAAGAGCCTGGAGCATGAAAGGAAAACAATAGGTGCTTTTCTCTCCTCTGATCTCCACCAGCAATGTGTGTTGGGAATATTCATCCCGCAAGTTTGGTCTCCCGAGGCTATGGCTGCAAGCTCAGCTGCTTCCCCCCTGCTGCCCTCCAGCTTAGCAGCTCCCCAGGCAGGAATTCAGCGTGAGGTGTACACAGAAACTGGGCAGGAGTCGGGAAAAGCAGCAGCGATGAGTGACGGGGGATGGAGCTGTAAATTCTGCACATTCCTGAGCAGTGAAGAAAGAGCTTGGAAGCAAAAGAGGGAGGAAAAGGGAAAGAGGAAACAAGAAAGTACCAGAAAAAGAAAACTGGCTGGGGAGTCAATAGCAAAGATTGACAAAACTGGGAGTGTGGCACTCCCATGAGGGGCAAAGTAGCTGGTTACAGGGAAATGAGGTGTGTTGTCTCTGTGATCTGGAGGAAACCTTTATTTTTCCTTTAAGTGCATACATTCATTTGATATCTGGTAATAAAAATGTTTCTCTGTCTCATTATGACCCAAGTGCTGTAATTTTTGTAGAGGGAATAAATCAGAATATATATATTAATAATTGGTAGCATCATCACTACATTTCCTGCAAATTGAGCTTTAGGTTTCACAGTACCATAATCATTCACAAAAATTATCTCTAATCTAGAGTAAAGCTACCGGATGAGAAACAAAAAGCTCACAGATAAACCCACCAAATGAAAGGGTGCAGGAGGGGCTCTCCACCTCTCCACTGGAACATCCCTGTAAGAAGGGCTGGTGCTGGGGGTGCCTTTTCCCACCTCCCACCCCACCACAGCATCATGAGCAGGCACATTCCCAAGTGACACAGCAAGCCTTGTGTCTTGTAGAAAGACAGTGCAATGACTTAAAAATATGTTAGTGAGAATGGCTGCAGGTTTAACATCGGTCTGTAATTTGGATTTGCCAGCTTGTTCAGGGGATGCTGCCTGTCTCCACTCTGACACCTTGCAGCACCAAGCAGCACACTGCACTCTGGTGATGCTCAGGTCAGCCCAGCTCAGCCCAAGGCAGGCTCTGCTGCAGTCAGTGTAACAGCAGCTGAAGTGGTTTTACAGGTTCCTGGCCTTGTCTCACACGGAGCTGAGGCAATGATTTTTCTTCAAGGACTTGTGCGCTTGCTTCCAGTGACCCCTCTCTGCCTGCAGTGCTCTGTCCTACAAGTGTGTGCTCTGCAGAAGCCTGTGGTTTCAGCCCAGATACAACACCTTTGGGGAAGTGACCTGACTGGTTCTATTTTGGCTTATTTGTTTTTTAGTTTTCTACTCCTACCCATATCCCGTGTGCTTGCTCCCAGCTTGCTAAACCTTCATACTGGTTGCAAAGGACTTAATATGCTCAGAGGATCCATTTCTTCTCACTCCTACACAACTTTAAAGATGAACTTTTTATGGGGCATTCCAGATAATAAGAAATCCCCACAATGGCTGTATGTGCTGACTTCTATTTTAGAGCTTGCTACCAAAATCATCCTAACTGCATGTCAGCACAAACGGAGTTGTGCGTTTCTTGGGATGTGTTTGAGAGGAAAACATGTTGTGTTTTGCCAGTAGCATATTATGGGGGGGTTTGCCCATAACATTTTCTGGTTTTCTCCTAAGGGCCTCTTTCAGTACGCTGGCAACTGTTCTCTTGAATAAGACAAGCATTAAGACACAAAAACTTAAGTTCGTGTCCATATCCCACTTTGACTTTCCTTACATGCCCTGGGAGGAAATCCTTTTGGCATAAGTGGCTGGCACTGCAGCCAGCTTATATCAACCTCTAAAACGATGATATTTAATTGAATAAAAGGTGAGCTAGTATAGAAATGTGTGGGTAGACAGAAAGAGGTGCACCATACAGATGTTCATGGAGCAATTATTTACAGTCAGCAAATGTCTTTATGTGAACATCACAGTCACAAAATAAAAAATGCTTTGTCATGCTAATACTGTGGCCAGGTCATGTGTTGCTCAAACACATTAGAAAAGAACACTAAGGGGATATTAGTGCACTGGTGAGTTTTGAGAACAGCCTACAGATTTTCTGTCAGTATTAGGCCCCTGGCCATTGTATTTGTTTTATAGATCCTAGTTTTGAAATTATGATCTTCTGATGGCAGTGGTAAATAAGCAATTAGCACAGAGCAAGCTACTTGTTCTGCATTAGTGCTCAGGGACACAAGGGTATCACCATTTTTTCTATAGGGTCTCTGTGTTTAATTAATAATCCCTAAAGGTGACAGACGCTAGTGCTTGCCTTTTTCTTCTTGCTCACCCTTTTATTTAATTCTTTGATTTTTCCACTGTAATCCCCCCAAACTGCTAAAGAGGAGGACGTATTCTCTGCCCATAGCTTGCCTGTTTCTGCCATAAGTCTCTTGGGTTTAATCAATTGTGTAATTGATGTGTGAAACTGTGATTCTCATAAATTGATATTGTCTTATGTCAGAAGTGGCCTAAGTGAAACAAGAGCTTGGTTTTTATGGAGACTGTCATCACATTTTATGCTTCTTCAGGAAGAACTGTCTGAGTTCCACCTTTCAAACCCTCTCCATGCCATAAGAGATGCTTGTGCAGTTTGCCCTGCTGGTGTGGCCCAGGTGTGCAGCCACAGGTGGGTGAGGGAGTGAAGGCAGATCAACTGCACTGCAGAAGGTCTGTTATAAGCAGTGTGTTTCCCTAATCAGATTCTGATTTACCACAGTATTGGAAACTGTTTTGTGCTGCTCAACATCTTTTTCACTCTGTCTCATAGATGCTGGGGAAGCAAGGACAGTTCTCATGCTGCATCAATGCACAATACAAGCTCAATTAGGCAACCTGCTTCTAGCTACTGCCTCCAAACTCCTGCTTTGGGGCAGGTTATTTCTGTGCCTCGAAAGGGGCAGCTGTGTCACTGTGCCCTTGCTGTGCTTCTGAATGGAGGAGCTGGATTGCCAGCCACATTTGGATCATTTGGATACAGAGCCCTGGTTTGGGCTCAAAAGTCTCTTTTCTGCACCATAAGGAGTGCAGAGAGCTGCCAAGTTCCCTATGAGGAAAAAGTCAGTGGATGAGAGGTGAAGTCATTTCAGATCACTGTTCTGTCTCAGATATACCCCTCTCTTACAAAATCTTCTGCTTTGATTCACAATCCATGCACTGTGTCTTTGTCTCCCAGTTAAAGATTCAGGCAAGACAGAATGATTACTTTGATTTTTGTGGAAGCTCTTGTCAGACACCACATGGCTGTGTCCTAGTTGCCCCAAATCATTCTGGTTTCCAGCTAGGTTGTGTGAGTTACCTTATGTGCTTTTCAGCAGTTCTGTTCAGGGACCTGCATTTTGGCTGAGTTGGCCTTGAAAAAAATCCTCACTCTTATAAATATTTTGACCTGCTGCTGGGCTATAGAAATCTATTCTTAGAGCAAATGATGCTATGGCAACTGTCCCTGCAATATGACACAGTAGCAAGAATTCTGTCTTCTTTTAATCTGTAGCTCCCAAAATACCTTCTGCACATCCCAAGCCACCTGGCTTTCCCCACCCTCCTCAGATCCAGGAAAGTAGCTCCTTCCCAATTTATTTTTCTAGTTCAGTCTGAGGCAAAACCGTCTTAAGCCAATTTAAGTAGATCTGAAATAACATACTCAGTCCCAGCTGTCATAACCTATATTGCAGGATATTCCCCTTACTTTTCTATGACGCTTTCCCAGTTGCTCTTATGATCTGGTTTCCCCTCAGGACTTCCTAAATAACCCTGTGACATGGGCTTTATCATACCCTATATTCCTCTTTGTATCTCCTACCAAAGGTAAGTTGTCAACTTGAAAACATCTGTTTGCACTTATTTTTTCAATCACTATAACATCTTATTTATTCATAACATTTTTACATACAGCCTTTTCTGATAAGACTAGCCTGTGTTTTATTTATTGATTTATATCATTAAAACAACTAGATTTTTTGGAGCCCACATATGTCAAGAGCTTGCTTTAGTTGGAATGTATCTATGCCCATCCTAAGAGATGGGCTCTTCCTTAAAGAGCTGAAGACCTGGTGTTATAAACATGCTCAGAACTAAACATTACACATTCAGGACTGTTAGCAACAGACCTATAGAAAGTTCTGAAATTTTTCTCCTCTCCTGATCCATGCTTATTACCTACTAATTTCCCAAGTACGCTGTGGGCTTGTACATGGCATCCTGCTAGTAATTGGGAGCTGCAAGTGCTGTTTGCTCGAGTACTGAGCCACCTACAATCTTCACAGCATTTGGTGAATAACTGGAGGATTTGTGTGCTCAGTACAGCCCATGTGCCATGACTGTCTTCAGGCGGCAGTGCAGTGATAGCAACAGTGTGGCTACAGAGAAGTTCTGCAGATAACAGATAAAAACAGATATATTCACCGCTGGTGGAAACCCACTGACAAATGACCTGCAGGAGGAAAAGTAGCACACATGGCTGTGGAATGTAAGGGGGTACTTCTTGCTATCCTGCTTGGGCTGACTTCATTCTGCTGCCCTGCCAGGATGCCACTTGTGTGTGTGTGTGTGTGTGTGTGTCTGTGTGTGTCTGTGTGTCTGTGTGTCTGTGGGTCTGTGGGTCTGTGGGTCTGTGTCTGTCTGCATGTCTGTGTGTCTGTGTGTCTGTCTGTGTGTCTATGTGTGTGGCACTGATGTGCTGAGGCCTGGCTGATAATGTCATTTGCAACTCTTCAGTGCGGTCCCACGGGCATTAGAGAAGTAAATTGTCGTGCTAAAATGTGGGCATGAACAAAAATACTTGCCCTGATTTCTCTGCCATAGTAATAATAATTTCTAGCATAAATTATATTAACCTTCTTCCTCTCATAAAAAAAATTGTTTTAACCCTTTAGGGAGAAAGAACAGGATAACAGACTAAGTATAACGTACTGTGTTTTAAATTTATCACTGTGCCTCAAATTCCTTCTTACATTATTTTACTGAAAGACTTTTAAGGTCACTTTTATGCAATGAAATGTACCGATATTTTTGTATCAAGTTTTCCTCACTGGTATGTAAATCCTATAAAATACATGCTGTTCACATTATGCCTTTTCTTCCAGCTCTCCAGTTGTCTTCCTGCACCACAGGAGGATGGACCACCAAACTTTAGAGTCTGACAGAGGAAAGGGAGGGGAGGGTGAGCAGACGACAGTGCAGAGTCCTTCTGTGCCCCAGCTGCAGAATGAGGGATCTGGAGTGGAGCAGTTCCACTCTCTGTTGGCTCCTGTTAATTGGGACACAGCTTTGAACTTGGTGCTTGTGCCTCGGTGAGCACCCAGAGCCATCTGTCTCCCCAGCTGCCATCAGGCAGGTACTGAATCATCCAGGCACTGGGGAACATCTCCAGGAGGAAAGAAAGCAATAGCTGAACACATTCACTGCAAGAATTTGGGCATTCAGCCCCCAAGGCCAGCAGCCCGTCTGCTAGGTTCTGAGCAAACCTCCTTGCTCCAGCAGCTTTGGGGTTAATCAAACTATTCCCTCTTCTTTTTTTTTCTTTTTTTTTTCTTATTCTTCCTCTCAGAGACAAAGCTATATCCCTGGCAACAAACACCCTATTGCTTTATCATGGTCTAAGCCCATATTTCACCAAAATCCCCATGGGCAGGCTGATGCTCTCCCGTGTGTGATGTGGCTGTGCCCTGGCAGCTCTGACTCTGACACCAGAGCTCATATAGTTGCAAAAATTCTCTTCTGCTGTGCCTGCATAAATAATTATTTGTTGTGCATGTGTGTTTATATTTATTTATGTGTCTTTATTTGTATGCATGTGTTGTAGTCAGAGTTTTCTGAAGTTTCTAGGGGTGCAGGCAGGGGAAGAAGCCTAAGTCCCACTGGGATTAACCCTGTCTGGCTGTGCACACTTCTGCCTTTGTGTGTTTGTCCAGCTCAGTCCTCCGCTCCTTCCTCTCACACCCGCTGGCAGAAATGAGCTGCCCCAGCAGTGACCAATTGTACCAGGTCAATGGTAGGGCAGCTCCCTCCCTCCCCTGCAGCCCCTTTCCCTTCCCTCTCCACCTGAGCTGCTTTATGGAGGAGACAGCCAAAGCTGCATGGCTTTGAGGTTTTTGGGATAGGGTCCCCACTTGCCTACCAGAGATGCAAGGAACCAGCTGCCTGGGCACTGGGCACTGATGTCCTGCCACATCTGAGCAACCTGCAGCACTTGGGTTTTGGTGAAGGAAGCGAGTGCCATGGAAGCAGTCTACATCCCTGGCTCAGCAGGACTTGGGTTTAATGAATCCTTGATGCTTTGCATCATGTCTTTTTGTTGTTACCATCTAGCATGCATTTAGCACGTGTTTCTAACCAGGTAATTATTTTATCCTTAGGTGAAGCATGTACTCCAGCACCTGTCATTAGCAGCACCATGTGTTCAGTTTATGCTGTAGATCCTCAAGTGCTATATTTGGATGTCTTTGTCATAAAATACCTCAGGTGCCCTGTGGAGGCCTCAGACAGCCCTTTGATGAACTCCAGACGTGCTCCTCATTGGCCCATTATCTAGCTGTTTACCAGGTGCACTCTCAATCACCTATTATATTAATTGCAGCGTTTCAGTAATTACATTTCCTGTTTTTCAGGCCTATGTGCTATTATTTCAGTCTTTCACAACACACAGACCTGGAATGCGTGCTGTCAATTTGTATTCATGCCAACCAAGTGCAAACAGAGCAAACTGCCTGAGAGCAGGGAAGGACACTGATGTCTGCAAGGACACCAGGCACTGTGTGGCAGCTTCACCTGCCCTGCACAGACTTCCCCACTGAAGAGAAAATTTCACCCCTTGGTTCCACTTCAACCTGCAAGAAATGAGATTTCCCAAGCCACTAGCCAACTGCGTCATAACTAGGAGCAGTGGTGGTTTCATCTCTTCTTTAGCATCTTTAGCATCCATTTTCTAAATACAATATTGCTCAGTCTTTCTCACACAAGATCTCCTGGTAACTTCCTTTTTTTTCCCCTTTAATAAATCTTGCCATTCAAAATCAGTTGCTCTGTATGGACTTGCAATAGAAAATATTTGCAGTACCATTTTCTTTCTGTAGAAATGCATTTATTTCCTATAGGAATAATATGCAGTAAACACATTTTATTCCTCTGCATCTGTCACATTGTAAAGACTGTGTTTGGTTTAGGCATTTTCCTGTCCTTCTATGAAAATGCATGAACTTATTCAGGTTATGAAAACATTGAATGATGTGCTTGGCTATTTGCTGCTAGACCACAGACCCATGCCAGCCTTCCTCCCCGCCTTCCTCACCCTCTCCATTACAAGGCTTCCCACACCTCCAGGGTTTATGCCAATGAAGTCAGTGGAAGAATCCTTTCTGCAAAATGAAGTCTTACTCATTAAACAGCAATTTGTTGTTATATTTATCACAGGTTTCCTCACTAGGCAGACTCTACAATGTATCTCAGAAAGTACCTTTGGTTTCTGTGGGAGCTTTGTGTGGGTTGCTGATGAAATTCTACCTGTTGTGCTTATTCTCCACTGAGGACCCAGCTGGAGCAGAGACGCTTCAGTGAAGCTTTTGACTCAGCCAGGACTGAAATTATTCCAGCTCTGGCAAATAAATAGCAGCACGGTAAGCAGTCTGGGCAATCCAACACAGCTGACACTGGAAAACACCAAGGAAACTGCAATGGGAGCAGGAGTTCGGCGCCACAGGGCACTGACTGGGCATGCTGGAAGAGACAGCATGCTGCGGTCTGCACAGCACTGTAAGAGGCACTGATGCATCCACACCTGGGCAGCTTAGCTGGGGCTAATCATTAGACTGTCCAGGAAAGTCCTTTCCTGGCCCTGTTGGGCTGGCGCCTCAATGAGACACTGTGTTTTGGCTTAAGAAAGAATGTGTGAACAGCATATGGTGGGGGCCAGAGGGCTGGGGTTAGAACAGAGCAACAGTGTGTGAAGGAGAGATAGAAGAGGCTGTGCTAGCACTTTGAAGTCATTCCTCTTAGTCATTCCTCTTATAGTTATTTCACAGTCTTTAGAAATACATATTTACTCAGTAATAACAAGTTTTTAAAAAACCCTATTAAAATAATAATGCCTGCATTAGTCCTTCTTCTGGGAAAATGAAAGATTGAAATTTTTTTAGGCCAAATACATCATTCCCTGTTCTTATCAAATATGCAACGTTTTCTACTCCTCATACCTTCTACAGTGTCTTTTAGTTCCTTTTAAAATACTCCTCTAGCTAAGAGCAGAGATACATCTGCTAATTGTATCACAGTAACATTCCTCAATGGCTACACAAATAATTCCTTTTTCTTCTTCTCCTCCATTTCTTCCTCCTCCTTCTTCTCCTCCTCCTACTTTCCCAGTTTAAGTGATATCTACTTTAATGCATGGATGGATTTGAGACCCAAGTACTACTGAGGGCTCAGCTGAGACCTAATGCCACATTTGCCCTCTTCTGAGAAACTGGGAGTGAGAATTTCATGTTTCTCCTTTGTTCCACAGTGGACAGCACTAAATGGAGGCAAGCTGCCAGCTGTAAACTACTCCTTGCCTGCAATATGAGTCATGTTTCTAAGTACATATTTTTCCTGCTAAAAAATAATAAAGCAAATCTTCAATATCAGTAGAAAATGCTGTGCATTTCCACTCTTCTTAACCAGAACAAGTATTTATCTTTTTCCTGCAGTGCACCTTGGATCAAATATACTCACACTGCTGAGGAAAGACTCAGTTGGTGGAGGAATAGAAAGATCACAGTAGAAAACAGACAATTATCACAGCTTATTGGGAACCAGTCACTAAATTCTTTTCTAAAAAAAGGAACATATATGTACATCAGCATTGAACACAGAGCAATTCCTTTTTTCAGAAAGCTATCACCGGGCTTTTAAGCCCGGAATAAACATTTTATTAATGCATTGCTTTTAATATAACAATTTTACAGCCTAATTGCATTCCAGAAGCAATTATCTCTTGTAATATGTGCTCTGGATGTAAAGGGGAGAGAAAAAATGTTTCTGTAATTAGTGACAACTTAAAATCTTCTGCATCAGAAGCCCTTTGCCTGCCAGATTTTCACACACAGCTGTGTCTGCCAGGCTGGTTTGTGCATGGCTGCTGGTGCCCAGGGCTGAACTCCAGGACTGTAGTGGCAGTCGCTTGCTGCAGATCAGGTGCTTTGCAAATCTGAGAAATGTTACATGCACAAAGCCTTTGTCCCTAGAAATGCTCTTGACCAGGAAAGCTTTGACTTCAAGCCCCACTTCCACCCTTCCAGGACAGCAGCCATCAAATTTATCTTTTTGTTAACATGACCTTGTTATCAAACCTTTGTCCAGTTGAGTTTCTAAACCTGCCATATAATTGAATTTTGCATTTTAATCACCATGTAACCACATTCTTTAAGTACTTTTTTCCCCAGGGCAGAGGTGCTGGCTATGCTGTGGTAGAAAGGTGATGGGTATAAGTTTCAGTTCTTTTCTAGACACTCCAATCTGTGTGTGGAGTCCGAATTACCATATACTTAGATGGCCAAGGTAAAGGGTAAATATAGGTGCTTTATGGCCAGCTTAACCTGGTGTCAGGCATCCCAGCTTCCTTACAAGCTTTCCTCAAGAGTGAGGACTGCCTCTGCTGTAATTCAGTGCCAGCCTAGCACAGCTGAAAAAACACAAAGTTCTTTTTGGCTATCTTGGGAATACATCTAGTGAATCACTGAATACTAGAATTGTAGTTTGGGTTGGAAGTGATCTCAAAGATCACCTGGTTCCAAACCCCAACAGCAACCAAGTTGCTCAAAGCCCCATCCAACCTGGCCTTGAACACTTTCAGTGAGGGAGCAATGACAACATCTCTGAGCAGCCTATGCCAGTGTCTCACCACTCCCTCAGTAAAGAATTTGTTCTTAGCACCCATGCTAAATCTCTTCTCTTTTAGTTTAAAAACGTCCCCCCCCTTGTCTTATCTTTAACTAACTGCCCCTGCAAAAAGTCTGTCTCCCTCTTTTTTAATGAAAAAAAAGTATTGAAAGGCTACAAGGAAAACTTAGAATCTACTAAAAATATATATTGTTTTGAAGATTGTGGTTGCACATGTACTAGAAGTGCTCTCTATCCCTACACACCAGATAAGAAGCAGCGATTTTGTTTTTTCCTCTGTGGACAAACAAAAGGCATGAATTTTTCCTAGGTGACATAGACAGGGTTCCTAATCTGCTGATCACCACTAACAGCTTGCTGTCTAACACATTTATACATCCTACATTGAAAACACCATCCATGTCTACTGCCCAGCACAAATGTCCACCAGAGTTCAAAGCCAAGTGCCTGCCTGAGCACCCTTCAGAACCTCTAGGTAATCCAGGTCAAGGAATTGACACCTAGACAACCTTGCACTTAATTCCTTAATTCACAATTTCTGGTTTGTGTAGAATATATCTAGTGTAGAAGATGTCTAGAGAATATCTAAATGGGTGTGCTAAATTTGGGGGCTGCCCAGAGGCTGTGTGTCCCACACACTTTGCAGTTGGACAGCCACATGTACCTGCCACACAAGGTGGGAAAGAGTCCTCAGCTGATTTTGGCAATTGTTACATAGGCATATAGAAACTTTCTTTTCAGGAGGGATTAAGAAGAGCTGATACTTTTTGTTATGTTCCACTAAAGCTGTTAATTGGGAAGTTATTCTACACAAAATTGACCATTAAGCCTCCTGCCTTTGCAAAAGTGTTGCTCTTCAGGCTATTTTATGTCAGAGCATATCTTGTTGACCAAAATAGCAGCTGCAGGCACAAGAGAGGAATGCAATGGGTTCTGATGTAGCAAAAGTCCGCTACAGGTGGAACAGCCTGCTTTGGTCTAGAACACTCCTACAAGAATGCTGTAAAAGTTGCAAAGCTCTCAGAGCTACTTACTGAGGTAAATATTGAGTCACCATTTATTTAGCAATGATAACATAAAACCTCAGAAAAATACACTGTATGAAAGAAAGTGCCTACACGTAACTATAGGGGGAGAGACAGGACAGGGTTTGCCTGAATCTATTCTCAGTTTCTTCTCTTTGTACAGATAAACAAGTGATTGTTCTGCTGTATTTTCTTCATTCTAGGAGGAAAAATGCTCAGAGAAGGTGTGTAATTATTTTACTCAGTCTTCCCCCTATGGAGGGAGCTGAGAATCAATCGCAGCAGTCACATCTGAAAGCTGGAATTTGGGGTCAGACAAAAAAATTCTGTTTTCTCCTGTCTCACTCTCTGTCTGTGTTCTGCTGAGTTGGTGCAATAGTATGGTGTTGCTTACAGGCATCTGCAAGATAATAAGGTGGTACCCTAAAACTAGATCAACTGGGCATTGATGTGATAGCTGTGGATCATACTGTAATGATGAGGTTAAATCAGAACAGATGCCTCTTGGAAGTTTCCTGAGGGCTTATTTGATGATGGCACAGTCTCACTTCACAGAGAAGGAAGGTCCAGGCCACGCACTTCCTGAAGGCAAACAAATGGTTCTGTTATTCTGCCTGCTCTGTACCACGCAGCTCTGAACCCTAGTTACAGGCCCAGATCAGTTCATGGCTGATGTCTCTGTAGATATTTTCTCATGGTAAACAGGGCTCCAAGACCTTGGGTAGCCCAGGAGTAAAAAGCCTCAGGCACTTCAATTACAGGCTCACATAGCTGGGGGTGATTTCTAGTTTCTTGACAGCTTGCCTTCTGGGTGCTTTAGAAAGGTGAGGTGCTCTTTTCCTTTTTTTTTTCCCAAGTAATTGCCTGTGCCACACTGTGTTTAGGCTGTGAAATTTTCTAATGTCTTTGCCATACTGCAAAGCTCAGCTCATATGGCAGGTGGGTTTTGTTATCAGTGAAGCCTTTTCCTGATGACATGCAGCACTTCATGAAACTCATCTGGCACTAGCACTGCAGCCAGTAATGGAAAGAACATCACAGGTAAATAATAAATGAGCAGAAACCTCTGTTTTTACTTACCATCATGGTTTGATCAGTGCACAAATCAGAGCTTGCCTAAAATCTTCATTCAGGAGGCAGCTTGCCAAAAAAAATGGACACCCATTGAGCTGACATGAAATATGCCGATCTGGTACGCCATGATGTACCTGTTGACACACAAAGCACTGGAATATCCATGTCCTGAATGGAGAGGAGGAGCTCTAAACAGAGGTAGGTATTTCCATACTGCGCTGGTTTTGCATGGGATGGAGTTAAATTTCTTCCCAGTAGGGCTGTGTTTTGGATTTGTTCTGAACAGTGTTGATAACACAGGGATGCTTTTGTTATTTCCAAGCAGGTCTCCCACAGAGCAAAGGCTTTTTCTTCTTCTTAACCAACCACATCTGCAACCAGGCTGGGGGTGCACAGGGAGCTGGGAGAGCACACAGCTGGAACAGCTGAACCCAGCTGACCCAAGGGACATTCCAGACTGCCATGCTCAGTAGAGAAAGTGGAGAGAAGTAGGAGGGAGGGGAGGGATGTTTGAAGCTATGGTGCTTGTCTTCCCAAGTCACCATTACACAAGAGGTGGCCCTGCTCTCTTGGAGATGGATGAACACCTGCTGCCATGGGAAGCAGGGAATGAATTCCTTGTTTTGCTTTGCTTTCATGGACTTTTTCTGCTTTTTCTAGTAACCTGTCTTTATCTCAATCCCCAGGTTTTCTAGCTTTTTTAACTTTCCAGTTTTCTCCCCAGTCCCACTGGTGGGGAGTGAGCAAGCAGCTGTGGGGAGTTTACCTGTTGACAGGAGGCAAACCATGACACATACTCCTGGATAGTGTATTTCCACTTCTCTTTGGAATAGTTGGCCTTTCTTAACTGTGTCACATGGTTAGAAGGGCAGTGCTCAATTTTTTCTTTTTTTCTTTCAGCTATTACCATCTTCTGTGACCTGTACATTGTGTGGATTTATCTTTCTCTGGATCTATTAATTCCATCTAATTATTGGGGGTTTGGGTTTGTTGTTTTGTTTGGAGTTTTTGTGTGTTGCAGGGGGAGGGTTTGCTTGTTTTTCTGTTGTCGTGATGTGTCACTCCTCTTTGCCAAAGTCTTCCACATAGTATTCCTATGGGATTTCTTCCCTCAGAAGCTCTATTGCCTTTCACTGTTTTGGCACTTCAGCTCTATTCTTGTTCAATTTGTTTGTTTTTTATTTGTTTGTTTGTTTGTTTTTTTGTTTGTTAAAATTACCAAGCATGACATTGCAGCAAGGAAAGCTCTTCCATCTCTCACATTCTGCTCAGTTGGAACATTAGCCGTTTGAATTCTAGAGAGTGATTTCTTTATCCATTGCATTGTACTTAATAAACTGATCTTCTATCACTGGTGTCCTAAAGCTCACACAGTTGAAATCTTTCTATTTTATTGTTCTGAAACAGTTCTTTCAATTTTTAAAAGAAGTGAATCATTAGAATAGTAGTTCTGCTTTCTGTATCTATCATAACTTCAGCATTCTTCCCCTTTTTTCTGATCAGTGATTTCACTACTTTCTGCATCATTAAAGGCACACTCTGCAGGAAGCTGCAGGTAATGCTTCCTGTCCCTTCATCTGCTCACATGCACAAAACTGCATCTGATGACTTTTCTGCTCTAATTTTCTGTGTTATTCCCCTAGTCTAGTTCTGTAGTGAAACTCCACTGAGTAATCATCTCCTGTAAATGGACCTTTGTATCTTGGGTAAAATTATATATATATATATGTGTGTATATATATATATATATATATATATATATATATATATATACACATATATATATTGAATTCTGTATCTTGTCAGCATTGCACAGTTTGTGTCATTGTGCAGAATGTTATCCAATCAGCACTAACCACCATTAAAATCTGGAAACTGACAATTTCACAGATCATCTAAGCACAACAAGGACTTCAAGAATTGAAATAAGGGTGAAGATTCCTGCCCCACTGGAAAGACTTGATCTCCAGCTGTCCAGTTCTGATTCAGCCTTGCTGTGACGCTCATGTTGGGCACTCCTCAAGTGATTACTCAGTGAAAATGTTCTGTTTTGTGCAGTTTAGCTTCCTTTAGCCCAGTGATGGATTTCGTGTGCAAGGTAGGCTGGTTTCTGGATGAACTGTAGTCTAGAGAGCTGCTGAATTTAAACACTGATATATAGCTTTCTTACCACCTCTATTGATGCACAATTTTGTTTGATTGGTAGTGAGACTTGAAGAATTACTTTTGGTAAAAACAGATAACGTTTCCTTAAGCCAGTAATGTAGCAAACAACCTGATTTGATCAGTTTCGCTTGATTTGTTTTAATAGGAATAAACCTCACTGCAGCCAGTTTGGGGAAAATTTGTCAGCTACTCTTTTTTTAAAATGTAGAAATTTATCCCCAAGAGGCTTGATGAGTTTGAGTTACTAGATGTATTTGTTGAAGTTCACATTATTTCTTCTCATGTTATGGAAAATATAAATGACAAGAATGTTACAACCAAATGTCTTGATCTAACTTTCTGTGTTTCAAAAGAAAAGATATATTTAGCCTGTACCTAAGCTTAATCTATTTTATGTAGTGTTGAGGAAAGAGAGTAAATTGCAGGTGAGGTAAAGATTTGAATAATTAAAGTAAAGCTCCAGAGATTATGTGGTACTTTAGTGCTGTGGTGTTTCTACTCTGAGAATATGGGTGTGAATGATAACTACAGTTTCAGCTCTGACTCCAAAAATTCTTATTAGTAGTGCAAGTGGCTGCAAAAAATTGATAGCATGTGACAGTACAATAAGTTACTAATGCTTTGTAAATAAATGTGATCAGTTTATAAGCTTTATTAAATTGAACTTCTCTTAACTGCTTTTTGACCATCCTTTCTTCCAAATGCCAATATTTGTGTATCAGAGGAAGTATGCAGTTGTGTATCTGCACCATGATGATCAACCAGTGCTGTTGCCTTCCTTCCTTCCTTCCTTCCTTCCTTCCTTCCTTCCTTCCTTCCTTCCTTCCTTCCTTCCTTCCTTCCTTCCTTCCTTCCTTCCTTCCTTCCTTCCTTCCTTCCTTCCTTCCTTCCTTCCTTCCTTCCTTCCTTCCTTCCTTCCTTCCTTCCTTCCTTCCTTCCTTCCTTCCTTCCTTCCTTCCTTCCTTCCTTCCTTCCTTCCTTCCTTCCTTCCTTCCTTCCTTCCTTCCTTCCTTCCTTCCTTCCTTCCTTCCTTCCTTCCTTCCTTCCTTCCTTCCTTCCTTCCTTCCTTCCTTCCTTCCGACACGTCCTTCCTTCCGACACTTCCTTCCTTCCGACACTTCCTTCCTTCCGACACTTCCTTCCTTCCTTCCTTCCTTCCGACACTTCCTTCCGACACTTCCTTCCGACACTTCCTTCCGACACTTCCTTCCGACACTTCCTTCCGACACTTCCTTCCTTCCTTCCGACACTTCCTTCCTTCCTTCCGACACTTCCTTCCTTCCGACACTTCCTTCCTTCCGACACTTCCTTCCTTCCGACACTTCCTTCCTTCCTTCCGACACTTCCTTCCTTCCTTCCTTCCTTCCGACACTTCCTTCCGACACTTCCTTCCTTCCTTCCTTCCGACACTTCCTTCCTTCCTTCCTTCCGACACTTCCTTCCTTCCTTCCTTCCTTCCTTCCTTCCTTCCTTCCTTCCTTCCTTCCTTCCTTCCTTCCTTCCTTCCTTCCTTCCTTCCTTCCTTCCTTCCTTCCTTCCTTCCTTCCGCCACTTCCTTCCGCCACTTCCTTCCGCCACTTCCTTCCGCCACTTCCTTCCTTCCTTCCTTCCTTCCTTCCTTCCTTCCTTCCTTCCTTCCTTCCTTCCTTCCTTCCTTCCTTCCTTCCTTCCTTCCTTCCTTCCTTCCTTCCTTCCTTCCTTCCTTCCTTCCTTCCTTCCTTCCTTCCTTCCTTCCTTCCTTCCTTCCTTCCTTCCTTCCTTCCTTCCTTCCGCCACTTCCTTCCGCCACTTCCTTCCGCCACTTCCTTCCTTCCTTCCGCCACTTCCTTCCGCCACTTCCTTCCGCCACTTCCTTCCTTCCTTCCTTCCTTCCTTCCTTCCTTCCTTCCTTCCTTCCTTCCTTCCTTCCTTCCTTCCTTCCTTCCTTCCTTCCTTCCTTCCTTCCTTCCTTCCTTCCTTCCTTCCTTCCTTCCTTCCTTCCTTCCTTCCTTCCGACACTTCCTTCCGACACTTCCTTCCGACACTTCCTTCCGACACTTCCTTCCGACACTTCCTTCCTTCCTTCCTTCCGACACTTCCTTCCTTCCTTCCTTCCTTCCTTCCTTCCTTCCTTCCTTCCTTCCTTCCTTCCTTCCTTCCTTCCTTCCTTCCTTCCTTCCTTCCTTCCTTCCTTCCTTCCCTCCCTCCCTCCCTCCCTCCCTCCCTCCCTCCCTTCCTTCCTGCCTCCCTCCCTCCCTCCCTCCCTCCTTCCCTTCTGTGTGGGTCTCAAGATGGCAATCCCTAAGCACAAGTCTTAGAGGGCCTTAGGAAGCCATGCCATGGGAAAAGGGATAGCCCAAGGAATAGCCAAAGGGATAGCCAAAGAGATAGCCAGAGACAGACACTGCTCAAGAGCAACACACAAGATAAATCAGCTTTAGTGAATGCACTAAGAGAAGCGTAGAACTAATTCCTACATCTTCAGTCTGAATAACATGTCAATTCATTACACAGGATATGAACAAATAAGTAATTCAAATAGGAGCTGTCGATTAGTGGGGAAAAAAATTCCAGTATTATTATGTGGAAATAATTATTCCAGATTATTATGTGGAAATAATCCAGTGCAGACAGGATTGCTCAAATCCATTGTACAGATCTCCTGAACTGCTCTGATACTTGTAATTTTTATATTTGCTGATATTTTGGCAACTTCGTCCACACGTGGTTAACCCTAACATTGTTTGTCATCTGGACTCTTTACACTATCATTGTTGCATCAACTGCCTAAAATAAGAATGAGCTATTATTTTTAAGTAAATGTCTTAGAACTTGTCACTGCTTTGAAATGTTTTTAATCTTTTAATCTTTTTAATCTCGATCAAAGACTTATGGCTTGATTTGACTTTTATTGTGTCTTTCTTATGGCATATCTTAAACTGACATCGCACATTGTCCCTCTCAATTCCTTATACACACAGTGAACACATAAATCTCAAAGTTGTGGAAGCACTGCTTTTCACATTACAGCAAACTAAAAGTTGCCTCCCTTTCCTCCAGATGCACAGCCATGCCACAGAGGTCCACACTGAGTGTCCCTCAGGTTTGCAATGCCTTGCACCTGGAAATGAGCCTGCTGGATGGTGCGCTGAGCTTTGTTATCACTTTGATTCCAGCCCCTGGGAGCAACATGGCAATGTCAGCCAGGTGCTCAGATTTCTCAGGCTCTTTAAAACTAAAGCCCAAATGTAGATTCCCAAGGCCTGTGAGGTTTGCCTTGAGATGTTGAGGGGGCTGATACTGACATTGCCAATACCCAGTCTCCTGGGTTTGGATAACAACTTTCCTATACCTCTTGGCCAGCAGGCACACCTTATTCTTTTATGAAAGAACATTCCCATAAAACAGTTTCTGATTCCTGCTTGCTTAGGAGAGCCAAACTAACTGAGCAATCTGATGACTGGTTGCGAGATAGCATTGGTATCACAGGGTTTGCCCCAAGACACAGCCTGGCTGTGGCTGCAGGTTCCATCATGCTGGGACAAACTGAAAAGCAAGAGGATCCAAATCTCCCAAAGGCACTGATTCCCTCCCAGATACTGCAAAATGCATCTCTCCTGCTAGACCTCTCTGCTGTATGTTTAGCAGAGTGAGACCTTTTTTTGCTACCTACCTATGCAATGAATTTCAGAAAAAACTGGCAGCCTAGAAGCACAGTATATCAATCAATCAATCAATCAATCAATCAATCAATCAATTAAAATGAAATAAATAAATAAATAAATATACACGCATGTCTTTGTTACTACTTTAGAAGAGCTCTGGGACCACATTAGCCTGGGCGAAGTAGGAAAGAATTAACAATAAAGGTGAAAAGCAAGGTGATGTATGTAGGTGGCTAAATGGAATTAAATGTGTAATTATGTGACAGGATTCATACTCTTATGAATCACAAGTGGTGCTACCATTTTTAAAATGAGTGCTGTGGTGAAATAGACCACACTATTTTAAATTATGTAAGTGGGACTGAACCTTATTTGTTTCTATTAATCTTGGTTGACTATAACTTTTTTTTAAGAAGTATGTAACTGTTAGGAATGCATTATGCTCTGTTTTTCAGAGGACTCTACTGCTGAAGTGTATGATGAGTCACCTAATTGAACAGAGACGTGTGTCATTACATAAGGAGAAAAATAGATTAAAAGTACCACTCAAATGCCAATGTGTACTCTGATTTTGATTAGAGTAAATAGACCTGGAAATAGTTTATTTATTTATTTTAAAAAATTAAATATTGAAAATTGTTTAGGAGTGGAAGTTTAGGGGATATTAGCTTAAAAATAAAAAAAAAAATCCCAGAAACAATATTCTTGCATCTACTGATCAACTGAAAATTTCAATGTCTTCTGGCATTTAAGAAAAAGAAGAAAATTCTCCTCTTTCTCAGCCACAAAAGAATCTGATCTTTTCATAACACCCATTAGGAACGTGCCTAGAGAGCAGGTGATGTTTCCAGTACAAGTTAGAGACACAAGAGCTGAGGATGATTTAAAATGAATGGACTGTAGCCCTGAGGTAAAGATGGAGGCTGTGTAATTGCTTACCTCTTATGACTGGGTGTGCCCATTAACACCACAGGGCTAATGTAGAGGCAGCGACAAACAACAGCCCATTATCCTTTTGGTAAATCCATGACTGACAATGATGTCAGAGCCATTAAAAATAATGAGCTGCTCCTATCTCACAAAGAAATTTGTGTAGATGTAAATCCCTTATGCAACATTACCTGGGGGGATGGGAGGGCCAAGAAAACCTTTCTCCATGTGGGAATGGCTGGCACAGGGACTCAGCCCTGCCTGCCCCCACTTCTCCAAGCATGGCCTTACAGCCTCACCACGGGCTGTAGGAAAGCCACCACCACGGTTAACAATTTCCTTCAATGAAGCTGTCCCAGCAGAAAGCTCAGCCTGACATTACTTAAGGCCTGAATTTTCCATGCTGGACCACAGTGCCTTGGCATTGCCCAGATGCTGCATGCCTGATGCAGATGGAAAGCGTCCAGAGGTTTGGGACAGGCAGTCTACGTATGGCTCAGCTGGGAGCTATGGTGGGCTCAAACCACTGCTCATGGTCATCTTCCTAGCCATTCCTTGCTTGGGATAGGTCTCAGGATAAAAAACTTTGTAAACCCCACAGTTTTTACTCTAAAATTGATTGTCCCTGCTTCCCCCTCCTCAAACCAGTATTAGTGGCATTTGTAGGCTTACAAGGATGCTTTACACCCTGGTGGCACTGGAAACCCCAAAGCCATTTCAGGACCCAGCTGGAACACAGCTGAGTAAGCGGTGGCACGGCGCCCTGACAGCAGAGTGGAGTCTGCATGTCAGATGGCGTGAGCAGGCAGGGCACACATGAGGGTAGGCAGGCAAGAAGAGGTTATTGGGAAAGGAGATGACCCTATTTTTCAGCTGCCATTCCTCTCCTTTGGCTGATCCTTGGGCTCTGGAGGAGAGCCTGCCCCAGCCTTGCAGCACCGCGGAGCACTCTGCAGGCGGCAGGTGCCTTCCTCCCACGGTGACATGGACCCATCTCCCTCAGCCTCAGGAGACATCCACACTGCAAAAGGCTGGAGAAAACAAAAGCAAATGGTAGACAGGGCTGGTGTGTGACTCTTTGCTTCTTATGCCTGTTTCTCTAGAATTCATTTTCCTTCCAGTGAAGGAACCAGTGCTGCTCCTCTAACTGCTCTTTCCTGCACAGGAATAAATCCCTCAGAACATTTCAACTTGCTGGGTTTCAGGCGGACTTGATCTTGTCTAATACAGCTTGGCTGCTGTAGACCACTCCACTATTAATAACTCTTCAGTTGCTCGAGGTCTCTCATACTTCTCAGTAAGTTATATTTATATGGTACTTATGTGACGCAGCAAGTTTGTAAAGCAGCACAGCTGCAAAAACAGAGTGTGTTAGGATCAACAGATTGAATTCAGCCAAGATCCTCACTCTGCTTTCAACTCAGACTGCACCTGTTGACACAGATTACTGCTCATCTGCCATAAAGCAAACCTTACCTTAGAGAGTTTCACATTTAATAAACGTGAAGGAGAACATACAGACATTCCTGGGCATAACTATAGACATTCAGCTGATTTATACCTACATAGGTACTGAACCACATGAAGGAAACATTCAGAATATACATGAGCTGAAAACCATGCTGAAAAATGCATGTATGAGCCTGTGTGTGTGTGTTGTGTGCAGATCAGCATGTGTCAGTGTGAGGGCATTTGCACACAAACACAGATGGATGGTCTGTGGTGCGCAGGCCTCGTACAGCTCTGGAGGGCTTGCCTTTTATGTTAGCTGGGCTAATATATAAATGTCAGGATCTAACTTTGGTATTAATGACAAAGAGTTACTTGCTTCACAATGAGCCTTGGTGGATGATTTAATTAAAAATAATAATAGTTTGCCAGCTGCTAATTAGGAAATTAATTAGTCATACAGTAGAGTGTTACTTCTACATGTGAACGAGCTGACTTCAAATTGTCTCAGAGGAGACTGGCTTTCAACCAGCACCATTAAGTATATTCACAGAAAAAAATAAAAGCTGATTATTGATGAGTATTTTCCTTTGAATAAAAGGAGATCCATTCCCTCAACAAAATAAAACCCTCTTCATAGAAGAGATGTATGTTATCCCTTTTGGCAGAAAAGAGTTTCTGCAAGCTTCCAATGATCAAAATGGGAAAGGAAATGCATTTATGTAAGGTTAGTTTAATCTGCTTGGTACCGTAGTGTAAAAAGCAGTTTCATTAAACCACTGCTCTTTGAATGGTAAATGAAACATTAAAATTGGAGATTCTATCAGTAACTTCTCGCCTTTAGCAGCACAACAGCAAGTTGCATTTAAGGTCAACACCCTTAGCGCCTACTCCTTGAAGGAGGAGGAAGGAACCTCTAAGGGTGTTCTCTAAGTCCACCATGGTACTCACAGTGCAAGGAAAGCGGACACTGAGCTTATGGGTTACAAATTCTGTCTGGAGATGTAATAATTGGGAAGAGACTACTTCAATAACAGTTTCACTCCAGGCATTCCAATTGAATTTCCTACCTAGGAGCCAACACAATCTCATAAAATGCCATGCTACCATGAAAACAACAATTGACAGCTGTGAGGTGCAAGATAAAAAGTACAGCCTGTGCGTGAGGATAGGTGTGTTAATTATAATACCAAGAACAAAAATAAAAAGACCAGCATGTTGAAGGCTCAGGAAAACAAGTGTCCCATGTACAAAGAGCTGAAGTTATTTTACATTTATGAGATCTGATGCCAGTGCACCTGGGTGGGCAGCAAGCATACCTGCATTGTGCAGGGGAATGCCTCAGAGAAGCTGCTGTGCCTCACACACTGCCCATGGCTTCCTCTGATTTCTGTAGGGAAATGCTGCAACTCTGTCCCTGTGGACAGTGGACGCAGCTTAACTACTGGGACAGGAGAAGGAATATAGTATCTAACTAGAACTGTGGAGGCCAGGATTTGGGCAGGATGTAGCCCTTCAGTCCAGGATTACAGATAACAAAGACAGTTCAGCCTCCATCCTCGTGGAGAGTCACAGGGGACAGGGATGTGGCCAGCATCTCCACCAGCTCTCAGGGGGAAGCTCATGCCACAGGGTGATGTGGTGGAGGCAGAGCTGGGATTGTCTGGGAGGGGAAATACACTTGAGCATTGGCAGGGGATTTTCCAAGTATTTCAGTCACTAGGATGATAACAAAAAAATGTTACGTAATGACATTTCAATGACATTTTAATTGGAGGTGGTAAAAAGGCTGTATCCTCTAATTTTAATATAAGAAGAGAGATACTGTCAAACAAAATAAAATTAAACACTCAAGAAATTCTGTTTCATGTAATATCTTCTGTAAGGTAATCTTTGAGGACAAAACCATAACCACATGTGTTATTGCAGCTGAAAGGAAATATTTAATTTCCAAGGTCTTACCCAATGCTGGCACCAGGTCATCGGGAGATAGAGTGATTTCTTGCCCTCAGTATTCAAGTTGTCCTACCTTTTATGCTCTAGTAAAAGAGGAAGAGAACCTGCATTAAAAATAAAAGGAGGTCAGATTTCCAGCTATCACAAGCCAGAAACAACAGTAGTGGATTGGTGAAGAGTCACAGAGACTTTGCCATGATAGGTGTGGATTTGCACTAGCCTGGCACATCGCTGCTGTACAAGGCTCACCCCTCCTCGCAGAGGCAGAAGCTTAATAAATTTCTTTCAATAAGTGGCTATTTTAGGATGAGCAGTTTTCTGTCCCTGGACTGATAAACATTCAGATCACCATACTTGTCAGTGGGATGGCAGCAGTTGTTTGTTTGCACCCATCAAGCAAAATGGCAAAATTATATGTCAGAGTCCCTGGGTAGAAATTGAACCTTTTGTGACAGCTTTGCCAAGCAGACACTGCATGAGCTGTTCTAGTAACACGGTAACAAGAGAAAGCACGTCTGAAAGTTGGTGATGGAAGATGGAAATGAGGAAACACAAGGTAATAGCAGTCTCAAAGGTGAGAGGGTAATGAGATTATGTTTTGTTTATGTAATTTGGAATTTTTTCATTCTCTGTTGTGACTGAGTCCTGGGAGGCTGTTGAACAGAGCTCAGAGAAGTTTCTTCCATGAACAGGTCTCATCTTCCTTACGGACAGCATGGTGTCTTCATGAGTATATCTGCTTTGGAGGGTATACTAATTTTGGATGGACAAAAGTGATGCTAAAGATCTTCCAATATCCTTGCCAAAGCAGAGAGAAAAGTTGTGCTTGCCTCATTAATACTGTCAGGCTTACTTGGAAGCTTATGTGGGTAAAGTCTTGAGATATTTCTTTTCTAGTCCATCCTCATAGGTAAAGCTTCACTTGATCAATCTCGACTCTGCAGCATTTTACACCCCTGTGAGCTCTCTGCCCAGACCCAAGAGGGAAAGGAAGGGCCTGTGCACTCTGCAGTGCAGCCTTGGAGAGCACAGCATCTTTCTGTTGATAGATTTTGCGATCCCTTTGGGGTTACACTATCTTAGCAAATATTCCTTTAACCGTGTAGCTCTCCAGTTCTGTCCCCAAAACAAGGGAGCCCCAACTAAGACTGCTGCCCAAAGCCAGGTGTAGAACAAGAAAGACATCCCAAGGCAGAGTTGTGTGTCAGTACTGAGACTCCAGGGAAATTAGCAGCGCTATTTTCAGCTGAAACATGGTTTCAACCAGCTTTGAGTGGTATGCTGACTTTTTGTTTTCCCTGTATGCAAATAAATTTTTCCCTAAAATCACATGCTAGCTAGACAAAGACAACTTTATTCTAATGTGCTTCCAATGCCTTTTGTGCAGGTTCTTAGGAGATTATGCTGAATAAGTGATTTCTGCTTATGCAAAATCTCTTACCATGCAGGAACCCTGGGTAATTTCCTTGTCATTCCCTTTGTAACAAAAAAATAGTGACAGAAGACAAGAACATCTCCCACATATTAGAAAAAAAAATAGAAGAAGAAAAAGAAAAGAAAAAGAAAAAATTAAAGAAAATTAATATGTAGTGGAACTAAGAGAGATAGACAGGATCTTCTCAGACACGCAACAGCTTCAAGAACCCCACGCCCCAGCTGCAATGCAGGTGCAGGCAGGGTCTGTTCCCAGTGGAACAGCAAGAGCAGCCTCTGGAAAAAGTAAGGGATGAAATCTGGTGGCTTCTGCTCTATCCAAAGGTCTGTAACTATGCTATAAGTTCATAGAGTCATAGAACTGTAGTCCAAAAGAGTGATATGGGCTGAGAAGGGACCTTGAAGACTCTCTAGTTCAAACTCCCCTGCCATGGGCAGGGACACCTTCCACTGGATCAGGTTTTTCTGAGCCCCATCGAGCCTGAACCTTCAACAATTCCAGGGATGGGGTATCCACAATTCTCTGAGGAATCTGGTCACTGCCCTCAAGGCTGAGGAAACTGGCCGTGCTTTCAGGTGAGGTTTGGGCCAGCTGACCCTGCCCTCCGTGAGCCCCCCGGGGCAGCAGTGCCAGCAGCAGGGCACTCCCTGCACCAGGGGACCGTGGCACTGCCAGCCTCACCTGGGGCTGCCGAAGTTCACAGCGTGCTGCGGACCTGGATCTGGGTGTTGGGGGCACTGCCAGGGCCTGCCTGAGCCCCTGAACTACTACTCCATGATGTTCTTAAGTGTGGACACCAATGGCAGTCCTGGGAAAGCTGGAGAGCACCCAAAGGGACTACAGAGCTCTGGGGCAATGGCAGTCGGGGACCCAGGTGATGCTCTAATTCCTGTTAGAGGAGGTTGAAAGTGTAAGAAGGGGAAAGGCAACAGGCAGGTTGACTGCCTGTCAACAAATGTTTGAGCAGCAGGGTGTAGTTTTGGGTCATGAGACCCTGTTTGAAGGTCATCACCTGTTTGGGAAAGACACAATCTGGCCCACTGAATGGAGCAAATACATCTTTACAAGGAGTATGGTTGCCTTAGTAAGGAGAATATATACATGCATACATATGCTTATATAAAAATGCAATTAAAATCTTTGTTGAAATGCATAAATATCTATTTAAACTCACACACATTATTTCAGAGAAAGAAGAGGAATATTTTTTGCAGTACAGAGGGTTGAATGCTAAACTAAACACCAAGAAAAGCAAAGTCCACTGTCTGCGCAGACACACCAGAGTATATATTCCATGGCGTGACATGGGAGACTGATTTGATCTTGAGGGCTGGGGTCTGTGTGCATGCAGCTCCTGGTGCCCCCCTGCTCAGCGCCTGGGGCAGTGCCCTTCTCTCCAGGCACAAGACCTCTCACTGCCTGACCAGTCTGTGCCAAAACAGATCTGTCTCTGTGTCTTTCTCCATTGCACTCGTCCTGCAACTGGGGCTCTCAGCTTGCCAAAAAAAGCCAGGAGCAGGCCAGCCAAGGAGTCTCCAGCATCTCTGTCCTGTCCATCACACTGCAGCAGCATGAGCAGTGAGTGCACCTGAGGGGCCAGGCACTCCAGCTGGAGCCCTCCTCCCAGCGTGACAGGATTCCAGCCCAGCAGCACCACCCTCTCCAGCCGAACTGGTTGATTCCTTAATAAAGAAGGCAACAGTTAGTGCAAGCACTTCTGTTTTTCAGGGGTCAGCAGCAAACAATTGTACTTCCAAACTGGCATCTTTGAGAAAGCACCAGCTCCTGCGCTCAGTGCTCTCCAGCCAGTGTGGGGTTCTCACCTGGCATCTCAATTCCTGACAGAATTTCTGCTCCTTCCTGCTCCTCTAGCATGAGTACATTTGCACCTTCACATATGAGAGGTAAAATTACGGGGGAAAAAAATTTACATGACAAATTATTGTTTGATGAAATTGTGATCTAGTGATAGCGAGAAAAAAAAAAAAAGATGATGACACAACTGGTATCTTGTATTTTACATAGTATTAATAACTTAGCATAACCCGAGTGGTTCTATTATTACTCCCAAGTGTGACTAATTAGATACATAAAATTAGCTTTTCTCGTCTCTAGAATATATTTGTATTTCTAAAATACCCGTTTTATTTAAGATTTTTAATTTTGAGTGCTGAACATGTGAGGCAGAGCTTGACAGCTTAGAGGACTGCTTGTCAGTGAAAACTAGATAATTTTTGCAGAGTGGTGGGTATGACAGAGAAGGTTATTTTGCAACTTGAGTCCCAGTCCATGTTTGTGCAATGCCTAGGGTGTTGAAGCCTCCTGGCTTAAGGTTTGCTAGTGCTGCCAAAATGCAAGTACAAAGTCTTTAATTCTCATGAGCCCCTCAGGAGCAACAGCCTCAGGGCCCCATGCACAAGGGCACTGCACAAGCAGGCAGTGACACCAAAAGCAATGGGCTTGAGGGTTAATCTTTGCCAATGGGAGCTCTCTCTTGTTGTGCCTCTGTTTGCAGGGTCTCCCAGAGCAAACCCAAAAATCTCTGCCTGATTTCACTTACTGTGGGAGGTATGAAATGAGAGGGTGATTTCTAGAGAAGAAAAAGGCTCAGAACTGAAGCAAGTCCATTGGTTTAAACAGAGCTGTGCCAGTTTGTACCAGCAGAACATCTCATCCAATTTAGCCTGTCGGGCTGATGTTGCTAGCAGTGTTGTTGAAATGTCTGACAACAGACAGAAAAAAGTGCATGTTTTAAAATATGTGCCTATATTGCTATAAAGTGATGGGGGAGGTGTGGGAGGCGGGGGTGTAAAAAAGAAAGAAGACCTAACAAAAACTCTCAGCTTCAAATTCCCTTGCCTTTTTTTGCTCACTTCTATTGACAACGATTTTCTGATGCCTTTTTTTTTAAGTGGCACTAAATTTATTACAGCTGCCGCCACAACAGGTACTTGGCGTGCTTGTGCGCACTGAGGGAAGTGGTGGCTGACAAAATTTCACTACTGTGGATAACTGTGGACAAAATTTCACTACTGTGGATAACTGTGGACTGGAGCAGAGCACACTGCTGGAGAGACACAGTGAGTCTGAAAACACCCTGCCCTCTCCTACAGTCTTCTCCTAGTCCTCATGTTATTTTGGGGGTGATTCAGAATTTCCCAAACCCCTCACCAAAGCTCTGTCTAAAAAGCCACTTTCATATCATATTCTTTGCAGCATAAAAATGAAAACTCTCCTAAACCATGTGATAACAGCAGTAATTATTTCCTTGGGGCATCATAGTAATTATTAATGGTTAGACCCTCTCAGCTTTGGACAAGCTGAGCACAGGTATCGATTTCTGTTCCTTTCCCATTGCATCTATTAGTTTTGTTCAGGGGAGCTATGACAAGTTGTGGCAGAGTAAAAAAATCAAAAGGGGCTTTTTTCCCCCTTTCCTTCCTGTTTTTCAATATGGGTTAAAAGTTATCTTTCCACAACACACAACATAGTGCTATTTGCTGACTCAGCCATAACTGACTGCAGAAAGCTGTCAGAAAACTTTTAATCCTTTAGATTTCAAAATTCTGTCAAAAGCATTCAGTGTAATTAAATTTGCTGCATTTTTGTGTAACAGCTAGGAGCCTGTTTTGCGTATTTCATGAACATGCAATATTGCCTCTCATCTTCCTCTCCTTTTAGTGTACAAATATTGTTTTATTGAATGAGAGGTAGAAAAGATTATCTAAACTTTAACTTCTGTCTGCCAGTCTCTTCCTGTACAAGGGTAAAGTTTACTCTGAAGTCATGCTGACTTCAATAATGTTTATTTGCCTGGGCAAAAAGCACCCAGGTCAGTAAGGGTGATCAGGACTATGTCCCTGGGTTGCAGCTTCTTTACATCTTGAAGGATATACTGCAGGATCAGGAGTAGACATTTAATTATTAACCTTTTAAATTTTTTTTCCACAGCCCTGAGCAAAGTAATAGGACTTATTTTCCCTTGGCATATTGGAAAAAATTAAGGTCCATCCATGATTTGCCAGTGCTGACTTTTCCACATCTGCTGCACTAAAAGAAACAGATTTTGGCTTTATGTAATGCTTTTCTTCTGCTCTCTTCACAAAATGTTAACAAATAAATTAAGTGCAGTGGCTCTCAAGGTGAAAAGAAGGAAGTCAATGTACTCAACACTATTTACACTCATCAGGATGTTGCAGGCTCTTTCATTTAACAGGGGAGATTTGGATGACAAGCAGCATCCTCTTGTAACAAAATCAAGAATTATTGACCTTCATGTTGCTTCCCACTGTGGGCTTCTTTCTGTAGTGCCACAGAGATCACACACTCAGGAGTGCTGTGTGCCTAAGTGAGACACCCAGCCTCACTCTCCTTTCACATGGGCAGCCTAAATCCAGAGGAAAAGATAAGGTTTTCTGTTTCATACCCTAAATCATCCTATAATGAAGGAGCTGCATTACCTTCTTTATTGTCCTTAAGCCAGGCTGGACTCCTCCCTGGGCTTGGAACTGGACCTGGAGATGAGGACAGCACATCTCCACGCCACAGAGGGTCTCTAGCATCAGCTCCAGGTCCCTCTGGCATCCCTCTGAAGCTCTGCCCTGTTCCATGGGCTGCCAGTGGGCCAGGCCAGAGCTGCTGAGCTGGAATGCCTGCCTGGGATACAACAGACATGGGGAAAAAACAGCTTGTTATTTTTCTTTCTATCACACTAACGAGCATCCTTTTCCTGCCTTCAGCAGGATGATCCTCAGCAGTGCCAAAAGCTTCCCTGTTGGAGAATTTTGCTCAGACATGGCTTGAAGGAAAAAAGGCCATGAAAATATACAGCTGTTGGAAAAGTAAAAGGCTGCTGTAAGCAGCTAATTCTCACAGCCTGTTCCTGTAAACAACAAAAGTTCTCCGGCATGTTTATGTAAACAGCAGAAATTCTCAGGTTGTTTTTAATAACAAGTAAATATCTTGTCCTTGGATAAGTTTTGGGAAAGCAAAAGTCGACAAACATGGAGGCCTTGAGAACTTTCATAACAGGGTGAGAAAATAAATCTTGGATTCAATAACAAACCACAGGTATTGAAAACAAAAGGAGGGGTTAATGTGTGATCTGTGACCTACGATGAGCTCGGATTTTGCAATATGCATGAACTTAATTAACACCACTATAAAAGTGTGTAAGTGAGATCAATAAATCGGAGTTCGATGCTGATCAACAAGGATGGGTCGTCTCCCTTCGCTTTCAACACTTCCCATTCTATAAATTCTCTGTTGTCAAAGCTGCCTGAACAAGTCTAAATTGTGAGCTGAAAAGAGCCATTCTTGCATCCACGATGCCACATTTTAGCACAGATTTGGAAGACCCTCTTGCTTAGAATGCTCTCATCACCACCAAACCCTGCATCTGTGTTAACTCCCCATCCTGTGACACTTCTCATCACAGCCACCACTGCTCTAAAACTTTCAGCATAACTTGTTGTCAAGCAGGAACAGAATACATACATTTCTCTTTGGCTCACAAACTTCTTTGTCAGATTCAGTAATGCCAGCTTACAAGGCCAGCAGTGTCAGTAAAACCTGCATTTCTTTCCCTGGGACCACCATAATACATTGCATCAGTGCCCCCTGCAACGCTTATTCTGCAGTGGAGTGTCCCCAGTAAAAATTACAGAGTGATTCAAAAGCCTAAAAAATGATGATTTCAGTGAAATCCTTTAGGACTTCCCTATACATATAATTCCTGGTGTGCTTGATATGCCTCAGTATGGTCCCCAAACTAAAGGACAGATGACATCATGGAGTGGAATATGTTGTACCTTTATATTTGGGGATCTTAATCACAACCACTTTAAATATCTTGAGCAGCATATAAGGATGATGTTTATAAGGGATGTGCAGTCCTCTAACTCTGAGAGCACATTTACCTCGCTACACATCCTATTTGGATGTCCTGTAATGGCAGTGAAGCCCTGGTGGAAAAGGTCAGCAAATAACTGCACAGCTCAAAAAATTCACACATTATAATCCAGTGTTTCAGCTTCCCTCTTCCTCATGCTGTACATTATTCATTGCCAGACAGGAGCATTTTCGGCTCTCTGCCTCCTGTTCTCTTCCTGCTGTTCTCAAATCAAGAAAAACAGGCTCCCTTTTAATTAATTAAACTTGGTTCCTGTGATGCTGAACATTTCACATTTTATCAGAGAGCTTATATTTATAGACATTAATTTTCTTAGGAAGAAACCTTCAAACTAAAATCAATACATTGCTCATGCAAGAAATAGTAAAGTCTATTTGGACAGTGGGGTGTTTTTGTCTGCAGCCCACACATCTTTCCAGCTGTGAAACATCATTTGGATGCTGAAGAATCTAGAAGGTGTAGTCAGTGAGGAGTGGGAAGAGAGAGGAAGAAAAAAGGCTCTGCAGAAAGAGTCTGGGTGTCCTGGTCAATGGCAAGTTGAACATGTGCCAGCAGTGCCCTGGCAGCCAGGAGGGCCCCCATGTCCTGGGGAGCATCAGGCACAGCATCACAGCCAGGCAAGGGAGGGGATTGTCCTGCCCTGCTCTGCTCTGGGGCAGCCTCACCTCCAGTGCTGGGGGCAGTTCTGGGTGCCACAACACAAAAAAGACATTGAGCTGTTAGAGAGTGTCAAAGGAGACCAGGATGGTGAAGGACCTTTGGGTGAAGCCGTGTGAGGAGTGGCTGAGGTCACTTGGTGTGTTCAGCCTGGAGAAGAGGAGACTGAGGGGAGACCTCACTGCAGTTCTGCAGCTTCCTTGTGAGGAAAAGAGGATGGGCAGGCAGTGATCTCTTCTCTGTGGTGACAGGGACAGGACCCAAGGGAATGGCCTGAAGTTGAGTCAGGGGAGGTTTAGGCTGGATATTAGGAAAAGTTCTTCACCCAGATGATGGTTGGGCATCAGAACAGGCTCCCCAGGAAAGCTGTCACAGCATCAGCCTGGGATAGTTCAAGAAATGTTTGGAAAAGACTCTCAGGTACATTGTGTGACTCTTCATATATCCTGTGTAAGGCAAGGAGTTGGTCTCTTATGATCCTTCTGGATTCCTTCCAGTACAGGGCATTCTATGACTCTGTGATCTACAGCCTGACCTGTCAGCCTGTCCTCAGTGCCTGGCAAGGTTACGGAGCAGATCATCTTGATCAAACAGCACTTACAGGACAGCCAGGAGATCAGACCCAGCCAGCATGTGTTTGGGAAGGGCAGGACCACCCTGATCTCCTTTTGTGACCACGTGACCAACCTGGTGGATGCAGGGAAGGCCGTGGATGTGTCTGCCTGGACATCATCTCCCACAGCACACTCCTGGAAAAGCTGGCAGCCCACGCTTGGACAGGAGCACTCTTTGCTGGGTTAGGAATTGGCTGCATGGCCGGGCCCAGAGGGTGGTGGTGAACAGTGCTGCACCCACCTGGTGGCTGCTCACCCTGAGGGGTGTCCCTCAGGGGCCTGTGCTGGGGCTGGTCCTGTTTAACACCTTCATTGGTGATCTGGGTGAGGGGATGGAGTCCACCAGCAGCAAATTTGCTGATGGCACCAAGCTGGGAGCGTGTGTGGATCTGCTGGAGGGTAGGAGGGCTCTGCAGAGGGAGCTGGACAGAGATCCCTCAGCTAGGTAGATGGGCTGCGTCCAGCAATATGAAATTTAACAAGACTGAGTTCTACACTTTGGCCACGATAACCCCCTGCAGCATAACAGGCTGGTACAGAGTAGCTGGATACTGAGTGCCCAGGCAGAGAAGGACCTGGGGGTACTCTTTGATAGCAGATTGAAGAGCCAGCAGTGAGCTCACATGGCCAAGAAGGCCAAGGGCCTCCTGGCCTGTGTCAGGAACAGCGTGGCCAGCAGGAGCAGGGAGGTCATCCTTCCCCTGCACTCAGCACTGGTGAGGCCACACCCTGAGTGCTGTGTCCAGGTCTGGGCCCTCTGTTTGGGAAGGATGTTGAGTCACTTGAGCATGTCCAGAGGACAGCAACAAGGCTGGTGAGGGGCTTGGAACACAAGCCCTGTGAGGAACGGCTGAGGGAGCTGGGGATGTTTAGCCTGGGGAAAAGGAGACTCAGAAGCAACCTTATCACTCTCTACAACTCTCTGAAAGGAGGGCATACCCAAGTGGGGTTTGGTCTCTTCTCCCATGCCACCAGTGACAGGATGAGAGGACAGAGTCTCTTAAGCTGTGCCAGAGGAGGTTTAGGCTGGGTTTAAGAAAAAAATTCTGTGTAGAAAGAGGGGTTGGGCACTGGGATGGACTTGCCCAGGGAGGCGGTAGAGTCACTGTCCCTGGAAGTGTTTAAAAAAAGACTGGACATGGCACTTAGTGCCATGGTTTAGTTGACACGATTATGTTAAGTCACAGGTTGGAGCTGATGATCTCCAAGGTCTTTTCCAACCTAATTGATTCTGTGATTCTGTGATTCTGTGATTCTGTGATCATATAAGATGATAAATGATCATACAAGATGATAAATGCTTCTCTTCTATTCCGCGGATTGCCCATCATCCCAGTTCCTGAGACCACAGTGTGTGGGCTTTCGGGGTCCTAGTTGCTAGCTCATCCGCACAGTCCTGGATGACTAAAACCACACAGCCAGGTCGAAGGAGGGCTCAGAGGCTCAGGTGCTGTTCCAACAGGCTTTAATGTCGGGAAGTCCGAGGGCGGGAAGGGAGGGAAGGAAAGCGGGTACAGCCTTGATTGAAGGGTACCGGAGCCAGGGTGCCGAGCCCCGGGCCCGGGCGGGACTGGGGTTTTTAAGGGGGAAGGAGTAGGCAGGATTGGGGTACACCTCCACCACTAAGGAGAGGGTACGGAGGGGGACTTAGAGTGGGGTGATTGGGGGCACACCAATAGGAAAACGGGGAGAGGGTGTTCTTAGGAAGAGAGCCAATGGAAAAGTGGGGAGCAGGGAATTTTCTGGAAGGAAGGGGGTGGGTTACGGATGATTGATTGAATCGTCCCATGGTGTCCCAACGCCATCCTCTCTGTCCCCTCCTCCCACATCAGTGCCTGGCTGTTTACTCGGAAACATGAGGAACAGTAGGAGGAGAGTGAGAGCACAGGCGACCATGCTCCACTGCAAGGGTGGCCTGCAGGCATGTCAGGTCACAAGGGCATTTCCTAACCCTCTCAGAATTTGACCCTGAATCACATCTTGTTCATGATGAAACAGGGGCCTAAACAATGTAGATGTAGCAAACTCTGTAGTAGTTTGCTTCCTTTTTATTTTTAAGCAGAAAATACATGCATATTTTTACTTGTCAGAGACATGGGTAAAGCTGGAAAATACAACATAAATGCTGCTCTAAATGTAAAAAAAAACCCAAACAAAAACCAGCAACTAAAAAGACCCCAAGCTTTATTTTAATCTCCTGATAATTTTTCTAGGTAGTTGTATTATTCTTCTCAGTTCTGTAATTTATAAACATCTGTAATCAGCATCAGTCACATCACTACAATACCATTCATCCCCTATGAGCTCCCATAAAGGTGCTCATGTCAGGATGGAAAGTGACACGACCCAGTTCACATGGAGCTTCTCTATCTGCTCATATCTCTTGGGGCAACAGCTGAGGAGAGATGTGTTGAGAAGGATGATGCAGAAGGAATCTTGACTCCCTGGCTTCTTGTCAGATGTAATAAACAGATAAATGAAGGCATAGCTGAGACCACCCCTGATTCATTTGTCCTTTTTCCTGTCTACAGAAAGGAACAGCTGAACAAAGTCAAGAAATAGTTGAAAGCACCCTGAAAATGAGGGAAATCATCTTTAATAAAGGTGAGGCCTCTCACCATATCAGTTAAAATTGTTCAGGGACACACAAAGCCACCCCTCAGTGAAATCACTCATCTGGAGACAGGTGCCAGAATGGTCAGTTCTAGAATGAGCTCTTGTTGGCCACATAGGTTGAACCTGATACTCTTCTCAGAAATGAACAACCTCTTCTCTGCAACACAGTAAACATTAACAGGAATTTCTCAGTCACACCATTCCCTGGCTATTATTGTTTTAAGAGCAGAGCTTACCCACGAGGAAAATTTGCCCCAGTACAGGCTATAAAGTGCATCTTCACAGCAGGTCATTTCTGACTCTTTGATATAGGATTAAGCTAAGCAAATTACATGGGTTAGCTATTAATTTGTTTTGTTTAATTGCACATTTTGGTGTAGCTGTAGGGTGTCAGAGTCCACAGCTGCTGGAGATGGTTGCTGGCCTGAATACTGACCAAGTATGCAAGGGGTGGAGAGCAGATTTGCTCTTTTGTAAGTAAGTTGAACCTATCTCAGATCAGCAAAAAACCAACCAGTTAGACACCTCCCCCTCTCAGAATAGCTGAGTTCACTTTGAAGGCCTTAAAATTGCAAATTTTTATTCTATCTCCTTTTGAATTTCCACACCTCTGTAGAGCTAAGGTTTTCATCACCATAGGGACATCTAGAAAGTAATTGCTTTAATGTGCAAGCAGAGAGTCAGACTGCTAGCTCACCAAAGCTGTGGTTTCTCTGTAGGCCTGCAGCTTTCTTAGGGTCTGCATGTCAGTCAGATGGACTGTGCACTGTTTCAGCACCATTGTTAGAAGGTTTTGACCTTCCTCCCACTGAAACACAGTTAAATTTTTATGCTTCATAGAGACTACATTTATATCCACACGCATTTAGCCTTGTCTTCTCTCTGCTTGAGGAGCGTATGCTTATAGGTGCATACACAGGTATGTGTGTGCATTTAGACTGGCTGGGACTGTCTAGACCCAGGATTGGGCAGCTCTACCCTGTCTGCTTTTTACCTCACAGGTGGTACGACAAAAAGCCATGATGTATTTGGACTCCCAGTAGACTGTACTCTCTATTGTGGATCTGAAAATCCATGGCAAATGTGAACTCTCTCTCAGGCAGATCATCAGGCTCAGGAGTGTGTGTGCTGTGGGGAAACACCAAAGCACAACACTTTAAACCCAGGAATACACCTCTCTCTTATCATGGAGATCTTACATTTCCTTTGATCCCTAACTCTAAAAATAAGCATGGAAATTTGCACACAGTATCTGTGCCCCATCTTGGCCCCTTTCCATTACCCCTGAGAATTTGTCCACACCTGGTTATTCATTGAAAGAGCAATTCTGGATAATGACACTGGCTTTATATCTCTATATCTGTCTAAAATCAAGCAACAGAACTGAAAAGCATTACATGGCTTTTGCCTGGATACAAAAGCAGATCAAAAGATCAAAAGATCAAATCTTGCCTAAAAACTTCTCCTTTTCACTCATATTGTGAGTTCCCTCCTGCAATGGAAAGCTCCAGAGAGAACCATTTTTTCCTAGCACTCCAGCAGTTCTCATTTCCGGGCAGCAATAGATAACTGTAGTGAATATATGAGGGGACATTTTCCTTTTGTGATTCTTTTGAGATTACTGGATAGTGGTTTAGTATTTTCCATCTAGTACATCTCAGTTTTTGCTTAATCACTTCATTACTTCATCCTTCTTTTCACAGGCAGGCATAAACTAGCAAGCTGTGGGAAAATATGTCCAGTTTCAAGCTGTCTGCAATCAGCATCTCATCTTTAGAGAAGATCCAGGGTTTGGAGACAAATAATAATCTGTGATTCATCTTTTTGATTTTAATAGCCCAAAATTACACCCAAGGATGAAAACCCTGTTAAGAAGTAGGGTGCTTGAGACTAGGATCTATATTTTGCAATGCAAGTTCCACTTTGACATTTAAAATATTTTTACACTTGCTTATCTGAGTGAGATAGTAAGTCCCTTGGAGAAGTAAAATGATACAGATAATTTGGTTTAACTTTTCACAAAAGGAGTTGCTCATGTGTTTTCTCTGTTTCCTTGGATACTAGAGATTTCATATCACAGTTCAGTAACACATACCTTTATATTCCATTCCAGCACCTGGAATATGTATGAAAAATCCTCCTAAATTGTTAAGACATGAACAAGACCTCAGGAGTAACCTCAAGCAGGAACATCATGATCAAGGTCAGATAGAAGTGGACAGGGAAAACAGAAAGATCATCATCTGCACAGGCTTCTTAATGATGCTCTTGCTTTTTATAGGTCAGGACTTACATGGGAATATTCTCTTCCCATTTTGCTTTTGCTTTGGCATTCATCTGAGTAGGCTCAAGAAATAATGAATTAGACCATGTACATACCTTGGACTGAAAACCAGCCCAGGGCATTTTAAAACCAGTTTTCAAAAGCATTTGCACAATCGTGTTTCACACCGATCAGAACCTCCACCCTCAAGGGTAAATTAGGCATGCAGATTGATTTACTAATCTTACTAACCATTTCCCATAGAAATTAAAATTCTTTCCATTTACTTCTGAATATTTGCCTAGCATTTTAAAGTATTTTGCAAGTCATAAATATTTTCACAGAAAAGGATAGATTACTGACTAGCTCCAAGGACACTGATATTACTAACAGAAAAGCTGGTTTAAATAGCCTTATAAAATATGACCAGAACACTTTCAATTAGAGTCCTTTAATAAATAATAATAGGGCAAGGAAGAACTAGAAAAACTTGGTAAGTTATTCTAATTTAAGGTGATGTGGAGTTTTTCTATTTGTTTTGGGGTTTTTTGTTTTGGTTTAGGATTTTTTTGTTTTGTTTTGGGTTTTTGTTTTGTTTTGTTTTCTTAGTAAAAGCAGATGGACCTATCAATGTTTTATTTTGAAAATCCAAATTTTTATCATTTTCATAAAAAAACCCTTTTTATCATTTACAATATCTTGGAGCAATGAGTGATTCAAGTTAACTGGGTTTTGTGAAGACCTACCTCTTGGGCTTGTCTGGAACCTCCTATGTTTATTTCAGTCAGTGTTGTAGAGGTAATGTCTTGGAAGAGCCCATGAAAAACAGCCACCTCCTTCAAATCACTCAGTATATATCCTACAGTGAATAAAGTTGGGGGTTTTCTAAGTTTTTTTCTTTTTTTTTTTAGTGAGTATAGTTGAGTTCTGCCCCTTTCCATTCTGAAGTGTGCTAAATTGCTCAATTTTTTATATAGGAAAGCTGTTCTCTGTCTTCACAAATCTCACTTTTTTTTTTTTTCTGGAACTTCTCCATTCTTTGACTTTTTTGGAGCTATTTTAAACAAAACACAGTGTCCAATAGGAAGCTGTATTGTAGCTAAACATACAGTGGCATAGTGGCATTCACTGCTTAGTCCTTTACCCTTTTATGAACGACTTGCCTCTTCCTTCCATTTTCAGAATGGTGCTGAGAACCAACATTCCTTGCAGAGCAATCTGGCAGATTTGGAGCCTCTTTGCAAAGGCAACATCTGCCTAATATGAGAAAAAGAGAAAAAGAAATCAGAATCAGAAAAAGAGAAAAAGAATCAGCCTGAACCAAGTCAGTGTAGTGGCAGGCACTGGCAAAACTTCCTACCTGGATTCCCAGGCGTGTCCTTGCCCATTATGTAGGAAAGTGAGCTGGAAGGACTACAACCCACTAGGGCAGATCTTTTGTTTACAAAAGGCATCAAGGGATATTAATAAACCAAGGCTTGTGGAGTGGTACTATTCTAGAATTGCATAAGAAATCACTTCTTAACTAGTCTTGTAAAGTTTATTTTTACTGAATATACCACAGCAGTACTCTTAAAAAGGATGATGGCCCCTGCTGCAAAAGAAGACTGCAGACTTGTGGTTGGAGACGGTTCCTGCATTATGAAGCCTCTTTAAAGGCAGGATCATTAACTCCAATTCCCTCCCAGGAGGGTGGCCTGCTTCATGACTAACACTCAGCACAGTTAAGTGACACAGCTAGAGTTCTTGGCAGAGCAACACATGGTGGTTTTGAGCATTGTAGATGTTTCATTGCATATGTTTTCCACTCTGTTACCTCACAACACTTCAGGGCTCTGCTTGTCTCTGTTTATTATTTCTGTGTTAGTCCTTTAGACCTTTCTTTTCAAAAGTTAATTATTTAGAGTATTGACAGCAGAAAATTTTAATACAAGGATAGATATAACACAAATACACCTTTTTGGGCTTTTCTTGTAGTTGAGACTCCAAAATTATGCAAATGATGCATATTTTTGATGACAGACTCTGTCTCTTCTTTCCATCATATTGTGCTCTCACAAGCTGGGGACTCTTTGTACAAAGCACCAAGGCCTTGGGTTTATGCCAGCTAGAAACTCAATACACTGTTTGACTGCTGTGTTGTTTGGAACAACAGCATTTTCATTTGCACAAGTAGCCTTACATAAATAAGCTTGGTTCAGAGGCAGGCAGAAAGATACATAGGCACACAGAGCAATACAGCCCAGCAACACCGAGCTGGACATTGAGTTAGTACACTCTGTTTTTTCAGCGAACTCTCTGGAAAAGCCATCATGATGTTTTCTGCAGAGTCTAAAGAGAAAGTCCCAGAACAATCCTTCTGAGTAACCAGCTTCCATTTGCACAAACCTGGTCTTAAATGAAATGATAGAGAGGCAAATAATTGTTAGTCCAGAAAAGGGACAAAACCTATCCGATTGATTTAAGCAATGGTCAAATTCAGATGGAAAATGCCTCCCCCCAGTCCACTAAAAAGGAGAAGGGAAAGTGGATTACTTTCGACTAAAGCTCTTTGTTACAACTTGTTTTCTTAAAAATACACATTGCAAGCAGTTCAATTAAAAGTATTAGGATAGATATATCAGGTTATATTGCTGGCCTTGTTTTATCTGAAAATCTCATCTGAATAATATCTAATTAGCATAATTGTAGCTCGAAGATGTAGGAGTTGTACAGGTAAAGAGTGTGGATTTCATGCTGCCTATATGAGCTAACAGATGCATATTGTAGAGAGGTGAGGCACTGGATCGGGGTGCCCAGGAAAGCTGTGAGTACCTCATGCCTGGAATTGTTCAAGGACAGGTTGGATGGAGCATGGAGCAGCCTGGTCTAGTGGAAAATATCCCTGCCCATCATGACTGGGTTGAAGAAAATGATCTTTAAGGTCTCTTCCAACCCAAACCATTCTATGCTACTATGATAACTTGTTCACGTTCACAGGACTGATGCTAGAGTGAAATTGATTGCTTCAGAGAGGGTTTGTAGTGGGCAAACTGCACTAGCCTGCACTGCTGAGAATGGAGCAACTTTCTTCACCAAAGAAGGCAGGCGGCTGTAACATTGGTTCTCTTCCCAAGACTGTGTCCCATTATTTCTTGAGTATACACTAAGAAACAAGGAAGGAGGACTTTTTTTGCAAGGAACTTCTTGGATTTCTAAACTTTCTGTCCATGGTACATTTAAGAGAGCAGCTTGTTGTATAAACCAAACACGAATCTGCAAGAGTAGTGCTAATGTTAAAAGGCATCCTGCCCTGGAAAAAATGAGGACCTTTGATTTCTTTCAGTAGGCCAAACCACTGAAAAGTGATTCATGCCCAATGAGAAATCCGGAATGAAAAATGTAAATACATGTAGGGCACAACTCTGCAGGTGGCTGCTCCACCCTGGCTCATCAGTGTCACCCACAGAGCAATGTGTGCACTTCCAGGAGAGAGCTCATCACTGCCTTTGCCTCATCATTCTTGCTCCCTGCAGAGATACTCCTTCCCAGAAGCCTTCAAGCTGCTGAAATAGTCCCCAGGTAGCCCCGCTACCATCCATGATGGACAGAGATTGTCAGATCTACACTGTGGATGGGGTGAGACTTACCCCAAAATGAGCAGAAAGCAAAATTGTTTCACCATAATTTTGATCCCTACGTTTGGCAACATGTATCCTGGATAGGAAACCTTAAAACCTTTTTGGGAGAGCGCAGAAAACCCAGGAGCCTCATGACCTTTGAGAAGTCAGAATGGTGACTGCCTTAAGTCCTAAGGCCAATGTCAGTGGCATGAAAGGAGCTGTGGGTCTTGTCTGAGCTCTGTAAGGGACTGGCTGGACATGACTCCAACCCCACAGAAATCCAGGTGCTTTTCAACCCCTCTTCTGATGACTTTTAGACACCTCAGGATAAAATACAATGAGTAAACACTCACAAGTGAGGTAAACTGAAAAAAAAAATTAAAGTTACATATTGCATTACACTGGGTCACCCAGCCACATACTGACATCTATGAATGAGGAAATAGCTGAAGAGTAAATCATAGCCACTTAAATCAAATGGCACCAAATTCAGCAAAATAGCTCTCTTGAGGATTCAAAATGAAATTAAATTGTAACTTTTGACTGCTCATAAAACCCAATGTAGGCCTATTCCATCCACACTGCTGACTTTCTCTCCAACAACCACTTTTTTCTTGAATTTTGAAGTATAGAAAACACATAGAGTCCTTAGTCACTGCAGTATTGTCTCTGCAGTTTATTTTTCTTTATTCATGTCTATGTTTGCAATGTTTTGTGAGTTTAAAACACCATATCTCTTAAATTGAGTTTGATATGGACTCTGTAAAGTCACCACACAAGAAATACAATGTAGATAGTTTTTTTTGCTTTAAGCTGATATCTAGTAACTCACATGTGTTCCCTGATAACTGACTGCAGTTTGTTTGACTGCAGCTCATTTTCTGCTTGGGCAACGCCTTCTGTTAATTACTTGTTTCACTCACTTGATAAGTTTGGGAAATTATGGGATATGATCAAAGAGAGGTAAATTGAGCAATGTTGCTTGTGGATGAACATTTTGACTGATGTTAAACCTGATGTTTTTGTAGTGATGCAAAGCTCATTTTCTGCAAAGCTGGGCTTTGTAGCCTAATGGTATTTCATTCTCTCACCTGACAAATTACAGGACTTTCTTCTGTCCTGCCTTTTATATGCATAAAAAAGGAATGCATATGTGATGTAAACAAAATCGGGAATCAAGTTAAGAGCATTGTCATTTGGAAGATATGTTCCCCCCCATTTTGGCTTCAGAGGAGGAAGCTTAGAGTAGCAGGTCTGCAGGAAGCAAATTGATTAGCTGCATATATTCCTGTCTTGGACTATAAATGCGCCTATTAGAAAATAGGTGTGTTTAGATTAGAAAATATCACATGTTGGAATATTACTCAGTAATAATAATACGGTCCTAATAATGCTACCATGTAGCATTAACAATAATACCACATATTGATAGTAATGCCACAAAATTAAGAGATCGTGGAAAAAATCAATACAAAACTGGATCCCCATGAAAGAGGGACTGACACTGACTGAATGCTTAACACATATTTGCACACACATATTCACTCCATACGGGCTTTCCCAGCTGTTCGTTCATTCTGTTAACACCATGACTGACCTTTTCATTAATCATTGAATCCAAACTCCCATTATTCACCCCAAACATTTCCCCCTGTAACAAAGCCCTCTCAACTACAAAAACACCCCTTGAACCTGACCATGAACTTTGAACAATTCACAAGCCTGCCCCTCTTAGGAATCCCTCTAATCCTTCTTTCAGTATTATTTCCTGCCCTACTGCTTCCCACAACACCCATGACAACACCCTTCCGCCCTCTAACTACAATTCTTCCTCTTAACTACCAAACAGTAATGATCCCACTAAACAAGGGACGACACAAATGACTTTTAATCCTAACATCACTAATAACACTCCTACTGATAATTAACCTTCTAGGCCTACTAGACTATACATTCACCTTAGCAATCAAACATTTCCTTATTGTGTGTTTTATTGTCAAATTCTACAGCTCTGTAGTGCCCAAGTTACTGCAAGACCCTTTCTGTGAGACTGCTACTTTTACCAGATGAGAACACCAGCCTTTCAATCTGGCCCAAGGACATTCAGCAATTTCTACGCTGTTTTAGTAAAAGTCCTCTTCTGGAGTGAGATGTAAGAAAACACACAAAAACTAAATATGTGCTTTGGATTTTCTCTTGTGGCAAATGTCCATGGTTTCCCCATTGGCCGAGCAGGTTTCCTTCTTGGAAAATTAGTTTTTAGTTCTTCCCTCTTCATGTGCAAAATAAATATATCTAGCAATGAGTAAATACATAGTCACCCTGGGTAGGCCTGCAAAATGTTCCCAGTGGTGCTGAAAGCCTGTTCTGAACAGGTATAGGAAAAATTTCAGGGCAGTACCTGCCAACTTGCTGTCATGGGCATGATCCATGGGCTCTAGGAGGCAAAGTGTGCACTGCCAGCCCTCTGCCATCCATGCAGCCACAACCTCTGGGCACAGCAAACAGCCAACCTGCACCTTCTGCCATTTCAGAAACATCAGAAACTGAAGACTCATTAGAAACTGATGACTCAGGGCATTTCAGAACTGATGGCTTCTTTCTACCTCTGTGACCTTTTCCGTAGCAGGCAGTAATTTCACAGTACTTACATGGTATTAAAGGTATGGAAATGGTATGGTATTAAATAATTGGAAATACAACATATATGTATTCTATTTTAAGTAGTAAGATGATGATCCTTTATCATCAAAGAGACATTCCTGCACAGTTTGGAGCCTCAAAGGCAGCTTTAACAGGTGAAGTTGTGTCTGTAGCACTCTTGGCTTGCCTGTGTGTCATTTCAAAGCTATGTCATGAAAATGCCCTTCTAAAGAAGCGTCAACATTCAGAAATGTTGCAAGACTAAAGTTCTAATATGGTTAGGCTCCTAGAAATTGCAGATTTATTGGCAGATGTTTTTGTTTCAGGTTCATTTTAAAGTGTACTCCCAATAAAACAGGACAAAACTGCATGCTACTTTGCATTTAGGTCCAGGTATCTGAAGGTAAACTTAATTTATATTCATGTTGTCTTCTTCTATTCTAGTAAATGGGATATGTACCCACTTTTTATGAAGAAGTGAAATTTTCTAGGATGAAAGGTATCATGCAAGAGGAGGAAAGAAATCACCATAATAATACTAATTTGCATTTGCAATATCTTTGATTTCAAGTGACTTTACAAACCCTAGCTTTTGCTCAAGCTTATTCTTTTTGTGGACAGGTCTAAAGTTCATACACATATTTGCAGTAAGGCCCCATGAATTTATTTGCACAGAATATGCAGAATCACAGGTATATTTAGCGTGCAGTGGAGTCACAGTTGTATAAAGGAAAGCCTCCTGTGAGAAAGAAGGGATTACATTACTATCATTGTTTGTCAAAGTAGTGTTTTCAAACATTTCCTAGCTATTACTTGGCCCAAGGCTCTCTTTCAGTAAAGGACCATCCCTGAGTCCAGAAGGTGTTGGATCAGGCCTTCCTGTATATCCTCTCATGTCACAATATTTGAAGCACCATTTAAAGAGCTTGTTTTGTCTCATTGACATGGCATCTGCCTTTACAGTCACCAACTCTCTTTGTGGCAGCTGTCTATTCATTCCCCAGAACATTGAACTAGCTCTAACTAGCAAGAAAGAAAGTAAAATTAGTGTAACACTTCAGGCTTCAGCAGCTAGGTCTTCAAATAGAATTCCTGGCAGATCTGTGCTTGTCTGTAGCACATTCCGCTGCAGATGTACTGCTGCAGGTTGAACGGCCCTTTATTGCACAGTTTCTAGCTGGATCTACTAGATCAACTGTTTAAAAGTCAACAGGAGAACACCAGCCAAAAAAGGTCCTGATTAAATCAGAGTTAGCACGCTACATGCAGAAAATCATGGAAGACAAGGGAAGATGAATATATACCCAAAAATTAAAACTCTGATATTGCTCAGTCAAGCTGGAGGAAGATACTTGGCACATCTGCAGCTTCCTAAGCCAGCAGAAAGACTGACCTGAATTAAATTATGTCTGCTGTGAACTGCACTCAATCAAAAGAAATAAAAATTATCCATGTTAAATAAGCGATCCTTTGTATTTGCTATAGGAAATATATATTTTACTTAGGAGCATTAGGTCTTCCCTCTAACATCTAATAGGTGTGGCCTCTGCTGGCAAAGCAAAATACAAAAAAACAGGTAAGAGAAAAGCTAAATCTTTTGCTGTTAAAGAAATCAAAAAGCTAAATTTAGAAGATATCATCCATGGCAAGAGCTATATGATGCAGAGAAAAACAATGGAGTCCTTTTCTGCAAATATCTGTCAGATGCCTGACAGGGGGTCCCGGGCAAATGTGCATTTGGGAGGTGTGCAGTCTGTACACCACCTTTGGAAGCTATTTTGGAACAGCCATGTGTGTCCAGGTGGTCACCATCCCAAGAGCACATTTCCAACAGAAATGCAACACTTCAGCCCTTCAGCAGCCTCTGGAGGCAGTGTTTGGATTTGTCCCAGGGTTAGCTTCCAGGTGATGGTGGGCACCCTGCCGCAGGGGGTTATTCCCCTGTCAGCTGGGGCTGTGGTTCTCCAGCAGCATTTGCCCTTCTCGTTGCCCTCCCAGGCTGCTCTTCAGATGCTCATCCACCACCTCTGAGGAATTTGCCACACACAAGAGCAGAAGGCAGGTCTTGTCTTCTCCTGTGAAGTGCCTCTTGTGACCCTAATGTGCATTGGGACAGTAACTTCTGGTGTTGACTTATGCAATGAATCCAACATTTTGGTGTATGTTTAAATTTATATTAGTGTACCTTCAAACTGCAAGAGTAAAAAACAAGATAGAAAGCAGAGGTCTATATATTTATTTGGATAATTTGAGCTCCTGCTCAAGCATTGTGTATTTGATGCACTTCAGAGCAGACATTATAGCAACACATTGATTTTATCTAGGTATTGTGAAAGGGTGCTAACACTTTTCTGCAAGATAAATTTCTTGAACACCTTTAATATACTGATGGAATGCCAGAAAAATAAAAATGTCCCTAGGACTAAAGAAACAGCTTTAATGTTTTTTTTTCTGATTCACATTGTAATAGTCCAGGTGTTACATCCTTACTTGTCCACATAATTTTACAGCGATTTAGAAATAAAACTTTTACTATTGTCATCAAGAGTCAGAGGCCTGTACATTTCTGGATTATGCATAAAACTTTCAAAAGGTGAGCATTCATTTTGTAGGAATAATTACATATATTATCTGATTAATTTCTGTATCCATTATATATTTTCCTGTATCAACTTATTTTTGTTTCCCAAAAGACAGTTAAGACTTTTTTTCAGTTAAAATTTTTATATTAATCTTTTTTTTTGGATTGCACTGTATTCAAAATATAAACACCCCTAACCACTGCTCCGCTAACAATATAGGAAATTATGAAGATAACAGCAGTTCAATGCCTTAATTCAATAAGCACCAAAAATGTTTACTGCCTGGTTTCTGGCTCTGTCATTAATACTTTCAGAGTACACAGCTTTCTGCAGCAATTCTGCAAGCAATGCATTAAATTTGTAATACTGACCCATCTCTGGCTTTTAGACAGCTGGCTTTTGCTCAGCAACTTCAAATGAAAATGATAAGTGCTTTAAACCAGCTTTTTAATTATATCTACTGGGATTACTAATGCAAATGCATGAAATGTATCAATTTACTATTACTAGTTTTTATAATCAGGGGAACATCTGATTTAGTCCATTTGGCTTTGGAACAAAAAAGCCTAAGGTGGGTCGCTCTCTTGTTTCTGTAGAAAAGATAGTTATGATTAAACCCTAGATTTTGAAAGGACTTGTGCATGACCCTATGTCCAAACTGACTTAGAAATGGTATTTCTGCAGGGATAAGGTATTAATTGTTTAAGAAAAATAAATTTGATCCTCATATACTGTAAGCATAGTACAGCACGTCTGAGACTCAGTGGTCATTGTCTCTATTCCACAAGGAAGTAGTGAACACTTTGTACTTTCAAGTAAAGTACAAGATTTTACTTCCTAATAGTCCTTAATCACTGTAATGAAAGGTATTTCAATTTAGTTATGTCTTACTTTAAGCAGTAGGCCAGTTTTGTTAAATAATGTAACACACTGAAATGTAATTGAGTATAATGCAGAGAGGGGTTTGTAGAGACAGAGGTTACTGCCACCATCCTGGTACCTGCACAGATACTGTGGGGAAAGGTGCATTCTGAAACTCCAGATAAATACTCGACAAAAAGGACAGTATAACACTCTGTTTTTGTTTTGTTGGTTGTTTTTTTTTTTGGTTTTTTTTTTTTTTTTTTTTTGTGTGGCTTTTTGTTTGTTTTGGGTGTTTGTTTGTTTGTTCGTTTAGTTTTGGGTGGGGTTTTTGTTTGGTTGGTTTTTATGTTTGGGTGGTTTTTTTTTTTTTTTTTGTTTGTGTGTGGTTTTTTGTGGTGGCTTTTTTTTTTTTTTTTTTTTTTTTTTTTTTTTTTTTTTTTTTTTGTTACAGTCTAGTACAGAAAATATATCTGAACATGCAGGGTGACCTGACCATCTCAGGCACTCAGCAGTCGTGTCACCTCAGCAGCTGTGTGGCTGTGTGCAGGGCTGCCCCAAGCCAGGACAGCATGGGGGAGCTGCACAGGCACTTTTCATGCCCCCCAGTCAACACCCAGCAGATGGCAAACATGGAATGGAAAGGTCCTCAGGACTGAAGAGAAAATGGCATTTACTGTTTATACTTTTTGGTGAGCTCTGACAGCAGCTGCCATTTCAGGTGCTCCCCACAGAAAGCTTTCCACACATCAGAAGAAACGCTTAGACAACTCAAGCACAGGTCTGGGGTTTAGTCATTCTGTACAATTTTGTATTCAATTTTCTTCTAGATACAGTGTTTAATGCTGCATTTTTTTGGTCAGATGGGGCCTAACTGAGGAAAAGGGCCTATGGAGAGACATGGCCTAACCCACTGAAAAGCACACTATGATTGAAATGTTCAAAGCTTTACTATTATAAATGAAAAGCATCTGGAAAAATCTGATTCTTATGTTTTGGATTAATACCAATTCCTGTGCATTAAGTTTCAGGAGCTGCAGGTGGTTGCACCTGGTTGCAGGTGGTTACAAGCACCTGTAAATTCCCTTGCCATTGTTTTTTTCCTTTAATTGCTGATTGTGGTCCTAGCAGTGATCTTTCTTTTAATTTCCTTGCTCTTCTGTGATCTTTACAAAGAGCATTTCAACTGTCTGGGAAACCAGACATAGCAAAATAAGTAAACATTTTGAAGACATATTTTAAGAGAGATAAGATAGAGCTGTTAGACAAGGAATGGTAGTTAAGGTCATTTTTGGAAGTATGTAAAACCAGACCACATATACATATCAGCAGGTTCCCACAAGAATGTGTCCTGAGGCTATCAATTAGTATTGGCATGGGGATTGTGTTACATATTCCTCAGTACCTTGGAATCTGAGACCACAAACATTTGTTTTATGGGAGACCTTCTCAACCATGTCAAGTTATCTATGCATATACCTGGTTACAGGATTTGACGCTTGGGTTAGGATTTGACACCAACAGACACTACATGAGACAGGACAGAGCTGGCAGGCAAGGGCTCAGTCTGAATGGATGTCTCCACAGCCAAGCCACTCTTATTTCCTGCAGATGGTCCAGCAGCAGTGCTAGAGAGGGCTCTGTCAGCATCTGCCTCTTCATCCATCCAAGTGTAATCTCATCAGATAAAAGCTAAGCTATATAAAATTTGCATGAAATGAAAGGGTTACAGTACATTTTGGTCACTTCTCATTTGCATATTCCTGAGTAAGCTATGACACATAATATTGTGTCCTATTTGAAAGGCCCAGCATTCCCTTTTGACTTCATGGCTATGGACTGTGCCTGTCCCTTCGCCCCTGCAGGAACCTGTGTAAGTGCAAACACAATCAGAGCAGTTGTGAAGTGAAACATAATCTGGCAGTCAGACACACACCACACTGATTGCATCCAGAGGGAGACTGAGGGCAGGATGGAAGGCAGAACTACAGATGCTGATCTGCAGGTAAATCATGTTCCCCATGGAGGGAACTCATTGTACGAGATCCCCACCAAAGTCAGACATTTCCAGGTACGTGGCCCATTATTTTGGAACAGGCTTTGACCCCTGGCTGTGGGGTTCCCTCAGCTGGGGAATGGAATAGGCATCAGCTCATAGCCACCTGGGACATGGGTGCACTGGGAAAATCCTTCTGGGCCATTCATCTGGCTTTGGGAAACAACACAAAGTGACCTTTAATGCATAGCAGCATCTAGTGGCAAGGGCACAAAAGCCGAGTGTTAGAAGGGCTGCTTTTTTTTGAAGAGGTAGTGAAATGCTAGTGTGTATGGGCTGATGTGTTAACAGAGGCCTCTGACACAAAGATCATGCTAAATCCATGTATCTCACTGCAGGACAGTTCTTCAAGAGCAGGAAATCTTCAAATCACATTACATCAGCATTGTCAGTGCAGGAGTGTGCCTTGGCTCATGTCCCTGAGTCCTAGCAAATGGCACTCATTTGAGTGTTCTATGCATTGCTGTGACAAACCCCCACCAGTTTGCAAAAAAAAACCTGAAAATGTCAATAGAGGCAGAAAAAAAAAAAAAAAAAGACAATTACTCTTAGGCACACTAGGGTCAGATAACTCACAGTATTTTGTCATAAACTTTTATTATCCTCAGCGCTGCAGGATACAATTGGGATACTAAAAGTTCTCAGCAGAGTGGCAGACTCTGATTTTGTAATCTGACTAGCAGGAATGGTCAGGATCCAGATTTTCTCTCCCTAAAAGAAAGTTTACTGGAAATAGCTCTTGACAGATGTCAGAGGGAGAGACAGTGTATCAGTCCTACTGGAGTTCTCCAATAAATAAAATGACACGGGGGAAAAAAAGAAAAATGAACTTTGCTTGGAAATGGAGAAAATTGCCTAAGAAGTTCTGTCAGAGCATATAACATTTCGCTTAATGGTCAGGGAATTGCTCAGGGAAAGTTTCTAAGCAGAATGTTGAACTTGAGGGATGTTATCCGGCATTATCATGCACCAATCTAGAATATGCTTCCAGATGGACTATTGTATGCTCAGGCATTTAATACCTCTCTCAACACAGCTTCAGCTAAATATCTGTAAAGGGCACACATCTGTATTTTCTTTGCCTTGAGTAAATAGCTGGTATTTATTTTTTTTTTATTTATGTAGCACTGACAGTGTGTGTTTATCGATTTACAGAAGTGTGCCTTCTGACAAGAGAAAAGTCCTGGCATCCAGCTGCTCATTTCTGACTGCCCATCCCATGGGTACTGAAGTGATGACTCAGACAGAAGGCAAGGAGGGCAGTGGCAGTGGCAACAGTGGCTTAAAACAATCTTTTGTGCTGCTTTAGCTCAGAAGTACCCTATGAAGATTTATGTGGGAAGTAGATTGAGCCTGTGATTACAGCCCATTGAATACAGGAAGAAGTGAAAACCTGTGGATGTAATTTTTAGCAATACTACAGAACAGCCTACATCTAAAAACACCAGTTTGGCAGCTGGCTTTGTGAGCATACTACTCTTACCAGAATTAAAACCACTTGTAATCTCACCATGATCTTTAGATTTTAGGTCATGCGCAGCTAACATCATCTAATTATCCCAGGCTATCTGCTGATGAATTATCCTTGCAAATTCTCCTATTAACAGTCTGTTAATAGAAAACATATTGCACTACATATTTTTGTCCCAATCTGCCAGGAAGTTCTATAACATATATTCAAGCCTCTCACCTTTCTCATGCAGGCGATTTTCTCTCAGACATTTAATCATCAGAAATACTCTTTCTTAAAGACTTCATTAAGGGAAAAAAATCTCATTGTATGACTTACAGCATTTCCTTATCAGTGCCTGAAGTGTGACTTAGCCTGGTGCAAGATCTTGTTTGAGAAGAAATCAAGCATGTGCCCCTCACTTTCTCTTCTGTGCCCCACAAGACTGTTTTTGTCCAATCAAATATATTTCTGATTCTGACTGGATTATCTAACTAAAGGCCACCATGATGTGCAGGCTCACAATCCATGTTAGCAAGAATAGCACACTATACAAACACTCTACATGTGATTGCATGGGGTTTTTCTCCTAAATCATGTATTCTAGACTCACTGCATCACCGTGCCTCTACTGGGAGCTATTGCATTCCAGCCGTCTCCAGCACTTCGCATTTTTGATATCTCATTATGCATGAAAAGATTTTCTTCACTTAGATGCAAGTGACTGTGTTTTATATATTCTGATAGCTCTTTCATTTTCCTTGAAAACAGCTTGACAATTTGCAGTTCTGCCAACAGGCAGGAACTAATCAAAAGAGCTCCGCTTTCATTTTCTGCTTTAAAAGAGATAAAATCTGGTATCTCAAGAAAAGCAAAAAACATAAATAGGAAAGAATAAAAATTGCAAAAACATAGTTACTGACCTCTGTTTGGCTGTGTGAGTTTCTCACTAATTAAATAATTTTCAATACCTGTTACCACAATCCTTACCTGACACTGAAGGTTTCCAACAGATGATTAAAAATAATGTTCCTTTGATCTATTTTCACTTTCTTGATAATTTCAACTATTTTCTAATTTGTGTCTACTGCAGATAGGAATCAATAATGGCTATGCAGATCCTTCTAAGGTAGCTAAGCAGGAGTAGCAACACAGAAAAAAAAAAGGGCCTATGTCACTTTGTGCTTCTTGGCTAAATATGGAAGGAGAGATCATTGTCTTCAAACACACCTGCAAATTCATTGACACAGAGTATGTTTCAGGTTCTTATTACAGTGTCAGTTTCCGGGGGCTATGCTGGGAGCCATAGGACTGGCATCACGAGGTGCCAAAAGGTATTGCTACCGGCAATGGCAGCAGACTACCAGATCAGTCCCTGCATTGGTAACAGGTGCTATCTCTTCCAGCCCTGTTGCCTACCTGTTTCCACTTTTAAATTTTCTACTGGATGTTTTCTTGCTCTAAGTACTATTTTAAAATCAAGGAAAATTACAAATTAGGACAAGAGCTTAAATGAAGGCCTTTAAAGGCTCCTGAGCTGTTTCACTTCTCACTGCTTGTCAATGCTGCTTCTGTAGTATTTGAGGTGGAAAAACCTATCCAAAACCTTATCAAAAGCATCAAGCACCATTTGTGTCAACTTTTCATACAGCAACATTCCTAATGACTCTACTGGGAGGTTATCGGGACAGAAATCAGGAGTACTTTCCCCAGAATCACGACTTTGAGAATGTAGAGAGAGACCATGAAAGATCAATGGGACAGACAATATGTTGAAGGTCTTCACTAAATCCCTTCCTGCAAAATAGTACCAAGATCCTGTCTAACACCCACAAAATGTCCTTATCATGTCTTGTGCACAAACACTTACTTAATATTGGCACAAACTGGTATATTCTTGCACATGTACTGTCACATATTCCAAATTGTTCTGAGGCAAAAATTAGAGGCAATATTTAATATTGTCTGGAAGGTCACTCTTTGATAAATGGGTGTTGGTCAAAGAAAACTCAGTGATTGTGAATAAAACCTTCTAGCAAACTGCTGGTTTTCATTGCGAGAATAAATCGGTGAAAGCCACAATGTTTAACTCTGTGCTACTGAAATCTGGAATAATCTGTGAAACTGGAGTAGCCTTATGGTGGCCATGAAAGCAGCAAATGCTACCCCTAATTCAAGTTTATTTTTTAATCTGAATTAGGACAATATTAGGGGGGTCTTGCTGTAAGTGGACTTTATGTGTTCCTGTTTTAAACTACAAAGACATGTTAAATAGCAGTAAGTGTGTCTTGCACCTTTCAGCCATATATCTAGAATAATGGAGGTGAAAATTGTGAAAATTGTGACTGTGATTGACATATGTGTGTTGCTGGGCAGGTTGTGCAGATACAGTCCCAAGTCACACACATGCTCTTTCAGCTGCTTAAGCAAAAGGACTTAGAGTAACTACAAAGAGAAAAATATAGAAGCACTACATTCTAAATTGCACCTTCTAAATCTGACCACTAATTTAATCAGTTAATTTTCATAGATGCTATAGCAATAGTATCTATTTCTCAGTATCTGGTAGGAACCAGAACTGAGGGAAAAAAAAGCAACCATAAAACTTATGGGTTTTAATGTACCCATTAGAAACTCTCTTTTCTGCAGCACACACTTCCCTGGAGAACCTGCCATTACATTGGTAATGCATTCTCATTTATTTGTGTCTGACATATTTGAGGTCTTCAGAGTGCTGCTCAGTGTGACTTGAGTTAGTCAAATCTTGGCCTTCAGGTGACAGGAGGAAAAAAAGCTCCCAACAGCCCAAAGTAGGCAGCCAGCTTTTTGCAGATGCTTCAGAACAGTGCAACAAAAGGCCATAAGAAAGTCAATCACACTTGATTGCATTAATAACCAGTTACAGGAAAGCAGTATAGGAGCTGATAAATTAAAAACTCATGATGAAAAAGTGGCAGAGACAGCTGCTGAGTAAGGTCTTAAAGCAATGACTGATGTAGTGGTGTGACCTATACAGTCTGCCAGTTCCCAACACAAGCAGCTGCTAAGGTTGTTGATTGAATGTACAAATGTGTACCAGGGACAGCATCCAACTTTTTGCTGTGTTGAGGTTTGGCCAAGACTAAAACCTTCTGTAATTTTGCCAGAGCACTTTTCTGTCCTCTGCTTGCCAAGATCTAAGAAGAGCAGTATTTTGGAACACAGAGACTTGAACTTAGAACACCTTCATCACATCCAGAATGATTTTCAAGAAAACCTTTGAGACTTAAAACACATTAGGAATTGTTTGTTTACTGGCATGCTTGCTATCTCTTTTTGTTTCTTTCAATTACAGTTGTGGGAAACATTTTCCTCCTGCTTTTAGAACAGAAAAGGGAGATAAATGAGATAATTACAAAAGAGGTGAGAGTCAGAAATCATGTGAAAATATAGTAAAAATTCTCAAAAACTGAAAAAAAAAAGAAGGGAAGAATTGGAGAGGAAAAAGGAATGAATAGGATTAATAATTATTCAGTTGTCTTTTATATAGTTATAAATCAGGAGAAAGGGAAGGAAACTATTATGTTCATTTGGGACCCTTAGATTTTTCCAGGGTTTTTTCTTTTCCCGTTTGGTTTCCATTTTAGTATTAATGTGAAATCTAGATTTCAATGAGGGTTCTAACAGGGAGGGGAAGGGAGGAGAGGGGAGGGGAGCAGAGCGGATATCTCAGTGGACACTTAAAATACAGCTTTTTTATTTTATTTTTATTATTCCTACCACCTATATTCTTCTATGTCAAAGTTGTTACTGGGTCTAGGGTCTCCAAAGAGACACGAGCAGTTGTTGGCTGTTATAAGGTTGTTTATTGCATGAATACATCAGTCTCAAAGGCAAAGAGTTCAAGGTGCTAGAGTCTGTGTTAAAACCTTTCTAGTACAGAGTCCCAAGCTGGAGCAGTAGCTGCAAGGCTGCTTTCTGGTATACAGTCCCAGGTTCTGTGCAGGAACAGCAGCAGCAGCAACAGTTGTTCTCAGGCACAGAGTCCAATGTCCCAGCTGCAGTAGTGGAGTCTGATGTTCCAGAGAGCACCAGCAGCAGGGACCACAACTTTTCTTCTTTCTTCTTCTGCCATCTTCTTCTTCTCGTGGCTGCTGATGTGTTGATGCTGTGATGATTGATGATGATGGTGAAGCTGATGCTGAAGATTATGTTGCCCATGATGATGATGATTGTATCCCACTATGGGTCTTTCCATTTATAAAACACCCAATCAGCTAAAAACACAATTCTAAAACATTCTTTCTAAACCAATCTGAACTTCATTCTAATGTGTGAAAGTAGTATGAAAGTAGTGTCAGTTCTTATCTGAAAAATGATGTATATATTATCTATTTACGCAAATGTACTGTCTGTTTCCTTACTTAAAATTTACGTGAATAAATTTATCTATTTATGTGAATAGTTCTATCTATTTATGCATGAAGTTTTCTCTATTTTACATAATTCTATCTGTTCTAGTGGCAAGGTTCTGCTATGTTTTTTTATGTCTAGGACTAAGTTGCTGGACTTTCAACAAGGCCTAAGGGCCTTGATACAATTTCTAAGGGCTAGTTGATACAATTTCTTAAGGCACTTAAAATGTATTTCTACTTACTTAAAACCTAAAACTTAAACTTACTTAAAATTACAACTTACGGTTCTATTTACTTAAAACTTAAACCTACACTTCTACTTTATATCTTTTATGTGGCTTAATATATCTTAGTTTCTCTAAAGGCTTTAATTCCACCCCTGCATTCACCTCCCTCTCTGAGGAACGAAGAGAGGCTTGCGTTCCAACACTCCTACAAACACATACTAAAACTAAGTTACTTACTCCAGGCCTCTTTTCATATCTAGTGCTTTTAGTTTCTTTGGAACATCTACGAGGTACTAAACATGAAAACCAAGCTACCTTTCCTTGTCATCATGCCACCAACTAAATTCCCTTCTACCTAAAGCACAGCTTTACGCTAAAATGAGTTGGGGTGAGTAGAATAGGCACTCATTTAGGGAACAGAAAATTAATTTCTATGATGCCATTGTCAAGTTGCAGCTCCTTGACTTCTGGGGCAAGTTAGGCACTGTCAGGAGAAGGCACTGGGAGACACAGACACTGGTCTGCAGCTGCAGAGCCAAAACCCCATCTACGTCCAGGCTGCCAGGTTTCCAAGTCAGGACTCGCAGGAAAAAGTGATGAGCACTCAGTCCTCATCAAATAACAGGAAACTGATGGAATCAATATGGGGCCATATCATACCATAAAGAGGGATAGAGACAGCCAAAGTGCTGAATGCAGGCTCTGCTATCTACAGACACTAAAAGCTTGCTGTTGGTTTCTTAAAAAAAAAAGAAAACAAAAACAAACAAACAAACAAAAAAACCAACAAAAACCCCCAACAAAAACCCAACAACCCAAAAGCTAAGCCTTCAGTAGCTATCGTGTTTCTCAGATGACACCTGGTGGACAGAAGCTGAAGAGATGAAAGCATTCTGCCTTCATAGTGCAGAACCTTGATCCTTACTCACAACTGTGCTACTGCACTTACTGCAGGTGCAGCTGTCCTCCATATTCTGCTAATCCACCCCACGCCCCCAGTCTGTTATTAGTTTCCCTGAATTAGCATTTATCACCCATGTATCTTCAACAGCTTTTTTTTTCAGCACTCATATCCATTTTCTTCCACAAATAAAAATACAGGGAAAGCCCCTGGTAGCAGCAACAGGGTGCTTTTATGGTGTGGGATAACTAGACAATTTTATGAGTGCCTTCATAAGTGGATAGTTGCATTCAGAAGGTTAAAGGCTTCAGTTTCTTCTGATTATTAATTTACTCTTTTAAACTAATTCCAGTTCACTTCTGTTACAGCGTCTGTCTTTTCTGTAATTGCCCTAATGCATCCCAGTTGAGATCTCAATATAAAGCGGGGGGGAGAGGGGGGTAGGTATCTGAAGAGAAACATATAGAAGTGTTTCTTATGGGGATGCTTATACCTTGAGGTTAAACAGGTGGTTTCCTCAAGGATCTCATGGATAGGAACATTAAGTTCTGGTGCAGTCCTGTCTCTCTATTTGGCTCAAAGGATTTCAGAAAATGACAGATACTGCTGAATCAATGCTGTGACATATGAGGCCTCTGCCATAAATAAGGTGACCACGACCAATTGTTTGACTGCTGGCATTGCATCTTCTAGGATTTTTTTTCTGTTGTTGGCTTTTCTCCCTGTTTTATGTGTACTCTATTCCTTTAAATGTTAACAACTTTATTTTTTTTCCTTGGTGTATTTCCATGCCTTTTTTTCTGCCAAATCTTGGAAGATTTTATGAAGCAAAATGCACAGAGAAGTCAGGGATTCATTGACTTCAAACACCAAGATAAGCAGAAAAATAATGTGGTAGAGGTCAGAAGGAAATTATTGCATAATTATCTGGATTGCTTCTTCTGGATTCAGATTATCTGTTTACCTGTTTGGCAAACCGGCCATCCAAGAGTTGTGGCATTGTATTTGGTCTGGCTGAGGTGGAGTTAACATCCAAACAGCTGTGCTTTGTGTTTGTAGCCACAAAGGCTGGGCTCCTGGTGAGCCACGCTCAGGTGACATCAGGGCTGTCTCTCCAACACCTCCCTCAAAGGCCAGCAGGTCTAGAGTGTGCAAGAGGCAGGGAAGGGAGACACAGTTGGGACAGATGGCCCTAACTGACCAGAGCGACATTCCATACCATATGATGTGTAAAAACAAAAGCCAAGGGGTGCTGAATTTTTATTATTAAGGTGTTTGTCTTCTAAAGCAACTGCTACATGTACTGGGGCCATAGTCCCAGGAAGTAGCTGGACATCACCTGCTAAGAGCAATTAGAGAATGGATCTTCTTGCTTCTCAATGTGGCCTTTGCCTTGATCTCAACCAGTTGAGTTTTTCATCTCATTTTCTTCCCCTGTCCTGCTGAGCAGAGCAAGTGGTGAAGCATCTTTGTGGAGCCCTGGTGCCCAGTGAAGGTGAACCCACAGCAGGCATATCCTGGATGAAATGAAGTTTTCTCCACAGAAAGAATGAATAATGCCCTGGCACAGCTGAAAGCCAGGGTTCAGTTTTGTACCAGCGTTGCAACTTGATGTTCAAGTCCCTGCTGTCCAAAGCCAGAAGTAACCAAATCTAACTATGTTCCGACACCTGAAATATCCCTTCATATGGTTTCAAGAACAACTCTGAAAAGTCCTCAGGACTCTGAGTAACTCACAAGTAAAGTAAAATAGTCATAAAGATTGAGCAGCCAGAAACTGATGAACTACTGAGCAGTACCTGATTTACACTATGAGTGGAAACACCTTATTAAAGCATTTTCTGAAAAAAGGTGCTTTCTACATAGCAGTCCCCAACAAGTGACCAATTTGCTGCTCACAGAAACAGGAAACTTGGAAGGGCTGACAATCACCAAAAGAAAGCATATGCTAACATAACTTACTTTTTTCTCTTACACCCAATAGTGAAGGCCAAGGCAAAGAGGACTTTGAAACACGGCTAAGAGAATACTTTTACAAGCTTTTCAGATAGCAATTTGTGAGAACAACACTCTTTATTTTATGCTGAAAAATACTTCCAGGCTTTGAAATGTTCACCTTTACTTTTTAATTCCTATTCAGCAAATACCAAGAGAACAAGTATAGTCATAAAATACAAAGAGGAAAATGTATCTGGAAAGTGCTCTTAAGAACATCAATTAGACAATACAACGTCTTCAGCATAGTCCTTTGGGCAGCATCTGTGAGGGCGTATGTGTCCTGCAGCCAGGGAAACACTGGTTCCTAAAGCCTCTGGGGCAGGAAAGCCACTGGATAAATAATTACTTCTGTTCCACAGAAATGCTAAATGACCATTCATTTGAAAGTCTGACTTGCATACATGAGTGAGAAACAAGATCTTCAGAGCCCGCCCCCAAGAATTCATTGAATCATGTAGAACTCTCCACATTCTGACAGGCTAATGAGGGCCTATCCCAGTGTTCCGGAAGGAAGCAATCCCTACGAGCCCTGGAACATAGACCAGGCCCGGCAAGGGCACCCCGGGAAGGGAAGCAGGAAGGAAGGAAGGAGTTAATGGCGGCAGCGAGAGGCGCGGCCGCCCCTCCCCTGGGCGGGCCGGCGGTAACATGGCCGCGCTGGCCCCGGCGCTGGCGGCGGCGGCCGGGCGGCTGCAGGTAAAGGCCGCTGGCACCCCGGCCTGGCGGGGCCGCGCCTCCGGAGGAGCCCCGGGCTGCGCGGGTGTGTCGGGCTGGCCTGAGACAGCCCTTCGGTGTGGCGGACTCGGCGTTTCTCTGTTGAACAGTGCATTGGTGTGTGCGGGCGTGTCATACTCCTCACTCCACCTTCGTGCCCCTGCCGCTTAAATTTACCTGAGTCGCGCCAATGGAAATCGAGCTCTGCACTGTGGTGTTGTCTGCTTGAAAGTACCGAGCGTTAAAAAAAACCAAACAAACAACAATCAATCAAAAAAAAAAAAGGTTGTTAATAACAATTGATTTTGTTATCTACAGAATGAGAGCTGTTCCAGTACTGCAGGTGCTGGCCGACAGGTTCAGAGCTGGAAGATCAAAGCTGAACGAGCTAAGAAAGTTGAATTCATAAGAACTGCAGAAAAGCTAAAAGCTCAGTAAGTTAAACAGTTTATCATAAGTATGTTTTTTATTCTGTTCTGGAGGTAACATTATTAACTCGAGGTTCAAAGTAAGAATGTATGATAATGAAATCTTTAGGCTAAAGGTATCCTTTTCAGGAGTTCAAATTATTGTGGTTATTACAGTAGCTCAGGATAGGCTTATGAGCTCCAAAATGCCCTGTTGTTTGAATTACTGTTTGGACTTATGCCAGTGGTGTAGTAAGACTTTAGCTCAAATTGATGCTCTCAGGTGCACCAGAAAAGGAAATGTGTGAGGCACAATTGAGTTCTCAGTCTTTCTACTTAGCTGTGCTTACCCTGTAAAGACCTAAAGCCCTTAAGACATCCTGACAAAAGGGGAGCTGCAGCAACTGCAGAAGATTGAAAGACTTCATCTAGAATATGTAGGCCACTGTTTTGAAAAACAAGGGTTCAAGACATCCCAGGCACAGAAATGATTTAAACCTGCTTCCCCACATCTTGATCAAGTGCTGATGACAACTGCACTGGCAGCTGAAAGAACAGGGAGTTTTCTTCTGGAACAGATGAGCTTTCTGGGGAGTAGCTAATGTAGCCATCTGACTGAAGGAGAGTTTTGCAGTTGTGAATCCTGATTTAACAGGGCACTTAAGTCTCACACTGGTGTTTTACACTGCGTGTCTGGATCGAGTTCACCTTGATTACCCTGGATCCTGGGTTGTGGTTGAGAATTTGACCGCTGGGTAATGTAGATGTTCCTAAGCCGCTTGAAGCGAGGCATGCCATTTAACTGTGGCTCAGCGTCCCTCTGTGATGTTGTCTGTGCTGGGGCTCCATCTAGGTGTGCCACTGCATTAATACAGCCTGTTTGCCTGCACTTCCCAGGGAACAGTCTGGCAAGGCTCCCAGAGAGAATGCATGCACATAAAATTTCAGTGTGTAAACCGATGCATGCCACTGAGGTGATTTCCTTATTAATTTCTTGTTAAAGTTCTTGGGTTACTGTGGTGTGTAGTCTTATAGCTGCAGAAATACTTTCCTTGAAAACAGTTGTAGAACAAACCAGGGATTTGTACCAAATCTAAGACAGTCCTGTTAACACAGCCTGCCCACTCGCCTTGGAAAATCTTGGGGCTTTGCTGAGTGTTACTGAGAAACGCACCCTTTCTTCCTAGGCTTGCAAATATAGAAAAAGACAAAACGGGACACCTTTATAACAGGAAGAGTGATTCCAGGGTAGAATACAGATTACTTGAGGAACTGGAACACGGCATGACTGTCAGCAGGAAAATGGAAAGTAAGTGAGGTTTTATTTGGATTTATTTGCTTTTTTTAAAATATTATGTTGTTTTTGTAAATGGTTTAAAAATCAGTAATACAGAGGGATCAGTTTAGATAGAAGATGGATACTGGTAAGTGTGGTATTTCACCATGTGATTAGAAACAGACAGTTCACTGCAAAATTCAGAAGCATAAACATTTTGGGCCTCATATGCTACTAACTGTTATCTTTTAATCTTCAGTGTAAAACCACTGTGGTGGAAAGGTACTGTTCAAGAAACTTGGAATCAATTTTGTGTGTATATTGTGTGTATATTTGTGTGTCCAGCTAAGGTACAGTAAAAATATTCTTACTTCAACATTCACAAACTGATTGTTGCCTTTAAATACCCCTTTAAACTGTTCTGTGTTTGCATTTTTTGAGTTTTTGGGCAATGAATATTCCTACTTCAGATAGTACTGTGAGATGGTAGACAGTCTGTCCTATAATATCTGTTCCACTTAGACACTATAGTATAGTTCAAGAAAAAAAAGTTACTCCCTTTACTCACAGTACTTGAATTCTTTCAACAATAATCCCATAAATCATGCTATGCTATCTGATACAGATCAAAATGAGTTGAAGAAAGTAAAGGAATGTAGAAACAATTAAAAGTATACTTTCTTACAATTTTTGTGTGTTCTGATGTGCGCCTTTTATTTAAGGAATCTTAGAATGCCCTTTACATCTTGCAGTCCTTAAGAAGTGTACATTTTTTGAGGAATGACTAAGCTAATAAGTTCAGAATTTTTTTTCCATGAGTAAGAAAGGAGCATGACATATGGATGGAAATGATGCTATGAGATAATAAAGAGGACAGTGATGAGAGCACTACATGTCAGATGTGAAGGAGTATATCCTAAAAGATACAAAAGTACAACCCCCCTGCCCCCCCCCCCCCCCCCAAAATTCCCATTTTACTGTGTTGAGGTCTTTCAGCATAATCTGTATACTATAATATTTTCTGTGGTCTCAGCAGGAACTTGCATTTTCCTTAATGCAAATCTTTTGGGATAGACGGTAAAGGTCCTTAGTATCTAAGATGCAGCCAGAATTTCATCCTCTTCAGCAGTGTATGTATGGACTCACAAGGAGCCAAGTGGTAACTTGGCTATACAAATAAGTGCACACATGCTTGGAGCACATGAAAGCATTGATTCTTTGCTATTTAACCCAACGAATAAATGAACCCTGTTGAAGTAGTACATTCATACACACTTCAATGATTGTTTTCTCTTCATAAATGGTGTTTTGAAGCCTAGGTCAAAGTCTGCCTCAGAACTCTAGAACTATCACCTGCATAGGCAGTATTCTCCAAGTTCCCCTTTAGAAACAGGAGCTACTAATTTTAAAATCTGCTGATGCTGTGTAGGGAGCTAACATGGACCACATGGTCAGCTACATGCAATTACCAGTTGAAATGCTTAGTACTGTGGCAGTTTCTTATCATCAAAAAGAATTTGTGTCCCTGCTTAGAAGAAACCCCTAGTTTATTTTGGACACTTCCCTGCTGTTGTTCTTTTACTGAATACAATGCACAAAGAAACTGTCAACTATCAGCATCTTATTTTATTTAACAGAAGCTAAAATCCTGCAGCAACTATCAAAAATACAAAACAACGTGAAGAAACTTCAGCAGCAATTGAAAGATGTGAAGCCTACACCAGAGTGTAAGTCAAGATGACAGGTTTAAAAACATTTTCCTCTACAGACAGGTTTCTTGCGTAGATATCTTTCTCCTGCAGACTTGGGATACTCCTCCAGTCTTTAAGATGTTGCAGGAATCTGGAAAGGGAAGACTAAACCTAGAAATCATAAAAGACTCTGCAGTTCTATGTGGAAACAGCAAATTACTTGTCTTACAAGTGGTGTATGTTTGTTCCTTGAGGTTGTTAAAAGCCCAATTTCCTATCTGTACCATTTGCCTTATGCAAAATAAACCTGATATTCTACCACCATGTAATTCCCTTTGATCTGGTAAGAGGTCACAGAGTAGGTTCTACAGGGAATTCATTTCTAGCCACTGGTTTGAAATGTAGACTGGAATATTCCACCGAAAATGCTGCAGCAGTTTGTTCAGTTTGGATGTTTTAAAGCTTTTGGGAAACAGGTTCTGAAAGAACCGTGTTGTGTGGTACATACTACCTTTTGTGAATCTCAGGTTGAGGGCCTCCTACTAGCTGAGGACTTTCTGATGCTAGATAAAATGCATCCCCATTTATTCAGTGCTTTATCTATTAAAAAAAAAATCATTATCTACTTAAACTGTCAGTTAAGGTACTGAGGCATGAAAGATGAAAAATTAGATTTAGTTTCTATAACTTTACCAAAATACAGGTTAGTTGAACTGCATTCAGTGTGCCCATAGAGATGTTGGGCTGATTTAAAAGAGACTTTAGTCTAATAATATAATCTAATCTAATGGGTGGATTTTCTTCCACTGCAAAATATATTTTCTCTGCACAGCTGTATTATCATCTTAAGTCAGGACTACAGCATGCTGACAGTACAGGACAAAGTCTTACTCTGATGTTTCTTTGTCAGCTTCGTAAAAGTAGTTACCTGCAGGTTAAAAGGATTGCTGTAATGTGGAATAAACCAGAGTTGAGTGTGCTTAAGTCATTAACTGCATTGCTATAAGAAAAAAGTGGAACTCTAGGATAAGTCTGTCTTAGTTCGGGCATCAGTTGAAGGTTAGTCAAGGTGAGACTTCTTTAAGGGAAATAAACATTTATATTGGCATTTGCATCTAGTTAGCTAAGTCCTTTCATAAACACACCTTTTGGATAAATAAGAATTTGTCTTTTAAGGCTGTTTGAGATGGAAATGCATGGTTTTTTGTACAATGAGATATGTGTCCTGAAAGTCTCCACAAGTCTTGCATTTCTGGATAGTGCTTATATGCTTTTTTTTCTTCTTTTCCTTTTTTAGTTGTTGACAAGATCAAGGAAATGATGGAAGAAATAGAAAATGCAATCAATGCTTTTAAAGAGGAACAGAGGCAAATGTATGTTTATACGTGCTTCAGCTACTAGAAAAAAGGCTGTTGTAAGACAATGAAAACTTTGCATTAATCTAGCAAACTGTTCTTATGATTTACTCTTTTGGTAGTGATTCCTGAGGTATGTAAATCAAAGTACAACCTGTCAGAGTTAGCATCTTGATAAAGTGACTTTTAGAGAGGTTGTTTATACAGCTATTGCAGCATTCCAGCATAACAACAATTTGCCTATGAATAGGCTTTTTAGAGAGGCTGTAGAAGAGATTAGATTGTGGGGTTTTTTTTCTGTTGCTGTTCTGTTTTCTAATCGGGTTTTGGGGGTTTATTTTTCTTTCTACTGGTGTCAGGAGGGGATTGAGTTTATTGTATGCATGCCATAAATGTGTTCTTTCAGTAAAAGGGTAACTTAATTCTCATTTTGTAGGGCTTTATTACTGGATCATTACAACTGTGCTGTTACCACTCCAGTTCTTAATCTCTGAAGAATAGCTCTTGTGTGGCATTGAACAATTCCAAAATTCATTTTTGGTGAATGTACAATGAATACTGGATTTTTTTTCTTACATTTCAGTGTTTGTCTCTTTTCAGATATGAACAGCTTTTGAAAGAGGAAAAAGCTGTCATTAATGAGCTCAGTCTCTTTGAGAGAAAGGTGGAACTGTGGGCATTAGGGAGCTCAACAACAGAAAAAGTTTGGAAATTACCATCAGCCAGGGTCACAGTTGATAAAACACTGGAAAATCATCTACCCGAAGAAGTAATAGAGTTTGAAAAATTTCTTCAGCGAACAGGGGGGCGGCAAGGAGGCTGGGATGATTATGATCATCAACATTTTCTGAAAATACGGACAAAATACAGAGGAAGGCTGTCTTACATGGATGAAGCCCTTGAGTATCTCAGTGGAAGAACAAAAGAAGATATAGAACAGCATGACAAATGGTATCAAGAATATGTAATTTTACATGAAAGAAAGAAAGAGGTAAAATAAGCCCTCTAAGGCTTTTGAAGATTTCAGAAAATGCACTTATTTTTCAAAGGCATAATCTCTTGTTTTTGTATCTGCCTCTCTGGTTGTAGTGCTAGGCAGGTTTCTTTTACAGTTGATGGTATACAACTGAGGTCTTTATCATCCCCAACCTGCCAAAGTACTTTTCTTTAATAAATAATTACAAATAGGCAAAGACCTAACAACGCAAAGAGGTGGCCTGTTGTATTGCCAAAGTATATTAGAAATGCTTTTGAAGTCAGTGATCGTGCAAGCTGGGTGCCAAGCCCAGAGCAGTTACTGATCCTGTCTTCCTGTTATATTTGTCTCTAGGAATGTGTGTCCCACTGTATAAGCAATACACCCAAGACAGACTGACATGCAGAATTATGATTCCCTCAAGAACTATCTAAGTAATAAAAGGCATACTGACATAAGAACTACTATAAAACAGTGGGTTAATTGGAAAGAAAGCAAGAACTGAGATACATTTGCATCAAAAAAAGCATATTGCATCAACATTCATAACTACCCGAAGTTATTACGATTGCTGTAACTGTTTTAGCAGACATATGTTGAACCTGCTTGTGTAATCCACAAAATAGGGAGGAAAAAAGAGAGGAAACACATATAGGTGCTTCTTGGTTTTAGGTTTTGCCTTCTATAGACTTTTAATTCCTATGTGCATATTTTGTGTTCTTGGATCAAATGTCTTCATCAGATTGAATCCATGTGAATATGTAAAATTTTCATGAAACTTTGGATTTTTTTCTTATGGTCTCTTGCAGTCAATTAAAAAGTGGAAAGAAAAGCAGCAGCAAGAAAAAGAAAGAAACTTGAAGGAAAAAGAGAAATTAGAAAAAATGCTGAAGGAAAGATGGCTGCAGCATGAAGAAGCTCAGAAGCAAAAAGCAGAAGAAGAAAGAAAAAGAAAACATGCTGCAGTTGAAGTCTGGAAGAAACAGAAAGTAGTAGCATTTGCAATAGATCAAGCATCCCAACTAAAACTAGAAGACAAAGAGAAAAAGCAGCAAAAAGAGAGCCAAAGTCACGTGAAGTTAGTGTTGGAAAGGAATACCTTGCAAAAAAAAGTAAAGGAGGAACTTGAAAAGCTTGAAAATGAGAAGAAAGAGGAGGCTGAAAAGGAGGGAAGGAAGAAAACTGCTGCAGAAGAAATTTCTAAGTTTCAAGACCATGTGCGTAATTTCACCTCCATTTTTGCATGTCGTCGTTTTAAATTTGATATGTCCTACTACAATATAATCTGTTAAATAGGTTTTAAAGTCCAAGTACTATTCATCTAAATCCATTATTGATTCATTACAAATAACAGCATCTATTGCAGATAAAGAGTATGAAACTTGATTTTAGACAAAGATGCTCCTTTTCTGCAATAGATATTGAATTCTACAAGATTACTCAAGATCATATTTCTTTATCGATACAGAAGTGCTTTTATTTCTTCACTAAATAATTTTTTTGAGAAAAACTGCTTGGGCTGTGCTGCCTAAGAAGACTTCAGAGGACCTGAGTGCTCTATTCAGATGGGAGGTAGAAAGAGTTGTTGCAATATCCTGCAGGTTTCAGTATCTGTTAGGCAAAGTCAGATCCCATATCAATGTAAATGCAATTACTGGAAAGTTGGTAATATTGTCAGCATTCATACTGAAGTTTTATAAACAGAGTATGAACTACTACTTTTTTATTTCTTTCTTTTTATACTACTTTTATATAATTTGTTTGTGCAAGACAATCTATAGCATGTAACTACCTAGTGAAACCTTATTTTTTGCTATTACAATAATTTCAAAACAAAAACAAACAAAAAACCAACCAAAAATAAAACCCAAAAAGCTGTGAAAAGGCTGCATCTATATTTTTACATCATTTGTCTTACTAAGGAAGAAAAGTTTGCTTTTTCACTCATTGTGTTTCAGGATCTACATAAACTGGAGCTAAGGGTTCTACAGAAACACACTAAAGAAATAGAGAAACAGGAAAAAGAAAAAAGATTGGCCAAGTTAAGAGAGAAGGTAACTTTTTGTTTGTTTTAACCAGAGATGTGTGCAGCTCGGTGGTTTAAGCAGACTTTCTTTTCATTGATATGAAAGGCAATTGTTTTAAACTATTTAACTAGTTGATAAAGGAAAACAAAACGTCATGCCTTGTTATCAGTAGACAGAATTGCAGTAGGCATAGTTGTTCCTGTTAAAAAAAAAATGGGGAAAAGTTCCTACTATTTATGTCTCTCACAGTAGTATTTCACTGGGTAAGGCTTATAAAAGTGATCCCAATATGGGTGGTGGCTTTCATTTTTCATATAGTTTTCTACCATTACTTAAATAAATAGGCTGTCTCCCAGAAGCATTTTGCATATACTGGGTTTAAAAAGAGTTTAATCTTTTAAATTACTAAAATTTAATGTGAGCAAGCAGTGTCACTGTCTTCTACAGTGAAGACCCAATGAGCGTCATGAAACTCCATTTGTGAAGAACGAAAGAGGCTAATTATTTTTGATTGTTTGTTTCACTCTGAGGTCGAGGTTCGGGTGACCAGAGACCGATCCAGGTTGAACAGACCTTCCAAGGGCTGGGAGGAACGCAGTCAAGAGATGGCACCAGCAGCTGCAGAACCGCTGTTGCGTGTTTCTCAGAGGTGAGGAGGGGGATCGATGGATGTGCAGCATGGCACAAGTGCACTTTTATATTTTAAGCCTTTCTGATTTCTTGTCAGAGCTGTCCCAGCCTGGAGAGGAGGGTCCTAGCTGCGCACCAGCCCGCCCCAGCCGCAGTACGGAGCAGCAGCCAGCACTTCCCGACACAGAGCTGGCCTGACCCATGGCGTGCATTACCTCTGTCTTTTGCGAGTGTCGCGTTTGACACGCCGGCTGCCAGACCGGCCGGCTGTGATGTCCCTTGGCATTAAAAGCGCGTTTTCCCCGCAGCTGGTTGTGGCGGCCCCTTAAGCGTGGGGTGGCCACGCCGGCCCCCGCCGCAGTGCACTGAGGCGTCCCTTCCCTTTCCCCTTCCCGTTCCCCCGTTCCCTTTCCCCCCTGTCCTTCCTTTCCCTTCCCCTTCCCTTTCCCCCTGCTTCCCCCTTCCGTTTCCCCGCCCCGGGGCGGGCGCCGCGGCTGACGCGATCCGGGCGCGCCGGGCGCGGGCAGCAGCGGCGAGATGGAGATGGCGGCGGCGGCGCCGTGCCCGGGGGAGCCGGAGCGGCTGGACTTCCTGCGGGAGCGGCACGTGCGCTTCTTCCAGCGGTGCCTGCAGATCCTGCCCGAGCGCTACTCGTCCCTGGAGACCAGCAGGTAGCAGCGGGACGGGCGCCGCCGTGTCCGCCCGGCGCCCCCCGCCCGGCCCGGCCCGGCCCGGCCCGGCCGCGCTCCCCTCCCGCCGGGCGGTCGCGGTGCCGGGGAGCCTCTCCCAGAGCGCTGCCGTGTCCCCCGGCCGGGAGGAAAAACATCCCTATAAATCTGCCCACCAGCAGACGGCTCCCAAAAAATACGTGTTAGTGTAGGGGTGTAGTCACCGCTCGCGTAAACTGCTTGACATCCACGAGGGAAGACTTGTTGATCCTTCTAATCTGTTTTAAATCTAGTGCTTCACTCTCTTAATCTACCCTGGAAGCCATTTTAAAATAAATCACCTAAGCTTCGGCACGCAGAAGACTCCTCTTCATGTAACAAATATTTTTAAGTCTTCATTACCTAGTATAAGAGAGAAAATACTAGTGAAATACGTTCCTCACTTTGAATGGAGCAGCATTTGTTCCTTTAATGGCTTCAGAATGTCTTTATTTGATATCCTTACATCGGAAGTATAAGAATACTGTAATGTGATTATCAAGCTGCACTTGGTAAAATATTGGAGACAAGTAGATGGTTTGATAATCTTATTCAGCCAATAAAATAGTAAAATTCTTTTCCACTTTATAATGTCTGTGCAGCAAGCTCCATGGCTTTGATCAGGTCATCCTGCTTTATTTTGGTTGACAGCACAAACACCTGGCATAAACATGTAAGGACTAGAACAGGTAGTGCTGAGCTGTGTGTGAAATAATGTAACTTTATATTGAAAAGTTAGAAGTGGAACTACTGGAGAAGGGCCAGCAGAAGGCTTAGAAGATGGTTAAGGGACTGGAGCATCTGTCCTGTGAGGAAAGGTTGGGTGAACTGGACCTGTTCAGCCTCAAAAAGGGATGGCTGAGAGAGGGTCTTACCAATGTGTTCAAGTATGTTAAAGGATGGGTGCTGAGAGCATGGGGCCAGACTCTCTAAGTGATCCCTGTGACAGGGCAAAGGCAGCAGACAGAAACACAGGAAGGTCCATCTCCGTGGAGAAAAACTTCCTCATACTGAAGGAGGGTAACAGCATCAGGCTGATCACTGAAACAGACTGCCCAGGGAGTTTGTGGAGTTTTTTTCCTGGAGATATTCAAAACCTGCCTGGACACAATCCTGTAAAAACTGCTCTGGGTAAACCTGCATTAGGAGAAGGGGGTTGTATGAGATGATCTCCAGAGGTGCTTTCCAACCCCAGCTATTCTGTAATTTTGTGAAATTTTGATTGCAGAGCTGTAGATCATTTATTCATTAAAAATTAGTTGGTGTTTCAGTCTGCTTTCTCATTTATTGTAGGTGACAGCAAGGGGAAGTCTAGGCATCCTATGCCTAACTGTGTATAGGCCTTAAAATGACCACAGCATGCAGATGTACCCGAGCAATAACACAAATAGCTTACCTTAGCCCCACTGACATTTGAAAAGAGTTAAAGAAATGGGATGTCTTCAGCCTAGACAAGGAGGGATCTAATCACAGTCTTCCTTGGGTGGGAAGCTACTTCCAAAGAAAGATGGAGGTGTGCTGTTGGCAAGGGATCATGGTGCCAGGGCAGGAGGCTGTGGGAATGAGGTACCTGGGGGAGAATTGTGTGGCTGTAGAAGAAATGTCCTTCACTGTTAGAAGAGTTAACCGTAAAAAGCTTGCCTATTGAAGTGATGGAATCACCTTTGAGGATGTGGCTTCTCAGGATCCTGGGTCATCTCCTCTGAGGCCCTGTGTTCTAAAAGTGGGACCAATGATCTCCAGAGGCCCTTGACAATGTAGACATGTTCTGCAGGGCTGCACGCCTGTCTGTTGACAGATTCTAATTGGGAGATTGAACCACAAATGCATAATTTCCAGCTTGATTTCAAGGGTATTAAGTTTCCCTTCTTGCCAGGTTCAAGGTCACTGAGTTCAGCAAACCTCTGGAGCTGATTCAGCTGCAGAAAGAAATGCTGTTACCCTTTTATTTATATTTCCCCTGTCCCTGAATTGGAGTTGTTCTATTTTGAAACTCAACTAAAACTCAACTAAATTAAAGAGAGATGTGTTAAATAAATAAATAAAGTAATTTGTCAGATTTTTTTTTCACTGCACTGCAGTAGAAAACTGTGTTTGTTGTCACCAGACAAGGATGGTAGAGGAATTTTCCTCACTGTGATGGTGCATTCCAGCTTAAGCTGTCGATTGTCAAACAATAACGGAGATTAAAGAAAATTCATTTCATGTTCTCTACTCAACTTCTTGCCTCAAAACCCTTTGCAATTATTTTTATCTGTAGTTACTCACATGCAACGGTAGCTGCCACAAGAGTAGTTTTTAAACATTCTGATTGATGGTGTTTCATACACGTTGATTGTCAGCACTGTGAGGTTTTGCAGGAAAATGCAACTTTCTGGTCTCTGAAGTCTTTAAGATTCTGGTACTTCCCAGTGCTCTTTGTAGCACAATCAGTTTCTCAAATTTGTCACTTCCAATGCTTTCTGAATTCTTCTGTAAAACTGTAGTCTTTGTCCTTGCTTGAAGACAGAGGGGTCTGAATTGGGCATCCAAAGTGTCCTGGTGGCCATCCTCTGGAAATGGCTATAGATAAAGTTTTACACTTCTTGGCATGTGTCTGTCACCTGAGGTGCTGCTAAGAGTTGCTTTTGCATATGTGTGTTAATTTTCTGTGAGGGAGGATAGCGTATGGAGAGAAGATGCAGTACCTAAACAGCTGTATTGCAACCTGTGTATGACCAGTGCTGCCAGACACACTTGCCTACCATAAATAAATTCCATCACACTACAGGCTGTTCTTTAGTAAAGCTGGAGACAGACAGTCAACTCTGAATAAATGAGCTGAACCCTAACTATACTGAAAACTACTTTCTAAGTTGATATATCTGACACATGCATTTTCAACTGTAGATGAGATTTGCTGTCTGTGCTGTATGTATAGCCTTGTGGTTTTGTACTTTGCAGCAGTTTATAGTGTGGATGTTGGCATGTTTGTGCCTCATTGGAAGTAACTTAGCTGGGTAAGATGGAGTGAAAATGTATTTTTAATAGCTCTAGTAAAAGATTGTCAGTGTTCATGAAAATCAGAACATACAGGCAGTGTTTCAAAGAAATAGTTTATTGTAGCTGAACAGTAAATTCCTTGTTTTTTTAAAATAAAAGTAGTGATTTTTTTGTTGTTGTTGTTAGCTATTTATTACCCAGGGTCAAATTCTGGGTTAAACAGAAATCTGATCAATGGGAAAAGTTGATATAAGCCTTGAAGTGTTCATTTTACACTTTGAAAAACAATTTCTTAGTCATCAGAAGGGTTAAAATATACTCTTGTTCTACATAGAATACTTTTGTGTGCAACATACTTTTTCTGGCTTTCTCTACTCAAAATTTATTTGAAATAATGACAGTAAATATACATATTTTACTAGCCTGCTGGTAGGAATGTCACCTTAGGAGGTTGTGCCACTGTATTGAGATTAACATCTGCTGCGTTGCCATTTGGCTGCTGTGTTTTAATTAGAATAATTCCTTTGCATGTGTGCTTTGGGCTGACTCACATGGTCTTACTGTTTGTGGTTCTGATGCAGAACCTCATGCAGACATTAAGTGGCTGTGGCGGCTCCTGTCCACATCTGTCTCCTCAGAGGTGCCAACCTCTGGCCAAGGTGGCTCACCAGTTTGTGAGGTAAATACGAATTACAGCTTAATCTTGTAAGGAAAGTTGGTATTAACTGTTGGCTTTCCTTTGCATACTGAATTTTGGTTTCTGCATGTGTAGCAGTTGTTTCACAATCCATCAGCTTATCTGGTGTATGGAGAGCAAGAATTTCTAGAAGGGTCAGGCAAGTGTGGGTGGCAAAATAAACATCCAGCTAATTTCAGTGAGTCAGAACATCCAAGGTACCATTACAAGAGCGTTTTCTCTCACAGTGAGTGCTCCCAAGTTCCTAACCCAGTGCTGTTGCTTTGGCGCTCTGTCAGAGTGAGTAATGCACTGCTGGAGGGCCATGCCACCGGTGGCTGCAATGGTTTGAGTTAAAACAAGCCCAGTAAAGAAGGTGTTAATTAGCAGGTATGATAGCACACATTCATGGAAGAAAACAAGTTGTAGGAAAGAAGGACATTCAGCATGCTAGCTACTCCACTGCTCTGTGGGATACTTGAATGTGACATTGCTTAATTTTAGATGTTTAAGTGAGGTAGTCATCTAGGCTGCTTTACACCCAGGGACCAGAAATAAGTACCTCTAGATGTTAATTCATTCTATATGCCTATTTATGCATTGTTTGCTTACCAAGTAGGCTTTGCTGTTTGACATTGACATCTGAAATTGGGTTTGAGACACAATAAGAGGCAGCTTACTATAGTTCAGGGTTACCTTCCATATCTGCCTAATGCATGTTTAGGGAATTGTTCATGTAAGAATTCTTCACAGAGAACTAGTGATCCATATGTTAATATCATGTTAATATCATAACCTAGTTTACTTCTTAGTGGGTTGTTTTGTTGGGGTTTTCTTTTGGGTAAACAGCCCCTTACATATATTTTTAATTGACATATCATTGTTATATAAAAGGAGGGACAGCTTATGTGAAAAACCTTGATGAGGCAGAGAAATGTTTTCAATACAAAGAACATTATTTTGTCCAGTAGATGACTTTCATGTATTCTAAGCTAGGCTCTGTGTTGCACCACTATCAAAGGCTGGGAATTCATAGATGTGTCTGTTGCTGCAACCGTTTGTTAATTTCCCCGTGATATTTATGGTGGGAAGTGTAAGTCTTATCTTTTTCTTTTAGGTTGACAATTGCATTTTTCGCACTCTCTGGTCTGGATATGTTGGATTCCTTAGATGTGGTGAACAAAGATGATATAATAGAATGGATTTATTCCCTGCAGGTCCTTCCCACAGAAGACAGTGAGTGAGTTTTTAGTTTTTTTTTAATTGATATTAACATTTTTACTTTTGCTTTTTACTTGGGGAATAGTGGATGACTCTTGTTTTTATAAAATACAAGGTTGACCTTCCTGAAGTACAGTCCTGATAATTTCAGGTAGTGATGTTTAGCAGATCTTGGGTATAGATCCCTCACAAGTAATAAAGCTAGAAAAAGCTGAAATTAATTTCAAGATCAGCCAGTATAAAATAGTATAATAAAGTTATTTTTATATATATATATATATATATATATATATATATATATATATATATACACCTTTAGATATTTCAGAGGAATGTTTCACCTGCTTTTCACCTGCTTCTAAAAGAAATCCATTTGTTTTAAAAGTATTACAAGTGTAATAGTGATTATATTGACTTCCACTTCAATGCCAGGAGCTGTGAGCATAGGTGTGGTTTTTTACAACTGCTTTTGGAGATTTGGAGGTGTTAGAGTAAGAAGGAAAAAGGAATAACGCAGTCCCTGCCTGATGTTCCTTAGATCTGTGAAGGTTGAATTTACCCTAGGTTTTGAGAAGGAATGATGCTGCTGCTGAATCCCAGCTGTGCTCAGAATGGCAGGTGCATAGCAGAAAAGCTGGCAAGAGAACTCGCAGGAATGTCCCTTTCCTGGCTGGTTGGACAGGGGTTCGGGAGGTGCTGTTCCTGTGGGCTCGTTGTTGTTGGCAGGTTTTTGCGCGGCCGCCCAGGGAAATGGCTGTCAGCGCTGTGAGGGCTGGCAAGGAGGGAGGGACACGGAGGTGCGGCACCGCTGCTCTGTGACAGAAGGGGCTGGCGTGTTAAATGCTGCTGTGGGCATGGCTCCAGGCTGCTGGTCTCTCCAGTTGCATGTCTGTGAAATCATTCATCCATCCATCCATGTATTTTGGATGGATATAGGCAGAAAATTCAGTGTTTCCTTCTGTTATTTATTCTAATTATATACAACAAATAGGGTCTCTAAATACAACAAATTAGGTCTCTAAAATTAGTTTTATGAAATAAGCATATGGAAGTCAGGACTGCTTATGCTTTCTTTTTACAGTAATAAAAAAAATCCTTTTTCTTACTCTGGAGATTTAGAAACCATCCGATCCACCACAGGAACTAGTTTTGATGGATTTGTTGTTTCTCGTATTGCCTTCCAGGATTGATTTTTGAAAAATAGGAATTTGGATTATATAAAAAATCCTACGAAGTTTTTTAATGATTAGAAGGTTCCTGTGCCTTACTGTTAAGAAATCTTTCCCCAGTGTACATGCTTTGTTTCTAGGAGTTGCTCACTTTGTGACTTTTATACCAGTCTTCAGGATTTAATTCCAAAAGAAGAGGGAAGTTTGCAAGAGGAGAGATTAGAACAGGCATTTCTGTTTGGTTGTTTGTCTTTGATAGTGTGCAGTAATTCTCTGGGGATTCTACCTGGTCAGTGTTTAGAATATTGCCATTGTCTGGAGCCTCCTAGGGAGGGCAGTAAAAATATAAATGTGCAGACGTGCAGGCTGACAGTTTGGCAGAGATGTGCTCCTTCTTTTTCTAGCAATCATCCCCTCAAAACTGAGAGGAGTTTTGGGGAGGGCACTTTTGGCAGTGCGCTCTGTGCTTTCCAAGTAATAAATCTGCTTTTCACTAGAAGAACAAGCTGCCCTTCAGTTCTGTGTTTTTGTATCATACTGTAATAACTCTTGTTCTTCCTATGCTTTTGGTAATAACACTGCTCTTATCTGGTCACTTGACCGCTGAAACTTCAGCGTCATTTGTTTTTCCTTTTTCTGTTGGACAAAACGTGCAATAGAAAGTGCAAAATGTAAATGATGCTGATAGCAGCAGGCTAGATACTGAATGACTAAATGTGAAGAAGAACACCTACACTCTGGTAATGTCTACTTCCAGTAAAATGTATCGGCTCTGGTTTATAATCCTGAGTGGGTGCAAGGCTTGCTAATTGGCAGCCTCCCAGCAGCAGAGCTCCTGCTCCCTCTTTCGGCCTCTTTGGAGAAGTGGCTAAACTGTGGTAGGCTACAGCACTGAAGTTTTTGGTTTCAAAGTGCTTGTGCATTTCTAGTTAAAGAGGAGATTCCTAGCTTGATGGATTGGAATCTGTCCGGATCTAAAAAAAAAAAGAAATCCAAAACCAAGAAAGCACAATGTTTTACTTTTAAAGAACCATTCTATTGCAGCTTTTTTTTTTTTTCATGCATTCTGATAAATGTCTCTTTCCCTGGAATATTGATTTATAAAAATTGCATCAGTGGTTGAATTTCTAAAATTTGGTATCAGTCAAAAAGAGAATTCCTGTAATTCTTATTAGAAAATAAATTTCTTTGCTTTTCATGTTTGTCCCACAAAAGGTTTCTTTATGCACAGCACTTAACTTGATTTTTATTTAAAGCATTTTTTAAGAGGGTAAATTCATATTATTTTGAGAACTACTGCTGTCTTAGAGTCTTCTTTCCAGTGGATGGGAGACAGAGTAGTTGGTGCTCCACAAACTTAGTATCTGTTTGTTTTTATCAATAACTGTTATAGTGGGTGCACTGCTGGGCTAGAAAGAGTGTTTTAGTCTTTCAGCTATTGCTGAGCAGTGCTAGTCAGGGCTAGTTCTTTTTGCCTCCTCTGCACTCCTTTTTCCAATGGCAGATACTGCAGGGGACAGCTGACCCAGGCTGACCTCAGGACCATCCAGAGGGACACTCCATAGCATCTAGCATCATTTTCAGAAAAAAAAAAAAAAATTAAAAACTTGGTAAGAGAAGGAGAAAGAGGGCAATATTCATGGTTCTGAATTCCTACTTTGCTTTGCTGTGCACCCACAACTTCTGCTTCACCTATCAAACTGTCTCTGTCTCACTCTCTGAGTCTTCTCTTCATCTCTCTGTTTTCTTGCTCAGCTGCTGGTTGGAGTCAACCCACTACAGCAGTGTTACAGAACCTGCTAGAAAATTCAGAATTTGGTGGTTTAGAGCGCTTCTTAGATAAAGTCTCGCAATATCCTGTGATAGCCTTAAGTGACATGTTTGCATTTACTGGTATGTAGTATGTCTGATGGCTAATGACAGCTTCACTTCAGAGGTTTGTAGTTTTGAAACTAAAGCACACTAATGTTGAGATATGGATCTACTGAGTAAGAAGGCAAACATATGTTCTGTCAGCCTAATCAAAATGCACTTGAGGAAGTTGAAGATTAGAATCTGTCAGGATAGACTATATTCTTCTGTGGGTTTATTGTAGCTGTGATTCAAAGAGAAAATGTCTTTTTGGTACCATAAATTTAGCTCAACTCTTCCAGAAGCTGGCTCAATACCACTTCTAATTAGGAGGGAATGGCAACACATCGCATGTGCAAACTGAGCCTCACACAGAAACACATACTTAGCTGAATGCTTCCACTTACTGCTGCCTTCTGCTTGTTTGAAAGATCCCCGTCTTCTGTAACTCATGCTAAATAGTTTGGCTTTATCGGCTTTATCTTTGATTTTGGCCATTGTTACCTTTCCTTCCCTTTTAGTGAATGCTTTACTTAGGTGCATAGCTACTGTGGTTTTGTTTTCTTTGTGTGGTTGCTGCAAGAAGACCTAACTATGTTTCTTCTTAGAAAGAAGTTGAAATCTTAGAAAGTGCTTTTTTCTTTTTTAATTTTGTGGAGGGTAATGTTCTTTTACAAGCCTTGCCGAAATGATACATTGTTAGATTAAAACGCTACTTTTTGAAGTGTTAGTGAAATTGGGAAAGGGTTGACAAAGCACCCTCTTTTAGCTAGTTGCTTGTTCTTAACATCATGTCAGTGTTTTACTGTTTTTCCTCTCATAGTGCAGCTCCTTGACAGAGCTATTTCAAGTTTATTTTAACTAACTAAAGTGCAACTCATACAATTTAAGAAAGATATATTCCAGTTTCTTGCAAGTCACATTCAGGGCTAGTTCAGCACTTTTAAAAGAGAGTGAGTACAGAACTTTGTACTCAAGTAATCTAATTACACAGTGGAAGCACACTGCTTGGCCATATTCATCCACCATCCTCCCCCATAGGAACAGTGGCATTTGTTTGACCCTGCTTGAGAGCTTGCTGCAGTGGCAGAAAAACATGCATTTATTTATCTCACAGAAGGTTAGCTTTGTGTTGCATTGGTGAACTGTGTTGATTGGGAGTGCCAGTGCCAGCCCATTATGGGAGAAGGAAGAAAATTGTACTTTTTGACAGCTGGATGCTTCACTAGCTTTGCTGTACTAAAAAAATGGAACCAAAAGGAATAACAAAACATATGTTATTTATTGGTCTGAATCCCCAGGACCCATGGATACTACACTGAAAACCAGTATGATAAATGACACACCTAAAACTTACTTCTATCAAAGTCTAAATTCAGATTTGTATGAATGATTCTTTCTTCTTATGTGGCAGTACTGAAAAAAATGTATAAAATGACATTGACTTTTTTGAAATCATCAATACATGTGAGCTTTCTGATCATGAGTTTCTTGAGCAAAAATGCAAATTTTCTTCCAGCACGACTTGCTTTTATGGCTGCATTTGAAGTGTTTATCTAGATGTATAATGGGCATTTTAGAGAATGGAACTTTGCATTTAGTGACATCCTCTAGTGCTTCGATTTACAGGGACAATTACAAGCTCTAGTTCAGTGAGAAGAGCTTATGCTTACTTTTATCTGGATGTATGGACTGAAGAATGATTAAAGCTGTGATTTTTTAAATATACTATTTTAGTAATGTGTGTAAACTCCTGTAGTTAGCAAAGGGAGACTAGTCTTGCAGCCAGAGGAATGTATGGATAATCTGAATGTTAAAAATTAGTGGTAAAAGTTTATCAATTTTTCCATGCAGTATAAATAACAAATTCCATAAAATATAAATAACAAAAATTCCCTGTCTGTAAAAAAAGAGCTCACAGGATAAGTTGTCTGTGGTCATCACTTTAAGCTCTTTTACATATCTTAAGGACTTTCTGGTTTAAGGACACATAAGTAACATCTTTTTCTTCACAGGAAAGTTTCAGCTCTTGATTTAGGCATTGGAGTCTCTTGGTTTTGGAAAAGGGTCCATTTTCTTCAGTTGCCAAATGTGAAACGTTTTTCCAGGTGTGTTTTTTCAAACCACCACAATTGGTCACACAGCAGTTTATGAAGCACTTGTTACTTTTTGCTCTGTCTTAAGCTCCTGTAGGAGGAGGTGGCTGAGCGAGGCTGGTGGTGGAAGTGAACACCAGGAGGAACCATTTCTCAGCTGCAGCGGGGACGGGGCGCAGCAAACTGTGCTGCAGCTGGACTGGCCACTCCAGCAGCTTTTCCCCAAAAGGGACATGGGCTGCGATCACGGCCTTTTAATTTGTTTCTAGTTCGTTTTTAATTCTGTTTCTGATTCTGACAGCCCATTTTTGGTTCAGGAAAGTGAAGAGTTTGATTAGCAATACTAAGCTATTACATAAAACAAGAAGTACAAGTAAATTGCAATAAAATAGTAAAGCCAACTTTACAGAAGATGAAATTTCACTTGTAAAGATGTAAAGTTTCTTTCATGAACTGAAAGACAGTAATTTCCTGTAACTTGCCTTTGGTTTTCACTTGATTTTCAACTAGTATGCTCACAGGATGCTAAAAAACCATTTTGAGACGCTACATCAGTGTTCCAGAGTCATGTGGTTAAAAACAAGCTGTTTTCACTTCCTGTTTTAATGCTTCCTTTATCAACTCAAAACTCTATTTTTTACTTCATGTGCTGTGACTAGAGATTTAGCAACTCCCTTATAATAGTCTAGGAAGGTCTAGGAAGCATCTATTGCAAGCACATTAATGCATTTAAGTGAGGAGATGATCAAATTCCCTGCAAAGTTTGCCCTCAAGTTTTCCTAAAATGGCATACTGGTCTTCTCTTTTTCCTAGGAGCCGGTGTATGAAGTTTGGAGTGGGAGATGAGAAGTACTGACAAAAAGTGTCAAAATAGATTTTTATATTCTTAGCAATTCAGTTAAAAATCCCAATTTTAAAATTGTGAATGCGGTTTTCTAGTTGATAAAAGTACAGTAGTAGAAGAACGGTTTTGAAATACTACATGAAAATTGAACATCTAAAGGGAGTAATGCATCATGATTTCATTAATGTACTTTATTTTTAATCTATTTGTATAGCATCTGTGAACTCAGAAGGGGATCAGGCTGACCCAGTAACAGCACACAAGCTTGGGTTTTATGCTGCCATTTCTACCTTGATAATGAATTATAAGCTACACTCCAAAAGGCCAGTGATGGGGATTGGTATTTCTGGGATGAATCGTTCCATCTAGCCGCTGTCAGCTGAGTTCTGGTTCAGTTGGAGTGCTGTCTTAATTGTAGCATGTGTCCTTTGCAGTAGGCCAGAATAGCTGTGTTAGTAGCATAATATCTCTTTTCTAGGTAAAGGGTTTCCCTACCAGTATCATTTCAAAGTGAGGGTTCTAGTTTGCTTAAGCATTTAAGACACAGGTTCATTTTTACTGAAAATGAACGTGAATGTGATTTTTCCCCCCTCCCACGATGTCACCTAGGAAATCTGGAACTTACTAGGCAAGAATTCTAGGTCTTCTCTTACTGATTTGTTCACATTGTGGAATTTTTGAAATTGTGATGCTTTTTTGGGCAGTGTTCTTTGGGACCTTAGATTAGTCTTTAAGACTCATTTAATTTTTTATGCTTTCCAGAGGCTGAGGTGACATAAAATGCAAGTTTTTGACTCTGCAAGTGAATAGACAAATGTTCTCTGCTAAGAATGTTTATATTATAATAAAATGAAACAGATATTATTTTTGTCTTTTTGTTTTCTCTGTGTGGATCAGACTATGGCACACCAGCTTTTAAGCAGGCTGAAGTTGCTTTTGTTACACGTGTAGAATCACTAAGAAGTACTTTTGACTGAGCTGTGGAGGAAGTGGAGAATTGCAGGTGTTTCACTCTATGTCAGTTAGCTCCAAAGACTTGTCTGGCAGAGCACCTTGCGTACTTCAGGCCAAGTAGAAATTCTTAAGCTAACAAAACCTTTCTAGTTTAAATTTTGCATATAAACAGAGTGTGTTTAGAATTAGAAGGTAATATGCTGCTAAATTATACCAGAGCTTGTAGGCCACATTGCATAGTGATGTTGCTTAGAGCTTTCAGCCTTATAACTATTCATTCTTATTTATTCTGAGGCAATTTCCTCTAATATCCATGAGGATTTTTAGCTTAAAGGCTGAATAACTTAAAAGAGGTCAATAGTATTTAAGAACAACTAGCTGCTGTTTGACTGTGGCATTCATTAGGTTTTTAGTTTCAGACATTGACCAGTAAACTGAGGTTTTGCCATGCAAAAGCAAGTCTGAGTCCTGCAAAGCTGTACTTAAACTCTTGACAGCATTTGGTTCATGGTTCTTTGTGCCACATGCTCAGGTATTGTGACGCGTTTGAAACAAATTACACTGTATCACTGACAGAAATGTTTGATAGCTACAATATGCTTAAAACTGCGAATTGTTTATCCTTGAACGTGTTGTGAAGTATCTTGAAACAGTTCTGCTTGAGAACAGATGGTATTACCAGGCAAGAATCCAGACAGGAACAAAAAAAATATGTTAACTCTGGCCATTTTCCCAGGGGAGCAGTCCTTTTCTCTTTTTTTCTTGTGAGCATGGAAGACAAGTCTGTGGTGACACAAACTGTACTTCCACCAAATTAAAAAAAAAACATTAAAAATCTGATGTTTTGTGTTTTGTCACTACAGCAATAAGTAAGTTAAGTTTGCTTGTGATTTTCTTTATTTTTTTTTTGTTAATGAGAGAGATACCAAACTAAGGTTGGGAAATGAGAGACACATGCACACTTTATTAAGCCTGTGAATAGTGTTGAACTAACGGGTCTTGATCTCATTAGATAATTACAGTTTATAATAAATGTTTCAACAAAACAAATTAGTTGAGTATTGTTTTAATCTTTTCCAGGATCAAATATGAATCGCTGTGGATTCAGAGGTTCTTCATATTTAGGGATGCCATTCAATCCCTCCAAGGTCAGTTAAGAATGTGTATGTGAAATGTTTTCAATTAGGCAATAAATTATCTTATGTCATTTCTATGATATTAACTGCATAATTACAGAATGTCTGGACAGCAGGGAATTTTGTACTGTTAATACTGAAATGTTTGCAGAACTTTTAAGAAACGTGTGTAAGAAACATTCTAAAATGATACCTAGAACTTAAATTCTCACAGCAGTGAAGAAACTGACACACAAATTATGGCTTATCTCAGAGCAGTCTCTTCTTTCTCTGTCTTCTCCTAACAAAGGAAAACTTATCTAGCTGAAGAATTGTCATGAGTTAGAGAAGCTGGCCAGAATAGCCCTAATTAAGTGGTGCAGAACATGCTGTTCTTTGCTATCACAGAAAGGTTCAGGCTGGAAAGGGCCCTTCAGATCATCTAGCTCCTATCCTCTTGCTGCAGGCAGGGACACCGTACACTAGACAGATTGCTCAGCATCTCATTCAGCCTGGCCTTGGATGCTTCCAGGGATGGGGATTCCACAGCTCTGGACAATTTGTTCCAATGCCTCAGCACCCTCACAGTTAAGAATTTCTTCCTTCTTTCATTTTGAAGCCATTCTCCTTGTCCTGTCACTGCATGCTTTGGTAAAAAAAAAAAAGTCTCTCTCCATCGTTCTTGTAGGGTTCTTTCAGGATCTGGAAGGCCACAATTAAGTCACCTCAAAGCCTCCTCTTTTCCAGGCTGACAAATCCCAACTATCATAGCCTTTTTTTATAGGAGAGGTGCCTCAGCCCTCTAATGAACTTAGTGGTCTCCTCTGAATGTGTCCCAACAGGTTCCTGTGCTCCCTGTGCTGAAGACCCCAGGCCTGGACACAGCATTCCACATGGGGTCTCGCCAGAGGAGAGCAGAATCCCCTCCCTGCCCTGCTGCCCACGCAGCCCAGGGCACGTTTGGCTCTCTGGGCCGTGGCTGCCCAGGGCCAGGTCATGTCCAGCCTCTCAGCCACCAGCACCCCCAAGCCCTTTGCTCTCCATGACTTCTCTTCCTCTCCCAGTCTGTACCCTCCCAGTCTGGGGTTGTCCTGACCTGGGTGTAGCACCTTGCATGTGGTCTTGTTAAATCTCATGAGCTTCTCATGACCCCCCACTTCTGGAGCCTGTCCAGGTCCTTTGAGAAAAGTGAATCCCATCTGATGCTGCCAGTGTGTCTGGTGCCATGTAGGCCATCCCACTGTCAAAAAACCACCTAAAATCTTGGCAGTGACACCAGCCAGGGAGTCTTGTATTAATAGACTGGGCCTGGCTGTTTCTTCCAAAGTGAGTGTCTGCAACTGGTATTTCTCTTCCTGTGTTGAATCATTCATATTTGACTGCACCTGATACCCACCCAGACTTAAGCACGTCTGTTCATCCCTGTTTGTCAGGACAATGAGAGCAAATGCTTTGAAGCCCAGTTCAAGAGAGTTCTTCCATGTGAAAAGAAAACTCTTTTAATAAAAGACAGAAATGAGGTTAGCAGAGGCTAGTTTAGTGCTTTCACAGATTTTTTCATCCACTTTTCAGTACAATTTGATTCACTCTCAAACACAGGACAGAACTACTGTACTTCTTTTGTCCTTCCTGCACACTGGCCTCTACTTTCCTTTTCCAGTTGTGTCATACTTTTAGCAGCTGTACAGTGTAGTATTTTAAATAGTAGTAATAGTGCATACTTTTGGAAGCCTTTTTCAAATCCTCCACAGTGTATGAAGCTAGAAGAGTTTATTCTGGACATAGTTCTGAGATCTTGTAAAGGGCCATGAAGACAAAAAGTCTGTAAGATTGGCAGAGCATTGTTTTCTCCTCCCAGCACTTTCTGGTGTTTTAATTTAATTCTCGCCTTCCAATAGTAAATGCTTCATACTGAAATATTGTCTTTACTGGAAATATGTTGCTGTCCACTGGTGTCTTAGAATGTGTTGGCCACTGTACATATGAGATAAAGGGGTGGAATCAAGTTACTTGTAGAAATTAGCTACAAGGTCACTATCTCTAGAAAATTGTTTGCACATGGATGAGGTTTTTATTCAAGCATTGCAGTACTTTCTTCATTGTGTCTGCATTTGAAGGATTGCATCTGTTTGATTTATTGGCAGATAAAGGTTTAAAGCATTTCCAGCACTGTTGCCTGAAATGTCCTGAAATAATTCAGAAAAAAAAGAGTTAGAAATTCACTGCCATGACTCTGGGATGTGTTTATGGTCAAGTCATTTTTCCTTTTTCATTATTTAAAAGTGTTCTATTAAGTCTGCCATAAAAAATACTTTCTGAAAAAGTCTGTAAGCATTTTGGATTTGCATGGACATTTGCTATCTATTACATGCCACTACAGTGATTTCATTCTTGAGCTCTTAAGAAAGCGATAGCCAAATCTATTCAGTCAGTAGGGGCCCTTCAAACTAATAGAAAAAAATGAAGGTTATGTTAGAATATCCAGCTTTACTAAATCTCTGAAGAGCAGGTTATTTGAGTTTGATTTGGGAGTTGTGGTGTTTTAGCTGTTGCCTTTGAGGTGTTTGACAGCAGTGTCTTTGCATCTTTTTGGGACAAAAGCAAAAGTGAAACAAAACCATATCCACTTCACCAACTCACAACATAGCCCTCATGAACTGTAGCAGTCTTAACTGTGAATGAATGCTAGGAGTGACTCCTCTAGCTTCAAATTCAAAACATGATTGCTTTTAGAATTAGAAAATAATTTTATACTGAAATGGCCCCAGATTTTGAAGTGTCTCAGATTTGCTGTTACTGCAGTTTAAACTAGCTTTTTAATTTAGGGCTAAACAGCCTCCTCAAAGTTTCAGGTAACCTAGGTCTTTTCAGTATTTTCAAAGTGTTGTGATTAAATTTTAGTATGTTGAAAGCATTGTGAATCAGAATTTTGTTTTCAATAGCTGCAACTTTTATGTAAGATTGTGGTAATTAACATGTCCTTTCTCTTGGGGGGAAGAAGTACATCTTTTGTGTTCCTGACACAACATTGTTATTTTCTCAAGGCTGCAACACTGATACTGGTGAAAGATGAATAGTTATAAATATTTTGCAGAGTGAATCACAGAAAAGATAACAATAAATAGAATATAAAAGTAAATGTAAGATAAAAATAAGTACTATAAAGACCCAGGTAAGCCTGGGTCAAAATATCTCTGTATTAATATTTTTTTTATTTTAAGCAGGAATCTCTGTATATTTTAAGGGGTCCTGTGAAACATGGTCTACTGAAAAGTGTCTGTCCATGGCAGGGGAGTTGCAGCTAGATGACCTTGAGGTCCCTTCCAGCCCAGGCCATTTTGTGGTTCCACGAAGTGAGAAACTTAACAACAATTCTTGCAGAATAGTTTTGAAACTATTAAAGAGATTACAGAAGCAGAGACACCTTGAATTTAGCCACTAATTATTTGGCAACAGCTAAAATCTTATACTTTCAATGAACTTAAGAACATGAAAAAGATGCCTCTAAAGCTGAGGCTACCCATGTCCAAGTGAAGACCTCTACCAACTGAACACCTGCAAAACGTGTTGTGAAATACATCAAAGCATGCAAAAGATAGATTGTCAAATAGCTATTGAGTAGGCATTTATTTTGAAATCAGGTAACTACATGTGGTATTCACATGCCCTCTGAATGCTGAAAAGCAGAGAAAAGAATTACCAAAACAATTCTTATCTCATTAGCTGTTCCTGTGTTTTTGGACTTGTGGAATGTGTTGGAAGATTATTTACCTAAAGGGATTGCTTGATTGGATTCTGGTGGACACTGTTTGTGTTAATTAGCCTATCAGTCAAGCTGTGTTGACTGTCTGGTCAGCAGACAGTCATGAGTTTCTTCAGTTTACTATAGTTCTTGTTAGTGTAATACAGTGTAAAATAGTTATAGTATACTATACTATAATAAAGTAATTAATTAGCCTTCTGATATTGTGGCATTCTGCGCATCATTCTTCCCTGCATTGAGGAATCTTCATAAATACAAGAACTACATACTTACGTATTTTGAAAGTATAATTATGCTTCTTGGCTGTAACCAGGTGTGTTGGCTTGGTGGACTTAGCACTCAGCCCACACCTCTGTGCAAATGTGTCAAAACCACTTAGCACCGTGTGTGGATTGGCACCTGGGTGAAGGAACCCTGTCTTGAAAGTGGGACTGTGCCAGTGCTATTGCATGTTTAGTAGCATTCTTTACTAGTGTTTGAAGAGATCTTGCCCATGCTTCTGCAGAAGAGAGAGTTTCTTGGCTCTGCGGTGGTCACTGGGAATTTTTGGTGGCCATGAGTTATGTTTTAATAGCTGTTTTAATTGATATAGTAAGGAACACTGTCACATCACTGAGCCAAGTTTAGATGTTTGAAAGCTTCCCCCAGCTTAAATCTTTTAAGTGTTAATTCTTTTAAAAAAGGCTGAGATTGTGAGGAACATGATGGTAATACCAACAGAACAGAACTGTTTACTCCATCTCTGAGATCCAAGTAAATCTATTTCCTGTGGGACCTACAGACTAATTCTCACAAAAGGTAAAGTGCATGGAGAACAGACCCTGGCCATACTCCCTTTGTTGTCTTCTCGGAGCATACTCTGCACCAGTGCATTAGCTGAGGTCAATAGAGACCACTTAACAAAAGCAATTTAATGTGCCCTATATGTGTATTTAATGTGTAGGGTAGGAGGCAGGGATGGGAGTAGGAGCTGTTGAAATTTGTGATGCCTCCTCAAGAGAGGGTCCAGGACTGGAAGAAAGGGAGAGGAGGTGCAGCTCTCAGCACATACACTCCTGTTCTCCTCTGTTACATAGCTTTTTCAGTGCTGCTGAACCCAATTCACCCTGTTTTCTGCCTCCCTTTCCCAATTGTCTCTGGTTCCCTTGTGTGAAAGCAGTCTCTTGCTGTCTAGTGGGTAATAACAATTTCTCTCCCAGTTTCTTACTAGAAGAAAAGCCTTTTGGCTTTGGAAATAAGCATGACTTGCCTGAAAAATACCAATTACACATAACATAACATTAAACTTGGTTTTATACTGCTTTTTCCTTGTGTTTTTAGGATTAATTGCAAAATAAGAATTGCAGCTGATTAGGCAATAATGCTAGTAAAATATCATTTAAAAATCTATCTCTAATACTCAGTATTGAAATAACTTTATGTGTTTAAAATAGTTATCTTCCAGTTGCTCCAAACTGAACCATTCCAGGTATCCACAGTCATCTTGTTGCATGTGGCTTCTGTTTTCATGAAGTAGTACAGTCCAGGATGGGCCCTTAAAATACCATAAAGAAAAACAGTAGTTTTAGCATAGCTGTATCAATCCCTTTCCCATTTCTATGAGTTGTATTATGGGACTGAGTTAAAGGCTGAGCAGCCTTTAACTATGATTTTGCTTCTCAGTTGACACTCAGTGATCCTTGTGAGTCCTTTCCAACTCAGGATATTCTATGTTTCTGTGGCTATTTGGTATATAAATACTGTATTTGAACTCTAATTATTATTTTAAAATAGAGATCAAAGTAGGTAAGTGGCTAATTTGGTATTGCTTCAGTTGACAGAGAGATTACTAATAATCTCTCACACTGCTTTCTCCTTGTAGATCATGATGTTGTAAAATCTCTGCTGAGGGACCTCCAGAGTTAAGCTGTTTAAGAGTGCTTACCCAGCTGCCAGGAAGCTAATGCCCAGTGGTGTGTCAGGACAAACTTAGGTATAGGTGAAGACATCCCCTTTTTTCCTTAATTGTTCCTCAAATGGAGTTCTTGTCAAAGCTTTTTTCTGACCAAGTGTTTACAAGAGCAGCAGAGTTATGCAGTAACTTAGTTTGATAAGGAAAGCTGAGCAGAGTTTGGTGAGGAAAGCTGAGCAGGATACCTTCAGTTTAACCATAATGAGTAAAGGGAAAAGTAATTATTTTACCTCTTACCTTAAAAAAAAATATTTACTGTAGTGTAAGCTCTTGCGATGTTTCAAAATTTCTATTTTTTTCTCCCTTTTTAGGGTCCAGGTATATCTCATCCCTATGACAGTGGGCACATAGCAATGACTTACACAGGACTATCATGTCTGGTTATTCTTGGAGATGATTTAAGTCGAGTAAATAAAGATGCCATACTGGCAGGACTGAGAGCTCTCCAGCTGGAGGATGGAAGGTAAAAGATGCTTTATATGCTGCAACTCCCACCATCCACATGTGGAATGGAATGTAAGAGACATGTTCTTTATAGAAGTAGCTATAATCTTTTTGTTCTATTAGAAAAATAGTTTGATTAGGAGTAACATAAGTCATAGAACATGTGCTGACTTCTTGGAAATGGTTAAGTCATCAGAGGGTACTAACTGGCCCTTCAAACCAAATGGAGGCTTGCCAAGCAGCAAGTCCTAGAAGAAACAATTAAAGGTTTATTTATTATCACAGGTAATTCAACCATTTACCTAGTTTTGTATATCATGGAAGCATTTAGGTTGTAAAAGACCTTTGAGATCATGAAGTCCAACTCTTGAACCCAGCGCTGCCAAGTCCAGCACTAAACCATGTCCTTAAGTGCCACATCTACATGTCTTTGAAATACCTTCAGGGATGGGGACTCCACCATTTCCCTGGGCAGCCTGTTCCGGTGCTAGACAGCCCTTCTGATGAGGAAATTTTTTCTAATACCTAATCTAAACCTCACCTGGTACAACTTGAAGCCATTTCCTCTGTCCCACATGGGAGAGGAGACCAACTCCCAACTTGCCACCTTCCAGATAGTTGAGTGATAAGTTGTCCTCTCGGTGTTTTTTTCTCTGTGGCTCATTCAGCTGCTCCTCATCAGATTTGTGCTCCAAACCCTTCCCAGCTCCACTGCCCTTCCCTGGACACACTCTAGCACCTCAATGGACTTCCTTGTCTTGAGGGGCCAAAACAGAACTCAGATCTCGAGGTGTGGCCTCACCAGTGCCCAGTACAGGGGGATGGTTACTGCCCTGGTCAAAAATTTTTAAATATTAGTAGAGTTTGGTGCAATTGTAACAGTAACTAATTAAAAACTGATTCACCATTTGTATTAGAAATAGTAGTACGAGCAATTGCCTTTATACATACCTGGGAAACTGGTCCTCAAGTTGCAGTAAGGAAAGAAAGCCTTGTGAGCTATTAGGATTCCTAGGAAGTCAAAGAATTCTGCCTAAAAGAGGTAAAATGGTAAGTCATGTATCTGTATATACTGTAATAGGTTAAAGACTGTAAGTATAAACATCTTGGAATAAATAAGCACCAGTATCATTATGGTCCTGGAAATAGTTACTCAGGTTCCTAAGTGTTTAGAGTTCTATGCATTTTCTTTGGTTTAGAATCACATCTTCTAAAAAGAAAATCTAGTGTAGCTTTGGGTTATATTTATGAGACTACTATAAACTAATCTTTAGAGAAAACACCGTGCAATTCTTTGAACCGCATTTCATATTTTCTGGTGTAACAGGCAAAACAGTGTTTAAAGACAGAAATGTTTCTTTCAGTTTCTGTGCAGTGCTGGAGGGAAGTGAAAATGATATGAGGTTTGTGTACTGTGCTTCCTGCATCTGCTACATGCTCGATAACTGGTCAGGCATGGATATGAAGAAAGCAATAGACTACATTAGAAGAAGTATGGTGAGTGTTCACAAAATGTTTCTTCTTCCTATACTTTCAAGCTTTAAGCTTTTTTTCTTAACTAACTGTGGCTTACAAAAATATCTGTCCAAACTGTATTACAGTAATTTCTTTATTTTTTCTTCCTGCTCTAGCGAGTTGAGAATTACAAAGTACATTGGCTTTTTGTATTTGTATTTTCATTAAAATATGTGTGCTAGCAAGATAATTTTATTTGGTGTGTTTGTTTGCTGCAAACTGTATTAAAAAGCCTCTTTATTTAAAATAATTAAGTAGTTAAAAGCAAGTTTTTGAAAACTAAGGTGTGATGTTTGTGTTTAGAAAAAGTGCAGAAAGCACTTTGGAAAAGCGTACCAATAAAATCCTCATCTTTGATTGAGCTATAGTATTGCTTTTTAAAAGATACACAGATTCAAATAAACTAATAATTGACATGAGTTCATCCTGAAGTGTTTCCAGTCATGCACTTCATAATTTATTTATTCGATACTTGGAATGAAAAAATGTATTCATGAGTACGTACACATTTTTTTCTGTGTCTGTGCAAATTGTCTTTATATTCTATTGGAGTAAAGGAGATTTCCATTTTTTTTCATGTTGTTTCATTCATTTAATTGAGTTACATTTTCAAAGAAAGAAATACAATTTTTTAAGGAAGCTGAGCAAGCTTGAAAACTGCAGTTCCCTTAGTGTGAGTAAACACAGGTTAAATTCTTGTGGTCCACAAAGAAGACTCAAATTTATGATGACACACAGCTTCTGTTGTAAATGACTATTTTCAGTAGTTGCTGTCAGCAGCAAGATTTTACAATTTATGTGAGAAACAAGTTTAAAAAAAGACTTTAAAATCTCTTGCTTCAGACCTAGTTGTTTTTTATTTGTTGTTTATTTTTAAAGCAGGTATTTGGACGTCTTAGTATTTCTTACTGTACACCTCAAGAAGTTTTCTGGCGCACTGCCATAGTCCTGGACAGACAGAGATGATCAAGGCCAGGGCTCAGTCATACAAGGATATGGACCTGCAGTCTGTTCACATCCTAGTAGCACCTTTTATCCCATTTTCCCCTCTGTTTCCCCTTGTTCTTCTCCAGTCTGCTTTGATATTTCTGTTTCTTACCATTGGCCCTTTCCCTAGCCATCCCATAGTAAGTTATGCTTACCCCTGCATTCCCCAGAAAACAGTCCATGATAAGGGGATTGCTATACAATCCTAGAATCTTCCTCCCCTGCTTCCCATAAGAGCCCTTCTCCCATAGCTGGTAGCTCCCCTTAGTTAGCATGAGTTCTCAGCATGAGAATATTCCTGCTGAGTCCTTTCAGTGGATTTCATCCAAGGACTATGATTTATCCATTCTGCTTTCAGTCTGAGAGAGGAGCTTAGGCAGAGTGCTTGCTCTTACCAGTTAGGCAGGGAACATTCTTCATCCTCTGACCATTTCTGGACCTTAATGTTTGCTGAGATCAGTCTTTAGTAAAATAGCTTAGCAGAGTTACAATAGGAGAATCAAGTGTTAAAAAAGAATAGAAAACAAAACCCAAGAGCAAAATCCTCGTTGTAGTTCTGTACATCACATTGTCTGTTAGTTGTGAACATCTGAGTGCAGTTTTGATCCCAAAGGAAATGGTGGAACTAGGAAGGGGAAAAAGAAAGTTGAGTTGAACTGTGGAAGGTATGAATCAGCTTGTGTAAAAGGAGTATTTCATACACTAGGAGTCTTTATTCTGGAAATGAGATTGTTAACTGGAGTGTGACAGAGATACATAATGTAACAGGCAGCACTGAAAAAATAGAGGGAGAAGCAACTGTTTATTTCTAAGACAAAACAGACAGCATCAGATGAGGCCATAACAGAGCAGACAAGTGGAGATTTTTTGAAAGTTTAGAGCTTTGAAGTGGTACTGGAGATTTATTGTGTAGTGTGATCTTGAACCAAATTTAAACTTTGCTTCTAGAGCTTAGCATTAATTGTTGGACCTGCAAATTCCAGTCATTATGTTCCTATTGGAACAAGAGATGCATTAAAGAAACCTCTAATAATTGAGGCCTTACCATGGCAAGACATCTTGAAAGGCCTCCTACTAATACTTCAGTTCACTAGTAAAGTAGAACTAAGTCTTGCCATGGTCAAAGTTCAGAAGACACTGTGGCTTATCACAAAGATTGTGTCTTTTCCTGGCTAGCTTAATGAGTAACTTAGAGAGATCCAATAAGCAGTGCTCTTTAGGGAACAGTCATTCTAGCATGTACAAATGTCCAGCAAGACACGCTGTATTTTTGTCCAGGTTTACTGTGAATTAGGTTAACTCTACACTGTGTTCAGTGGGACTTCTTTAAACCACTTCTATGCTGTGAATTCACTGAAGAGTTGGCATGCACATGTACACTAGTTCTGTGTTTGCTGGGTTTTCACTGCTTGGCCAACCAGTATTTGTGTGAATTAATTCAGTTGCAAGGTGTCTGGCAATTCTGAGAAAAGACACAAAGCCTTTGCATCCTGCTTTAGAGCTGCAAATGTGTCTGAAGAAGTCTCAGACATTCAGGGAGCAGCCCATTGTGAAGATCATTTCACAGCAGTAGTTGTTCTTTCCTTTCATTCATTCATCTCTTTCCACCGCTTTCCTGGAGATGTATTTCAGTTTAATTACCTATCACACGAGCCAGGTATTTCTTAAAGTGTATGTCATACATAAACACAACGACTGTGAAATGTGGCATCCAAGAATGTTAGCTTGATTTTTCTCATTAACATTTTGTAGATGGTGCTAAAACTAACCTATAAAATGGAACAATTAAAAGTAAATTCTCTTTGAGGTTTTTTCATTTGTTGCTCCTTGTGTAATTAACTATACAATTAATAACTATAGGCTTTATTGTAAGTGCTTATTCCTATTTTGCTGTCACAATGCCACAATGTCACCTCATTCTGTCACTTTCTTTAGTTGTAGACAAAAAGGGATTTCATTGCTCCGTACCAAACTGCTTTTACAGAAGGGTGTGGTTTTGCTTTACTATTGTATGTCACTCGTGTGCACCTAGATGAAGCACATGACAGTTAACAGAACTTCCTTCCGTTTTTCAAATTGCCATCCATGTGAAGTACAACTCATCTGGATTGAGAGTAATGTAACTGGTTGACTGCAGTACTGTTTGTAATAAGCTTTAGAATTTGTTACCTTTAGTGATGCGGTGTAAGGATTGTGACATACAATTCAATACGGCTGAATGATGGAGTGCATTTGTTTAGTTAGGCCTTTCAAAAACAGCAGGAGATTGGAACATAAACCATGTTTAAAATGTTAAAAATAATTGAATCTTCATATAGAATAGATAGCCTTCTTGTTGTAGTTCGACTAAAAAGGTGTTTATACAATGCTGATCACAAAAATAATTCCAGGCCAGTTTTATTGTCAGTGGAATTGTCAGATTTCAACACACAATTTTTAGCAGCGTAGATTGACTCTTAGTCTTTTGCATTCAAAACTTCGATATATCACTCATCAAAACACAACAAATACTAAGATGCTGAGATTTTGAATGACTTACAGAGGCTCAATAACATTGTCCTTTAGCGGCGTGTATGTGGCCTTCTAGAGCAGAGAAGGTCAGAGTCCGGCTAGCTGAGGTTAAGGCCGACACCCAGCTGCATAACCTGCCAGCACCCCTCAGCATCGTAAGGCCTCGGGCTGTGCTGGCTGCGGACTGGATCGCTGCTAACGACGAGAAGGAAGGAGCTGGACACTCGCTGGAGGGGGGCTAAACTGGTTTATTGGAAAGCCCACGATGTCCCAGCGAATGACCAAGAACAAAGCGTGCTTAAGGGTCTTAAAGGGAAGGAGTGGACCCGGGAGGGGTTTGCAGAAGACCAATGGGGGGAGAAGAGAGGATGAGCTTAACACAAATGACATAGGGGAGAGCCCAATAGGTACCAGGTAAGGGAGGGGCCCCGGGACCACAGCCAACCACAACCCCCAAAGAGGAGAAGCTTCTGGAATGCTAGGTGGAGTGGGGGGTGATTGACTTGGCCCAGGGAGGAGAAAAAGCATACATATAAGGGAAAAAAAGGGGAGGAGGAATTATATAACCTAACAGATTGACAATAGAACTGGCAGGGCTGTGGCGGGAAAACTGAGGAGGGCAGAACCATTTTACACAACATGGGGGGGAGCAGATACATAAAATGAGGGAGGAATTAAATGAACGTAATGAACACACTACAACACTGTTCTTTGCAACACTGCTTTTTTTTTTTTAATAGAGATTTTGCAAGAAGCTTTAAAAATATCAGCTGCTTCTTCTAGTATAGTCTTCTTCAAATGTGCTCGTATTGGTCTGTTGATATAGTTAAACTGGTTGTAAAACTTGTAGACTTTGCAGTGAAGATTTTACCAAACTGCATTTACACATTTCCTGAGGATAGTATTTAATTATACAGTTGTCATGTTGCAGTAATCAAGAGCTCCTTTTGCATACAATTTCTGGAATCTTTTCAAAAGGACCAAGAAATGAAAGTATTCCCTAGCTCTTTAAGGCGCACAAGTCCCCAGAGACCCGCTGCTGTCTGTAAATAAATAGGTGTCAGTTTGCCGAGGGTCAGCTATTGTCTGTTAGAGTTTAAAGCTAATTGTACAGCACAATGTAGTAGTGTCTGGGATGCACACTTAACAGCTTTTCTCCAGAGCTAATTACTTTGTCATACATAAAGCAAACCACCTCCTCTTAAAATTTCTGTTTGTAGAGTTAATTAGCTTTGCCAGCATAGCTTTGCTAATCAGCTTGCCTTTTCTTAGCAATTAATGCATCTGTGGAGTGTGGTGGCACATTTGTATTGCATTCTCAAAAGGCAGTGAAAAAGGAAGAGTTCACACTGTGTGCTTTAACATTCAGAAGTTCATAGAGATTACTAAAATTTACTGGTTCAAACCTGAGAAATCAAGCTGCAGCTTGAAGTGTATGTATCAGATATTAGTATTTTCAGTTGCTTCAGCTTTCAGCAACAATTCAAAACTAGGAATACAGTTTTAGTGTAGCCTCTGTGTCTTCTTCTGTTTACTTTTTTCTTCTCAATGTCAGCTTTAAAAGCAGATGCACAAAATAATCCCTAGGTAGTTTCTAGAGATATGATAGTCTTGTAGCCATTCTTTGATTAGGACTATAGGAGTCATTATTGGTTTGTCAAGGTGTCCTGTATCTACTAGCCACTCTTTCAGAGAAAATGTGAGAAATTCACAGTCAGCACCTGGAGGATGTGGAGGAAGGATTTTTAGTGCTTTGTTTCTGATCAGATACTGAGCCAATCATTAGTTGAGCAGTTGATGTAGAATACGTAGGGCTGATGTAATTTAACTTCAAGAGTTACACCTCATTTTTCCTACTAAGCAATTTGGTATTTGTTCAGAGATAATTCATTAGGTATTCTATGAACTCTTGTAAAATAAATATTTGCTATTTTATGAATAATTTCTTACATGGTCTTTTGTTTCTTTTCAAGAAACTTAATGGATTTTTAGGGAAGAAAGATTATTATTCTTACATATACATGTGTCCATAGATTGCTCATGACAGACATGAACTATGGTATTCTTGGTACTTTGTCAGACTTGAGTTTCCCCTTCTGTTGCGCTTAACAGAGTGATTTTTCAGCACTGTAACGGTATTTTTTAACAATAATATTTTATAAGCCAATTTAAGTTTATTGCAATGTATGTTATAATTTTCCTCTTGCTTCTTGTTCCCTTCTCATTGTTTTTTAAAGCCTGATGTACTTGATTCCTACTAAAGAATTGCTTGGATTTGAGTATTCTACACACAGCAATACTTTGCATTTTGCCTCTTTTTTTAATGTTGAACTGCTCTTGGATTAGAGACAGATTAAGTTATCCATTTTATCCTGTTTTGTTTTGATTACGTAGCCATTTTTTTTTCTTTTTATACCTGCATTACAAGATTTTTTTCTTTGTTGCTTACCCTTTTTCAGGTTTCTAACTTGTGTCACAACTAAAATTAATTCCATGAAAGTCATAAAAACGTCCTGCATTGAAAAAGAGCTGATTTATTAACTGTGTTGTGGCAAGAATTTTTGGAGGTTCAGAATTTAATGAGGTTAAATCATGGCAATGATCTGATGATAATTTTGCTGGTAAACTAAGAAATTGCAATGTCTGTCAAAGTGCTGTGGTTCTAAATTAACTGCTTTCTGGGATTTTTTTTCTTCAGTCTTATGATAATGGCCTGGCACAGGGAGCTGGACTGGAATCTCATGGTAAGAATGTCAAAGTGCTCTACACCTTTCAGAGTGGTATTGAAAGTGCTGTAGCAGGTGCAGGGTATGCCATACCTTTCCTTGTTTTCTAAGGAATCTGTGTGAGGAGGAGCAAATCCAAAACATGCCTCCAAATGTCACTTCTTCCTGTAGATCTAGCTTAATATCTGAACAGACAGGCTTTTTTTAATCACTCCCATTAATCTTATGAGTGTTTTTGTTGAAATCTTATCTCGTGTTTTGTTGAAAAGTGTTGCTTTTAGTTCTCAGCTGTTGCTGACAGAGCAAACTTTTTCCATGTGTCATTGTTACTCTGAGGATTTTATCTGCAAGAGATTTTGTGCCATGCAACTGACCATTTCCAATTTCAACAGCTTTGGTAAAACATAGAAGCATTTCCTCTGATAGGTACAGAATCTGTTGTGGGTTCAAATCTTGAAGCAACAGTTAATTTTTGTAAAGAGTTGCTAGATCTGAAGATAGGAATCCCCAAGAGACTGCTATTTTTAGGCAAAATGTTTCTGTGCCATGAAGTAGCAGTCTGCTTGTGACAGAGGAGTTTTTGGCTTTTAGGTGACTCATACTAAATCTAGTGCTGTGGTCTGTTGGACTGATTTGTCCAAGGTTAGACTTGATGATCTTGGAGGTCTTTTCCAACCTAAATGATTCTATGATCCTATCAGATGTTTACCCTTAGTATTGAGCTTTGATAGGATTTTCTCTGTTTCCTTCTTGCTGGATCAATAAAGCTGAAAAATTTAAATTATACCCCTAGATATTAAAACAATTGGTTAATTAACTTTCTGTAAACTGTTAGTGATAACAAATAGCAATACTTCAGCACTGCATTTCAGCATCAGAGTAAAAATAATCTTAAGTCTTCTGGGGTCTTCCAGCACCAGGAAATTGTAAGGAACTTTGGGGCCCAAGTCTCCTGTCAGCAGCTTGCTTATGTTCTTTCCCAGACTCTGATTTTATCATATCAGGTATTAGACTCAAAATAAACTTGGATGGGCTTTAAAAAGTGGTGGCTGGGCTACACAAAGATCATACATTTATCTTTTTTACCATACAGTTTCCTTGACAGCAAAAAAATCCTTAGAAGCACAATTTGTATGTATTACAACCACAAGAGTCCAGGAGTATTTTCACCATATTAAGTGTGTACGTTGTTTGGGGCTTTTTTAATAATTTTAGTTCGAATTTTTTTTTCTCCTTCTGCTCTCCAGACACTTCTGTCTGTTTATATCCTCTGGGGGATTGTGTCTGAGGCTGGCTTTGGCATCTCTGCTTCAGTCTGATTGCTGGATTTCCAATAGCTTTCTTTTTTAAGTTACAAGTGAAGAAATATTTCTGCTGCAATTCCTTTTACTTGTTTCTGGACTGCTGTGTAATGTAAATTGCACAGCATTGTGAGAAGAAACAGCTTTAAGAAAATGATCTAGTTTATTTCTACAAGAGCTGGGTTGAGGGAGTTCCTGAGTTTCCCCTCCCCACCTTTGATGTACCCACTGAACTTGAGTGTTCTTATTTATTTGGATTTTAGACTCAAAATTAACTCTTCCATACTTTTAAAAATCCATTGATTTCATTGCTAATAGCTTAGTTAAAGTTCTGACTGAGATCATACAGGCTTCAGCAAATCTGTGTATCAAAGCATAGCAAACCCTGCTTTCTCTTCACAGAAGCAAACCCTTCTCTTCTCTTTTCTTCTGTAGGGGGCTCTACATTTTGTGGTATTGCATCACTGTGTTTGATGGGCAAACTGGAGGAAGTTTTTTCAGAAAAAGAACTGAACAGAATAAGAAGATGGTGTATAATGAGGCAACAGAATGGCTACCATGGGCGACCCAACAAACCTGTAGACACTTGCTATTCCTTTTGGGTGGGAGCAACATTGAAGGTAGTGTACAGAACGAGTGTAGGGATAGCTATTGACTTGTTTTGATTTCTTTAAGCACTGTTTTCTTTGCTTGAAAGTGTTAGATATTTGACACAAGTACACCAATATGCACCAATGGCTATAAATGTCTTTCATCTTGCAAAAAATGCAGGAAATGGAGGTTTACCAGATTAGTGCTGTGCTGTTACTGCTTATCTCAAAAATAGGCGCTATATTCTAGTGTTAAAAATATACTAACACTTAGTTAAGACTTAGTGTTAAAAGTATACTAAGACTTATATTACTGTTACAATCTAATTTCTTTTCAGCTCTTGAACATATTCCAATATACAAATTTTGAGAAAAACCGAAATTACATCCTGTCAACTCAAGATCGCCTTGTTGGTGGATTCGCCAAGTGGCCCGACAGCCATCCAGGTAAAATAACTTCTCCAAATTGCAATGAGTATGTTCTAAGTAAGAAATAAATTCCAGCAGTCAGACATCTGAGAGGTGTAAGAGAAAAAATACCCTTCCTAAAAAACCCCAGAAAAAAAAAAAAAAAGAAAAAAAGAAAGAAAACCAACCAACCAACCAAAACCAAAAAAAACCCCTCAAAATATAAAGGCGTTTTTATTCTTGAAGTGGAAAGAGGGAGATGAAATTTGTCCTTGTTCAGCCACAAAAGAAGTGAATCTTGTTGTTTAGATTACTGTTAAAAGAGTATCACTGTCTATTTAGTATGGGTTTAACTGTTCTGCTTAAAGGATATATTGTGTTGTAGGAATCTCTGTAAATTGTGCTTAATATATCAAAATATTTGTTTCTTTAGAAAATTAATAATTCAATTAATTATTCAGAAGTCATTGATATAAGTAAAAAGAGTCAAAGTTTTTGCAGTTATGTACTATGATTTACAGATTGTGTTTATACAAGTATGTCTGGCACTTCTTATGCTTTCAGAAGTGGATCATTTGAAGCAGTGAAAAAAACTCAAAAAGGTGCTAAAATCTTTTAAAGTTGTTAGAATTCAATTAAGGTATTGCAAGTTTCTGAAAACAAAGCTTGTGCCAGTAGGTTTTCAGTGCCCATGACATTTTGTACAGAGAAGATAAACAGTCTTTGTAAGTGGACCAAATAAGATAAAAATTTAGTCATAATAAAGGAAGAGTATGTTTAGAATCTGTGCCCCGGTACTAAATCTGTTGATAATTTCATTTTGAACAACAGTTCAGAATTTTTCAAGGTGAACCCACACTGAAAATACAGTGTTTGTGATAGATTTGCATTTCCTCCTCATTGTATAGATTTAACAGTATCATTTGGAGGGAGTGTTTTGGTTTGTCTTAATGAAACATTTACTTCGTGAGTCAGAGACTAGAAAAGTCTGTTTCAAATACCCATCATGTGTTTACCTCTGTTAATTGGCTTTTATGGCAAGGTTGTCCCCCCAGCTGACCAAGGGAAGCCATTTGATGTAATCTAAGGCTTTCAATAGTGTCCCTTCCAAGATCCTTCTGGACAAACTGTCCAGTACATGGCACCTCGAGTGCCAGGGACATTTTTGGGTGCCACAACACAAAAAAGACATTGAGCTGTTAGAGAGTGTCTAAAGGAGGGCCATGAGGATGGTGAAGGGCCTTGGGGTGAAGCCGTGTGGGGAGTGGCTGAGGTCACTTGGTCTGTTCAGCCTGGAGGAGGCTGAGGTGGGACCTCACTGCAGGTGCGGCTTCCTTGTGAGAGGAAGAGGAAAGGCAGGCATTGATCTCTTCTCTGCTGTGACAGTGACAGGACACAAGGGAGTGGCCTGAAGTTGCATTAGGGGAGGTTCAGTTTGGATATTAGGAAAAGGTTCTTCACCCAGAGGGTGGTTGGGCACTGGAACAGGCTTTTCAAGAAAGTGCTCATAGCACCAACCTGTGAGAGTTCAAGAAAGTTTTGGGCAATGCTCTCAGGCATGTGGTGTAGCTCTTGGGATGTCCTGTGCAGAGCCAGGAGTCAGATTTTGATTGCCTTTGTGGGGTCCCTCCCCACAAAGTTAGTGCAGTTCTGATACAAAGAAAGACTATAAATGCAACATTGCGAAGATTGCTTCTGTGTTTTCATTGTTATAGTTACATAACTAAGCTTCCTGCAAGCTCTGTCTCATGTCTGAAAGGCAAGTTGTCTTTTGATATAAAGGTTCCTAAGACTTAATCAGAATTAGATTTTAATTTCTGGGGCTCCTACTTTATAAAAGCTCTGTTTAAATTTGGGGACTCAAACTGTATTTGCTGTGCAATAATGTTTTTAAGAAGAAATTTCAGAATACAGTCAACTGCTGGTGATAATCTACGTGTGACATGGACTTTCAATGTTAGCAAGTAACTCTTTCCAGCTGATTATTCAGGAAAATAATATTTTGTAGTCTTGCTGTTCCCATGCTAACAGACGTCAAAATATTGTTGGTTGTGGAGGCCACTAGCATTATTTAACAAAGAACTGATGGGATAAGAAGAAACAGCCTCAGGTTACACTAGAAGAGATGTAGATTGAATAGTAGGAAATATCTTCACCAGAAGGGTTGTGAAACATTGGAACAGGCTACTTGAAGTGTTTGAGTCACCATCCCTGGAGATACAATATGACACTTAAGGGCAGGGTTTCGTGCTGGTCTTGGCAATGTTAAGGATTGGAATTTGATCTTAGAGGTCTTTTCCAGCCTAAGTGATTCTGTGATCATTTTAGTGAGATACTAAATTATTGACACCTACACAGAGTGCTACATGTTGAGCTTTTTCAAGGAGCACATGAAATTCCCATAGTCTTTTTACCTTTCACCTGTGATTTCATGAGCAGATAATCCAATCTGATAGCTTGCTGCTACCCAGAGGAGGCAGACTCAGTGAGCTGCAGCCCTGGTGTAAAGTGGACATCAGGAGCAGCATGGAACAGGAGAGAGTATCCCGTTTTGGTGGCAGCCGTCTCTTGATCAAGCTGCATGAATTCCTATCCTTAGGATAATCTCTATCCTTAGGAAAATAGGAAGCTAGGGAAAGTAATGCCTTCTTCAATTTCTTTAAGTCTTGCTGTTGGCAGCTATTTGCACTAATTTTGCCATTTCAATAGTTAGCTGCTCATAAAGTAACCAGCCAAAAGTGCTTGCAAGAAAAAAAAATTTCTTTCTGGACTGGTTATTTTTGGATATTTAAATTCTTTTGCTTTTTGGCTGTGGCACTCAGAAAAATGTAGTGCACAAGGTGTTATAAAAGAAATGTGGAGTTTAGTTCATGCTGGTAACTCTGGGCAGAAATGTTTTCCTTCCATCGAAACTCAAGTTTAAATTACGGCTGTGGTATTCACATGTCCTCTGAACAAGGGGAGACATAATTCTCTCTTCTCAGTTTTTTTCCCTGGAGAAGCACAGAGGGAAAACAATTCCTATCTCATTTGCTGCTTCTGTTGTTTTGCAAACATGTGGTATGTGTTGGAAGATTATTTATCTGCAGGAATTTGATGATTGGATTCTGGTGATGGTGTTTTGATTCATTGACCAGTTGAGTCCACGTCTTTGTGTTGGGACTGTCGGCTGACAGTCACGAGTTTTCAGTTTAGAAAGTAGAAGTAAGGATGATGTGGCATAGTACATATCTCTTTAATACAGTATAGTATAATAAAGTAATCAATTAGCCTTCTGAATCAATGGAGTCAGATGCATCATTCTTCCCTGAGGAGGGGGATTGCCTGCTGATCCAGTATATGGCACCTGATTATTTGTTTTCCTTGGTTGGAATTACTCAGAGGTGTTTGAATATAGGTTGAATATTGGCTGTTACAGCCTGAATTTTTTTTTCCTTTTCTGTCTTTCTTTCAGATGCTTTACATGCCTACTTTGGGATCTGTGGTTTGTCGTTAATTGGAGAATCTGGTATTTGCAAAGTTCATCCTGCCCTAAATGTAAGCACAAGAGCAGCAGAGCGTCTTCACCACCTTCATCAGATCTGGAAAACACGGACTTTAAACAGCGTTCAGATGACACACACCTCTCTACATGACTGATTTAGACTTGAATTTAGTTCTGGTAGCATAATTGTAGCCCAGGGTTAAAAGCCATGTATAACCAATGTGCTCTTTTAAGTGCTGGAGTCATACAATCAGATCTGTGTTGCTGGCATCACTTTGATAGGGAGTTGCCTTCAGCAGGTTATTCTGCATTGTGAAATGGGGAATATTTTGCTTATATAGAAGTTTGTCACCACAGACCGTAAATGGCTTTTCAGATGGCTTTACTTCTGAGAAATCCCTTGAGGCATTTAAACTTCATTTTAATTTTATTTTTTTAAATTCGTGCATACTGTGTCGAAATATATAATGGGGAAGTATTTTCAAAATTGTTTACATATCATACAGTATAGCACAGAATGTGGAAGTTCTTTATAATCTTACTGTTTGACATATTTTTGGGTAGAGAATCTCTCATATTAAGTCTCAGTTAAAAATTACCTATTATCATCAACTTTCAGATTCCATAAACTTTGTTTTTCACAAACTAATTAATTAAATACAAATAAAATTATTTTATTCAATATACTGGACTTTTAAGGTTGTGTGGCCTTACTAAATGGATCTCATAATTCTTCTGAGTAGGTTTTACACAGATGCTGTGGATTGTTAGCCAGACAGAGTTTTCATCTGAAATAGTTTCTTCATGTGAAGTTCACTAAGAGTGTGGCATATTGATGTGCATCAATAAGAGATATTCAGCCCAGTCTTTTGGAAGCATACCTGTATGCAAGAGTAGCATTAGAACCTGCTTCCAAAGACAAACCTTTGCAATACATTGAAGTTGTTTGAATTAGAGTAATGATGAACATTCTCAGCTTCTTTAGTGCTTTACTAGTGCCTTACTTTGTATGCTTGAAGTGCTGTTCAGAGTTGAAGGAAGTAACTTTGCAGCTGGTGTGTTTGTGGCAGGTCAGTTTGTGCATTCTGTAGACACCACATCTTTCAACTTGCCAGTCATTAACAGCACTTTTTTTTCTTAAAGGTTCCAAAGATAACTGAAGACTTCCTAAGACAGATTAGGTGCACCATTTGCCACTGCTGAGCCCAAAGAAACAGGATGTAGATCTTTTTGGCTAGCAAAAAGAGCTTTGGGGATAATCATGATTCCTGTTTTGCAATGCAGGGCAAGTGGAAAGTAGTTGTACCCCTAGCACACATGTCAGAGAGGTCCAATAGGTATCTTTAGGCTACCAGAACAATCCCCTTGTCCAAACCTGTAGCAGCCTTCCTACCTAAATAGATAGGTTTTATTTCTGTAGCAGATTAATTTTCATGGCAGCATTGGGAGCATGACTAGTGATAGTTGTCTGCTTGGAAAAGCAGAGGACGAGTGGGGTAGGGTGTGTGTGATCCAGACGTGTCCCAGTAGACACTTTACTTGGAGGAGGAGAGACACAGTAGTTGTAAAAACTGGGAAGTCTGGAACCAAGAGAACTGTGAGGCCAGTAGTGGAGAGGGGGAATGAGGTGCTTGAGTAGGACTGTTGCAGAGTGAGAGAAATGAAAACTGGGAGATACTAAGGCTGGAGGCACCAGTGAAGAATATGGAGTAGTAATGGAGCCAAACTGGTGGAAAGGATTTGAGCTGTGTAGGGTAAGACTGGGGAGCAAAAGAAAGGTACTGACTCAAGGAACATGAAGGAGTTAAGGAGCAAAGATAGAGTTTGGGAATTGGTTTTACTGACCACATGCTGAGATGACCAAAAATCCAGCCATAAGTAAAAAGAACTAGCAAGATACCTGAAAGAGAGTATCTCCCAGCTAGGGGGCTCACTACTGCAATTCCTGTGGGAATGCCATTTTCCTGAACAGGCTTATTGGGATGTTGGTCAGCAAAGGCTGAAGTAGCTTCCCTGAGCAGAAGTCTCTAAGGTCATAGGGGTCTACCTAGAAAAAAATCCATTTAAAACCAAACAATAAAAATCTTGAAGTAAAAATTGATCAAAAAAGCATGGTATTTTCTTGTCTTTGCATCAGATGGTGATGACAAGTTGACTTCATGGTAGGATAGGATGGATTTCTGGTGTAGTTACAATGAAGGTGAGATGTAATTGTAGCTATCCATCCCCACCGCTGCTTCTTTGCCTTGCCGGTGAACCATCTTAGAGTTTTTTAGCTTTTACCACATACCCTAGTAGAGGGAGTAGCTTTGAGTTTCAGAAGAGTTGAATAAAGTATTTGGAGTCTCTGCTGGGAAACAGTCAAAATATTTGTTCTTACTTAGCTTAGTGAAAAATGATGTGTTTTACTATGGTGAGGCAAATCCATACTTGCAAAATCCTGAGCTATGGCTCCTGAGTTGTCCTGTGTGTGACCACATTCTCATCTGTGAGGGACATCGGGGTCCCTCAGCAGAGAATATGGGGGTAACAGTGAAAAATCATACAATGTGAATAAGAAAAATTCTCGTGGAAAGTAATTTAACAGTTTTCTGTCTCAAAAAAAAACAGGTAAAGTTTCTTGCTATGTTTTCTGTAAGCTACCCTGGGTTCTTTGTATGGATTTTACATTTCTTATCTCCTTGGCCCCCAGTTATTCTACAACATCTTTTCAGGCTGCCTGTTGACTGCAGAGCTGGCCTTTCCTAAAGGTTGCCTAAGGTGTATTTGTTTCTCATTAACCCAAATTTTGATGAAGGCAGCAAAATACCTATGCTTTCATCTCACACTGAGTATCTAATTACTTTAATTCTTTTGAAATCTTTAATCTTTTTTAAGTTGATAAAAATCAGTACTAATAACCAACTCTGCATATATGATTTGCCATTCTGAATGTCCCAATTTATGTCAGGCAAACAAATTATGAACATTGAATGTTCCTGTAGCAGACATCTGGATTCTGACTGTATTGAATTGTCTCTCTGATTTTTGTGGTTTATTGTGTCTTTTGACTAGAAAAATGTTAAATGAGAAATCAGTGGACAAGAGTTTCACAGAAGTCCATAACCTAAAATCACTTTTAAAGGGGATACATCAAAATAGAGCTAAAACTTAAATGTGAACTGTGAAGTTTAAATGTAGCTAGAAAAAGTAAACCGTGTGATTATTACCTACCTCTAATAATTTTGTGTTAACCACAGCTTTACATTGCTGAGACTGAACCTGCATAAGAAATTCATGCATTGAATGGCTTTACCATGTGCTTGAGGACGAAAAACCTCTTGGCTATCAGGCTGACAAATGTGAGTGCCTCTATCCTATCTGAAACACTCCCAAACTCTGTGTGTGGCCCGAGTTTCTCTTCCAGAAAAACTGCTTTAAAATGGTATGTTGAACAAAGGAAGTCAAATGTATCTTTTCCATAGGATGTGAGGACTGGGGATTTAAACATTGTCACTAGGGCTTTCAGGCCCACTTGATTTGTACATAGCTGCTGACAGATGTAACACCATTTTGGAAGGCTGCTTCTAAGCATGTTTGTATTTATAAATTTTCATATTGAGAACTATTTTTTCTAAATGGAACAATCATCGTCACTGAAAAAACTAGCAAGTAAATTGGGTATTGCAGAAATACCTGACATGCATATGCTGAAGCACATATTAAGAGTACCGTGCTCTCTGCTCTATTGCCCAAGGTAAAAGACAACCTGAGAGGAGCTGAAGAAGCTGCCTCAAATTTGCTTTCTCCATGGATGCCAGTATAGGAATTAAATATTCTGTAGAAACCGCTGTGTTCCCTAAAAAATACATTTCAACTTCGTGCCAAGTGAGCCATTCAGTGTGGGGTTGCCTAATATAGAAGGGAAGAAACAGTGGTTTCCAAAGTCAAAGCCTTTTATGGACAGCCCATCTCCTGGCATTTTGGAGAAACTTGCTATCAGTGTCCCTGTGGAGGTCAAAGAGATGTCAGGACATGCATAAGAAGCAGAGAGACCTTAAGTAAGAAGATGCTATTGTTGCAACTAAATATGAGACATCTCCAGAATTCATCATTGAATGAGATTATTGGTCTGTTTACGTTGTTGTTAAATACTGTGGTGGTTCTGAAAAGCTCTTTTTTTGCTGTTGCAAGAAAAGACCACTTAACAAGTTTTCCTCACTTCAGATGACACTGGGTGGGAAAAAGGAAAGTCTCAACATCTTTATACTAAATGGTTATTAAATTACTCCACTGAGTGGTTACAATGTGTTGTAGATTTACACTTTCTGTTCACCATTTTTAAGCTTTTGTGTTCCTGGATCTCTATTTGCCTGGTTAGTTTCTGAGTTTAATAAAAATTGATGAGCTGTTGAGAAAATGTGGGAAAACTGTAATTTCTTTTTAACTGTAGCTCTTGTCATGTGGTTTTTCCCAAGTTACATGTTCTGGGTGAGGACCTGTCTTCCTAAGGGCACAGAGCACAACAGCCTCCAAAGGTTTTCAAGCTGAACCCATCAAAGGCAGCAAACCCTGACACTACTGCTTTATTTTTGAGGAACTGGAGAAGTGCTTGTTTGATAACTGCATTGTGAGAACATAGAATCATGGAATGGTTTGGGTTGGAAGGGACCTTAAAAATCATCTCATCCAACTCCCCTGCCAAGGGCAGGGAGACATCCCACCAGATCAGGTTGCTGAAAGCCCAATCCAACCTGGATTTGAGCACTTCCAGGGATGGGGCATCCACAGCTTCTCTAGGCAAACCTTTTCCCAATGCCTCACCACCCTCTATAGTGAAGAATTTTTTCCTAATACCTACTTTGTCAGTTTTAATCCCCCTTGTCCTGTCACTACATGCCCTTGTAAAAAGGCCCTCTCCCCAACTTTTTTCTAGGGTCCCTTCATGTACTGGAAGGTGCTGTAGGTCTCCCCAGAGCCTTCTCCTTCCCAGGTCAGACAGGCCCCTCTCAGTCTGTCTTCACAGGAGGGATGTTCCAGCCCTCTGATTGTCTTCGTGGCCTCCCCTGGATGCACTCCTGGAGGTCTGTGTCCTTCTTAAGTTGAGGATCCCCAGAGATGGATGCAGAATTCCAAATAGGATCTCACCAGAGCAGAACAGAGGGGCAGAATCCCCTCCCTCCCCTGCTTTGGATGCAGCCCAGGGCACGTTTGGCTCTTTGGGCTGGGAGTGCCCATGGCCAGGTCGTGTCCAGCCTCTCACCCAGCACCCCAAGCCCTTCTCAGAACAGCTGCTCTCAATCCATTTGCTGCCCAGCCTGTACTTCTGTCTGCAGGACCTGGCACTTGGCTGTACCAAACTCCTCCATGAGGTTCGCACAGGCCCCCTTCTCAAGCCTGTCCAGTCCCTCTGGATGCTATTCCTTCCTTCTGGTGTGTGGATAGCACCAAGCAGCTCAGAGTCACTGGCACACTTGCTGAGGGTGCACTCAGTCCCCCGTCCCTGCTGCCCACAGGGTTGTGGAGCAGTGCCAGTCCCAACACCAGGCCCTGCAAAAGGCCACTCATCACTGGTCTCTGCTTGGACATTTGGTGTTGACCACAACTGTTTTGAGCAACACTGTACAGCCCATTCCTTATCCATTGAGTGGTCCACCCTCTCCAGTTTGGAACAAGGATGTCATGTGGAACAGTGTCAAAGGCTTTACACAGGTCCACGTATATCATGTCAGCTGTCCTTTCCACATCCATCAGTGTAAGCCCATCTACGAAGGCCACCAAAATTGTCAGGCACTGTTTGCCCTTAGTGAAGCTATGCTGGCTGTCACAAATCACCTACTTATTTTCCACATGCCTTACCATAATTTCTAGGAGGATTTGCTCCATGATATTGGCTTCCACTAAGGTGAGACTGGCATCCTTCAAAATGTTTTATCTGCAGATACAGGCTCTGTACTTGGGAATAGGACTGGACAGGCTGCTATCACTGGAGAACAAGTAGGATTCTGAGGAAGAATATGGTCCTTACTTGCAGTAAAAAAAGAGAAAGTTCATTGAGGAAGAGAAAGTCTCTGTGAAAACAATCTGCATGCTCTCTCACTTGAGAATTAAAAATGTTCTGGGAAGAGGTTTCAACTTGCCACACAAGTTGTTTATATTAAATTTACAAATGCAAGGAGGGAGTTATGAATGTAACAACTGAGTTTTGATAATTTTATTCTGTTTGTGAAAGTGATTTCCATGTTAACTCCTGACAGTGATGATAACCAAGTCCTAGGACGAGGACCAGGAGCTGATCTGTTGTGTTGAGTCTGGCTGAGTTCATTTTCCCTTAGCAGCCCTCACAGTGCTGTGCTTTGCACTGGCAGCTGGAAAGGTGCTGTTAACACAGTGCTGCTCTGGTTCAGCTGGGCAGTGCTGGCACAGTGTCAGTGCTGTCTCTGGGGCTGGGCACAACCAGCCAGCTGATTGTTCTGGAAGACACAACCAGGCCAGCTGATCCAAACGGACCCAAGGGATATTTCGTTGCATATGACATTAGCTCAGATATAAAAGCTAAGGAAAGCAGGAGGAAGTGGGACATTTTTATTTACAATGTTTGCCTTCTGGAGCAACCACTCCAGGTGCTGAAGCCTTGTTCCTGGGAAGTGGCTGAACATTGCTCGCCAACAATGGGAAGTAGAGAATAAACCTATTTTTTTCTCTTTGCTTTTGCATGCGCAAACTTTCACTTTTGCTTTAGTAAACTGCCATATCTGAACCTGTGAGTCCTTTTCAATCTTACTTTCTCTCTCCTGTCCATCTGGGAAGGAGGGTGATAGAGTGGTTTGGAAGGCATCTGGTGCCCAGCCCAGGTCAGCCCACCCCACCCCAACCGCTTTGTATGCTCGGTCTGGGAGACCGTGGAGGCTTTCATGAGGCTGTTTCTGCAAGATCCAGCCTGAGCTTCCATCAGAACTCTCCCTGTGTTCCCTTTGCTCCAGACATGAGACAAAGGCTCATCTCACCCTGGGAGGGAGGATCCCACCTTATACTTTTACATGAAATCTGCAGAAGAAAAATTTGAAGTGAAAATGAGTCAAGATTTTCTGTCATTCATCGCTCTTTGTGAGTGCTTGTGGGGCAGGTGCTTATGCTGCCTGGAAAGCTAAATATGCAAGAGTGCTGTTGAAATTGCATGCTGCTTTTGTTTAATTTAAAGGTTTCTGTAAGCACAGAGCTATATTTATTTGCTGTTGTGCTGTCCAGAAATCTTTGTGTAACAACCTTCTTTAAATTACAGCCAAGCCTTACTAAAATAAGCTCACTTGACCAAAGTGAAGTTTCATCTTTTTCTCAACATCCATTCTGCTTATTTTATCATTAAAACCTCCTTTGAATTCAGACCCTACAATGGGCAAAGGGATCCTCTGTGTAAACCTGTTGCCCAGGGAGCATTTGTCAGGGGTGCTCTTTCATAGCAGGTTAGACTAAGAACTGTTTGGCATGGTATAGGAACAGTTTATCCTGCCTTGGGGCACTTTGGTGGACTATTTCTTACAGTTATTTAGATTCCACTTTAATTTATTTTTTTACCACCCCTGAACCCCAAACCTGTGGATTCTTAAAGCAAAGACAGCTTTGCTCTGTTGGGACAGTTTATTGTAGAGCCAATCTGTGAGGTACATAGATGGGAAGGCGGGACAGGGGGAAGGTTTCTACAAATAGCACAAAAATACTTCAGAAGGAAATCAGAAATCTTAGTTCGATTGGACATACATGCACTCTGGTCTGTACACTTGTATTTTACAGATCAGCTGTCCTCAGGAGGTACTTGCTGTCCAGCATCTTTCCAAAATACCCTCTGAAATATGCAGTTCTCTGGTGAGGTCAAGGACAGGAGTCTGCTCAAGAGAAGTCCTGATGAGGCTTTCCAACACAGGCATGGGGCTCTTCTGTATTTTTGTATACAGCTCTATATATAACTCCCTGTATGTGGCCAGAATGAGTCCTACAGGGTGGTGATAACATGCCCTCTGTGACTTCCCAGTTGCTATAGATAGCTTCCTGTGCACACCATGCAAACTGCTACTACCACCAATTTTTTTTCTGATGGCTCCATGCCTTGACATCTGTTTTCAGTGTAAAGAAACTCCAGCCTCCAACAACTTAATTCTACAGAATGAGGAGCTGCTGGTACAAATGAGGACTGTGATGGTGGGCATCTGAAGAAAAGGTGTTAACTGCTTTAACAAGGTGAGCTTCCCTGGCCTTAAGACAAGTCCTGTCCCCTTCCCTTCTGCCAGCCCTGGTTTATCCTAGTTTTTATTAAACACAGGAATGAGGGAACAGCAGAGGCACAAGTTTACTCTGCCGAGGATGCACACTTCTCCCTGCTGAGGGGTGTTGCCAGCTCTGAGCACGAGCTGGGAATGGCAGCTATCAGTGGGAAAGCTGTTCCTCAGCCTTGTGACAGCTTCTGAGCTCAGTGGCCACCAGCACAGACCTGGCCAGGCATCCCAGCCTGGGCTGTGCCCCATGGGCCCTGTGCAGAGCAGCAGGAATGCTCCTGGCATGTTTCTCCTCCTGCCCCTGGATGGTCCTAACACTGCATTTCCCTTGGCCTCTACCTGTAACCTCTCAGGACTGTTGAAGGCTTTCTCAGCTCCTGTGACTGCAAGTCATGGTCCAGAAGCCACAGAAAAGGCAGGCATCACAGGTCCCTGCATAAAGCAAACACAAGCACACTGTTTTTGGCTGCAGCAGAAACCTGAGCAAACACACAGGCATCTGAGATGTTACGCAGCGTCTGTTCCCCAGGGAGGGCAGTTTCTTAAACCAAAGGCTCCACTGACTTTGGAGAGCAACAGTTCCCACAGTTTCCCTTCTATAAAAGGAAATTAAATTCTGCAGCAGCTGTTGATATGATAGCCAGTCTGGACTGGACTCCCTCCCATCCCCTTACTGGCTGCCCAGCCTACTCCAGCTACCCACAGGCCGCTTGTCCTGTCAGAACAAATTGAGCTTTCTGGTGCTTTTTGATGCTAGCCGGATTTGGGGTCAACAGGAACATAAAGAAAGATTTTTATTTTTTTTAAACAAGTAAATGCCCCAATCTCAGTCACTTCAGTAAAGTTTTGTGCTCTGGAAACGCTGGAAAATGAAGATTCAGTCACTTTAGGTGTGCCTTGTCTTATGGGTTGAGACAGCTGTAGCCTAAGCACTTCTGCTCGTCTACTGCTGTCACTCAAGAACAGATTTTTCTTGTTTGCTTTAAAGTAATGGTAAAAAAAATTAAACCAGGCTCAAATGTTCAATTTTGTCAACATTTTACACACCTCAGTGTGTAACATAAATGCAGTTCAACATAAATGCAGTAAAATTGTAATAAATAACACAATATTCCAAACTAGTATGAGTTTGTCTATCTTTAACATCTTTGAAATCCTTGCCTGACAAGTTATTTGGGGAGGGGACTGAGAGGGGTCACCCTTGGCACACTAACATGCATTTGACTTTCCACAGCATGGCAAGGTGGGTGTGCCTCTGTGGATTTAGTGTGCTGTAACTGAATTGGAGGGAAGTCTGTTCTGCCCAGTTAGGCTGCTGCGTCAGGGAGGCCTGATGAGAACTGCTGTACTTGTCAAGCAATTGTAGAAGTCAAAGGAGCGAAAAGAAGTTTTCATGGGAATCCAGGGAGATTTCATTTCCTAGAAACTCCAGAAGAGTGTGTAAGTGCTTGTGGGCCCATGGCAGGGACTCATCATGGGAGACTGCGCTGTGACCCATGAGATGAAGGCGACCAAGGCCACACAGCAAGGCTAACAGCTCACTTTGCTCAGTGGTATCTGTGGGACAGCGCCTGGAGCCACGGCTCTCTGCCTGGCTCTGCACCTTATGATGCTTTGCTTGCAGAGCAGCTCACAAGGGGAACCAGGCAGAGCCATGATTTGGGGGTTTGGACCCCAAATACTGCTGGCCAGGAACAAATTTATGCCCCACACTCCACACAACGGGACCAGGGAGTAGGAGTGTTACTGTACTCCACCCCTGGCTTTTCATTAGCACTAAAAGGAGCAATTCTCTTTGCAGTGACTCCAGACAAAGTCCCCCAAGTGACATTTCTGACCTTTTGCTGTGCGATGCACATCCCTTTATACTCATAAGCCAACTTTGTCTGAGCCACTTGTTCTTTGACAGGTCACCAGTGCCTTTGTCAGCCTTGGAGGCTGTCAGAAGGAGGCCCAGGAGTGCAGTGCTGCCTGCCCAGAGGCAGCAGAGTCACTGCTCCTGCAGGCAGCTACTCCTAAATGCTGATCCCAGCTGGATACTGGTGTTAAATGGAGCCTTTGGGGGTGCAGTGGGGTAGTGGGGGCTCTGGAGAGCCTCAGATGCCCAGCGGGCGCACAGGTGACACAGGTGACAGGGCAGGCTCGCTCTGGTGACACAGGAGGGTCACACAGCACCCTCGGGCACAGCAGGGCCTGCACCCGCCTTGCTCTGAGCACAGCCCGTCTGCAGGGAGCTTAATCCACCTTCAGAGGGGATTAAAGACTTCATTAACCCATGGGTAAATGCAGGCGATGAATTTCAGTGTAGGAGCACAGCATGCCACTTTGAAAAAGGAAAGTTAATTCAAACCTAATCCTGGTGTAGTTAAGCTGAAAGAAAAGTGTAGGAGCCCAGCTGACACACTTAAACCTTGAAGGCATGAATTGGACAGGCCTTGTAGAAGGGTGTAATAGTCTCTGTAGGCCAGCTGAGTCTAAAAGGCTTTCATGTCTATGCTTCATTCTTCAGAGCCTTCACAATTACAGACCTGCCCCTTTTGAAAAACACACAAAATTACTAAAACATACATGACAACATTTGCATGCAGATCTCAGCAGTGATCATCTTTCCCTTATCTTTCTCTGATTTGCATGTCTCTGATTTCTTCATTAGACACATTGTTTTAAGTAACTGAATAGAGTCAGTAAATTAATAGACTTAAGCTTGCTGTGTTTTGGTCAATTAATATTTGTTAAAACTTTAGATAGCCCAAATTCTCTTTGTATTGTCAAACTTGATTAACAGTAGTTGCAACAAAAAATGGCAATTACATGATATATTCATGGTATGCATAATGATGTACTTTATTCCTCATAAATATCTAATAACATACTCAATACATTAAATATTAATAGTGGTCTACATACTTAACCCATATTTTTTAAATGAACTTGTTCCCAGGGGCATGTGATACTCTTCTAGTGTCACATGGGACAGGCTAGGAGGAAATCATACATAAAGATAATTTTTCAAACAGTGCAGATGTTTTCTCTCTGTACTTTATTTTGTGTGCTTGTGTGTGTCTCAAAAACACTGAATGAATATATTAATAGAACTTGAACAGAGGTCTTTAAAGGGAGCAAGGAAAAAAAAGCCTAGGGATAGTTATCTCCAGTGTCAAAAAGGTTTGAGCACAGTAGAACAAATTATTTGGCTCCAGTAGATCATGGATTTGGAATTCACTTTTAAATTTTATTACATTTGCCAAGGACTTACAGCCAGAATAGAAACGAGAGGTACAGGCAAAGGGTGAGAATCTTTCTTCTGGCCATTAGCAACCAAGTGGGTTGTGTTAGCCACTGCTTCAGTATCTCATGTTGTTTATTTGCCATATTAAGCCCTACGTATTTAGTGACCTTCACGTTTTTGCTGTTTTCTATTAAAGTACGTGAAAATAAATAAAACCCTATTTTGGTCTGTGATGATCAGGGATAAAAACGAGATTACTAAGGAAGTTTAGAGATATTGAAAGGGTAAAAATCAAACTCTCTAGCAGAAAGTGAAGATGTGTTTTGGCAGCTGCATCATGTGAGAGATCTGGGGATCCCAGGCTAAATCTGGATCCTGAGTGGAGTTCATTAACATGGCTGTTAGGGTGAAGGTGCAGGAGTTGGCCACCTTGAAAACAACATCAGTTAAAATGTGGAAGAGTTGCACAAACAGACAGTTTTCTGACTGCTTGTCAAGAGACTTTGGAAACTTTTGCTTCTCTGTTTACCTGAGAGCAGCACAGGTGGGGAAAAAATGGCAGAAAAAAATGCCCCTGTGGTGCCTAAAAAAACTAGAGATGGGGTTTATTGCGGGGAGAGGTTTAGGTCTGCATGCAAGTACTCTGCTCTTTGAAATATCTTGGTCTCATTTGTCCTGCTTGCAACACCTTTCCAGCCAACATAAGGTCTCATCTGTTCCATGGCAATTTTCTTCTGCCAGTGACAGTTCACATCTACATCACTCCCTGCAGAAGGAAGGAGTTTATATAAAATTCATAAACTATTCACATGTATTCTCTTTCATATTACTCAAGCAGGATGCAGGCTCAGAGAATAAAAGCAGGTCACAGTCTTTACCAGAGACATGCACACTCTCCTTTCAGAGGTGTTTCTTCCGTGATTTCAAATGTTTGCTCACATGTACAATTCAACAGTGAAGCATTTCATGCTGAACACTGGCACAGTTTTCCACTAGTGATCTTTAACATCCCCTTTCTTGCATCTCCATTGTTCAGTGACATAGGAGTTGTCTGAGATGAAAGTACATCTACACAGATCCCTGCGTCCTATAAAATGGAACTGCTCTTTCTCTCCTTAATACTGAATTATTTAGCTAGCCCTTAACCATACCACCTGCAACTGGTTTCAAACACCCTTTAAACTGATTTCCTCAGGTGGTGATAGCCAACAGGTTCAAGTGTATTTACAGGAGCACAGTGGGAGAAGACCAGCCTCCCCATGGTGCTAGACAGCTACTGAGGCTGTGTGCTTGGCTGGATTCCCTGTGCCATGGAAATGGGAAAATACCTCACAGTCCTAGGGGAGCAGAAAGACAAAAGCATCTGAGTGAGCTTTACCATTCCGATTCAGTTTAGAATTCAACTAAGACAGAGAAGGAGATCAAAGAGAAAATCTAGAGCTGTCATCATTGTCCTGGGAGAATCAACATAATTCACAGGTCAGGAAACACAAATTTCCTTTGTGTTTTCATTTGTGTACCAACATGCCACAACAGAACCTTGTGCTGCATGACATTTCAGGATTAAAATTCAGGACCAGTTTTTTCACTGATATAAAATTATACCGAATAGTTTATATAATTTGGTAATCTGACTGGTATCCTTATTATTTTTTGGAGACCTGCTTCAAGTTTAAGTAACAGAAAACAAATATGATCCTGTATGTTTCACTTTAACATAATATGATGTACTCTTAGATAATTTCATGACAACAGAAGGTTTGATTTGATCCTGATTCCTTAGAAAGGAACCGATGTAGAACACAAAACAAAAGAAGGAAAAGCATGAAAAGCGATTTCATATCTTGTATTTGTGTGGAACAGGTGAGGAGCTCCCATCTATTTTCAACATACAGCCCACCTCAGCAAAGGTTGTGTAAAACACAGCCATCAGTTTCCAAGAGGGGTGAAAGCCCCTGGGCCACCAGCTGCAACTTGAAGCTTCCCCATCTGTCTGCAGCCTTCCAAGTGTGCATTCCCCTGTCAGCCTTCTGCCACTCAAGGCAAAGGCTGGCACAAGCTGTCTGCTATCCAAGGAGAAGTAAACAGGGGCCCTCAGAATGGCTACAGGAATCGTTATCTTCTGCAGAAGATAGTCCCAAATTCCTAGCTAGTCTGGATATATGGAGAGAGCTTGTGTAAATGACGCTGAACGGGCTCTGCTCAGGCTTGCTGGACTTGCAGAAAAAACACTTTTCTGCAGGCCTGATGGCAGAGTGCCCTGTCATGCAGGGGCCAGGATCATCCTGGCTAGAGCTGCTTGGGAGGATGCCATTGCTGAAGCTGTGAAATCAATGCAAAAGTGGTTTGTGGCTTCCTCATGCTTAACTATCACTGGCAGCCATCTGAACCTGGAGTGCTAACAGAGCTAATCCTGAAATAAAACCACTCCAGGAAGAGATCATGAAAGAACCATCAGCTTCTTCCACCTTCTCCTGTATCCTTTTTACCCTGGCTGATTTCATGACTTGAGCTACATTTACATCTCTTTACATTTACATTTACATTTATCAATTTATGGAAGTGGGACATGTGGAGGCGAAGGAAGGGGGACAAGGAATCACCTTTTTTTTTGTCCTAAGTCCTTGAATTGCAGCCCAGGCTGGCCATAAACTACAAGGTTTGGCAGAAATAGAGAAAAAAGCACACAACCCAAACCCAACTGTCAAAGAAAAAAAATCATGAGACAGCAGCCAGAAATTCAGAGCACACAGTTCACAGTACCGGTGTGGTTGGTGGCTGAAGAACACCAGACAGAGCTCTGATTTGGAGCAGATCCGTGGTGCAAGAGCCAGGAGGATGCTCTTGTCTCACACACTTTGGCTGGTGGCTGTTGGGGGTTGCGTGACCAAGAGATGACAAAGCTGCAGTGAGGCCCAGTGCAGGCGTGCCTTCCGCAGAAAGCATTCCAGGGAGTGAACATCTTGTGCTGTGGAGCTCAAAGGGCTGTAAATTCCCTGGCTTTTCACACAGCCTGTCATTAAGGAGCTGTAGGGTCAAAGGTATGTTTGCTCTTGGTGCTGGTTATGGTTTGGAGATTCGCTCTGATATTGTGGTACGGCCTTCCATGAGGCAGGAGTGCTGCTGGGGCTAGCATGGTTTGCTGCAGATGGCTGCTGGGCTGGAGCAGCTTGGGAGAAGCAAGGTGCTCCTTAGGCAGCCCCTTGTCCCAGCCTCAGCCAGCCCTGCCCTCTACCAGCCCTCCACACTGAGACAAAGAAATTAGAGTAGTGAAAACTTCCTACATGACTGCCATTTGGTGAGCTGAAATCAAACCAGGAAGCAAAATATCTCACACTGAATTCAATTATATATGGAGGACTGCTCAGCTGTGTGGGCAATGACATCTGACTGTCCCCAGTGCCACTGCCTATTGTTTATTCCTGGGCTGTTTGCACAAAAGCAAGAAGTGCACTGAAAGCCTGTCTATATCATAATAATGAGCTATTTGAATAATGAGTAATTTGATAGACATAATTGTGCAATATCTATTAACAGAAAAGTCTCAAGCTATTCATGAGTCCCGTTTCCTGAGAAAGGAAGGATATACTATTTCAGTGAGTAACCTGTAGAGAGAATTTGAGATAACATTACTACTATATCAATATCTTAGGAAATGCAGCCTCTGAGGGGATACATTATACTGTTATAAAATACTCTTTGGTGTGTTTTCACCACACAGGGGTGATGTGCTCCATGGGATACCTGATAGCTACAGCGCGAGAAAGGCTTGTCACCTTCCACCCCTCAGCTTGGAAGAGGACTGGTGAGACAGCACTGGGCTGGCCATTCACCTGTGCTTCTCCCCCAGGTCTTGCAGGCAGCTGGGACCTTTGTGTTTGGGGAAGTTTGACTCCAGAACAGGAAGGAATGAGCCACTGCTGGCTGAAGCAAACTGCAGTTCCTCCACCAGGAGGAAGGTGTATATAAGGCATGGAGTGGGGACAGGCACGGAGCAGAAGTGTGATGTCTGCCACATGTCAAACACCATTCCCCAGCTGTCCTGTGGAGCCCCCTTGCCCACTGTGTCTGGGTGGTTGTGCAGGGTCTCCCTCACCTGATAGCTGATCCTCATGCCTGGTGTGAACATTTCAGTGGGACTGATGGCTGCCTTCATCAAGAAGAGGATGGTACTTGGCTTGCTGGGACCAGTTTTTCTGGCACAGGTGTATACAGGCATGTTGTATCCATCTCATCCCCAAAAGCTTCATCAGGGCTGGGATGAAGAAAAGAGCTGACAGGAGAAAAGAAAAGTTCTTCCTGTTTGAGTTACCCCACAAACACATCACCAGTAGAGTGAAAACACACGAGAGAGATCATGTATGCTATTATACACATCAGTAGGTGTTCTCTTTTGAGACACGATTTGTCATTTAAACAAAAGCTTAGAAGTTAAGAAAGCCAGATGGACCCTGAATACAAATGAATCATTCTGTTCCTCAGCATACATCCACTACAACCTGTGCTTTGAAAGGAGGCATGCCCACCTCGGGTGTTGCCCTGTGGGGCACGCACAGCCACCAGCCCAACGCCACAGGCTCGGTGACTGACGCAGCCCCACTCAGTTTGGACGAGACCTCCAGCAGGTGCAACTTTGTGTACTTTGGCACAGCGCCCGCACCTGGGCAGAGGCGGTGCCAGCCGCCAGCCCTGCCGGACGCTCCGGGATGAGGCGTTCTCGGCAGCATCCCGAGTCCCGTGCGCGGGTGGGCGGGCAGCGCATCCGCGGCTCCGGGGCGGCACCGGCGCCGGGCACCGAGGGAGCGCAGGGGAGCGATCCCGCCCGCAGCGATCCCGGGGCCATGGAGGCGGCCGCGGACAGCGCCCGGTTCGCCTACATCCTGGAGCTGCTGCGGCGGGACAAGGTAGCGGGACAGCGCGGGGCAGAGCGCGGGGCGGGCGGGCAGAGCCCGCTCCCTTCGCCAGCGGTTTGTCGGGTTTTCAGGGGAATGTCGGGGGAGGAATGACTCGTCTGTACAGCTAATGTACTCTGGAGGCTCGACTAATATTTGTCACACACTTCCGAGGCTACGGGGTGAAAACGTTAAAAAGCAATTTCCACGCGAAATGTCCCCCAGCCCAGCCCAGCCCAGCCCAGCCCAGCCCAGCCCAGCCCAGCACAGCTGGCGCGCATCTGCTCCGTGCGCGGGGAATGCCCCGCTCCAGCGGGATGGGATGCGCCTGCCCGGGGGGATGCTGCTGCTGCTGCTGCTGCTGCTGCTGCTGCTGGCCACCGTCTGCGGGCAACGCTGCAGAGAGAGCTGCCTTCCCCAGGCTCCGATTCTGAGCTGGCACGTACCTTGAGGAAAACTTGTGCGCGCATTTCGTAGGAAAAAAAAAAAAAAATAAAAAGAAAGAAAAAAGAGGAAATCCAAATTCTTGTACTGCTGAGATGCTGATATGTGTGCAACTTCTTGTACTGCTGAGATGATGATATGTGTGAAAACTAGGGAGCACCAAAGATTCAGCCACAGTGGTTTTTTTTTTTTTTTTCAAAAAATGAAGCAGCCACAAGTTTAAACTATTGTTTAATCATTGTTTGCTGCAATTATTTTTAAACTTAAGAATAATTGTGGCAAACAATGATGCTATCAGAAATATTGCTTATTCCAGACTCATCCTGATGGCTTTCCAGCATATCTCTAAAGGCTGCCTTCACAGCCAGGTGTTTGTGCACATCCTTCTCCCTCTCCCTCTCCTCCACTCCCTCTTCTAAAAGTTCTGGAACAACCTTTAGAGCAGGTGAATGAGGAGTTTCCTGGGTGATTTTCTGCTCCTTGCCTGAGCATAATCATGAAAAGGAAAATTCAGTCTTGTTCTGTCCATTTTACACACCAAAGAAAATCATGAAGTGTCTCCGGCCAGAAATGCCTTGTGCCTGCAATGTCCCTGCAATGGGACAGTGCTACATCTGTCCCTTATTCCGCAGTTAAGTTCAGACACCCTCTGCAAGAGCATATGGCTCGATAGACAGCAGAGTTGGCACAGTAGTGTGAAATATGCATGTTTATTACAAACAGTGCTGTTGTTTATACACAGACAATGACATTGCCAAGTCCCATCATCACAGACACTCGATGTATGTGAAGAAAAGGGGAGCAAGATCAGTTGTGTGACTCCCACAGACTTCCCATGGTGGCAGTCACTGTTGGAGCTTCTCCAGCTCCCTGCTCTGAGACCTTTAGCTCTCCACATTTTCCTTTTGCATTTTTTGAACCTTCAGACCGGGGTTTTAGATTACAGCCTCTTTGTAATTTATTGATGTTATCCAGCAGCTTGGAGGTATTCTGCTGGGATAATTAAACTGCTTTCTCAGATGACATAAATCATGCCAGCAAAAGGACTCTTCTGCATGCTAAACTGTATTTGCTTGGGGTCAGGGTATTACTGCTTAGAGGTTTCAGCACTCCAGTCTTCCTGTTCCCACTTCCCCCCATCAATAAAGCTTTTTCAATAAAGCCTGGAAGCATTAACATTCTCTGAGTTAACTGCTAAGCATCTGGCTTTCACTGAACAAAGATCTATTAGAAAATCAGGACACAATAAGAATACTTTACACTTGCACACTCACTCTCCATGCACAGGGTCCCTGCAGTATGGTGCATCAGCTCTTGAATCCTGGGCACGTGACCCCTTTTGGCAAGCATGCTGTTTTTCCACTTAGCTGGCAACCTCCCTCAGACCTCTCAAACAGGGCAAATCATTATATATCACTTTTCCCCGGGGGAATGTCACTTCAAAAACCTGTTATCCCTTTTAATGATCTGTACTCGTTATTCTCCTGTGACTCCCCTTCATACATACAACTTGCACATAGTACCTAGAACAGAAAGATGCACGTAGCACTTTTAGTTCCAACAAGACACTCCTTGTGTAATCCATACATCCACAACATCTGTTTAGGCTCACTACAATACTCTCTGAGATATTCTGGGCCTCCGTGGCACCTGTCACAAATGTCACAGTAGCATCTGAGAACTCCAAAATACCCCTGAGAGACAGATTAACAACTAACTGCGTTTTGTATCAGAGGCACTGGTGCAGAAAGAGATTGTGTGACCTTCTTTCAGGACTCTGAAATCTCAGTTCAAACCACAGCAAGGACACTCATCTCTCTCAAAATGATATGTCGTTCCAGAAATGGTCTCAGGCTTCTTCCAACCCTGCCTCTTCCCCACCCTCCCCCAAATTATTCCCTGTAAGTTTACTTTTGCAGTAGACAAAATACACTCACTCCTACCCCAGCTATTCACCCAAACTCCAATTCAAATTGGTTCACTTTCATAGGTGTATGTTTTCTTCTTTTGAAATGCATGGGATTGTCTCGTAGCATTAACTCCAGAGAATTTTTAGATGTTGTAAAAAAAACAGTCATATCTGATGGGCTAAATGATACCAATGCTTGCCATCTGTTCCGTAAAACCATTTTTGAGCATTTTTCTATAAGCAGAATACAATCAATAAGCTGATATAAACCAACAGGAGTTTCAGATGGAAGCTAACGACATGCTCGATTTTTTAATCAAGGTCCTCACTTGTTTGCTTTGTTTTACCATCTTTTCCTACACTCCACATGGTTTGCAGAAACCAACAGTTTGTTGTTTATAAGAAACAGCTTTAAAGGCTATTCTCCAGTAAAAGCGTTTAGAGAAATAGATACTACTGGAAACAAGCTCTAAGCCCCTTATGTTACGAGCATGAGAAATATATAAAAATAATTTTAAGACCATTTTAAATTGTGCATGCTCTCTACCTGCAACCTGCAGGTGACACTGATTTCTGTCCCTGCCTTCTACCTGGTTTCATGTAATGACTAATGTAAAATTCTCCTGTGGTAGCATTTCACCTTTTGTCCAGGTGACAAAAAGGGACACAGCTATACAGAGGTTCAAACTGAAATCACAGTGAGGAGCCAGAGAGGAGAAATTAAACATTTGCTAGTGGTGGCTGGCAGGTGGCTCTGGGCTGCCTGATCAGCCAAAGTGGAGCTCTGCTCCACATGTGAAAGAAGATAAGGCTTTGCATATTTCTTGCTTATGTGCAGGAAAGTGCTTCTTTGGGATTTGGGCCCCTATGAGGAGAATTCTTCTCTAACAGCAATTTTCTTTCTTTTACAGAGTATTCAAAAGCATGCCAGAATATGTGTGTATTGTGAGGGGCATTTGCACAAAGAAGTGACTCTGGTTAAGAGAATATGTAGAGATAACTTAGAGTTCAGTGTCTGGCAGCAGCATTAAGTCAGATACTTCAGGGGGGTCTGAGATGGAGATCTAACCAGTCAAGAGCAGTTAAAATCCAATTTGCCTTTCTTCACAGCTTTTAATCAGTTACTTGGCTGGGTTAGTCAGCCTGTGTGACAGAGGTGTGTTTCCACATTTTACACATGTCCTCATCACTCCAACAGTTTTCCTGAAGCACCTAGAAGCACATGGGATGTGACATGGCAGGGGTGAGCTGCTGGCTTTTTCTTCTGTCTTTTTCCCTGCCAGCTTTTTCCCTGTCTTCTGTGACAGGGATATCCAAAGTCTGAAGCAAAGGAGAGAAGCTCCCCATGTGCTCCATGTGTACTGTACTATTTATTGTGTCACATCTTTATAGCGTCAGAAACTGAGCCCATGACTGATTTGCTTATATTATTTTTTTTTTTATGTAAATGGTTTATATTCTAAATCCTTTTCAAAATAACCTTATATTGTCTTTCTGCTAAACAGTAATAATATCTTTAGAGGTAGGACTGTCTCTAAATTTAGAGCTGGGAGATATTTTGATTTTAATGTATTGTATTTTTGGAAAGCTTTTGCATTAGAATTCTTCCATTGCTTGGCAAGTGATTGCAAGATATGGAGGGAAAGAGCAGAGTCCTCTGTGTGGACTATTGTGTGTAGTTGGTCCTTGGATCCTTTTCTGCTTTCCAGGCATCTGAAGCAGAGTGCTGTGTATTTGGCACTCTGTTAAAAAGTAAAGACACACTGAACCCGTTTAGCACACTTTGAAACATGCTAGATACAAATCCTACCCAAAGCTAATTGCAGACCCAGTGTACTGGCAGTTCAGTGAGTGCAGTCTTTATTGCTCAGTCCTCTCTGCAAAGCAGTGGCACATGGGACATCCTGAACTTGTCCAGTCCTGCTGATCAGGTTATGGGATCTGTTAGGAAACCTGCCCAGCCTCCAGGATGATGGACCTGTGGCACTTCTGTGCAGAGAAGACAAACAACCCCGAACCAAGGGATTAGGATATTTTTGTTTTATGATGAGATACTCTGGCCATAGTTATGTTCACTTTGAAACACCCAAGGTCTACAGATCCACGCTAGCTCTTCAAGGTCACACAGTTGAAGGGCAGCCGTTGTGAAGACAAAACTGAGCCTCTATTCCTGAGCCAAAACAGGCACATTTCTCTGAGGCAGCATAAATTCCTGCCTTATTGCTGCCTTATTTTTTAGCCTGCATGACTGGAAGAAACCTGTGGGTAAAAGTCATCTTCATTAGGTTCAGCTGTTCAGGGGAAAAGAAGTAAGTAGAGAAGCAAATTGCATCGCTGACAATTTACAGAGAGTGGAATGAGGGCTAACACCCCTCTGAATTCCTCCTGGAAGAAAACACATTGCACAGGGAGAAAAGTGTTTGTGTGTCAGGACAGTCAGTCATACTAGCTCAGGAAAAATTCTGTTCTCATCCTGCATATCTCCACTCTGATGCACTGGCTCCAATAATATTTTCAGGCAGAGGAAGACAGACCAGCAGGAAACGGATTCAGTCTCAAGCTGTGGTTGCAAAATCAGCACTAAAATGTCTTGAAAAGCTTTGGTTTGAGGATCTTCTGAAGGCAGGGGAGGTGTTGGCAGAACTTTTCTGGTGCTTTGGGACAGGCTTTTGTTTTTTCCTGCAGTAAGACTCTAGCTGCACTTTTTAACAAGTGTAGGATTTTTACAGCTTGTTGGAAAGCAGTGCTGCATCCTTCTTCAAACTATCTTAATAGTCAATGCAAATGACACTTGGGAGATTTCTGCATATCAATTATTTAATTAACAAGCATATTTAACCTGAGGTAGGGTAGAAAAGAGGATGCCAATGCCCACCCATCCTAGTTACTGTTTTCTTCTGCTGTCTTGGGAGCGCAGGGCCTGCTGTAAATCTTGGTCAGGCCCTGTCTGCCAAAGCAACTGGGCTGAATTTTGAGGGATGTGTAGAGCTGCTTAAACACTACCCAGGCATTACTCCAGGCAAAAAGAGTCCCCTGTGAGCAGAACGGGTGTACAATTGATGCACATCTTTGGCTGGAAACAAAGCAGAAAGATAGGCCTGACTTCTGTAGTCAGGCTGATTTTATTAACCCCCTTTTCAGAAGCCAAGGACAGGAGTCTTTTCTGACTTTGGTTTGTGCTCTTATCTTTTTAATGTATCAGTCATTTCTAGCTTTTGCTTTTCCTCCCAACACTTGAAGCTAATGAGAATTTTGGCACTGCAAATTTAGTAGTCCTGAGCTAGGGGAGGATCAAAAGGCTAGTAAAAAGGTGTGAGGGCAGAAGAGGGAGTTTTGCCCTTTGGAGACCTTCAAGGACGTTTTCTTCCATGTAATGGAGGCGGTAATTAAAATCTTGCTCTAAACCACCCTGAAGCCAGAGCAAACAGGTACACAAACAAGATAATACCTTAATGACCTGTTAAGAGGTTGAACAAGGAATAATTCACAAGTCCTGGCAGTAACAGTAGCTGGCACTCTGGTCCACCTGAAGACTTCAGGAGGCCAGGGGAAAATGTGTGCTCCACGTTTGTCTGCACTAGCAACATCCACCTGTGCTGGCATCTACACCTTTGGCACGGAGCTCAGAATGGTCTTCCTTGCTGAGGCACCAAAGACAAAAGTTCATCCTGCTGTTTCAAAGGCAGCCTTAGAGCCCAGGGGTCTTTGTCCTCGTCTGAGGCTGATTGTTTGTGTGGCCCTGCATCAGCCACAATCAGGGGTGGGCAGCGTGCTAGTGCAGACAAGTGCTCATTAAAAACTGGTAAGCCTGCTGGTAAGGAAAGCTGGAATCAGCGAAGCTGGGGAATAGCAGAGGTAGGTAAGAGATAATATCCTTATTCAGAGGCTTGCAAATCAGTATTCAAAACATAGTTGGAAGGCTGACAACATATGACCTTACCAACCTGTTCTCTCCACGCCCAGTTAAGTGACATGTTTCAGTTTGAATACACACTCTGTACATTTGCTGGCATTATCAGAATAATTTCAACCAGAGCACTCTGTATTTTTATGAAACTGGTTACTAAAGTAAATACTAAATAATATCTTTATAAGTCTTCTGTAGAAAGTTCTTCTTTGTTATACTGGAGATGTAAAAAAGTCACCTCTGTCTTCATTATTTGTGAGTGTAAATTTCCATTCAAGTTTCACATCCAGGCCCCAAAACCCGGGTGTAAATAATGTCCAAGCAAGGCATGTCAACAGTGTTTGTTTTATTGACTCATATGAAAAGTAGTTTTCAGGGGATAAGGGAACTTCTTATCCTGATGTTTTTCTTCAAATAAGCAAGTAGGTCAAATTTGGTGTTTGTCAAACTGGCAACATTTCATCATTCATATAATCCAGGGTTCATGTATTTTAATTAACTAAACCTCCTTCCCCTGTGTAATGTGAGGACAGTGCACGCTTTCACTCAAAGCTCTAACTGGTTCTTTCTCCCTTAGCTTAAGCTATGTTAACTATTGCCACTGCAATGGTTGTGTGTGCACCCTTGCCAAAACCTGAAAGCACTGGAAATTTAAAAGTATTTTTAGTTTGTTCTGGTGGATGGTGAAAAGGGTATTTACTACCCCTTTTCCAATGGCAACGCGCTGTAAGGGAAGGGTAGGAGGTGCTGGCCATCACAACCACTTCTTCCCCTTTTTTTCATCCTAGCTGCCACAAAACCTGCCTGGTGCATGCCCCTGCATGATATTTGAGAACTCAGGGCAGTCAGGCAAAGCCCCCAGTGACAGGAAAAGGGGAAACACCACACCTATTTTTGATTAGGGGATGAAGGAAGGTCTGGGTAATTACAGACTTTGAGCCTTACCTTGGTGCCTGGGAAGATCATGGGACAGGTCCTCATGGAAAAATGTTAATGCACATGAAAAACAAGGAGGTGGTCTGAGACAGCCAGCACAGCTTCAGAAAGGGGAAATTGTGCCTGATCAAACTGGTTGCCTTCTGTGATGGGGTGACTGCAAAAGCTGACAAGGCAAGACCGAGAGATGATCTCTGTAAGGTCTTTGACACAGTCCCACATGACATACTTATCTCCAAATTGGAGAGACATGGATTTGATTGATGGACTATTCAGTGATAAGGAATTGGCCAGAGAGCTGTGGTCAATGGTTCTGTGTGAAGGCCAGTGATGAGTGGTTTTCCTCCGGGCTCTCTCTTGGGACTGGTGCTCTTCAGCATCTTTATTAATGACATGGGCAGTGAGATCCAGGGCACCCTCAGCAAATCTGCAGATGGCACAAAGCTGAGCAGGGCAGCTGACACAAAAGAAGGAAGGGATGCCACCCAGGGGGACCTGGACAAACCAGAGAAGTGGGGCCAGGAGAATCCTATGAAGTTCAGCAAGTGCAAGTGCAAGGAGCTGCACCTGGATCAAGGCAATTCCAAATGCGAGGACACACTGGGAGAAGGAGTCCTTGAGAGCAGCCCTGAGGAGAAGGACTTGAGGGTTCTCAGGATGAAAAGTTGGATATCAGGCACCAGTGTGCACTTGCAGCCCAGAGAGTCAATTGTATCCTGGTTTGCATCAAAAGAAGTGGCCAGCAGCTTGAGGGAGGAGATTATCCCCCTCTCCTCTGCCCTTACTCTATCCACCCAGAGTACTGCATCCAGGTCTGTGATTCTCAGCACAAGACAGACACAGATCTGTGGGAGTGAGTCCAAAAGAGGGCCATAAAAATGATCAGAGGGCTATTGTACCTCTCCTGTGAAGACAGGCTGACAGGGCTGGCACTACTGAGCATGGAGAAGAGAAGGTTCCATGGAGACCTTACTATGGTCTTTCAGTACCTAAAGGGGGCTTATGAAAAAGACGGAGGGGGAGTTATTACATGGCCAGGTAGTGTAAAAAGGCATAATGAATTTAAACTCAAAGAGGGCAGGTTTAGATTATATGTTAGGAAGAAATTCTTCACTGAGAGGGTGAGGAGACACTGGCATAGGTTGCCCAGAGTAGCTGTTGGTGCTACAACCCTGGAGTAAGGCCAGGTTTAAGAAGGATTGAGCCCTCCATTCTAGAAGGTGTCCTGGGAAATAGATGTTTGGGTTGAGAGGACAATATCTGAAGCTGCATCAGGAGTAGTTTAGCTTGGACATGAGAGGGAATTTCTTCAAAGCCCAGGGAGGTAGTGAAGGCATTTCAGGAAAGACTGGATGTAGCTCTTGGCACCAAGGTCTAGTTGACATGTGTCAACTCCGGGGCGCAGAGGCTCTAGAACACAGAGTGGACTCGATGGCCGCAGAGGTCTTTTCCAACCTGGTTGGTACTGTGATTCTGTGATCTTCGAGGTCCCTTCCAACCCAAGCCGTTCTACGACTCGGCGATTCAATCACACGGGTACCACGGGGGGTGATCAATGGCTGAGCGGGAGAGCCCTCAACACTGCCGGGACGGGCGGCATTTCCGGCGCCGCCTGGCGAAGGGCGAGGGGCAGGACAATAGCAGGGCAGAGCGGCGGTGTCCCGCGGGGCGCGGGCGGCGGGGCCGGCTGGACAGCTCCGCTCTGCGGCGGCGGCGGCGGCGGCCGCGCCCGCCCCGCCCCGCCCGCGCTGCCCCGCGCCCGCCCGCCCGCGCTGCCTCCGCTGCCTCCGCTCGCCATTTTGCGCCGGGCGCCGCCGCGGGCGCTGCTCCTGCGTGTCCCGAGCGCCCGCCCGGGCTGACGGCGCCCCGGCGTAGGAGGAGGAGGAGGAGGAAGCGGTGCAGGGATGGAGAGCGATCGGCTGGAGAGCCCGGTGAGCGCGGGGGGAACCGGCGGGGCGCGGCCGCCGGGGCGGGGTGCGCCGCTGCTCTTGCTGTGCTGCGGGGGGCTGTGGGGTGTGTGCCTGCCCGTCGGTCCCTCCGCCCGTCGGCGCCCCGCGGTGTGCGCCGGCACGCCCGTCCCCGCGGGGCTGTCGGCGCGGCCGGGACGGCGGGCCGGGCTGGCGGGGAGCTCCGACGGGCGCGGGGCACGCAGGGGAAGCGCTGCCCGAGGGCGCCGGGCGGAGCGGGCGCTGCCGACGCCGCGGCTCGGCTGCCCGGGGCGGCCGCGGGGGTCGCGGAACTGCTGAAGAGCCGCACCTACCCACGGGCGGCTCTTTGTGCGACAGATAAAAGACGTAAATAAACATATAAATAAATAAATAAATAAATAAATAAATGATGTTCCTGACCTGAGAATTGTTACCCCAATGAAGTCAAGACATTTTCAGCCCTTAAACGTGAATTACACGTCAGGAAAGCCTGTTGTTTACCCAGTCTGACACTTAATTTCCCTTTTTCCCCCCTTCTCCCTCTTCGTAAGCCAGCGAGCAAGCCAAACATATGGACTCCTATTGTTGAGACGTATGGTTGCGTTCGGTTGCATTTCACTAGGTCCTTGAGTGGAATTAAGACTACTCCCCTCCTTTCCTCCCCTGCAATGCAGACATGACCTAAAGATGAACTGAGTTTGCCTAGTGGCAATGTTCACTTCAGTTGAAATGAATGCTGTCAGTGCTTTCATAAATGTTAATTGATATTTGTTTTATCCAAAGAAGTGCCTCAAACCAGATAAAATTGTGTGTATTTGTTCTGCGGATCTGGGGTTTGGTGACATAGAGTAGTGCCATAAGTCTTGGAGGCTCATGTTTTCCTGCACTTAGACTTGTTTCTCCCTCTTTCTATCATGAAGATTGCCATTAAGGGTATTGAAAGAGAGCTTATCTGCCCAGCCTGCAAGGAATTGTTTACCCATCCACTGATCCTTCCCTGCCAGCACAACATCTGTCACAAATGTGTGAAAGAAATACTTTTTGCATTTGAAGACTCCTTTGCTGATGGAGGCTCTGAATCCTCTAATCAGAGTAGCCCTCGAATTAGAATCGCTGCTTCTAGCGTGGACAGAATTGACAGGATTAATAGAGCAGGTATGTATCAGAAATTGTGCATGTGTTCCTGATTTTATTATTAGACTGGCATGAGTGGAATGGTGTCTGCATTGGTAAATGTCTTCCTGGTACTCCTGATGCGGTTATAGAGATAACTTGGGGATAGTGCTACTCTTGTTAATTTTGTGTCCAGAACAATGGGAATATTTTTAAGGACAATGCACTCTGTTCGATCTTTAATAGATTTGTCTTTGTGGCATTCTGTAAGTCTTTATAACCATTGTGTTGTTTATTTCTGCATTTCAGTTACATGGACATGTAGTAGCGTCATGTTCAGTAGCATGGAGATGTAGATTTTGACGGTTTCATTGCCTGCCATGGTTTGCTCTGGTTTCAATGAGCCCCAATGCAGTACTTCTGACTTCCTTCTGAGCCTGTGTAGACTTTGCAAGCTAGTTTTGTCCTGCCCACTTCATTATGCATACAGTAAATAATTTTCCATTGGTTATGATTATTGCATGGTTGCAGATTTGAAGGGCAGATGACTGGAAGCAGACAGCCCTAACAGCCTCCTTCTTGCCTGAAGATTTAAGGAGTGCTTAGCTTTAGGACTACTCCTGCTCTTTGTGGTATCCTGCTAGAAACATTCTTGCAGTCTTTGTAATCCGTGGATGAGTTGGTCTGCTCTCCTACAGAAGCATTGAAAGTGCTTTGTGCATGCTTTACTTCTTGAAAGATATGTAATCTTGGCTTTCAGGCTTTTTTCTGACATAATTATCCACTTTAAAACCACACTTCTCTGTGCTCAGGAAGAGTTACCAACAAGAGAAACTCCAAAGCTTTATCTTTAAAAGGCTAATGCTGGTTCATAGCTTCTTAATGATTAGGATGATATTAAAGAGGATCAGCTTTGGCGAGTGGGGTGGATTCTACTAAATTGGTATGAAGTTGTGGTTGGCTCTGAAGATTTCTGAGCATTGTCCATAGAAAACACCTGGTTGGGAGGCAAGGAAGGAAGTTTGGTTGAGGTGTCCTGGGATTTTACACCTAGGCTGGAGACAGCTCATGGGTTATCTTATATTTCACGTTACTAAAGTTCATCCTTCCCAGTTTTCGCAGATCAAATGTGCAATTTCACCAGCTTCTTTTAAACAGCTATTTAGTTCTGCTTAGTACTGAATTGTTAATACTGGTACTCTTTCAAATAAATTTGTTAAGCAAAAAGCCACTTGGTACTTCTCCTGCCACCACCACCCTGTCCTGAGATACCTGTACACAGGTTGTTGCAGGAGTTGTAAATCTTTAAATCTGCTGTGGTCTGCCACAGTCTCAGCAAACTGATGGGAATATATCTCCTGATCTGACCTGCTAACAGGGAGGTGATGGCTTTCCTGAAGACCTGTTTGATGAGTAGCAAGAGAGGGTTGAGATTTAGAAATAATGAGCTTGCCCCCTCTTACCTCAAAGAGCTTTGGGCAGATGCGCATCACGGGAAAATTATAATCTCAGACAGTTCAAATTTACAGAATGAAAAGCATATGGAAATTGAAGCATTAAAGAATAGATGTTTAAATTCAGATTATACTGTTTTTGCCTCTAATGTTATAGGCATTATAGCTCCATTGCTATATCAAGTGTGAGATTTGCTCTCAGTCCAGTTTGGTACCAGCAATATTCGCCAGCTTGCAATTTACATTTGCATAGTTGTTCCCTTGCATCTGAAGAACTCATACTGTGCATTGCCTTGCTAAATTGGCTTTGTGATCTGTAGGGGAATTTGCAAGAAAACAGCTCCATAAGAGAGATAATGCAAGGAAAACATTCAAAGTGGGGTCTCACATGCATAACAAAAATCCACTAGAACTTGCGGGAGGCTTGTGCAGGGCATGTCAGTGTCAAGACCTTAGTGTCACATTTCAAAATGCATATGACACCTTATTCCCACTATGGGGTTTCTTTTTTCCCCCCACTTAAAGAATCCCTGATGTCTCTGTAAGGAATAGAATCTATTTAAAATGGATTGGCATTTAAATTCTTGGTATGCCAGAAGGACTGTAGAAGGACTGTAGAAGGTCTGTATTTGGTCATGCTCTGTATTTGTTGTGCACACACAGCTTGCATTTACAAGTACAATTTATCTTAATGTAAAAGTGACAGAACTCATTGAAATGGAGTGTATGTGCTGCTTAAAAACCAGTGTATGTGCTGGTTAAAAATACTCTCCTGTTTGTATTATATTTAAAATAAATTTTAATTAGCAAAGTCTTGCTGTATATAACATGAAAATGAAGGCTATTTCTTATTGCTGTTCAATTATCTCTAATGTTACTGTAATTACAGTGTGGGTGCAGTTAAAGCGTGTAATGTGGTTATGTTGACGCTCGTGTGAAAGTTTGAAATATCTTTCCCTATGCCCCTCCCCCTGCCAATGCCTTATTTCTCCCTTTTCCTGTTCTGCTTAAATCTTACTGTTGTTTGCTATGCTAGGAAATTAAACATTCTTGCCTTTCAACCCTGCAGGAGTTAAGCAGCCACAGGAGAGAAAAGAGTTGGTGCTTGTCATTTGAACCATTGTAAACCAATGGTATATCTCATTTTTTGATGTCTAAACAGCTCTCTGTTCATTGTTCGCAGCCTCACAGAGGAGGTCTTTTGGGTGCAGAGGTAGAAATGCTTCACTTCTTGTGTTGGCTAGAGATAGTCTAGCATTTAGATCTCGAGTTAAATATTGTCAATTAGCATATAGCTTTTTGTCAGTGGTCAAGTCCACAAAAATTCTTTTGCAGTGACTAAAGGTACAGCAAAGAAGTTCTATAAGGACAGCTTTTCATTCTGTGCAAGAATGATTTAAAGGTCAACTGGACTGGAATTCAGTTAAGGATTGGATTATATTTTTTTCCTTGTGTGTATATGACTGAGTATACATCGGTGGGTACAAAAATGCACACAGAACCCTAGCAATCACCACACCGCCTCCTCTACCCCCTGCTTTTTAATTTTCAGGAGTTTACATGCTCAAGTTTCAATGAAACTGTCTTACTGGTAATGAAGTTTGATTATTGGATTGATCTTCCTCACGTTTACAGGTCGTGTTTGGCCATCACTGCTAAATGGAATGTAATATTCATTCATTATTTTATTTAAAACTGCTTAATTTGATGAAGAACAGATTGAATTTTACACCATGTTGAAATGAGTAGGTAGTTATGAATCTCACAGTTTATCACAGCACATGAATGTGTGAGGAAAATGAAACATTTTACACTTAGACTTGTAGTATTTGGTGTGTCTAATGATACAATCTGATTGAAGGATTGTCAGTCTTTTAATTATATCTTGTTTCCAAAATTGAGCTTTGTCTGAGCAGCTCAACCACTGTGTGGACTTTTTTAATACTGATTACATTTTAAAAATGTAATTGTTGGCCAAAAATGGGAGAAAAAGTTCCCGAATTCTTTGTTGCCACAGTATTGGCAGACGCATGAGTAATCATGGAATATGGTGTCCTTCAAGACAGATGTGAAGTGAGCTAAACACAAATCTGAATTTCACACTCAGTGGAGGACAAAGCAGCTGATGGGAAGAGGAAGTTTAAATTGCCTCAGTTGAAGGCTGAAAGTGTCATTAAACGGAGATACTGTACAGTGCCATCAGACCCCTTGGAAGGCTGTCCGTGTCTGCTCTTTTTGCAGAAAGCTCTTTTGATTTGTGAAAGACTAAAGTATCTGAAAGTAACATTTTAGCTCTGCTGGCTTCTCTTAGGAGGCCTCTCCCCTTTCCCCTTTCCCTCTCTCTTTCTCTCCCACTTCCCTCTTTACCCCTTCCCCTTGCTATCCCCGTCCCCTTTTTTCCCTTCCGTTTTTGCTTCCCCCTGAAAGCCCATCCAAAAACATTAAACGAGTTATGGGTAGCATATATATTTGTATTTTAAAAAGAGAATACAGTTGCAAGAGAATCCAGTTGACTTTTAAATCTTTTTTTATTAGACTTTCACACATTAAGTGTCCATGTCTTCCACAACCATAGAATTCTGGTAATACTGTTTACTTGAAAAACACAACTTTAAGATGTCTTATCCCTTTGCAAACCGTTCACTGCAGCTTGGACTTTTCAACATTTTAAGTGTTGGTACCTCTCCTTGCGAAGATGATGTTTAAAAATTGTCTTTAAAGGACATACTTAAAACTGCTTTTTGACTTGAGTCTTTGCAGTCTGTATGGTAATACTTGTGAGTCTGAGTGTATGTTGTGATTTTTTTTTTGTAAACTGATTGAGCAACTTATTGCAAGTGGAGCAATCAGTTTACAAATCACAGTGGAAAATTTCGTGTGGTGATTTCTAATATTTCACAAAATACATATTTGCTTGTTGTAAACTGAATTGGCAAGTCTAAAAGAGAGTGTGGATAGGAGCTAACTTTCTCTGAGCTGCACATCTAAATATGTCTACAAAATCCAAGGGGTTTTTTTTCTCTTTTTTTTTTGTGTGCTTTTCATTGTTTGGATTTTTAAAAATATAACTAGAATTTAGTTTCAGCAAGTTGGACACCATACAGATAGGAAAGATAGTGTCCAAAGTAATTCACTACTTCGCCAGTGCTTTCTTCTTAAAATATGAGTATAGAAATCCTTTAAGCAGAAAGCAAACTAGAGTGTTAGTATTTTAACACTCAGTAGGCAAAAAGAGGATGTATCTCCTTATTTTTTATTATTGAAGTGGCAGGACACACCAAGCAGCTTAGCAAATAAATTTCTAGGATTTAAAATGGGAAAAAAACCCCAACCTAGATTCTCAGAGTGCTGTCAATGAAAAGGGATGAGACATCTGAAGGTGTGCAGGACTTCCTTGATGCTGGATTGCTTTCCGTAAAGAATGTCACCAGTCTTGGCAGAGTATGGCTCATGATGAGACAGTTTCATTTCAGTCCACCACTGGCAGAATGAAAGGCCTCCATTGGGATGGATAAGAATTTCAGATTGTATTTTTAAACTTGACCACTGCACCATGGTTTTTTTCCTTGTTTTCTTGCTTTGTCATTGTTCACTCTCTGCTCTAGCATACTACTTGTAGGCAGTCCTGATATGTGCTGCATTGTATGATTATTTTCGTAGTGTCAGCAAATGTGTGCATTCTAGATCACTTTTTGTAGCTGTTTTCTGCATGGCACTGCATGTGAAGTCATCTTTTTGTCTAGGACATTGTAGAAGTCTGCATAGAAGATTTCTCTGTGTTCCTGTGTGCAGTGCTAGCTTGGAGCGTACACTGGAAATACAATTTGTGTTTCACTGTTGTTGCTGTGCCTTGCATGCGTGTGTTGCTGTGTATGCCAAGTTATAGGTACTGCAGGATGTGCAGTAATTAATTCATTTCAAGTAAATATGAAAAAAAAGTGAAGTCAGGCAACAATCTCTGCTCCCTTAGGTAGAGATTTGCATACCTGTGCCTTGTGTCACCCATCTTCTTCTGTAAATGCAGCCTAGTTGTGCTGCTCGGAACTTACAGAAAAGCATGGGACCAAGCTGGGTGGGAGACTGTCAGTGCATGCACACTTATCCATGCTCTGATTGTGAGTTCTTAGCTGACAGTCATACATAACTACCACGGGTTAAATTTCAAAGATATTTAAAGGAACTGATTCCTCATAGGAGGGTTGGTTTGGTGTTTTATTTGAAGAGACTGGAAAGGGCATGATAGGAATGGAGGTTTTGGATTGTTAGGTGAAGGAGCAGGAGAGCAGTTCAAGGCAAGTCTATTTTGGGTAGCAGTACAGGACACTTCAGAAAGAAATAAAGCATTGGCAATTTTGATGGGAAAATACTGATTAAATACAGAGAAGAACAAATTTCCCTTTCTGAAGAAGAGCCAATTTCAACACTAAGATTTCAGCTTTAAGTCATTTAAAATTTTGTTAGTGTCCTGGTTTCAGCTGGAATAGAGTTAATTGTATACTGGAGTATATATTGAAGGGATAACAAAAATAAAAAAATAGTAATACAGAAGAGAGAGAGGAATAAAATCCAAGAAAAACAAGTGATGCACAATGCAATTGTTCGCCCAGTGCCCACCGTGTCACACCTGACTGCCCCTAGTTTGTGTCACGTCCAGGCCATGTTATTTGGCTGTTTGGATCAGCTGTCCTGGATCAGCCTCCCTTCTGGCTTTACATGCACCTGCTCTCTGGTGAAACATATGAAACTGGAAAGTCCTGGATTTAGGATGAGCACTACTTAGCAACAGCCAAAACATCAGTGTGTAATTACCTCATACTGAATCCAAACCACAGCACTAAGAAAATGATCTCTAACCCAGATGAAATCAGGACAGTTATACAAATATGCAGTGCTCTTAAAGAGATCTTAGAGCAGTGCACCAGCCCTACAGAATTTGGGGTTTTTGGTTCTTTGTAAGGGGAAACGGAGAGAATACAAGTTAAGCCTAAAGACTGGCTTAGCCTGCTTTTTGAAATACATAAAGGATTCTTTCTGGTAGTTGCAGCTTGTGGGTTCATGAGTGAGACAGGATGCACTACTGGTTTGATAACCTCAGGAATATTACCTTGAGAATAACCTCTGAGTCTGTGTGAGCCATCTCCTTACAGACTCAAAAGGCTTCTTACGTTAGTGGCGTTGCTTAAGCCTGTGATCTTACTTTGGAGAGAGGGGGAAATTTGTGGGTAGCTGTTTGGTAGGAGTGCAGCTTCTCTGCAGCTCCCCCTTTAGAAATTAATAGAGGTAGATGCATGCTGTTTAACATCCCTGTGGAGATCTGTGGTTCCTCAGCTGAGGGTAGAGTAACTTGAAGATGTAACTACCTCAGATTCCCCTTTGATGTGCAGGGCTGATTTGGCAGCCCTCCTTTATTAAGGCCTTTCAGGAGGGGCCAAATGAGACTCAGCTTTTTTTGACGAAATTATTTGGCTGAGATGATGTTGCTGTTGAGTAAGAAATGACACAGACTCACCAGAAGGCTGGTTTGCACAGCATAGCAGCTTTACTTCAGATCCTCCTTTTTATACATTGTTCCAATACAGATAGACTTGATTGGTCAATTAATCAATGCATTTCACCTGATTGGCTAATTAAAAAAATGCCTTTCTTATAAACAATCTTTGAGAAAATCAAGAAAACAGAGAGTAGGAAAGCAACTATATTTTTTAAATTAATAAGCTATTTTTTATATTAATAAGCTATCAGTGTTTCTCTTCAACTCGCTAAAGTCTCACAAGCTGAAAAACTTACCTAGTTTTCTGGCAAAACTTATCTACTTTTCTTGCTCTCTGACCAGACTGTCACATCTACAAGATGTCACACTGTTGCCTCATTTTCTGTTTTTTTTGTGATGCCTCTTGGGATGAGTAAAGTAAGTTTTAACTCAGCCAAAGCAAGTATCAGGGATCTCAAGGTTAGCTATGTGTTTCTGTTGCTCTGGGAGTAAGCATCTTTCACTTCAATATGTTAGGAGGCTGCTGCTCTCTCTATGGGTAACCAGTTAGTCTAAAACCACTTGGCTTCCACAAAGTTTTGTGTTTATTGTTTCAAAAGGTTACGGCTTGAGTGCATCCAAAACTAGATAAAGAAAGTGGAATTGGAAGAGCTAAATTTATCTTAACATAAAATTAAGTTTTCGGGTAGTAGTTTGTAATGTTCTTTGGAGTCAGACATTACACTACCTTGTCAGGGCAATTGTATTCTCTTTGGCTTGGCAGACTGCATATGAATTGGTGTTGTTTGGATGATGTGCTACAGTCTGGAATTGGTTCATAAATTCCTGTGCTTCTTTTAAAATCTAAACCAGTTTGGTTTACACTCATCCTAAATTGGGTTTTGGTATCTACACAGGCAGAAAACGCAATTCACTGACTCCTAGATCAACTCTGTTTCCTTGTCCGAGTTGCCAGCGGGATATTGATCTTGGGGAGCGTGGCATCAATGGCTTATTTCGCAACTTCACTTTGGAAACCATTGTGGAAAGATACAGACAGGCAGCCAGGGCAGCCATTGCTATTATGTGTGATTTCTGCAAACCTCCAGCTCAGGAGTCCACAAAGAGTTGCATGGACTGCAGTGCAAGCTATTGCAATCCATGTTTCAAAATACACCATCCTTGGGGAACAGCAAAAGCCCAGCATGAATATGTAGGACCAACCACCAACTTCAGACCCAAGGTAAGTATGCTGTACCTTACAGAATTCAGGTTGCAGCATTCTCATGTAGCTGCAGACATATCTGCGCAATGATAGTTGCTTTTTAGGACCATGATTGCTTTATTGACAATTGCTGTTATTTATTGAGTGAACCACAAGCTTTTGCTCCTTGCTGTCATTGAAGGGGACATTGAGAACATACTTGAAGGGTCCCGTAAAAATAAGGGTTTTTACTTTGTGGAATGGATTGTGTTACTTGTGATCTGAGTCTTTCTTTTCTTTTTTAAGGCTTATTGATCACAAATAACAGAATATTCTAAGTTGGAAAGGACCCACAAGGATCATCAAGTCCAGCTTTTAAGTGAATGATTCATAGAGGGATTGAATCCATACCCCCCTTGGTGTTACTGGCACCTTGGTCTTGATCATCTAGAATGGACTGCCTAGGGAGGATGCTGTGTGTGGTAAACTTAAAAACCCCCACACACCTGGCCTCTTCCATGCCCCCTTTATGTACATCCCCTTTGGATGCTTTGTGCTTGAGTCTGATCCATCACCAAGCATCTTCTTTCTCTCCTTCCTTGCATCTAACAAGAGCAGAAGATGGAGTTATGTTCTCCATTGTTATTACACCATTTTTTTTTAATCTATAGCAGAAGAGATAAAAATGCTATGGCAAAAAATCTACTTTATAGCCTGGTGCTGCTGTTACTGCATTCAGGCAAAACAGTGGTAACAAAATGCCACTACCTTTGTGTCTCACGCTGAGCGTGGTGCAGTACATGGCAGTGGCTTATTGAATTTGTTAGATCACAGATGTTACATGTCACAGATACTATCTTGCTAACCAGGGACCACAATAATGGCCTTAATGTCCCAGCACAGGTTGGGGGACATGAAGGGGCATGTGCCTGTGCCTCCTTGCTGGACATCCCACAGGTGCCAGAAATGCTGGTGGTAAAGGAGTCCTGATTAATTATTGTTAAATTAAGTAAATCTGGCTAATGTGCAATGTGTAAGAAGCTCTTCACTCCTGGTATACTTTGCTTCTGAGACTGGAAAAATTTGAGCCTCTAAAGTTAGCAGGCTGGGAGATACTGAATGTCCAGAAGTCCACTTGGTGGCATTTTCCTTGAGTCTAAAACACTAATTCCAGTTAAAAGTGAGCATGTGCTTCATATGCTTTCAAATGGGCTTGCGCATTGTGTGAAATGTCCCTCTATTGGATAAATGAGAAAGGTGAAAGTTTGCATGCTATCTTCCAGCTCTTGCTTTAAAATGCTATACAGCTCCTTAAAAACTTTTCTTCTATGGCATCTAAATCCTCACAGCTGCTGGTCTGCTATGGGAAAATACCAAAGGCATCTTGTGATCCTTGTGCACTCCTAAAAGTGCCCTGTGGTGTTACTACATGCAGACTGAATTCAGGATTAAAAGTCAGTGGGTGAATTCTCTTGAAGCAGAGCAAAATGGGGTGAAGTGGTTTAGATTATTCTGACACTGATGTATTGAGTATGTGTGCACGTGTGGGATTTAGCATTTCTAATTGTATGTGAAGACAGGAAGAGGGGAAAAAAGGAGAAAAGCACAGTGTAGGTAACTTTAGATACATCTACTTGTTTTGAAAAACTTCCCAACTGCAGCAAGCTGATCCTTACTGTGCTCTTATAGAAACTTTTCTGAGGACTGTTTGAGCTTAATATAAAGTAAGAAAAAAATTGCACTGCAATTTTAAGACCTGAGCTGAAAGCATGTAGTATTTGTTGATTCCCTAAACAATGTCCTCAGTCACCACTTTAATTTACAACCAGGCTGGAGAGCACTTTGTAGGGTGTGTGGTGGGGATGGGAGAAGAACATACTGGGCTGATTGTTCTTGGGTTTTGAGAGAAGACAAGGCAGTCTGCTGACCTCTGCTGTCTCTTGCTTGCGGGCTGTAATTCTTGCTTATATGAGGAGATGAATAAAAACAAGGATTTTCTGTGAGGTGTGGAAAATTTCCACACTGCTGTGTGGAAAAATTACTTCCACAGATTAAGTGAATGACTGTAGCTTTTGGAGATGTTTGCCTGCACAGCTGATTTTCTTGGCAGCTTCCTTTTTTCTCTTTTTTATTTCCTTCCAAATCCAGTAGTCAATCCAAATGGGATCACTAATTGCATATTTTGTTTAAGGATAGTCTTAACGTGCTGGTGAGCCTGGTGCCTTTAACCATTCCTTAGGATAACATTTGAGATTTGAAAGCTGGTTTCAGGTTTTAGTTTATTGTGTCCATATTTGTGATGCTCACAATTTTCTATTTTTATGCCCTTTTCTGACCTCTCTTGTGTGGGGGCATATTGAAACTAAAAAGCTTCCTCAAAAGTTCCTCTTTGGTAACTCCTATGTAATAGATGACCCAAATGTTGTCTTTCTCTAGAATGAGGCAAAGCAAGCATTGTTTCTTTTTTTAAACGAACACACACACACACACACACACACACACACACACACACACACACACACACACACACACTTTATATGTTTAATCTGTTGCCGGAACTTGGACTTGAGCAGCACTTTTTTAACTCTTTGAGCATTCATTTCAACAAGTTCTGGTTTTGAAAGGTGATTTTTTTAGCAAACTCCAGCTTTCTTGCAATGCTGTTTGAGCTAATCCTGGAAGTAGCAGCCAGTGTGAACAGCTTCTAACCGGAGTCAGACAGAAAAATTGAAACACAAATTTGAAATTTTGTCTTTAAAATGACTGTAGCTGTAGGTGGCTGCACTTCGTGGCTCCAAAAGCAATGGCTATGTGGTTTATTAAAATGTAGCTTGGACTTAAATTGCTGCAATGTTATGTCAGCTCTTGCTTTACGAATCAGTTCGTAGCTCTTGCAAGAGATGCTGGCATGAGCATGGTTAAGTTTGACAGGCTGAGTGTGTTATATGTTGCATTTACAGCTCTGAGCTGGAGTGTAGGGTGCTGGAGGGATTGCAAACAACATGGGCAGGGTTTAGCAAAAGATTGATTGCTATATGGAGGCTACACAGACACTGCTAGAGGCTTACTTACTGTAAACCTTGTGAAACTGTACGTGTTCATCTGCTGGCTTTCAATGTCCTTGACAAATATAAAAGGTAGAGATAAACTGACTATAAAAAAATTCACTGATGAAGTCACACGCTGCTTTGGGTTCGTTGGATGTTTTGATTTTTTGTTGAGAACCTCCATTTTGGAAGTACACCTGTACTGTCTCTGCTCTTTTTTTTTTTTTTTTTTTCCCACAGATTTTGATGTGTCCAGAACATGAAATGGAGAGAGTAAACATGTACTGTGAAATCTGCAGAAGGCCTGTTTGTCATCTTTGCAAACTGGGTGGAGGTCATGCAAACCATAGGGTAACAACCATGAGCACTGCCTACAAAACCCTTAAGGTACAAGAAAATATCATTGGACCTGGCCTTAAGAAGGGAAAGAGTACTTCTGATGTGAGGGCAAACTCCCACTGGATAGAAGCCAGGATGTGTGTTTAGGAGACTCTGGACTAGTTTTGAGCCCTGTCATTGTGCAAGATTTGTTAATGTATATATTAATGTGATATAGGGCATATTTTAGAAACCAAACTGTTTGCTATGATGCTTGAAATATAACTCCAGAAAAGCGCTGGCATCTTATTTCAGCTAATTGTACAGCAGTACAGACAACGCAGAAGGTTTAAGTAATTAATCAACTTTACAATCAATTTTTTTAAATATAAGTGTTCAGGTAGCTTGTGGTAGAGGATACTTGAGAAGCCGGTCTGAGAAATGTGCATCTGAAGTATCTGTTGATATCTTTGTATGTTTCTGAAGCTGCATAGCTTCAGAATGTTAATTTCCTAAGCAAAGCACAACAGTAAAGACTTGCAAACATCAGATAGTTATTGAAGGCAGCACCTACTTCCTCTTCTTCCTTTTCTTCCTCTCTTGCTCTCAGGAGAAAAAAAAAGGAAAAAAAAAGATCAGATTAGCCTGCCTTGTGCTATTTGGCCTCCTCACCAGTTTGTAAGGCTTTTCCTGTAACTCTTGCAGCTAAGGAAGCACTGGGACAAATCTGTGATTTGAACTACTCATTTTTCTAGCAACTCTTACTAGAAATGAGTTAATAACTATCCTTTCTGTAAGTTTAATGTCCTGAAGCCTCTTTTTCCCTGTCCAAGAGAGGGTGATTCCTGGGTGATTGGGAGCCAGCTGACACTGTTACCTCTGATCCTTCAGCCTGTGCCAGCAGCCGCTCTCAGAGTTGCTTTGCAGGTCACCAGACAATTCTCCGCAGGACTGCTGCTCATAACTGGTGTCATGCTTTTGTCCTTGTGGCTAGATAAACTGAGGATAAAACAGGATGACCTGCTAGTGCTGGTTTTCAGTTTGTGTGAGATGTCCTGTTCTTGCTGGTTTACTTCAACAGGAGAAACTTTCAAAAGATATCGAGTACCTCATCAGTAAGGAGAGCCAGGTGAAGGCTCACATCACACAGCTGGATCTGCTGATGAAAGAAACTGAGGTAAGAGTGGCTTCAAGGTTGTCTGGGTTTGGCCTTTGTGCAGTCACAGGAAGGATTCAAAACTGTTTTCGGTGAAATGTTTCAAACTTTGAGTTTTTCAGTTAAGTAGTAAAACAATTTTTGAACAGTTTGTGGTAGACTGAGTCACACATGGTAAGACCTAGTCCTGCCAGTATGGGAAGCAGACAAAAGGAAGTTTATGTTTGCGTAAATTTAAATAAAATAAAGCTTACTTGATACCTTAATCAAAGTGGGTTACACATAGGGTATTTGTGTATTTATGATGGTGCACTATTTACACTGCCTGTTTACCTTGAGAAAGGCAGAATTAAGGGCAAAATCTCCCTGCAAAAGAGTCACATACAAGCTGAAAAGGCAGAAATGAAAGAAGCTCCTAGTACTGGTGTGTCTTGATTGCAGACTGCCTCTGAGTTTTGCAGTTCCTTTTATCCAGGGCAGTATTCAGAGGTTCAGAGGGTGTACAGGAGAAGCTGGGCTGGACCCTCATGTCAGGGTGGTTGGGGAAGGTGGAAGAGCGTCTAGCACTTGGGCATGAAGACTTCTGAGACTGTTTTTACAGTGCTTTTTCATGAGCTCTCTAGACAAATGTAATGCATAACTCAGGGTGTAATCAGAGGAATACTTTCCTGCTCTTCATTCTCTGTTAAAGACAGCAAATGCTGACTAGCTTGGGCGGTGTGCTGATCTCATTTTCAGTGCTGAATAGCATAACAAAGCTCATTAGTCTTACCTGTCAAATGGATGACCAGATTACTGTGATATCTTGAACAACCTTAAGTATGTTTCTGTACAGAGTCACAGTGACATAGAATCTGTCTGAAATGTCTTTTGTTTGCTCCTAGTGCAACAGTGAAAGAGCTAAACAAGAAGCATCTCATAGTTTTGAGAAATTATATTGTGTCCTGGAAGAGAAGAAATCTGCAGCTCTTAGGGCAATTGAAACTTCTAAGAATATAAGGTTGGAAAAATTGCAAACACAAGTGGAAGAATACCAAGGGCTCCTGGAAAATAATGGCCTTGTAGGATATGCTCAAGAAGTGCTTAAAGAAACAGATCCCTCTTGTTTTGTTCAAACAGCAAAACAACTTCATGTCAGGTATCTTAAATATCTTCTGTTTGAGACGCAAGTACTGTTCCAGGATGTCTGTGCAGTTGTATTCTTGGGAGATGATCCTGGTTTAGCTGGAATTCCTGCATGAGAGTGTGCCTTAGGAAACAACACTCAGGAGAGGAGTGCTCTTGTCCTGCCACAATGCCTAGCCTTGCTCAGTGGGACTGAAGTGGGAGGGCAGTCTGTTTAGCTTCCTGACAAATTCCTTGTCTCAGAGATTTTATCAGGTATTTGCAAGTTAATTTACCAGGACTCTTCTGGCTTTAGGCTCTTTGATCTTTGTGTTCTCTACTGGCACCCTACATCAGTTTTGTTCTTTGAATGTTATGCTCCAGATTATTTAAATGCTTTGCCAACTGAATGACTACCTGTTCATTATCTTTACACTCATGTACAAAAGGCCTTTAAATTTGGCATTTGAGAATCTTTCTAGAGATTCAAGAGAAAATTTCTGGGAGACATCAGAAAATACATGAAAGCAAAACTTTTTAACAGCAAAACCTGGCATTTTTACTTAAGGAATGTCCAACTTGAATTACCTTTTTTTTTTTTGTGCTATCCCACTTTTGTGTTTTCAGAATCCAAAAAGCTACCGAGTCTCTGAGCAGCTTTACACCAGCAGCTGCAACTACTTTTGAAGGCTTTGTGGTGGACACTGCCAAGCAAGAAGACATCCTTGGTGACTTGTCCTTCCATTCCAATGGTAAATTCTGAGAGCATTAGGTCTTTCTCAAGTTTTAGCTTTTAAGGCTTATCTGGAGAAAGGCAGAACTTGCACAGGGCAGCAGTTGCAGAGCTCAGTGTTGTGGCTTGCATTGTTCCTTCTGTCTCCATGATTCAGAAGGCATTATCTGGCAGCAGTGTTAGTTTCAGCTTTCATAAAGAAACTAAAATTACATTTCCTTTCCTACAGTACCAGTTTGCACTGGCTTCCAAAATATTGTATTTACATCACACTCAGTCTTTCTAAAAGCTTTTTATTGCGTGACAGAAAGAAATAGTTTTTAAAGCTGCCAGAAAAAAAAGGCTCAAGCCTTTCAAAGTAAAAACAGAAAATAGGGGATTTATTTAAGTGTATGAACAGAGAACCATCCTCATCTACTCCTTTTAATTGAGAGAGTCAGATTCCCCCTTTAACAGTGCTATAGCTCAACAAAGGGGTTATCTCTTGGTTTAAGACAGTTTTAAGAGGTGCATGCTTTAAAATGAGCTTCCTTCCAATATTGTTTTAACCAATCCCTTTCCACCAATAAGGAAAAAAAAATATGAGTAGATAGAAGTGAAGAAAATAACAGTTTACTAAAAAAACAAAATAGCAATGGGCCAAAAATAACTGTAATAGTCCCTAGTTACAAAGTGGCTGAAATCTCACTGGGCACAGCTAGATTTGGAATACAATAACAGTTTGGGTTACCCAGGACTGGTTGTATGATTAACTCCAAAATAACATGTATCTAAATTTCATAGCCTTTTTTCTCATGTGTTTCAGGTCTAGAAATACCAGAAATCAACGAAGAGCAGAGCAGAATGTACAACAAAGCTCTGATCAGCTGGGAATGCTCTGGGAAGACAGATTCAGCTGATATCTATGTCCTTGAGTATCATAAACTTAACAAAGAAGAGGAGAGTGTGACATGGCAGAAGACTGAAGTGTGTGGCAAGAGCAAAGTATTATCTGATCTCGATGATGACAGCAGCTACGCCTTTAGAGTTCAAGGTTACAAAGGATCCATCGGCAGCCCTTGGAGCCGAGAAGTTACCATGCGTACTCCTCCAGCTCCGGGTAGGGGGTTTTCTTATATTTGTCAGTGTTAAGAGCTGAAAGCAGTTTCCAGTAGCTCCCAGATGTCTCCTACACTGTTACCAGTTTCATAAATGTTTAGAAGCACTGTTACAGATTAAGTCAGTAACACACAGAGACTGTTAGCTTGCATGACAGTCCTGGTAGCCTTTAAGAGTGGCAAATTCTAATGCCTGTATGACTTAAAATGTAGTTTATGAGCACAGAAGGCCAAATACATAACTAAGCAGAATTTTTCTCTGGGATACTATTTTTCAGTTTTCAGTTTTCTTTTTGATGACAAATGTGGGTACAACAGTGAACATCTCGAACTGAACCCAAGAAGAACATCTGTGGAAAGTAGGGCTGGATTTCCTCTGCTTCTGGGATCTGAGCGCTTGCAGGTTGGATGCTTCACAACCCTGGATTACATCATTGGTGACACTGGGATTGCCAAAGGGAAGCACTTCTGGGCTTTTAATGTTGAACCCTACTCATACCTGGTGAAGGTGGGAGTTGTTCCTGGCAGCAAGATACAGAAATTGTTCCACAATACCTGTGATGTTATCAGTCCAAGGTAAATTGCATACTCTTGCTTTAATGCATGTTTTACATAGGAAGATGGGGTTTTTTTTAAAAGTAAATGAAGAGCAAGTCTGTTTTGAGTTAGTACACAAGGTGAACCTAACCAGTGAAAAGTTTGAAGGATATTGTGTAAGCAGTTTCCCCCGTTATTAGCAGAAAGATGTCCTGATTATCCAGAGTCCTATTTTCTTTCTTTTTGGGAAAGAAGTCAGGTTCCTGTAGATGCCAAGGAATGTCAGTTAAAGCAAGAAGGTTAAAAATAAGTAAGTTTTAAGACTGAAGCAATACTTGATTATCAGTCGTAAGGTTCTGCCTTAATTCCCTTGGCATACAAGGTTTGGCAGCCTTTCAGAGGAACAGTATTCACTGTGCATATTTGTATGTTTTTGCACTAGCTGTGTCACAGTGGATTCCAAGTCACTGGCTTACCCCAGGCTACATGCTTGCATACTGCATTGGAGTGCTACTGAGCACAAGCCAAAGTACAGTGGACAAACCAATAAAAAGATTTCCATCTCACAATTAGAGTTATAGCAAGCCTGCACATATGTGGGAACTGCAGGCAGGGAGGCTATCTCCTGGGGACTCTTATTTAGAAATTTAGAAATGTTTGACTTCTTCCTGTATAACGCATGGAAAATGTGTCAGCACAATCTTGAGCTGCTGGAAGCCAGATGGAGCCATTTGCAAAGTGAGAAATTAGATCTAAATTTCCTGATTTCTTTTTTCCTTCTTCGCATAGAGAGCTGTAAAATTTTAGCTGACACAGAAAGAACTGCCCCCACAAGCACCCCAAAACTGAAATCCTAAGTAGGGAATGTCTCTACTGGAGAATGTGTGCTTCTCCATGCGTCTTTATCTGAGGACAGAGGTGGAGAGCAAGGCATGTAGACTGACCAAGTATGTCTGCAGACTCTCCAGTAACCATCTGAGAAACTTTCAGGGAAGTCTTCAGACAGAGCACTTTAAAAAAAGCCACCAAACTAAAACCACTAAAACACTACCTTTTGTTTTGTGAATTTTACAGATAATGTAACATAGCAGCATCATGGAAAACTCACAGGACATGTTCTTGTCTGTAATGATTGGTCATATTTGCTAAGTTACTTCTCAAGTTAACTGATTTACTATACCTGTAGATTCATTAATGATTGCCTAGCCTAAGTACATTTAGACACACCCACTTCTTAGTAAAGCCTTCTGTGGTTTTGTCCTTATTGGAGTTCAGGTGTTATTACTTGTTTGAAGTGACCCAAGTGAAATCCCACCTACTAAATGCCTCTTCCTTCCTGGCTAAGCTATGTGTCACTGGTGGGATGAGTGCTGTGACTGGAGTGCCCTGTTGGTTACAGGCTCTTCAGAGGGACCGGGGGCAGATGGAGTGGGGGTGCCACTGTCTGTAGCGTGGTGCCTGGAATGTATGGAGCCTGCAGCTGCTGGCAGTGCTGCAGTTGAGAACCTCTGGGTAAGGATTACGGCAGAAACAAAGTTGATGTCCTTGTGAGAATCTACTACAGGCTACACAGCCAAGATGAGGACACTGATGAATTATTCCTTAAGGAACTAAGGAATATCTCTACATCAACCACCCTTGTCTTTTAGGGCACTTCAGCTTGGCAGATGTTAACTGAAAGCACCACATAGATGATACAAACAGGTCCAGAGGAGTCATAAAACAGCTGGATGATAACTTCTTGGTATGGGTTCTAAGGGAGCCAGCTGAGAAAGGTGCTCTCCCTGATTTTTTTCTGAGTCAACAGAGAGGATCTCGTGAGCAAAGTGGAGATGAGCAGCCGTCTTGGCCACAGAAACCATGAAGCAATTGAGTTTAAAATCTCTGTTGTCAGGAGGAGAAGTGCCAGCAAAACTTCAACTCGACATGAGGAGAACAAACTTGAGGCTGCTGAGAGTACTAGTCAGGAAAGACTGGGAGGCCACTATTGAAGGTGCTAAGGTCCATCAGTGCTGGTCACTTTTTAAGCACCACCTCCTAAGGGCACAAGAGCAGGCAATTTCAAAATATCATAAGTCAAGCAGGTGGGACAGAAGGCTGCCTTGGGTGAGCAGAGAACTTCTAGAGCTGAGGCAAAAAAAAAAAAAAGGTATGGCAAATAGCAGCAAGATTGGGAAATGTGGGAGAAATAAAGAGATGCTGCTTGACATTTGAGGGAAAAAGTTCATGTGGTCAAAGCCCAACTGGAATTGAAGCTGGCCAGAATGCGGGGAACAATAAAAAGAGTTTCTTAAAAACACAATAATAGCAAAAGGGAGTCAGAAATACCATTGGCCTGTTACAGGAGGAGGATGGTCACCTCACTAAAAGAGACAGAGACAAGACAGGAATGTTTAATGCTTTATTGACAGTTTCAACACCACTAGTGGTCTTTGGGGGTCCCAGAACTCAAAGACCATAGCTGTGAGAATGATAAACTCCCAGCCAATCCCAAATTTGTGCAGGATTTGCTGTTCCACCCAAATCCCCATAAGTCTGTGGAGCTTGATTGGATTCTTCCTAGGGTACTGAGCTGACTGATGTAATTGTGAGACCTCTCTGATGTTTCAATGGTCTTTGGAGGTGCCAGTCAACTGGAAACTGGCAAACGTTGTCCTAGTTTTCAAGACTGGCAGGAAAGATGACCCTGGTAACAATAGGGCTGTGAGTCTCCCTTCAGTGACTGGTAAATTTATGGAGAAGATTATTCTAGGAATTACTGGACAACCCCTGAAGGACAGTGCAGTCATCAGGGGAAAGTCCTGCTTTAAAAACTTACTTTCCTTTCATGACACATGTAACCCACTGAGCTCACCAAGGGAAGTTGATGTAATCTCTTTTGATTTCAGTAAAGCTTTTGATGCTGCGTCTCCCAAGATCCTTCTGGACAAACTGTCCAGCACACAGCTGGATAAAGACATCACGTGATGGATGAGCAACTGGTTCAGGGGCCAGGCAGAAGGGTCACAGTGAATGGGGTGACCCCAGACTGGTGACCTGTCACTGGGGGTTCCACAGGGCTCCATGCTCAGCCCTGTGCTCTTTGTCTTCACAAATGCCTTGGACATAGGACTGGAAGGGTTACTAAGTAAGGCCACAGATGATACAAAACTGGGAGGAGCAGCTGACTCCCTCAAAGGCCAGAAGGCCCTGCAGACACACCTTGACAATGAGAGGGCTGGGCAGGCACCAACTGCATGAAATTCAGCAAGGGCAAGTGCTGGGTTCTGACCTGGGATGGGGCAACCCTGGATGTGCAGAGAGCCTGGGAAAGGAGAGGCTGGAGAGCAGTGTTCTAGAAGGGACCTGAGGGTCCTGGTTAATGGGAAATTGAACATGTGCCAGCAGTGCCCTGGCAGCCAGGAGGGCCCCCATGTCCTGGGGGGCATCGGGCACAGCATCACAGCCAGGCAAGGGAGGGGATTGTCCTGCTCTGCTCTGCACTGGGGCAGCCTCACCTCGAGTGCTGGGAGCAGGTCTGGGTGCCACAACACAAAAAAGACATTGAGCTGTTAGAGAGTGTGCAGAGGAGGGCCATGAATATTTTGAAGGGTCTGGAGTGAAAGCCTTTTAAGGACTGACTGAAGTCACTTGGCTTGTGCAGCCTGGGGAAGAGGAGATGGAGGGGAGCAGAGAGGAGACACTGATCTTATCTTTCAGGTGACCATTGTCAGGACCCAAGGGAATGACATAAAACTTTGTCATGAGCTCCTTAAGCTGTATATTAGAGAAAGGTTTTTGACCCAGAGGGTGGTTGGACTCTAGAGCAGGCTCCCCAGGGAGGTGGTCCCAGCACCAAACATGCCAGAGCTTAAGAGACATTTGGACAATGCTCTCAGGCACATTGTGTAACACTTGGGGTTGTCCTGTGCTGGGCTAGAACTTGGAATATGATGTTTTTAGGGTTTTCCTTCTAATTCAGGATATTCTATGATTCTGTGATTTTTTTTTTAACCAAGATTTTTGGGTGATCATGTGGTGTTGCCTGTATGACAGAAATGTTCTTCTCCTGTTCACATCACTGATCCCACTTCAGCATTTGTCAAAAGCACGTGGGGTTTTTTTGTGTTCCAGGTACGAGCAGGACAGCGGTCATGACAGTGGGAGTGAAGATATCTTCTTCGACTCATCGCAGCCTTGCACACTGGTCACTTTAGGCATGAAGAAGTTCTTTATCCCTGCCACACCTGCTGCTCCCAAGGATCCAGCCAGCAGAATCCTTCCCCTGCCGTCGTGCTTGGGCGTCTGCCTTGACTGTGACAGAGGCAGGGTGGGGTTTTACGATGCAGGCCGCATGAAGTGCCTGTACGAGTGTGAGGTGGATTGCTCCGGCCTGATGTACCCAGCGTTTGCCCTGATGGGCAGTGCGGCAGTGCACCTTGAGGAGGCTGTCACAGCCAAGGACAGGGAGTACCATGGCGACATCTAGTGCAGTAAACTCTTCCCATTGCTGTTCTGAGACAGAAAATGAAAGCAGAAGAATTCTACCTTAGCTTTTAGTCCTGATAAGTTATATTCCACCTACAAGTTGCTCACAAGCCTCTGGCCTGTGATTTTTTTAAAATAAATGGTCCAGGCACTTCTGCACCAGAGGAATTCTCCTGCCTTTCTTGTCATCTGTGCAATGCTGTTCTCCACAGACTTCTTTTCCTGGGGGAAGCAGGGAAGAAGTCTGACTAGCAACCAAAATTTACTTTTCAGGACTAGCAACCAAAACTTACTCTTCGGGGTAGAAATCTGCCTTTTATTTAACTTAAATCCTTACATAGTCAGTTTTGTATTTAATGAAGTCAAAGCTGACGGTGTGTGATTGCCATTCTCCTTTTAAGAAATCTGCCTGAATGCCTCTGCAGGGTTAAATGCTGTCCAGTTAACCCCTGAGCACCAGTTCGGCCTTTCAGCACAGAATAGAATATAAAAAATATAATATGAAAGAAAAAGAAATTAGAAATGGTGTTGAATGTTTAACTTATACTTGGAATGATGAAGGTAAACTTGAATCTCATTGCATGTTGTATACCCTTAATGTGATTGTAAGTTAAAACTCGAAGTTCTGACACTCAGTGTCCTATAGTTGGTGGCATAATGGTAAGTTTCTTTATTCTTCTAGGCTTTAACTATAAGCTATCTAAAAAAAGTGCAATTTTCCCTTAAATGTCAGAATTTGGAATTAAAAATCAGAAATGTTTGCATGTGTGAGTAACGGTACCTGGTATTTAGGCAAAAGGAAGTGAGTTGCTGACATGAGTAATTATATGTGAATTCAAAAAATTAACCTATAAAAGCAAGTATTAAAGAAATATCTGATTTTTCTTTTAATCTAGTAGCAGCTTGGATTTTTCTTAGTAAGAATGTTAAAAATGCACTGGTTAAGTTTTGAGACCTAATTTCTGCCTTAAAGGATGTCTCCTGTCAAATTTCAGTTCCTCTAATGTTAAAACTGTATCACATTAGCAGAATCATAGAACCATGGGAACAACTAGAGTTCCAAGGGATCTTTAAAGACCATCTAGTTCCAACCCCCCTTGGCCCAGGCAGGGACATCTTCCACTAACCAGGTTGCTCAAAGCTGCATCCAACATGAAATTGAACACTTCCAGGGATGGGGCATCCACCACTTCTCTGGGAAACCTTCTCCAATGTCTTACCACCCCTATTGTTAGAAATTTCTTACTTAAAAAAAAAAAATCTCCAACCGAAATCTATCATATTTTAGTTTAAAACCATTGCCCTTTGTCCTGTCTCTCGAGGCCTTGGTAAAAGACTTCCTCCATCTTTTTTTAAAATCCTTTTTATATATTAAAAGGCCATAATAAGGTCTTTCTGGAGCCTTCTCCATGCTGAATAACTCCATCTCTTACAGCGTCCTCACAGGAGAGGTGTTACAGCCCTCTGACAATTTTTGTGCCTCTTCTCTGGAACCACTGTACTGGGGGCCCCAGAGCTGAACGCAGTGTGTGCAAGCACACATTGCTGGTTCATGGCCAAGTTTTCATCCATCAGGATGCCCAAGTCCTTCTCTACAGAGCTGCTCTCTATCCCTCAGTCTGTATTGATAGTAGAGATTTCCTGGATTCAGGTGCAGTACCCTGGTTGGTGAACCTCATGAGATCCACATCAACACCAGTGCCAGGACAGACCCTTGAGGGATACTGCTCATTACTGGTTTCTGCTTGGACATTGAGCTGTTGACTGTGATTCTTTGGGTATAGCTATCCAGCCAATTCCTTATTCACTGAACAGTCCATCCACTTAAACCCTTCTCTTTCAAGTTTGGAGATAAGAATGTTGTGGGGGATCTTATCAAAGGCCTTACAGAAGCCCAGGTACATCTCTTAGCTCTTCCCTTATCCACTGTTGCAGTCACTGGGTCACCGAAGACCAGTAGGTGAGTCAAGCAGTTCTTGCCCTTGGTGAACTCATGTGGCTGTCCCTGATCACTTTCCTGTCTTCCATAAGTTTTGACCTATCTTCCAGGAGGATCTGTTTCATGATCTTACTGAGAATGGAGGTGGACTGCCTGTCTTTATAGAAACCCCTGTATAAAAATAGTAGGGTGTGTGAACTGTTGACTTATGGAAAAATAAGGATCTAAAGTGAAGGATGTTTCTAGTAAGTACTTGGTGCTTTCTGATTTGGGGATATGCTTTCTAATTTGGGGATATGCTTTCTAATTTGGGGATAGTGTTGCATCTTGATGAATGTCTGAAGGATGCTTACTAAGTACATGTATATACAGCTTCAGAGCTCTGAAACGGGACCTGAAAATCACAATACAGTTAAGTGAATGTAGGTCATAATGCAAATCTTTTGCAGGCTTTGCTGTCTGAACTGATCTGACCTCGAGTCCACCTCTCCCAGTGTCTTCTCTCTTAAGCCTCTGACTGTGGCCACTGTTGGAAAAAACTGTCAGAAGCAGTTGTCTTTACCAGCCAGAAAGGCCGAGCAACCGCAACTTCTTTTCTGCATCTCATCTGCAAATGTTCTGTCTTGATGAGACTGTGTGAAAGTGCACTCCATAAATTCACTGTGAGTTGTGTGAGAAACACACAGCAGCAGGTGTGAAGTATGGGGTACCTTTTGGAATTTTCTCCCCCAAGCGAAAAGACAAAGGGTCTCTCACTAGTTAGCCTTTTTAGTAACTTCTTCTGGTTTAGATGGTTATCATTATAGCCTTCAATTTCTGTCATTCCATCCCTTTCATCTTCCCTCTTACTGGATTGAAGCCATGCCATCTACTTGCCTGCAGAGGCTGACAACAGTCTGTCCATAAGACACCCTGTCGCTGTGACGGATGACAAGTTTTGTGTTTTCCTTCTTGTAGTCCTAAAACCTTAATTGCCTTTTATTTGATTGATACCTGATACCATAGTCATGATGAAGCTTCTTCTGCATTGTTTTTCACGCAGTCCTGATGGTTGTGCAGGGTGCGTGCAGGGTTTTCCCCACTGGTGGGCTGTTTTGCATTTGTTTATGTCGATCATGCTTGTTTACCTAGTCACTAAGTTCTGAGGGCCTTCTGCAGCTCTTCAGTCGCTTCTAGACTTGGATGTTCCTGAGTAGCTTAATTGGAAACACAAACATGCCCATGTTTTTGTTTGCTTTTCCAGGTCTTGGAGCAAACTGGTTGTAGTGAGACTCAGATGATCTCTCTGCTGTTAAGATTTTTGTTCCTTCCACGTCCTTTCCCCCTCCAATATTTATTAAACCCCAAGTCAAGCACTGAAAACTCTTACATTAGTATACTCTGCTGAGTATTACGTGTGAGTGCAGCAGTCAGAGAGAGCCAGGAGAAAGGATTCTCACTTCAGTAGCTGTGACTTCTGCCCTTGTATAACTGGCATAGTCAGTTCATCTACCACACCAAGAATCAGCTTAGAGCTGTAGGTTGTAGGGCTGAACTTTCTTTTCCAGACCAAATCTCCTTCCATAGACAAATGTTTCATTTTTGATTCCTCTGTTTCAGAAACTGGTCTAAATTAGATGCTTTATGTCATGGTTAGCACTCCACATTTCCACATTTAGATTTTTTATAAGCATCTGGATTTGGATCCCCAGACCTTTTTTTACTTTATGGAAATATTTGTAAAGGGAACAGTCTATTGCAGATATGAAGACAGTGTCTCAGACTCCATGATCTAAAAAAAGATTATTGGTTTGAGACTGTAGAAGTAAGAAATTCAAAATTTAGGGGCCTTTTCTACTAGAGTTTCAAATTCATTTAACATGTGTTCTGCTATGCAATTACTCTACTGGACAGAAACTGATGCTACTTTAAACATTTATCTACCTTTTGATATATCTATCTCATCCTGAGTTTAAAAATTAATTTGGCTTTTGGTGTTACTTGAATACTTAGTATGCATTCCAGACAGTACTCTTTGGTGCTTACTCCAGCTTATTAAATAAAAAACACACTGTCAAGAGGCACTGACAACACGCTGTGATATTTTTTCAACTACTATGGAAGTGTCAACTTTCAGAAATGCAGTTCAGCAGTACTTGCCTATCCAGATAATTATTTTTTCAAGTTTCTCCCTATGAAACAGCACTTTACAATGTAGACTAAGCTAAAACTGGTGTGGTATTGTGTGGATCTTTGTGCAATATAGCTGTTTTGTGATTATGATGTGACTTGCAAAGCTTCATACAGGTGTGAATCATGTAGACACTTTTTAGATACCTAAAGCTTTAACAAAAAAAACCTTGTTTGAAAATATTCTGAAATGTAAAAGTGATGTCCTGGGTCTTTTTTAATAAAAGCTGAAATAAAGTATTGTAGTCATTCACATTATTGCATCCCAGCTCCTGAGTATCCTGGTTGAAATAATTTTTCCTACAAAACATGACAATAGGTGACTTGTGGGGAGAAAGCATTGCTTTGGTTCTCAAGTGTGCTCATATACCAGTTTCTCTGATTTTAGGAGGACTAAAGAGTAGTTTGGACTGACTGGCAAGCTTTTACTTAAGATGCTGATGTTAGGATCTTGACTGCCTGAGCCTCCCTCCCTAGTCAGGGAAGGAAAATGTGCATCCAGAAGGAACTTGGCTCTTGAGCATTTTCAAGGGACCCTACCCCTTCCCTAGTAGAGGAAGCAAATGCTTTAGCTCTTCAACCTGTACAGCTCAGCCAGAAGACCTCAGGTTGGGTGGACCTGCCACTGCTTAAATCTGCATTCCTTGTTTAATTCAGTGTTTACATTAGTTGATGCTCTTTTTTGCAGGGTGTTTTAAAAGTTCCAGCTTCCAGTGGTTGCTGCCTTCAGGCCAGCTGTGTGTGCATATGGAAGCAAGAGAGGCTGTATCCACAGGGAATGTCCCGTGAGCTGTGCCAGTGCAGTGAAAGCTGCCAATATGTAGATGTGTATGCTCTAGGAGAGGCAGACTGATACTCCTGTGAAAGCAGGAGTATTGAAACCAAGAGCAGTATTCTGCTGAATTTTCACAGAATCACAGAACAGTTAAGGTGTGAAGGGTCCTCTGGAGATCATCTAGTCCAACACCTCTGCCAAGGCAGGGTCACTGTCATGGTTTAGGATTAGTGTTCTTCAGTTAAGTGTTCCCAAGGAAACAGCCCATACATGTGCTGCTTTCTCCCTTCCCCACTGTGGCAGGAGGAGCACTGGAGGCATAAAGAGGTAAAGATAATGGGTTGAGATATGGAGAATTTACTAGGAAAAAACAAATAAGAAAATCACCAGCAACAACAGCAATACTATTAGCAGAGTATACAAGACAGGTGAATAATTGACATGGGATTGCTCAGCACATGGAACCCGGTGCCACCTGCGGGCACATCCGACACACCTCGGCGAAAAACCCCACACCTGTCTGTCCCCACTGCACAGGGCCTGAGCTGCTATAGAATAACCTGGCTGTGCCACTCACGGCTGCTGCAAAAGTTAACTCTGCCTGGTGGAACTAGGACATTCACCCAGAGCCAGGGAGAACAGGAGCACTTCCAGGTGGGTTTTAAATGTCTCCAGTGATGGAGACTCCACAACCTCCCTGGGCATCTTGTTCCAGTTCTTTCCCAGTCTCAAGTGAAATTCTTCCTCATATTAACATGGAACTTCTTGTGTTTGATTTTATGGCCATTATTCCTTGTCCTCTCACTGGGCACCACTGAAAAGAGTCTGGCACCATTCTTTTGTCTCCCACATCTGAGATGTTTGTATTTACGAGGTCCCCTCTCAGTCTTCTCTGCTCTGGACTAAACAGGCCGAGCTCCTGCAGTCTCTCCTTGTGAGAGAGATGCTCCAGACCCTTAATCATCTTTGTGGCCCCTGCTGAACACTCTCCACTAGCTCCTTGTTGTTCTTGTACTGAGAAATTGGACACAACAATGCAGATGTGGCCTCACTAGGGCTGAGAAGAGGGGCAGGATCACCTCCCTATTGACCTGCACTGCTGGCAGCGCTCTTCCCGATGCAGGATCCCATTAACCCTACAAGGACATTGCTGGCTCATAGTCAGCTTGTCATTCATGAAGACTCCCAGGTGCTTCTCACAAGAGCTGCTTTCCAGGTCAGGCCTTGACCTGCGCTGGTACTTAGGGTTATTCCTCCCCTGTTCTAGTACACTTGCCCTTGCTGAACCTCACTAGGTTTCTGTCTTTTCAGAACTCTCCAGCCTACCAAGGACTCACTGAATGGCGGCACAGCCTTCTGATAACCAGCCCCAGTTTCATATCATCAGCAAACTTGTTGAAGCTGCATTATACACCTTTGTCTGCATCATTGACAAACAAGTTGAACAACACTGGATCCAGTACTGATCCCTGGGGAATGCTACAGACCGCAGGCCTCCAACTGGATTCCACTCCACTGACCCTCTGAGCTCTGACATTCAGCCAGTTCTTGACCTGCTTCACTGTCCACCCCCCTTGTGCACATTTCCTGAGCTTACCTACAAGGATGTTATAGGAGACAGTGTCAAAAGGCCTGAAGCCAAGGTACGCAACCTCCATAGCTCCCCTCGCCAATTCATGCTGCCATGCCATCACAGAGGCCATCAGACTAGTCAAGCATGATTTCCCCTTGGTATATCCAAACTGACTTCTCTTGATCATCTTTTCTTTTACATGCTTGGTGACTTCTAGAGAAAAGGTTCCATTACCTTTTCAGGGAGGGAGGTGAAGCTGACTGGCAGGTAGCTTCCTGTGTTCTCCCTTTTTGAAGATGGGGTAACACTGGTCTTTCTCCACTTATTGGGAATCATTCTTGTTCTCCATAATTTTCCAAAGATGATGGAGAGAATCTTAACAGTGATATCTGCCAGCTCCCTCAGCTCCCAACCCTTTTTGACCATAGCAAAATCTTCCTTTTTCCAGCATTCCTCTCTTAACTCTGAGGTCTGGGACTCCTGAGAACCAGCCTCAGCAGTAAAGGTGGAGACAAAGAAGGCATGCAATAATCCTTCCTGACCTGTGTCTTCTGTCACTAGGACACCCATGTGGTTCAGCAGCAGCCCCACATTTTCCATAATGTTCTTTTTGCTGCTGATGTACTTGCAGAAGCTCTTCTTGTTGTCCTTGATATCCTTTGCCAGATTCATTTTCAAGTGGACCTTTTCTTATTGCATCCCTGCATACTTTAATGATGTTCCTACCATTCTCCCATGTGGCCTGTCCCTTTTTCTACATCCCATAAATGTTGTAGTGTGTTTTTGTTACCTTATTATTTTCAATAGGTGGTTTTGTACCCCCCAACTCCCCTGAGGCATTGGTTTAGTCCCAGCTGTCAGTCCTCCCCCATAACTACCCCTTTTCCCAGAGATTTCCCTGTCAATTTTGTATCCTTTGATGCCTCATTGGTTTAGTTAAACCATTCCCCGCCCCTGTAACTCCCATTGGTTTTAACATTGTAATCTCCACTTTATGTTCTACCCAAGTCCCTTTGTTAATGTTTTCGTACCCTAAACTCCACCCCTGTCCTGTCCCTTAAAACCCACTACCCCTGTTCGGGGTCCTTGCCTCTCTTCTACATTTGAGTTATGGATGATTTTGTATTCACCCTTATGCTTTAATAAACAATCCTCAGATAAACAAGCAAGGCCCATCTTGCTTTTCCACATTGATCCTTTGGCAAGTGCTTAGGAGGTTCGGGGTCCTGGGGAGGTGTCACACCCCCATCAAGTGCATAACACTGAGCACAATACATCATATACATGGCTTTCTTTTGTTTGAGATTGACTAGAAGCCTCTTGCTCATCCATTCAGGTCTCTTGCCCACTTTGCTTGAATGTTTCATCATGGGGACACACTGGTCTTGAGCTTGGAGGAAGCGATTCTAGAATATTGGACCCCTTTATCTTGTAGAACCCTAACCCATAGAGCCCTTAGAAGAGGCTGAAGTTAGCTCTCTAGAAGTTCGGGGTTCTCGTCCTTAGTGCTTTGCTTCCTCCATGAAGAATCGTGAGTTCCACCATCTCATAGTCACTATAGCCAAGACTGTTCCCAGCCTTCTTGTCTGTGACCAGTCCCTCCTGGTTTGTTAGTACAAGGTCCAGCAACATACTTTTCTTCTTGGGTTCTCTTTCACTTCTGTCAAAAAGTTACTGTCAATGGTCAACTTCCTGGACTGGGTGTGCTGAGCCATGCTGTCCCTCCAACAGTATCAAGGTGTTTGAAGCCCCCTCATCTGTGACTGTGAGGCTGCTTCCAGCTGCCCACAGAAAGCCTCATCAACCTCCTTCTCCTGATCAGGTGGCCTGCAGCAACTACCCACTACAGTGTCACCCTTGTCAGCCTGCACCTTAATTCTTACTCATAAATTCTCAACTCTTTCATCTGTCCCTGGGAAGTGCTCAATACCTTCCCAGTGCTCCCTCACTTAAGGAGCAATGCCATCACCTCACCATGCTGAGCTGTCCTTTCTATAAAGTACACAGGCATCCATGACAACATTCCAGTAACGTGAGCAGTGACATCAACCTGTTTAGGTTTCTAGTTCCTTTTTGTTCCCCATGCTGTAAGCATTTGAGTACAGGCATTTCAGAGATGTGATGCAGCATCCAGGTTCCCTAGAAGGGATTTACCAAAGCCATACACACCTTGATGTAGTTAGCCCTGTGGTTCTCAAATTGAGAGGCAGCCAAGGGAGATTTGTCAATGCACTGGCTCCCCAGGAGGAAGCAGTGGCAGGAGCATTGCCACTTCAGACACAACATATCCCCTGCCCTCAATCCTTCCATTTAAAGCCTGTCTCACCAAACTGGCCAGCCTGCTGCCAAAGATTCTCTTGCCCCTTTTAGACAGGTGGTTCCTGTTTCTTCCTGATAGGTTATCATCATTAAAGTACAGCCCATTGTCATGAAAGTCAAAAACTTCTTGATGGCACCAGTCATGAGGGGATTCCAATTCCTACTAACTTCTTTTGCCCCCTCAATTTTCTCCTTGTCCTTTTCCTTTTTCTTCAATTTGCAAATTTTTAAACTTTCATCACCTGTGGCCTTTTTATGCAACAGGAAGCATAGGCTAGTTGTTCCACATTTGGACTTCCTTGGGTTCTTAAATGCTGACTCAATTGGGAGCACATCCACTGATCACGTGTTTCATACCAAGGCCACTCTCCCTGTAACTTTTAACTTTGGCCGGACTTCTGTACAATAATGAACAATCTTGATTTGGTCTAGGCTTTTTGTGGCCTCCTGAGAATCCCACTTGTCTAACAGCTGCTGAAGTGGGCTATCAAGGGGGATACTTCTCACTTTCTTATTTCTTCTTAGGCAGCCTCCCTCTTTGCTAACAAATTTACCCATTTTTTTAAACCAATAAACTAAAACTTCAAAGGTGCCCCTACCCGAACAAAAATATACTGACAGGCAACATAAGTTCGTAAGCAATAAAAAATTTCTTGACTTCCCTTACTTAACTTACTTTACCTCAAATCCTTAACGCTTAACACTTAAACACAAATCCTTTTACTGGTCTGAACCTAATGCTTTTTCCACTACTCCTACACCTTTCACACATTCACTCTCACACAGGGAATAGGGTATTGGAATAAAGGATAGGGCTTACACATTCTTCTTTCACTCACTTTCTTTCTCTTTTGCCCGGGCAGCCTCTACTCACACTTGGTTGGCCCCTATGGCAGTCCCCTGCCTCCGCTTCAGCCAAGGGCTTGGATTTTGTGCTGATCCCTAGTGACCTAACCCCCTATGTAACCCCAAGCCTCACCTCTGAGACTCTGAGCACACTTTGTGGTGCACGACGGGGTCCCTAGCACTGGGGTCCTCTCCTTAGGCCCCAGGACCTTCCCTGCCTAGCCACCCTCCAAGCCAGACCTATAGTCCAATCTCTGGGCTAGAATCATCCTGTCCCTAGTGCTGTGTCTCTCCTGACTTTTTTATGCAGAGGTAGGAGGTCACAGGAGACTCTGTGGGGTTACCCGGATCAACCCAAGCAGGGTCCAACCTCTTCGCCTTCCACCATGTCTGGCTTGGCTATCCCTCCCCTGGCAGAGTAGCCTCAGCGAAAGGGACGATTGTGTGTATGTATGGTGCCCGCCTTGCCCCCAGCACTGACTCCCCCACCCTGTGCTCTCAGGCCATGGGTTTGTGGCCCCCCTCCCTGGGACCACGGCAGTGCACCACCTACAATACATCTGGCCCAGTCCTGGGAAGCAGGTACCTTCTTGGGCTCTTGGTATTGGCAGTGTCTAGGGGACACCCTGTAAACCCTGGTATGGTCTGCCTGCGCCTCCAGGGATGTGCGTGACCCACAGCACGCCTAAGGCTCTCCAGGTGCCTGCCGCCACCTAGGTTGCTACGGCCTTACCAGGGGAGGCCTAGCCCTAATGCGTGTGGCTCACACCCAGTTATTCCCTGCCCTCTTTGTCCCCAGGAGGCGCCTCACTCACCAATTTCATTTGCCCCGTTCCCAGCTGTGCTCCTTGCAGGAGTCCGGAACTGTGGTACGAGGTGTCCACACTCGCTTTGAGGGTCCGAGCTGCCGGCTCTCATCGCGCTCACGCACCACCCGCACACCTCCTACACCCGCCACTGGAATTTCTTACCCTTCCAGTGCTCCTCGACATCGCTGGTCCCAGGCTGATTTCTCTGATCCAGATAGCCAGCTGTCCTGGAGGCCCAAGAGGGCAGGTGGCTGTTCTGTCTCTGATCCTCTTCAGGCGAGGCTATCCCAGATGAGTCCCCAGCTGAAATAAATGGGCAAGGAGACCCGCTCCTCTTTGATGCCTTTATTGTGAAATCAGCTCTGGGTGGGGGCCTGAAGGGTCACACACACCACTGCTGCTCCCTTTGGCGATGTGGAGGAGGTGGTAGGCAACTTTGCTGTATAGCAGAGCTGGGGCTTCCGCCCTCATGAGCATGCCTAGGAAGACGCCTTTGGGTTCGTTGTCTAAGGTCCTCATCCTGGTCCAGTTCTTGCTGGGTTATGATGACAACCTGGAATTATGCCTGGAATAGAAGGACAGGTCTCAAGCATGACAGGTCACTTAGTCTCTTGAACTGCAGGTTGGCTCGTCTTTTCTAGGGTGTTATTCCTCTGAATGGTACCGGGTGTCTCTCAATTTACATATACGCCTGTGATGTTACCTTCCTCTTTATAACTAGGACCATTTTGAGATGCAGTGGGGGTAATACTTGATGGATAAAGAAAAAGGGTACAGGTAAGGGACTGTTGGCTAGAGTGATTACCAATATAGGTAATTAACAGAATCAACACATTCAACCTGGTGATTAACATTTAACAACCAACAAACATCATAACTATTGATTAACTGAGTTAACCTATAAACTTGTTCATAACAAAGCCAGATCTTTATCTGCACTATGTATGCTTCTCTGTCTCTATTTCTTTCTCTCTGTCTATTTATTTATCTTTTGTATCTATTTCTCAACTGGTAGCATAGATGAGAAGACGTCTTGGGGCACTGATATTTTCCACCTGCCTCACCAGGAATTTACAGTCTTCCTTGATGCTGCCTATTTTTTGGCTTGCGGCATGATTTGCACCCACATGAAACAGTAGTAGCGGCTACTTGGCAAGTTGGGCTGCTCTCTAGGCAACATCATGGATCTTAGCCTCTAGCAGGCTGCACAGATGTTCTGCCTCTCCATCAGGCTGGCAGATGTGGCATGCAGTGCCCCTTAACAGAGAGCTGCCCACTATGAGTAAGCTTTTCTGATATGGCTGCCATTCTTCAGTAGGTTGTTCAAAGGTATGAATGACACGCTTGTTTTTTGACTGAAATGTAGTAAAACAGACAGAAGGGTGTCTGAGGAAGCACTTGAAAAGGGCTGTGAAGAATATTTTGAGTACTCCACCAGCACATGAATGCAGAGCTGTCTGGTGCTTTCCAGGGTGTTTGCCTTCAGGGGAAACCTGAGATGGTTTGTGGTGTCTTTGGCTCAGTTCCTGCTCAGAACCAAGGTCTGAAAGCCTATTTTGAGGTTCAGAAAAACAAATGGTTCATCTGTGTGAGAGAGAATTTCAGTTTGCACTGAGTCTCAAATTAGAAAGAAGTAGCTTTAATTCGGCCTGAAGGATATTTCTAGTTCCTTGGCAAAATAGTAAGGCTTTTTGTCTATTTATTGCCTAACTATAAACATTGCACTGAGAAAATCCAAATTAGCCTGAAAGGATCCATTTGTTTTAGCAAGTCTGCCTGGTTTGACAGGCTTTGTTCTTGTTCTTAACCCTTTTATTCCTCCTGTATCCCATAAGACACTTGCATGGGAGAAGTGGGGGGCTTAAACA